>NC_143021.1:25755000-26355000 GCF_055824585.1 Amblyomma mixtum | reverse complement strand
GAAGGAGAACTGGCGGGCGCGTTTGACATGGAAGCCAAGGAGAGAGCGGCTGCTGCTAAACGACGCAGAAGAGCAGTTAAATTTAGTTCTTCCTGCCCAGAGGAAGTTGCCTGGGAGCTGGCCGCCGAACAACGGAGGCGAGATCGAGCCAAGGCGAACTGTGCATCTGAAACGCCGGAACAACGCGAGGAACGCCTCGCAAAAAGACGTCGCCAAGAAGCCGAAAAATGCGCTATGGACACCGTTGTGGCCAGTGGTACACTGTAAAAAAATTTGCACCTTTAAAGGTGCAATTCTGTGTCTAACTTACACCCTTGCACCCTCCCAAAAGGGTGCAAACTATGCTCCTCGTACCTATAGTAAGACTGGGATCTTTACAGTGGCCCCCTTTTTTCTGACTACCTAAAATGATTCAAGTATGCTTGTCACACCCTTGCAATGCAATGAAAGGTCAATGCAATCAAAGGCCATTGCAATGAAAGGTCCATAACCCTGTCTGACATATATACAACGTTAAACACGGAAGAAACTCATGGGAAATTGAGGACTTTCAAAAGTTGTGTTGGGTTAGCGCGTCAGAAGCTGAATGCCCAGCTGGTAGGGCATTCGAAGCTAGCTACTTGTGCAGATGAAATACCTACAACGTAGGCATTTCACTATCTTCTTTGGGCCGTACATGATTTTTCACTTCTTTAAAAGCATGCGAAAGCTTTCGTGAAACACGCGAAGGCCTCAATGAAGAATATCTGTGCGGAACTCCTCGACCTAACTCAATTTAGTCAAGGATCACGTGTCTGATATAGACGTCTTGCTGATAATCGAAAACACTGTAGTGGAAAGGGCCACAAGAGAGGTATATCGGTCACTAGGTAGTTAGCCCAGCATGTTTAAAAACTCCAAGTTGGTTTCTGGGAGGCGCTTTTAGCCAATTCCCTGCGCAGTTTTTCACAGGCATCAAAACGAAGATAGCTATTGTGAAAATCGTTATTACTGGGTGTAATCAGTATTCGCTTTAACAACAGCCCTATTGTGTTCTAATGGACGCTTACTTGTTGTGGTGGTTGTCGTTGAAGAAGTTGTAGTTGTAGTGCTTGTAGTTGTCGTAGTAGTGGTTGTGGTTGTCGTGGTTGTCGTGGTGGTTGTGCTTGTCGTGGTGGTCGTGCTTTCTGTTGTGCTCAAGGTGGTGGTGGCGGTCGCGGTCGTGGTTGCTTCCGTCATGATGGTGGAGCTTGGTGTCTCGTTCCGCTCTGATATTTTGGGAAGAAGCACAATGGAAAACACTAAACCCATCAAATGGGTAACTTTAAAAAAGCTTTTCTGAGCGCCAAACCGCTCCGAGCTGTGTGCGCTACTAAGGAAAGACGAAATGGTAAACAAAATGAGCGAAGTTAGTACAAAAGTAGTGCACAAAATCTTTAATGAACGATGACCAGCGCTTTCTCGAGAAACATAACCTGCTAAAGTACTATACTCTAATATTTTTACGTTTTACCCAATCATTTCAGTTTCTCTCTAAAGAATTAGCTCCTCCAATATTACATACAGCCCGCTAAATACAGTCTACAATCAGCCCTCCAATGTTTCATAGACCCCGCTTGGCACAGGCTTATTAACTACATAGCTGCAAAAGCATGTAGTATTTTGGGCTTTCTGAGCAGAAATAACTTTTCCTTGAAAAACTGAAGAATTTCTCTGACACTTACGAAAGGCCTATACTAGATTATGCGTGCACTAGATTATGCGTGCACTAGATTATGCTAGATGCGTGCACTAGATTATGCGTGCACTAGATTAGAACTAGATTATGCGTGCACGGTGCGGGACCTAAAATTGTAGACTTTTGTTGATAAATTCGAAACGGTTCAAAATTTAGCTCTCTCTTTTGTTTTGAGCAACTACATCACGAATTTTAGTGCATCATCAACGAAGAATTGGTTAGAATGCGACGCATTTCTCAAATGGAAATATCTACACAGGCTTAAATTCTTCCAAAGTGTCTTTATTTATAAACTCATATTGACCACGACTAATATTTGGTTCCACCAGACTACATTTCTTCAAGAAGGAACCACATCTTCAAGGAAAAGGAATTAATATCCAGAACATATTCATTAAAAGCTTCATTTTTTTCGAAAACAATTAATTAGTGGAAAAATTGCCCCAAGAAGTCATGTCCAAAGTGCTGAACGAATCGTTTGCCTTACCATAATACTTTTCTTTTATGGTTTGATATTGTGTTGCATTTGCATTTTCTGCGTTGTGTTATTGCAGCTAGCAGCAACAATCTGTTAGCCGGATTCTTGGCAATCAATAAACCCCGTAAGTTTTCTATAGAAACCGTATTTTGCGCGCAGCAGTCTGCAGTCACATTGTCTTTTAGGAATCATATTGTTAAAGCACAATAAGCCTTTTTACCGGCTCCTATATTATCCTGGGGTTCAAAAATGCTGATTTGTACAGACTCTTTTTAGAAGGGCTCGAGCACAAATATGTTCGTGGTCAATACTGCAGGAAGCGCTGATGATTATTCCACAATTTCACGCTCATGTAATTGTCCAGTGCATGCTCACCAACCGAACACACAGCAACTGTTCAAGATTGACTTGTCACTGTATCTAATGATATCATGCATCACGTACACGTAGCTCCAACATGAAAGCGATCAGCCAGACTGCAGACGAAAATGAGCTTTCGTGTAACTTATGCACTAAGGTTGAAACTATCACCTGCGGATCAAAAGTTACTTAGAAGAACGCGTGCCTAGAGAGGAATCAACTGCTGAATGCGGATAGTATATTCCCTTTCAATTTGGAGCTAGCTCTACTTCGGGAGAGAAGTAAATACAAACCACACGGAGACAAAATGGGAACTAGGTGTTTTACTTACCACTTATTGCTTTGGGAAAGAAAATGAATACATTTACTTTGAGCTCACTTTAAAAAAAAAAACACATACATTTCGAAACGGTAGAAATGACGCAGGAATTCATATTTGGCATCCTCAGAGCACAGACATTATGAATTATAAGTTTTGTGTGTAAATATAGTTTTCAATACGAATTTACGGCTTAGAACATCAGGTATAACTTACGAAGGCTCAATACGTCAAGTAATGCGCTTGTGTTCATGAATGGCCCGCAGTCAGCCTGTACACTCAAAAGCGGTAACACGTCGGACGACATAGTATGCAAAATGTTTTTGCAGCTCGAAAAAACCTGAAAAGAAAATCATTAGTGGAGAGAAATCTGCACGGTAGGACCATTGGACTGATAGGATGATTTTCCGGTCCACATTGGCGGCAACAATGGCGCAATAATGGCAAACGGTCGGCAAAACAGAACATCCTTGCATAGAAGTATGTTTCCTTTCGTAGCACCCTGAAAGACAAACAACAAGAATTAAACGTAAGTAAAGATGGAAGTGGGCCTAGTTGGTTCATATTTAACTTCATTAGTGCGCTACTCAAGGTAACGAAAAATACTGGACGCAAGAATCACATACACAGAGAGGGTGCAAACTATCAACTGATTTTAATACGCGGGAAACCCATTTTATATGAACGGATAAAAATTAAACGAAGGAACAATCAAATATGGTGGCGTGAGGGTGCTGAGTTAGCTTTATTTCTTCTGTGGTAGATGGGCATGGACCGGGCATACGTCGAACAGGCGGGACGGTTCTTGAGTGAACAGCACCGAGAGCTCCGGATGTTATGCGGCTTGTTAGCGAAGGGCAGGGAACCTTTCGACTCACTGCACTAGATGCGACAAGTGCAAACCATGCTTTGACAATAAGATGAAAATGGAGCTGTTTAAAGCCTTCTGCATGGCGTCAGAAAATGAAGGCACGTGCGTAATTGACCTGTCAGTCACGTCGAAGAAGCGAGAAGTCGACTTCTTAACGACATGAAACAAAACCCAGAACCGCCCCGCATGCACATCTACCGCAAACGAAAAGAAGAAAACTCAGAACCCTGATGCCACCAAGTTTGCCCCTGTTTTTTGTGTGGCTTCTGCGTCCAGTATTATTTTGTTTGTTCCCTTGAGTAGCGCACTAATGAAGTCAAAATAGAATAAAAGCTAGCCCTAAACAGCCGCAGCTTTTTGCCCAGATCCAAAAGTAGCATCAAGCTCTGAGTGTTTAACGGAAAAGGCTTTAACTTGCGCACAGCTGTCAAAAACTTCAGCGCGTTTTTGAAAAGAACCAGCACCGCGCGGAAGCGATCTGTCCAGCCCGCACCGTAGAACAGGGGAGACCCCGGAGAGCGCCTAGTATGGTGTGTGTTCCTGTTCTCTCCACCACCGCTCGCGGCGCGGCGCTAAGGGAATTACGTCGATTTTTCCAGAATGTCGGAGTAGTTTCTATTCAATGCTGATGGAGACGGCGTAGCCTTGAGTATGCTAAGTGATGCCCTCTGATACATGCCGGCGTCAGACGCGCACGTCTGACGCCGCCGCCTGTGAATGACGCGCGACGGCGGTGGCGCAACACAAGAAAGATCTCGAAGCATTTCGAAGCCAGTCCTCGCGCCTGACCAATGGGGACGCGCACCCGGCACGAGAGAGAGAAGGAAATTGCACGCTGCCTTGCCGCGAAGAACGAACAGACGCGGAGGTTGCCTACATATGAAGGGCGTTGACCGCTCTCTGTCAGTTCGAGCTGCCGATCAAGCTTGAGAGAAGCGCGCCCGCTCAACAACACCACTCGCCCAGCCACAGAGCAAACAGGCAATGTGCGCCAGCCGGCAGAACGTCTCCGTCGTGAACCTCTGGTCGTCGGACTGTCGCATTGCCAGGTGAACAACTTGTGTTCTGTTTGTTCGCTTCTGTCGTGTTAGCGCACTTTAGATGCAATAACCTTTATGCATTGTAATCTCTCTCAAGTGTTACTTTGTATGAGTTGCAATAGTTTTGTTAATCACTTTGTATGTGTTGGTACGAGTTATTGTGAAATCCTCTGTATCGTCTCTTTGCGGTATAAGCTTTTTGTTTTGTTTGTGAACCTTTCATTCCGACCCACTCTCTGGCTTGCGACTGGCGAAAGCTGGGCACCAAGCAGCCAAACCTCTTCCTACTGGCTGAGCTTGCCACGCTTAGTCGCGGGCATATCTTTTGTGGCCGACACTGCTACCCCACACACGCACTAAGAGTGTCTGGGAACGCACGCTAAAGTGCATGAAGTGGTTACAACAGCACGTGCATTTACTTCGTGCGGAAGTGTGTTTACTGAAAAAAAAAACATATTTCGCAAGCACTACGGACAGGCAATTGAACTATTAAATGCGGATTTATGCCAGGTCGTGCAATAAACCTACTTATGGTGTTGGGAAAATAGCAGTTATGGTGAAATACAGTTTGTAGCATGTGAGTTTTAACCTCTCAAAATTCCGATAGGCTATGGGAGGCGCTCTAGGGACTGATTCGACATTACTTTCAATCAGGTGCCGCGGTGGCTCAGTGGATATGGTGCTCGGCCGCTCACCCCAAAGACAGAGGTGCTAACCCGGCCGCGGCGTTCGCAGTTCAATGGCGGCGAAAATTCAGATGCCTGTGTACTAATAGTATGGTTGGAATAATAAAAAAGAATTGGAAAAAATGTTCCTGCCTGTTCCACTCAGTATAACCAGATTAATCCATTACGAAGTAGTAAATAACAAATAATATTAAAAAAAATTTTTACAGAAAGAAAATAAAAATAAATAAAGAAAAATTGTTTGTACCATTATAGTCGAAGCCGCTGGAACAGCTGTTAAAAAGAAATGTTGCGTGCTGAAGGTAAATAATGATTTTGGTTTGCTGGCATGGCTGAGCTAACGAAAACTGGGAGATATTGTAAGCATTATGAGAAGCCCGGACTTCGGTAAGTGCACTCTTGGTGGGCAGGCGAGGAAGAATTTAAAAAAAAATTATGTAGGGAAAATGATAGTTAAGGACCTTCGGTCCTGCTTTCGTTTTTTGCGGTATTGGGGATATATGACCGGAGCCTGTGCGATGTTATTGCACGCTAAAAAACCACAGGTGGTCGAACCACTACGGCGTGCCTGATAGCCTCAGTCGCTTTAGGGACGCTAACTTTATAAAACGTAATTTAGATCACCTGTGGTTGTTGAACGCGCACTGAAATGTAGAGTAGGCTTTTGGTGTTTTTTAAGAAGTTAACTGACTGTTAACTAACTTGCGCCAGCCCAGTACAACTCGGTATAACATTCGAAAGAATTTCTTTAGATTACCCGCCATAAGAACGAGCTATGGTACACAAACAATGCCGTATTTAATCCCTAATTTTATGAATACACACCCACCTTTTCTTGACATAATACAGAAATGTAGAGCACTCAAAACCTTCAAAAATGCCTTCAGAACCTACATACTGTCCAACTCAAAGCTTTAAGCGTACATGTTTTGATAACCAACTAAACTTTTTATTCGATGTTATTTATTTTAATGTTGTTACATTAGCACTTGTATAATGATGTAATCATTTGTACTTTTCTATGCACTGTAAGGGTGGGAGGGCCCTCGTAAGGCAGAGAGCATCTGCCTTTTGCTCTGTCATCCGAGACCGCCTGTGTCTGAAAGAATGTTACAAATAAATAAAATTAATGAATAAAGTTTGTAGCCCGGACGCAATTTCCGCAGCCAGCTCACTCCGATTGTTCGACTGCACTGTGCTTTGATGAAACTGCTCTCTGTAGTCTTGAACAGAAAATGCAGAAGGAAATGTGTACAAACCATGAATTACCACTCACCAGAATGCGTTACTGTTGAGCACACAGAAATACCTTTAATTACTAAGATTACAATGATTCGTCGTATTATGAACATCCTCAGTTAAGTGTCGGAAGAAATATAGTTTTGGCTCTTGCGACATAGGAGTTTGGTTTTATATTTAGCCACTGAATTCCTGAATTATGCAGTCTCTGCTGCCTTCATTCCTGACAGTGCCTGTAAGTAGAGGGATAAAAAAAGAAATCAAATAGAAATCTCTAGAATGTCTTATGTAAACAACCTATTGCCCGAAGTGCGGTGCGATGAAGGTGGAGAGCGGCAGCAGCCTGGAGCAGACCGTGGACCTAGACGTAGATTATCAGAGATAAACTAGCGTGCCTTATCTTGGTCGAGACAAGATTTTGCCTCTCGAATTTAATATGCTACTTGAGCGGAAAATATATCATCAAAGATCAACGTTGGTACGTTCCCACAATAGGCGCTAAATATGATTCGCTTCGTTCACCAAGCGCAGAAATAGCGCTACGAGTTCAGAAAAGTGCGTCACAAATTCTTGGCTCCAGCGTTCTTGTGTGCATTTAAATTCTGTCACTTGGACAGTTCATTTAGTATTTTTGATATACAGCCTAATGCGCTCGGACACTGCCTTGCAATGAAAGTTTACTTCTATTCCCAAAGCACTTAACTACTACAGGGCGGGTTGGACTTTCTGTCCTTGCCCAACAACCATCACCGGCGGCCCAGCAGCTTACCAGAAGCGGGCTGAAGATAGAAAAAATGTTACCTGTGTTAAACTCGATACAAAATCTGAGGCTTTTAATGCGTTTTAAATCTGAGCCTTTTAAATTACCTTTTAATGCACCTGGCATGAGCCCAATATCTCTTTTTTGCAACCTATCACGGATTCAGGGCAATTGTCAGAGCTGTGAAACACATTTCTTCGAAGAAACAACTGCATATGCAGAACATGTGCATATGGAGTATTCGGAGAAACTGGTACTGCATATTAACAGACTTCGGTAAAGTGTGGTACGATGCGCCATTCTGCGTAGTGATTTCTAAGTTATGAGCACTGGAAAGAAATTCACTATCTTGACCATGAATTCGTGACTATTTCAAATATCCAGCCGTTAATATTTGCCAACTAACAACTTCTATCGACTTTCATTTTACCAGCGATATTTACCAACTAACTCAACAACTTACCCTCTCATATTTGTTGTCTGTACTTTAATGTTTCCGCTGTTAACTCCTGTAAAATGATTTCCATAATAAATTACCTCCCTGCATGCACACATATGCCGGTAATTGCGTAATCATCTAAGAATACAGTTTACCAGAAAAACCGTTAATTTAATCACTTGACACTTCAAACAGACTTTTAACACAGGGTTAATGACGCTTAATGCATTGAAGTCCAAAGTCACCTCATTCAGCCACAAGCACAATAAATAAATTACACGTATTATTTACCAAATTGCTTGTGTTTCATGTATCGCACTGTAAATACCTAGTTTTACGATGCTTTCATATTATATCCATATGTGCCCCCGCGACTAATACATTAGCAAATATAAAATTATATTGAAAATATTCGCGAACTAGATTACGCTGCTTGTTCGCCCGCATCTATTTGCTCCATCTGCTTGGTCGCTCATAATACCGAAGTCGACTTGAATGAATCCATTCAAATAGAGCAATATGATTCATTCCTGTGGCAGGTGCGGCTAACCAGCCCGGATCCTTACATCCTCAGCACCCACTGCTTTGTGAAGCGAGGACGGCGCCCGCCTTTGGTAGAGACTCGCGTGCTCTTTTATCAGGTCAAATTATTATTACAACTATTAATACTAACCCACTAAGACTAGAAATATGGTGTAACGTAAATTAAAACACACCTGTAGCGGCAGTCTTTAGGCACGTGCGGCGATATCGACCAAATTACTTTAAACGTGACACTTTTATTCAAGGCGAGCGATTAAGTAAATCTAGGAATAGCCGGTATTAAAACAATGTCTATGGCACCAAATGAACATGGCGCGTCGGATCCCCAGCCTGGACGTACTCGCATTAATTGGGCAGCAGTGCATTTTTTTCTTTTTGACCGTAACTGGCCGCGCTATTTTTTTGGCGGGGGCACATTACATTGAGGGACCAGTTACACTAGAGCAAGCAGAGATACTTTTCCCGGGAGTGTCTTGAAGGTAGCTTACAGGCGTGAAGGCAGTGTACAAGTGCAGTTTGACCGCCAATGTCAGAGTACATATTTTCCATCTTGCTTTCAACCCTTGATAAGGCTCGTGTCATGGCTCCTCTCCTTTCTGAACAATTTGTAGCTCTGCATAAAGAGAGTGCATAAGAATAAACACCAAAAGGAGTCACAGTGTACAAGAATCAGGTCAGAAGGCAGCCAGACTTAGAGCCGGTCTAAGACTATCAGCCGCCAAGCACTATTTTATTTTCTCGCGAATCTTAGTAGGTCGCCCAGTGGATATTATATGTTTTGTGTTGGAACTACCGAATTTCGCAAGAACTACTTTGTCGAAACACAAGTGAACAAATTCTAAGCCTATTCTGTGACTTGTTCCATCGGACCGGCAGAGTGCAACAACTCATAGTTCGGTGTCGTACAAAGCTACTCGCAAATTAAGTGCCCGGTAAGCAAACATCACTGCCTTCTGGCTCCAAACGGTATAAATGCTCGTGTAAAATGGTGTCGCTCAGCCGGCTCGTAGCAAATGCTTTTTACAAGGCGATGCATGAAAAACATATTGCGAGTGATTATGATGCCATTTAGAAAAAGGGCAGAATGCTGCTTTTTACTAACTGTGCCGCGTGAATTAAAAGAGGGAAGGCCACAAACCTCTATGCATGTAAAACTATATCAGAGACGATCATACGTACAATAAATAGAGAGCGGCAAAAACACCTTTGATTCCCGCTTCGATGACAATTCGGTAGCGTAGGAGCTAGCTGTGAGAAGTTGCTTCTGGGAATGAATGCTTTGGGTTAGTAGCCTTTCATTTCGGTACATCCGTTCTAAGTGAGTGTTCTGCAGCGTGTTTTTTGCTGATGTTGGCTTTTAACTGCGAAGGCTGTGCCCGCTACACGCCAAAGTAATGAGCATACGTACATTTGTCGATAGGCGAATAACTAAACAAATAAGATGCCAGGAAAGAAAAGCTGCAGGAACTGTCTCACTCACGCTGGATATCTCAATCTCACCTAAAGGTTCACATGTGTGTGCCAGAGCACTCTCCGTCGTCTAAAGGTGTAGCGGAGGGACATTAGACGCCGCCAAACGTCTCGAAGCGCCTCTCGGGCACTGCAACAGTGCGCTGTGCCAGTGCCGCGAAGAGTCAGCGGGCTGAGCACAGTTAGCACGTGCTTGGGATGCTGACCGGAAACGAAATGGCTGAAAACTTTCGCAACTGTGCGAGTACATTTTTCAAAGGCAAAAACTGACAGCGTTTTAGCCACGTGACCTGATGCATGCAACTCAGCTAAAGCAGCACGTCTTATCTGCCTTCGTTATGCACACTGATTCATCATGAGACCCGAAAGTCTTCGGCAAGCCGAAGCCGCGAAAAATGTACGCCTGCATCGCGGTACGAGTAGTTTCAAGAAAAAACTCAATAACAACAGCACAGATGGCGGGCACTGTAGAGTCAAAGACAGGATTAAGGAATGTGTAAAAGGGGCAGGGGTTGAAACATAGACATCTTTGCGATAACTCTCCCTAAATTTCCGAATTTGCGCAACACGTGTAACCGCTGCGCTTTTTTTCGAAGGGGGGGGTGGGGGGGGGGGGGACTGACTGTACCTAAATGGCCATGGAGCTTGCACTGCGTGATAACGGTAAACACTGACAGACAGTGCATGCAATGAGGAAGCAACCGAAAACATGTTCAGCAGGCAACACCCAGAGCATTGCTTGGAAACAACTTGTGCCAGAAACCAACATTAGGAGACGACGAAATGAGAGTAACAATTACTTTCTGACTCATCACTGGCATTACAAAGAGTGATTCAAGCGTATTTCATAGATCGCACATTTTCTCTTCGTAATAGTGAAAGTAATCTAGTTCTTCACTCTGTATAGTTTGAAAGTTGTTCCATTATTTAGGCTACAGTTGGCCTTAATGCGATGGTGAGTGGTGCTGCAACGATCTCCCGATATTAACATCGGCTTGCCACTCTACCCAGAAAGAGGCGTTTCTTACAGCTGATGTGACCACGTTTGTTTTGTGCCCCCGATCTCGATGCATTCTCGTTACCTTTTCGCATCCAGGGCGTGCCAGAAATCCCAATGCCACTTGAACCCCGCGTTCAACTGCAGTGCCAGTTTGTAAGCTGAGTTTGGCGCTGGACGTTGAAACGTTGGATACTGGGTCGTATTGGCTGGTGTGAGTGAAATGCTAGGCTGAAATAAAAGAAATTTGCGGCTATAAGTATGTAAGATATGTGGCAAGGATGTGTCGACTAAAAAAAAGTAATGCATGAAAAGGAACTAAACAAAACAACCCCAAGATATGGACCAACTCCTTACAAATCGTAAGCTGGAGGCCCAACGCACAGGAACCGCGATAGCGGCTCAGATATCCGCGTATATGTTTGCTTAACAAGTCTCACTGCCCGTTTATGCTCCTGTGTTCTGTCGTGCATTGAATTTGTAGGAGCAGCTGAACGATTTCCTTAAGACGTTCATCAAAGGCCCTTGTATGCACTGAGAATCCGACAGTGATATTCTCAATCCCGATGCACAGTTAATAGGCTTCAGAATATAATGGGCCACAATAGATAGCTTCTCCTTGGAAGCTTAGAGCGAAATGCAAAACTGAGTGATCATGGGGTGGAGGCAAAGCCTCAGCCCGCTATCCAAAGTATCGAGAACAGCACTTGTCTTCGTCTGGGTCCTCATGTCGAAACCTTTGCTAGCGGACTGCGGCTCTCTCTCGATCCTTGTTCATTTCCCTTTGTTTTGTGAAGAATCCAATCTTCCTACCTTCTCTCCCTCTTATCGCTTCTTACTTTTTTACGCCGGGAGTTCTAGCTGATACTTTTCGGGCATAAAGCATCAGGAAGCTGCACAAGTGCCTAACAGGGCAGCGAAAGAAATAATGCGCTTCCATCTAGACACATTGATAATGTAGGCACATTAAGAGAAGCGATGGACGATCACGGCTCGGCTAGCCTATATAGAAAAAAAATACATTGAAACACAAATAAAGAATTTGCAGCGTGAAACATGGCTGTGTTTTTTTTTTCTTATGAACTGGCTTATTTTTGCTAGTGACGGCACTTCTCGTATTCCATTCCTTTAACCATACTGCTTCCACCCGGACGGTGCGGTTACCCTGCCATGAAGTGGGCCTTTCATGATTGAACTGCCGCAGTAGTGTCTCCTTCCATCCTTCCTTCCGACAAAGGCAACGCTACAGTCTTGCTTGACAGGAGCGAGTACAATAACAAGATGTTGGCCCTTCTCGAGGACCATCAGACTTATACTCTTCTAGCCTATGACCCAACCAGCAGACTGCAAACCAAGCTGCAAAAACTGCTCGCCAGACTGTTCAACTTGGTCCCTCCACACCAAAAGAGTCTTTATTACCGACTGCTCTGCACGAACGGCTCAGCTCCTGCAATTTACGGCCTGCCCAAAGTCCACAAGCCTGGCGTACCACTTCGACCTATTGTCGACTTCACCAGGTCGCCGCTCTATCGGCTCTCAGACTATCTTCACCAGGTGTTGAGTCCTCTAGCCGGTAAAAACCCCGACGCACGTCGGAAATTCGTCCACGTTTCTTTACAAGCTGCATGGTATCTCGCTGAGTGAAGATGACATCTTGGTTTCCTTCAACGTCACGTCGCTTTTCACTAGTGTACCAGTGGACTTGGCAGTAGATACGTGCGAGGCAGCCCTGCAAGCTGACACTGGCCTCCCTGGCCGCACACCCTTCGACGTCCCCGAACTTTGCGAGCTTCTGAGTTTTTGCCTTGGCAACACGTACTTTTCTTACGGCGGCAGCTTCTGCCAGCAGACACGGGGCACGGCAATGGGAGCGTCGATATCCGTTACAACGGCCAATTTAGTAATGGAAGCCTTGGAAGAAAAGGTACTATCCACCTTCAATCCTGCACCGAAAGTCTACTACCGGTACGTGGACGACTGCTTCTGTATTTTGAAGAAGCAAGACGTCTCAAGCTTCCTGGACAGCCTAAATGCCCAGGATGCGCATATACAGTTCACCCTGGAACTTGAGAAAGACGGCGCATTACCTTTCTTGGATGTACTGGTCCGCAGGGATGAGGGCGCCCTCACCTTCTCGGTCTATAGGAAGCCTACGCATACAGGTCGCTACCTCAGTTTGATGTCTTGTCATCCGGCCGGCCACAAGACGTCAGTGGTATCATCTTTAATAACACGTGCCGTACGCATCTGCTCAGATGACAACTCATTAAAGAACGAACTAAAGACGGTCCACCGGGAGCTGACTTGCAATGGCTATCCCAGTCGCTTTATCTGCAAAATTGAGAAGCGGATATTGAAGCCGGAAACACAGACCGACAAGACGTTCCAGGCGCGTGCAGCCATTCCTTACGTGCGGGGAATCAGCGTGGCACTATCGCGCGTATTTTCGAAATACGACCTGCGCATTGCCCACATCCCGACCAGCAAGCTCCGTAACCAGCTCGTGAACGTGAAAGATAGACTGCAGATTGAAGAGTATCCAGGCGTCATATACCAGATACCATGTGCTGACTGCTCCCAGGTGGACATTGGTGAGACGGGAAAGTTTACAAGACGGCTCAGTGAGCACAAACGTGACGTAAGAATTAATAATCACGCGACTAACGCCATTGCACAGCATGTGCAAGAACATGGTCACGCGATTGACTGGGACCACGCCACTGTCGTCGCGAAGGAAAGGAACGTGTCATCTCGGCGGCTGCTGGAATCTCTAATCATCCAGTCGACACCAGCTACCATGAACCGGATGCAAGGAAATATGCCACCAATCTACGCACACTCGTTACGTCATGTGTTGCGTATATAAGTCGCGGCGCTTCCTGTCCCGCTCAGTGATCAAGGAACCCGTACGAGGTTTCGAAACGTCTAAAATTTCTTGACTTGGTCAGTGACCGTATTCTTTTTCCTTTAGTAGTGTCTCAGTATACTCAAGCGTATTTTTGACATGCTTAAGAAAGAAATTATTTGGCTATCATTTGTATTAGCTACGCTTGCTGCAACATTGATCGTGCTTTTCAAAGAACGGGTCATATTCGCTCACCGGAAAACTAGACAGGCGAAGATAATTTTTTATTTTTTTGTAGGTGTAGAGGAAGACTCAGGAAAATGAAACTTTTTGTGCGAAATAGCTCGCTATTGCGATACGCCAGCTCTTTGCATCCGTGGTGCTGGTATTTGCCTCATAATACTGGAACCGATGCAGTCTGAGAGCGTAATGCCCTTGGACCAATAATACCACAGTGGTCTACCCATATTCAGCGTGGTCCAGGACGATTTGTACGGAACCCACTATAGAAACCACTAAAGAAAAAATAGCCAAATTGTCTTACAGACCGAATTAGTAATATAATGCTAAATTCGGTCGGAAGACCGGTAGTGTAAGATTATATATCGTGGAAAGAAAGCAAGCTTAACGATAAACAGCAGCATATAGGTATTCGGAATAAACCTCCCCTAGAAAACCAGACATTTAGGCATCTCAACCCTCCCCCCCCCCCCCCTTAAAATTAGAGAGAGCCATAGGATACGTCTTGACACTGTAGGACGGTGACAGCAATGTAGTGAATATTTCAGATTTCCTAAATTATACTGACAGATTTTGAAGCGTGGCCTCACATTTCGCCCAGCGAAAAATAATTGAAACGAGTATTTACTTCTACGAGAACTCCAGAAATATTAGCGAAGAATGCGTATTATGGAGTACCTCACTGAAACAGCGAACAACCCGATTCCTAATTTACCTACAGCCTCCAAAACGAGGTCAACACGTGTTCATGTTCAAGCTTATTTATGCACTTCATAGATACTGAAGTGGCCAGCCTTGATTCCGTCCTTCTCAGAGCCCACAGCAAGTGGACACCAGACGCGGAACAGAGTCCCGAACCAAACATATATTTTCTCTGTCTTCAAAGAAATGATCGAAAAGCAAAGCAAGCTCGAAAGCGAGAAAAACTTGCCTTGACAAAACAGGATACACTAAACCAGTTGGTTTCTGGAACAGACATAGTCATTAAAGCAGCATGTAAAGGTGGTAGCACAGTCATACTGCCGCCGAAAATGCAAAAAAAAAACAGGCCATCAGGCAACTGAATAACCACTGTCATTAAGAACTTATAATGCGATCCCACTCTTGGGTTGTGCAGTGTAATTCTGAGCACACTAGCAGACTTATTTTCCAGAGAACTACTAAAACAATAAGACAACTTCTTAAATCCGCCGAACAAACAGGGATGCGCCTACTGTCTAAAATCGATGTTTTCTGCTGAACACATGTTTCCAACAGACATCCTGGCCAGGACTATCTTTTCAAACAACAATACGATTGCAGGGAACTTGTTAATTTTTCTCAACCACCACCTTGCACACAATACAACCCACCTCCTTCCTTTCCCGAGGACACACCACACTTCGTACAAATAATAGACTCGCTTAGTGACGCAGTCATTACCAAGCGAATAGCACACAGGTTATACTTTACATCACTGTTTTGTACACAAATATCCGCTTCCACGAAGGAATCGATGCGCTCTCGAACGCTCCAACTCAAAATCAGCACCCGCCTGAAATTAAAGTGTATGTCTTGCTGCTTCAGTTTTTACTCACGCTCAATAATTATTTGGAGATAGAATATTCCTATCACCTTCAACTATTTGGAACAAATATGGGCATATGGGCAATCCTTTCGCATCGACTTATGTAAACATTTTTACAGTGCTACTGGAGCCTAAACTTCTCGAAATAACTTTTGAAAAAAAAAAAGCCGCTCTTATACCTGCGTTACATACACGCTTTTTCATGCTATGTGATCACGGGTCCCAGATCCTAAAAGCATTCGTCTCGCACCTTATAGCCCTGTCACACGGGCACGTTTGAACTCCTTTCAATTCCCTGGAGCCAAGATAGTGTTTATCTCGAGGGAGATGGGGGAGGGAGGGAGGGGAAGGAAGTTTAAAGAAGTTCCTCGCGAAAGGAGATCGCTCATCTCCCTCGAAGGTTAAAGGGAGTACTCTCACTTCCAGTGCGCTTTACCTCCGAGTAAGTAACAACCTTGGTCTTTAATAAATATATTTTTAATACTGACTATATTAGTTATCAAAAAACAAGCATTACAGCTCGGTTAGTACTCTCAATCTAGGCGCTTGCTTGACAGCTTGCGTTCACTGCGACATGCTTTGATCTGTGATCGCGCACATGCTCGCACCTCGCACGTGTACTACCTCTGCGATGGACGATGCATCCGCGCAGCCCGCGCTGCCTCCGCCAGTGAAGCGTCAGCCGCCTCCAGCACTTTGGGAAGAAAAATGCAGGATTAATAACATTTCAGTTGTTTTTAAAATTGTTCTTTTATATGTTTGAACTAAAGAAACAGCGCCTAACGTGACCCTGGCGGATCGTCTGAAAAGCTCGTTACAGGCCGTGTGACACGGAGACAACTCCTTCGAAGCGAAATTCCCTCTCACTCCTTTAGGTCAAGGAAGTTCAAAAGAGTTCCGAGTCGGCCGTGTGACAAGGGTATATTAATTTATCCCGCTTTAGCATTAAATTTACCTTCCATTACTCCAAAAGGCAAATCAATGTTCTCGACAATGCCGTCCGTTTAGAAAATAGCCAGCTTAAAACCATACGATAAGGAAGCCTACAGACTGACAGCATTACTTGTATTTCACTAGCCATCATCCAAGACACTGTAAACAAGGCCTGTAGGACAGGCAATGCGCCTAAGAAAAATATGTACCGATGACAATCTGAAGCGCCTCCACTCGCTAAAAAACACCCTGATAGGAACCATCCTCAGGACTTCCTTAATAGTGCTTTCCAACGGGGATCCCCTCTAAAATGAGGCGCGGTGCTTAAGAAATAAAAAATATAACAATGAGGGGCCTCCTGCAGTTTTAACCATATACTCGAACGCCCTTTCGAACATCAACAAAACTCTTTGGAAATTCCACCCTATTTTAACCGCCAACGGTCGTCTCTAGAATTTATTTCCCGAAGCACGAAGATTAACCTACTGACACAACGGAAACCTGAAAGACATTGTAGTGCACGCTAGGTTTGGCGAGAAACCCCCGCCAACAGCAGACTCATGCTGTCGACCTAGATACAAGATATGAAAGCAAATTCAGAACGACACTACTGTTCGAAGCCCGAAAAGTGATTTCATCTGCGATATAAAGAGTAGCTGTAACTGCGCGTCGTCTAATCTTATCTACGTGCTTCAATGCTCCTGCTGTAAGGTACAGTATATGGAGAAACCGGACAATCAATAAAGGCCAAACTATTTGGTCATGGAGCTGACAAAGCCAGGAACCTGCAGAAGGCAGTGTCGGCGCCTTTTAATCAATGCGGTAAGGCACATTGCAGCGCTGGCGTAATTTTTTAGAGAGACCTTGCACATGGATAGAGCATTTACCAGTACCTGATAACGCCACTTTATCCTTTCTTACACCCTCCACCCCCCCCCCCCCCCCCTCGCCCCGGCCAGTCCTTTTCTCTCTTTAACCAGTTTATCTTTGGCTTATGCACTGCATCTCTTACTATCGTTTCTAACGCACCCTTGGCTGCCGCATTCCTCAGCCCCCTCCCGCACTTTCACGCTTTCTCAGAACTCACCCCCAACGCTCACGCCCAGCGCTCGCTATCTCTCCACCCTCCACATCTGCTGAGCTGGCTATATTTTTACTACAATTTTGCAGGTCAACCGGTTAATCATCTTTGGCAGATATGATGCCTGGACAAGATCTACCCCTCCCACTTCACACCCTCTTCTATTTAACCAGGCCTTCCTCATAGGAGTGAAGACCCTATTTAAATCCCGCCAGTGACGACCGCTTTGCCCAGACGAAGGCAAGTCGTCTTGTCGAAACGCTGGCAAGTACCCCGGGGGTTTCCCTTCCTTGTTCACTTTCTGATTTTCAAGAAGTATTTGCACAACCTCTCACTACAAGTTGCCATGGTGGTCAGTTTGCTCAAAATCCAGTGGGCAGGTTTTGTGACGCCACAAGGTCACAAGACAAAATGCACTATACAAGACGAGATTCTTGCGCGAGGTGGTAGGTCTGGAATAGTGGTTTCACCCTAAGGCGCTCTAATTTAGATTTTCTAAAGTAAAGACGAACACACACAAAAACAAAATTGGTAAAGGAGGACGAGAATTGTTTAAGAAAAAATTGTAGTGGACACTTAAGATACGCTTTAACAGTATGACACAATGGCGTAGTGGGTTAGATCCTATATATGCAGAAGGTCACACTATTTTATATTCATAGTTCCCTGGCAGACCTCATACCTCTTCTGGTGCAGTTATTTAGCTGTTAATCGATACTCCACAACCCTGCGATGTCGGGTGCTCCCAGCGGTGGGCCTTGTGCGGCCAAGGTTGCTTTTCGCGAACGACCAATCATTACTCTAACTGCCACTTGCAACAGTGGGCGGTTTGATCACTATCCGGTGGCAGGTTGAGATGACCCGCAAGGTCACGTGGCCTAGATGGCCCACCTACCTCCCAGGCTGCTTTCTGGGGATTACCTGTCAGATCCACGCATGTGATTTTTCGCTTTCAATGCCAACACCGGATTTTCTAGAGAACGGGGCCTTTAACTCTATATCATTAAAGCAGGCGTATATTTGAGCTGTGGAGCCGTGGCGCACCTTATGAGGTGAGGCTGCGAGGGGTCGGCTCGATGTAGTAGGAGCCCACGCGGCGGCTCCCCTCAAGACCGGTCACTGCGTAGAGTGCGGGTGTCCCCGGCGCGGTCAGAGCCAGACTCGGGCGAGAAGATCAGCCGTCACGTACCGGTCAGGAAGCCGGTAGAGGCGACGCGTCCAGAGGCAGGTCGCGCGGGATGTGACGAAGGAACGAGGTCTCTGTGGACAGCGGGCTGGAACCGACGCTGGCGACCGCAGCTTTTTGGGATTGAGCCCTGGCTGGTGACGGTGGGCGTCCAATGTCTGGAAGCCCGGACGGAAGTGACGGAGGCAGAGGGAAGAAACCCCGGGGTGCAAGCAGATTCGAAACCCCTCCGCCGATGACCATTCTCGTTGCTCTGTCCTGCATGATCCACGTTTTTGCTGTTGCGCCTCTGCTGCCATAGGAACATTCCCACGAGGGGGAATTGGCCAATGTAGGGCTGCCGAGACTGAGTGCACTACTAGCAAAACGGGGCGCTACGCGTACGAGGTGAACAGACCGACTACAAGAGTACCTGGTTTGTTCTTCTTCATTCTTTCCGGAGCGCAGCTCCAAGCCGGCACCAGCGCGTGCCGTGAGAAAGGTTGCGCAACGCCGATGATGGCGATAGTGCCGCTACAGCTACAGTTAGGTGAGGAATGCCGGAAAGAATGGTTGCAATGATGAAGACCTATCCACACTGTTGTAGAGCAGCACATACCCACAGTGGAGTATTGCCCAAGGTGCGTCGCACATTCGAACACTGGTTACTGAGTGGCGTAATTAAGGTAGACTGTCTATGGTAAAATTTGTGTCAAAGGAAATAATTTCGGAAGTTATAACTAGCAAAGTGATCTCCATGGCGTAATGATGTAATCGTGATTAAGTAATCGCAGAGTATAGAAGGAGCGGAATAGAAAAAGGAAGCCGTTCTCGCGCGAGAGGACTCTCCAAAGAAGCTCTTCGCAGGAAAGCAAACCGCGGACAGGAAAGGAGAAAGTGATGAAGTGATATAATTTCTCCGCCTGATTCGGAAAGGTTCGAAATAGAAACCCTGATTAACACAAATAAAGTTTTACTCGTGGCATTCTACACCGCAAAAGGGTCATGAACAACTCATATTACCGCGAACTGCATAAGCGGACACGCGAAGGGAATGTCAAATGCAGAAAATCCGCTGTAGCAAGAAGAGGCTCTTGACTCAAGGCGTGCAGTTGCAGGAAACGTTCAAAGCGGGATATTGTTAAACGCATAGTGTTTGGAATAAATGCGACCACACGTTCGCAACAGGCGCTGTTTGTTAAAGGTCACACCATCTCATTAGAAGCAATGCCGCAATGTCCAGGCAGCTAGTGAAAATGCGCTTCTTTAAAAAATCGAACGGAACGACTAAGAGTGTGCCTCGAGCCTTCGAGCGCAGTAACGGCATAAAGGTTATCAGAAAGTATAATGAGCGGATTAATGTTGAAAAATATCTTTTGTAAAGCTAAGACAGTCGCTAGAAATTCCGGAATGATTATAGGTGTATAATCACAGCCTCGAAATGAATAACGTTTTTCATGAGCCCTGGAAAAAATACCAATATCTGCCGTTTCATTTTTTTTTGGGAGACATCCGTGAAAACTGCAGTATGCGTAGAAAAATGGTCCAAATACTTCTCGATAAGCCCGTTTAACGCATCAGCAGGAAAATAATTTGCATTTCTGCGTTCCTTAGGAGGGTGTAGACAAAGCGCACTACAGCATCAGTCTGCAGATTAGGAACTTGTACTACGGAACTGATTGTGCAGAGATTTTTGACAGCAGTGATTTTGTGAACACAATCTGTGGCAGCTTATACCTAAGCGAAATGACACCGGAAGAGACAGCCGATTTGTCGTAAACATGGGGCTAGCCAATCCTGGAGTAGGCTCGAAAGCTCCTAGAAAAGCTGGCACAGTTCGAAGCTGTAACTGTGTGTTTCAATCAGGTATGCGCGCCTCCAAGAACAGCACAGCATTTGACACTATTTTTGGTAGGCCGTGGCAAAGGCGTAGAGCGCGTCTCTCCATAAGAAGTTGAGGTTGGAGCTTGTAGTTAACAGAATTAGAAACAAGAACGCAACCAAATTCAAGTATCAAGCCGCCGCGGTATTATAGTGGCTGCGGTGCTCGGCTGCTGACCTGAAAAACGTGGGTTCGATCCCGGCCGCGGCGCTCGCACTTCGGTGGAGATGAAATGACAGAGGCCCGTGTAGTGTGCGATGTCATTGCACGTTAAAGAGCCTCAGGTGGTCGAAATTTTCCGGAGCCCTCCAGTACGGTGTCCGCCAGAGACCGAGCCGCTTTGGGTTATTAAACGCCTTCCTTCTTCTGTGATTGACTCAGCATTTCTTCCACACATAACAGAGCCAGATCTTTTCAGCATAATCTCCAGTCTACGGCATAACAAATCGGCTGGAATTGATGGAATATTTATCAGCGACCTTTCCAGAAACTTCCAAAGCTTGAAGTGTGTCCTTCTTTTTATGCTAAATGATATGATTGAAAGTGGCTTCTTACCATGCTCTCTTAAACAAGCGCGTGTTATACCACTTTACAAGGGTGGCAAAAGAAATGATATCACGAATTATCGCCCAATATCTATCGTGTCGTGTATATCACAAATTTTAGAAAAACACGTCTTATGTACAATGTCAGCATTTTTGCTGAGGCATAACGTGCTTAGCCCACATCAATACGGATTTGTTGCTGGTTCTGGTACCCAAACGTTATTAGAAAAGATGTCGGATTCCGTTCATTCTAGTTTTGATCAAAATGAAGTGGCATTTGGTCTCTTTCTTGATGTCAGGAAGGCATTTAATACTGTTCACCATGATATTCTCTGTGAAAAGTTGTTTTGCTATGGTTTTCGTGGTCCTTTTCAAATGTTACTAAGAAATTATGTGTCTCAGCGATCTCAAATGGTGGAACTTGGACCTGTGCAAAGCAGAACTATAGACTTATATAGTGGTGTTCCCCAGGGATCCATCTTATCACCCCTCTTATTTAATCTCTATGTTAATGACCTCCCCAGCATTATAACTTCATCACAGATTTATCAATATGCAGATGACACCCTCCTCATCTCATCTAATACAGATTTTTCTTGCGCACTCCGTCAACTTCAACAGGACGCTACTAATCTATATGATTGGTTTCAATGTAACCTGATTGATATAAACCCCCAAAAAACTCATCTAGTGTGCTTTAAAAATGCACACAAGCCAATCCCGAAAAACGCTGCGGTTTTTTTGCACAGCTCCAGTTGCACTGCATGTTCTTGCTACCCCATTACATGTGTTCCGTCCGTGAAATACCTTGGCATTTACTTTGACAGTGATTTATCCTGGAACACGCACATGGCACACCTCAGTAAGAAGCTTAGAGGCGTCGCATGCTTGCTCTATGCTCTAAGGGCCTACCTGCCATTTGCCATAAGACGTTTAATTGCACAGTCTTTGGGGTATTCTCTGCTGAGATATGGCATGTGCTGTTTCTTCAACTGTTCTGCAACATGGAAAAATAGGATAAACCGTATTCTCAAGAATATGGCTAAGAGTGTCATCTATTCAATACCCCATAAACAGCAAAGTGTATTCCTTTCTTCAGGTCTGCCTTCCTTTGACATTGTGTTCAAACAAGTCACTGTACTCAGATATTTCTGGAACTCTGAATTTCGGTTCCACAACGTTAAACCAATCCCATTAAGAAAAGTTTCTCGATATATTGTCCCTGCAGTGCGAACTCATTTTGGTATGTCTATGAGGTCATATTATATCCCATGTATATTCAATGAGATGCCTGATAATGTTTTCAACTTGAACACTCGCAGACAGTTACGTGATGCTATTGCCGAGCTTGAACAGCTCTAGTGCATATGTTTTAATGTAGTACACAAAACAATGAATTGATTTGGTAACACAGGTTGTTGCTGCTGCCGGACGGCGCCCTACAAGCCCAATTGAGGCTTTGGCGCGTCCGCGTCTTGTATTGTTTCTTTGGTGTGAATAAAGTATTTATTTATTTATTTATTTATAAACGAAACCAAACCAGATTCAAGTAGCGGCCTTACATAACATTTTTACAACAAGAGGAAGGTGTCCGCACGCATGCCGAACTTTTGGTGGTTGGTTCGCAGCAACATGCCAAGAGGGCGCTCAGCTTCAAGCATATTTTTCCTAATTTGCAGTGGCCAGTCTTTGTGGGGATCTAAATTAATACCTAGGTATTTCCGCTAATCAACCTGTAAGATTGGGATGGACCGATGCAGCAAGATTGTAAATAAGAAATAGGGGCCAGAAAACAAGGAGGGTGCACTTATTTGCATTTGAAGCCAACCTTACAGTGTCCAGCCAAACTTACAGAGCGTTGAGGTAAACTTACAAGATCTCATACAAAGTATGATGAACTTGCTTAGCAGGAGCAAATAATGCAGTATCATCCGCCTTCACGTAGACTTTGACAGCCGGGTGGAAGTGAGAGCATCGAGCCTTGAGGCAGGCGCCTTGACTAAACGTTCCACACATTTTAATTCACAGGTTTATGCACAATTCCGCAGATTTTTAATCTTTTCACATAGAAAAGTGGCTGTAATAGCTTTACTGCCTCCACTGCCCCAATTCTGATCATCGCTGTCATCTTCAACAGCCGTCCATTGCAGGCCGAAAGCCTAATTTACCTCTAATTATCCCTGTCCTGGACTAGTGCTGGCAAACTTATCGAAGCAGACTACCTAATCTCACTAGTCCGCGTGACTTTCTAAAGGTAATCCAAAAGTGGAAAAGAAACATCTATCGTTTAAGAGCTCTTTTGTCCACACAGAGGTACGAAGGACGGTGGAGGTTAGCCAGCTTATGAAGCGAAGCACTGTGCTAAACGATGGTGTACGCCTTTGCTATATCCAATGTAACAGGAGCAGATATCTCCTTCCACTTCACTGCAGCCTTAAATCAGCTCTCCGAGTTCATTTGTGCGTACCAAACAGAACGCCAGTGGCGAAAACCAATCTGAGCCTCACTAACGAACGTAGAGACGAAAACATTATCGTGAGGCGGCTGTGTAACACCTGCACCACAAGTTTATCCAAATTTGAATTGAGAGAAATGGTCCAATCTCGTCACGACAAATCCTTTCCGCAGGTATTTTGGCAAGAAGATTATGAACCTGGCTTTTCACATCCCCTACAACTTTCTACAAGTTTTTTTTTCAGTGCGACACTATTTATGAACGCAATTCATGTATTGTATGATTTCACTGTAACAATGAATATATGCTCAGATCACCCGACGGCAGTCGTGCCCTTTTTTTTTCTTAACGATTTTGCTATCGTCAAAGGCGCGTTCCCCATTGGTTTCCACTGGGTGTCCTAACTGTTCGATACCATCGATGGAAACGCTTTGAAATAGCGATTTCGCTATATATAAGAAGAATTACCCATTACCTCCAATATTTTCATAAGAGTATTTTACAACTTTCCAATTTAAAAAAAAATTTATCCGATAATGTTGAAGATGATCTAGTGGAGCCGAGGATTTTTCAAGGACCAATGTTTGATGTGCAGGATATCCGGGGTAAGGTATTCATGTAATACTTTCCACATGCCAGCTATGAGTCTGACTATCTGCCTATCGCAAGGGCGGCAAACTGTGGACACTAACTCAGATGGTGCGAATTCGGTGAAGTCTGCAACGCCATGGCAGGCTGCGTTGCCATTGACTCGTTCACCTGCTGCGTTTGCGGGATGTCCGAGAACTATTCGCTTATATTGGGCTTTCGTTTCGCAATAAACTTCTTTAAAGGTAGCGCTCGTATGTGTAGCGTCTTCTGTCTACATCCTCTCTGCCAGCTGCGGCAGCCCTATCTCCGCAAGTTTCTTAAATTCATCTATTCACCTTTGTGTGGCCCCCTGCTACGCTTGACTTCTTTTCGAGTCCATTCCGTTACCCTTAACGGCGACCGGTTATCTGGCTGTTGCATTACATGCTGAAGTTGAAGTTGAGTGTATTTCGACAGCAACGCAGTTGTCAAGGAGGTAGAATATGCCTGGCTAAACGTCAACCTCCAGTAACATGGCACACATCAATCAAAGCATGGCAAAAAGAAAAAAGGAAGAAAATATACACACATTTGCATGCACAAAACACATTCATTATGTGCAGTAGATTAAACTCGCAGTAAGTATATAATATGTTCAAAAAAGTAACTCAATTACAAGCACGGTGGGTAGAACATGTTTCGTCATCAAGGGATAATACTTATTTATTGAAACACTTCTTGAACATGCCTAAAGCTCTTTTTAAACTATAGTGGGTATTATTTTCAGAAGGTGATTTAGTAGGTCTGCTTTCTGGTAGATCAGTTTTTGTACGCTATACTTATTAGTGCAGCTTTTCTGGAATTTTTGCGGCGCAAGTCATGATTGTGTTCCCTCGCAATGTGTCGCAGTATAAAGGTATCCAGATCGCATTTTCTGGAGGGAATACATAACCATGGCTAACTTTTTTCATCATTTTTACGCGGTTAGTATTGATGTTTTTGAAGAACGGTTTCCAACCCATGCCTCTGAAGACGTTCTGTAAGCAGACAGTGAATAGCATTGGCGAGAGTGTGTCTATGTGCCTGGCACTATTCCTTTTTTCGATTTTTATTGCTGACTATATTGATGACTATAGCTGCTGTGCAGCTGTAATAGATATACGAGGTCTGTTAGAAAAGTATCCGACATTTGGCCGTAGAAAAAAACTTGCATAACTGGAGCGTTGCAAACCTAGTCACCTTCAAAGTAGTCTACTTGGGACTCCACACACTTCTCCTGGCGGTGCTGCCATTGCGGGAAGTATTCCGAAAAGGCCCCTTTCGGAATGGAGTTTAGCTCAGCTGTCGTTGCAGCCATAATGCACTTCCTTGTCTGAAAAAAAAACTCGAGATGAAAAGATAAAATTGGCACAGGCTCAGCTTGGTTAAGCCACGAAATTGCGAAAGCAACTTCATCCATTTCTTCAGCCCGCCGTCGTTTCCTAGCTTGAGCGAATCGTTGCAGCCTTGCCTTGTGCACGTCGGACGACATGGCCTAACTGAAACGCACAGCGTGGTTACGCCTGGACGAATGTTGTTGTTGTGACTGGGAGAAGGATGAAAAGGAAATTGCACGGGCAATGGGTGGCGAATGGATCCGACACTCACATAGAAGAAAACCTTCAGAAAGCAGTACAAGTAGTCCAGGAGCATGCGAATAGCATAGGACTCAAATGTTCTCAACCCAAGTCTGAACTCCTTCTAATCAGACATAAGAAACAGAGAAAACACCATAGAGGTGAACCTTCAAGGTCTCCCGATAAAGAAGATCGAAACCATTCGAGTACTAGGTCTGTTCATTCAAAATAATCGTAAGAGCAACATTACAGTCACCCGTCTGGAAACAACGGTCAACCAGATAGTCAGGCTCA
This sequence comes from Amblyomma mixtum, assembly GCF_055824585.1. NCBI lineage: Eukaryota > Metazoa > Arthropoda > Arachnida > Ixodida > Ixodidae > Amblyomma > Amblyomma mixtum. Next base: position 26,328,888 of record NC_143021.1, on the reverse strand, counting down.
TTCGAAGAATCACTGCTAAAAAGAGAGATATGAAGGAGGCCGACATCTCTCGCCTTATACATGCATTCGTCATTAGCAGATTCACCTGCTCTCTACCATACCTCAAACTATATAAGGTGGACATCGACAGATTAAACAGGTTACTCAGACAGGCATATAAAGCTGGTCTAGGGCTTCCTAGAAACACACCCACGGACAGATTTTTATCCTTGGGTATACACAACAGTGCAGAAGAACTCATCACTGCACACAAGGCGATGCACATCCAAAGACTGGCCAACACTACAGCGGGAAGGAAGATTCTAGATCTTCCTTCCTGAACCGCTCAACCCATGTCTAACCGACCGGGCCCTCTACTACGAGGAGTGCGCGACAAACTGGTCATCAAACCGCTCCCCAAAAATATGCTACCGGGCTTCCACGATGGCAGACGACGAGCCAGAGCGCGGGCTCTGCATAGAAAGTACCTCGATAATCCTGCAGCAGTATACACCGATGCAGCCGATTATAATTTCAGCCAAGGAGCCTTCGCTATCTGCGCATTAAAAATTCATAGCAGGAAGAAGCGAGTGCATCTCTGCGGCCTCGGTCACGGTCAAGTACGCGGATCAAGCAGAAGAAGCGGCCATAGCCTTGGCCATAGCAAATACTGACGCTGACGTCATTCTCAGTGATTCCAAGACTGTCATACGCAACTTTTTGCGCTGTAGAATATCCCTAACTGCTAGAAACATCCTCACAAATATTACACTGCAACGAGAAATAGAACTGGTATGGACTCCTGCCCATTCAGGGAACCCAGGGAACGAAGCAGCCCACCAACACGCTCGAGGTTTTGTCGGCCGAGCGGTGGGCTCTCGTCCAGGGGGATCCGAGATGGAGGCAGTGATTTCGTACCACGACATCACCCAATTCTACAAACTCTCTAGAAGAATCTATCCTCCCCCGCACAAGTCACTCTCCAAACACCAAGAGGTGGTTTGGAGAAGACTTCAAACCAATTCTTAACCGAACCCGTACATTTACGTCCACATCTACCCCGATCTCATAGACCCCACCTGCAAACACTGCGGTAGCACTGCCACCCTCGATCATATGCTATGGGACTGCCCGGAGGATCCTCCTCCGGAAGCTCTTATAGAAGCTCCCTCACCAGACGCCTGGGAAGAAGTGCTCCGGAGCTCGGACCCCGCCGTCCAGGCAGGAGCCATCGAGCGCGCCGAAGAGGTCGCCACCAGCTATCAGCTACCGGCCACCTGGCCCTTCTGCTAAGCGTCCAGGAACCCTTCTTTTCCGAGAATAAATTTGTTCTCTCTCTCTCTCTCTCTGCACGGGCTTGCCTACTGGCTCGAGCCGAGCCACCACCGCTGCCGCGTGCAGATAGAGGAGAATTAAAAGGTCAGAGGAAAGAGAAAGAGAAAAGACGCGCGTGACGGCAGCGTCGCAGCAACCAGTTGTTCAAGGCGAGGTAGCAGCATCCCACTTCTGCCACCAGTTGTTGAGGACGAGGTTCGGGGTCGTGGCTCGACGGATCCATGGTCAGCACGACGCCCGTTCCCACCTCCAAGCCAGGGACAGGAGTGCCGCTGAGCGGCGGAGTTAGAAGGTGGCGAAAGAAGACTGGATTTATTTACACATTTACAAGAGTCGGGAACAAAAGATGTGTCTGCTTCGACCGCAGTCGTCGCCGAGTTTATAGACAAACGTCATGTTTGTAAACAAAGGTTGTTTGTAAACAAACAACCGCGTCCGCCGAAGCGGGCGCGGCTGAAAAAAGATACGCGGCTGAAGCCGCTATGGCTCCACCAACTGCGGCGGTTGGTTGCGGTTGCGACTGAGAGAAGGATGAAAAGGAAAAGTGCACGGGCCTGCCAACTGGCTCAAGACGAGCCACCACCGCTGCCACGTGCAGATAGAGGAGAGTTAAAAGATCAGGGGAAAGAGAAAAAGGAAAGAAAAGACGCGTGTCGCAGCAGCAACTGCGTTCCCGCCGTGGGTATGTGCCATTCAGCCCGAGGACATCATCATCATCATCAACAACTTCGTCCGCCTGGGCGGACGCTGCTGAAAAAAACAGCGGCCGAAGCCGCGCTCGCCGAAGCGAGAACAGATACTCTGATAGACGTTGTTGTTGTTGTGACTGAGAGAAGGATGAAAAGGAAATTGCACGGGCCTGCTACTGGCTCGAGCCAAGCCACCACCGCTGCCACGTGCAGATAGAGGAGAGTTAAAAGATCAGATGAAGGAGAGAGAGGAAAAGAAAGACGCGCGTCGCAGCAACAACTGCGTCCGCCGGAGCGGACGCTGCTCAAAAAACAGATAAGCGGCCGAAGCCGCGCTCGCCGAAGCGAGAGCAGATGTTGTTGTTGTTGTTGTTGTTGTGACTGAGAGAAGGATGAAGAGGAAATTGCACGGGCCTGCTACTGGCTCTAGCCAAGCCACCACCGCTGCCACGTGCAGATAGAGGAGAGTTAAAAGATACGAGGAAGGAGAAAAAGGAAAGAAAAGACGCGCGTCGCAGCAACAACTGCGTCCGCCGGAGCGGACGCTGCTCAAAAAGAAGCGGCCGAAGCCGCGCTCGCCGGAGCGAGAACAGATACTCCTCGTGGCCGAAGCCGCGCTCCCTCGACTGACAGAGAGCAGATGTTGTTGTTGTTGTTGTTGTGACTGAGAGAAGGATGAAGAGGAAATTGCACGGGCCTGCTACTGGCTCGTGCCAAGCCACCACCGCTGCCACGTGCAGATAGAGGAGAGTTAAAAGATCAGAGGAAAGAGACAAAGGAAAGAAAAGACGCGCGTCGCAGCAACAACTGCGTCCGCCGGAGCGGACGCTGCTCAAAAAGAAGCGGCCGAAGCCGCGCTCGCCGAAGCGAGAACAGATACTCCTCGTGGCCGAAGCCGCCTAGCCGGGTTGGAGCCCTATATATCTCCGTCTGGCGTGACGTCATCACAGCGAGCGCCTCCTTGCGGCAGCGGCGCACAGCTGCTGCTCGGCGCATCGTGGTTACGCTGGGGGGGCCGACCGCGACGAGACGAGTTGGGGCTCTGTCTCTCTCCGTCTGGCGTGACGTCACAGCGGAGGTCATGCTAAAGGTGAAACGTGGTTACACCGCCGGGACGACGCTGAAGGGCTCAAACTGCGAGCAGTATTGCTTTCGCAATAAAAGTAAAAGAACAACCTCCTCCCCTCTTAGCAAGTGGCGCGCCAGGGGGGGGGGGGGGACGCAGCTGATCATAGCAACCGTGACGTCACACAGTAGCGGAAGAACGAGCCCGCGCGCGTCGGCTGTGGCAGCCACACCGCCGCTCTTTCGCCACACTTCTTGTTCCAGTCGAGTGAGTGAGACGCATGGCTCCGAAGCAGCCCAGTGACTCCGCGTCAAGCGTTTCGGGGCAGCGAGGGTGGGTTGACCACAAGGCTTTCTGCGAGCACACTTTAGAATTTCCAAAGTGTCTTCGGTATTTTTTTTTTTTTTTTGAGGAAAGGAAATGCGCAGTATCTCTCTGCCACAGCTGCGAAACCAATAGAGCGGGGGCTTGAAAGCAGAGGGTAAAATTTGTAAATTGGTTTTTGAGGAAAGGAAATGAACAGTATCTGTGTCACACATCTCGGTTAACACCTGAACCAGAGGGAAAGCGCATAACTGCCCTCTTAGAAGAGTGGGAACCTCAATGGTGCTTTAGCTACGTGGCGGTAGTGACATATGTGCGCTGCATGCTTTGGCATTGACAACCTTGTGCCAGAAACACTGCCAGGTTGGCAGCGTGGGTGGGGACCTTAATGTAGATATAAGGACAAGCCGGAATTTCTTACCACTCATGCGGGAGAACATCCCGTTCCTCTCGCTCATTTTTTAATTTCGTCATTGCCGATTCCATGCCTGCACACAAGCTTCCGACGATCTGATGATCATGGCTGGATGTAGGTGCTTAGGGCCGTAGCACCTTCAGTTTGCACCTCTTATTAAGCCTAATTACGAGTGGTGCCTGACTGTCGGTAATACTATAAAAAAAATGTTTCGAGCTATATGATGACTAGAGACCGGATTTTAGGCAAATGCCTATTTTTTTCAACGCTTCGTAGGCGCTTCATTTTTACATATGAGCACGAATTAGGTGTTGACAATATGTTTAATACTGTTTTTATAAAGCCTATAAATGCCTATTTTGGGTGTCAGTGCCTATAAATGCCTATTTCCGACGTCGGTGCCTAAAAATGCCCCATTTTACAGAAAAAGGGCATGAAATACGCTGTGGTTTTGCTTTCAGATTCTTTTTGCTTTCGAATCCATTTCGGTTTTGAGTACAACACACACGTGGCAACATTAGATGACCTCGTCAGTTGGCTGGGTGGGGTGAACACTGCACCTACGCCGGCTGCGTACACACTACCAACCACGTCAGCCGAAAATATCGAAGCAACCTTTTTCCTAATTTCTGCCATTTTATCGTGGCAGCTTGTTGATGAATTTCGCTGTTAAAGTGGTAGTTGACCAGATGGCACTACATTTCGGAAAGTATACGGAGTAAGTTGTAGGCTCGTCCAAATAATTCCTAATTGGTTCCAATTGAAACGAACTGCAAATTGCTCCATAAACCTGCTGAAAACAATTTAACTGATTAAAATTTCCACCTGGGTAACCTGCCTTATTTTAGTTCCTTGTGCCCCAGCCGCATGCCATCTTCATCAAATGGCATTTGGCGGTAATCTTGTTGGAGCAGGCCGCAGTAGACAGCTGGCAGTCGTGCGTGCATACGAAAACGCATTCGTGCACTCAAACTATAGAGTGAATGACTGAAAAAATGTTTATTTAATGCTTGCATGAAGGCCACTCTTCCGGCATCAGAGGCATAAATTTGAGTCCATCAACCTGGAGATAGCGCTTGTCTGCTACTGCTTCCATATAGCTTTATTAACAGTGATTTCTAATTGGATGATGTTTATTTTACCATGAATCCTCGTGGATGTACGTAGGCCCGTGCAGAACTATGATACTTTTCGGCATATTCCGCATCAAGCCGCACTGTGTGTAACATTTTCTAGCATGTCGTATTTATGGTTTCCAGGCCCTTCTAATGGCAAGCACCATTTGATAGCCGCCTGGCTCCCGAAACGTCAAGCCACAAACTATAAAACACTGTTTACACAAATGACAACATATTTATTAATGTTGAAGCATCGTGTATGTCTGCAATAAGTAAGTTCAATTCTTGAGTGAGCGAAGACTAAACTCATTTGTCAGATGCTTTGAATTGACAGTGTTTCTATCAATTTCTAAATACACAGTCTCCTGTTAAGGTGTTCATTGTTTCTAGTTTTGTACACGACAAGCGAATTGTTTGTTTCGAGGTACACCTTAGTGTTGTAAAAGGGTTGGTAACCGTCCCTTTTGCTCTGCTGAAGCATGTGTATTGAGCGAAAAGTTGCGCGACAGCCTTAAAAAAGAAACGGCTTCTAATGTTCGCACCTTGCTTAAGGTCCCAAATCTTTCCTGCTGTGTTTTGTTTTATTTTACGGCAGATATTTCGCGCTGAAGCTCGGAACTGTGTGCACTTTTGATAAAGTTTATAGTGCCTATTTTTCTCCGTTAAGTGCCTAAAATGCAATTTTAGCCGCCTATTTATGGCGCCTAAAACGTGCTTTTTAGTGCCTAAAAATCCGGCCTCTAATGAAGACTGATGAGAACTCCTACGTCTGCTGTCGTCTGTTGTCGTCTGTACGCCAATCCACGAAATCATAGTACGTGCCCACCCTTAGCATTGTGTACTCCTGATCTCTCTTTTTAACCCAACTAAACTCTATGACGCCCCATTTAATGCCCGCTATTTCCTGGAATAGGACTGGTAGTTGAAGGAATTGGTGAGCGCTATAAAAACGCGGAAAAGGGACGAACACACAGGACGAAGCGCTTTCTAACAACTGTTTAATCTCAGAAGAAACATGACTATATACACACATTTGACGTCATATCATACACTGAAGTGGGAGGAACGCACGCACTGACAAGAAAGAAGGAAAAACAGGGTAAAAACTACGCGCGCTTCCAATTGCTGCCTCTTCAGAGTCACAGATTCTTAGCCCTCTGCGCTGCGTCACAGGTCTGAAAGCCGCTTTGGCTAGGTGGCTTGTATCCGATGGGGCTGTGAGACGAGGGTTGATTGCTTTATTCAAATAGGCGCTTTCTGCCAAGCACTAAACAGGGTGGCCAAATTTTGTTATGTTGAGAGAGTACGTTGTCGGTTCTGGTCACTGTGATGAAGCCGTACCCCAGGCCCGGTAATGCAATTCTGTCGACACACGAAGTGTTTTTTATCCGGGAGAAAATTGAATGCACCGGGACTCGAACCGCGGTCCTCTTGCAGGCACGGCGGATGCGCTTCCTCTACTCCTTCACTGCACCTGTCGAAAAGATGATAAGGACTTCTCTGATGCAGATAATGTAAGCTACATACTGAAAAGTGTTGCCGCCGGCGCCTTTAACCTCCTTCTACATATAGACTGTTCTATGCTCAGTTAAGTTCCTCAGTTGTGCTGACGCATCGAGCATGCCAACCTCAGGAGCTCTGCCCACCGTTTTTAGTGGCTGCCAAGCATGACTGAAAGCTCCTCATGTGATTTGCTGCCTACTTTGATGCAGCCCAGCGAGCTGGATGGAGGCCATGTCTCCCGCTGCCACTGTATAGCAACTGGGCACTGTCTCCCTGATACAAGCCGATGTCTGCCAGGAAGCTGCGAAAATGAGCATGACTTCTGGCCGCGTCGTGTGCAACTTGAGTTCGAGCCTCGATTGTCCAGTGATCGCAGCCAACACTACCAGCAACAGCTTCTCCACCCGTAGCGGTACTGCAGGCCTGCTGAATGGCGTATACCTGATGATAGGGCATCTGTTTCGCGTGCTCGCGCATCGGGAACAGCTCTCGTCACTGCCGGAGCCGGTGGCAGTGCAACACTGTCCGTTCTCCTACGTGGGCTGTCATGAAGACTTCGCTCCACGTCGTTACTGACCTATACCTGAAACAATAGGTGCCGAGGCTGGTACGCCTGTCGTGGTGGTGGTGGTGGTGAAAAACATTTTTAATACTCAGAGAAAGTTTGGGGATCAGAAGACCTCGCTACATGGTCGCTATCCTTAGTCCGGGACACCACACGACGAGGCCCCGTCTCGCGCCCGCTTTACTAGAGCCCTTTGGGACTCCAGTGTGGAGCAGTTGGGGAGGGCAGTCTCCCATGCCTCTCGGGTGGGGGTGGGGGAAGGGTGAAGGTGAGGATTCTGAGTACATGCCCACACCATGTGAAAGATATCGCAGATCTCTCCACAGTGCGGGCAGCGCCCATCTGTGTTTGGGTCGAAGTATTTTGCTATGGCAGGACAGAGAAGAGTTCCTGTCTGCAGGCGACGCAGAGTTCGCTCCTCCGCCTTACTCAGCCTTTTGGCAGGTGCCGGGTAGAGGCGGTGGCTGTCGCAATAATGAATTAGGATTTCGCGGAATCGCAGAAGTGGTTTTTGAGCTTCTGAGCCAGGAGAGCTGGGATGAGGAGCCCGGTGTGTGAGCGCTCGGGCGGCCGCATCAGCGGCCTCATTGCCTAGTAGACCCTGTTGGCCAGGAGCCCAGATCCCGTTAGTGCGAGTTGAATCGGCGGGAGCGCGTCTTAGAATTTGGGAGGCAAGAGGTGATATTTCCCCTGCAAGATAATGTTCACAGGCCCGGCGAGAGTCTGTGATAACCGTTCTCGATTTTGGATCGGCGGCAGCGAGAGCTATTGCGACTTCCTCCTCTCGTGTTGAATTTGGGGCATGAAAAGATAGCCCATCGACATTCATTCCCCGGTGGACTATGGCAGCCGTGTAGAATCCCGTGGGTGACGGCCCAGTTATGTCCACGTAGTAGATGCCCTCTTTAGATCCATATTGCCTCTCAAGCGTGCGAACCCGCGCTTGTCGTCTGCCTTCATTTGAAGCCATGTTCATGTTACGCGGGAGCGGAGCGACCCAGAGCATGTGGCGCCACAGCACCGGGGTGTTCTCCGTTCCCTCTGGTATGCATGTGTGTTGGATGTGTAAGCAGTTTAGCAGGCGGCGCTCAGGAACCGTCTGCGATAGCCGCCTATATTGGTTCACGAGGTGGGCCTCCCGCAACTCCGGATAGGAGTTTACCACTCCCAACGCCTTCGGTTTGGCGTTGGAGGTAGCCACCGGGAGGTCCAGTGCTCGCTTTGCTGCCTTGCTGATGATGGCGTCAATGCGCTCGTATTGTTGTTTGGTGGTGCGTAGGCACGGCACGGCGTAGAGGATCCGGCTGGTCACGAAGGCCTGGGCGAGCCGTAGCGCGTCCCTGCCCCGCAGAGCACCCCGCTTGTTGGAAACACGGTGGGTCCAACCACTCACCGTCCCTGAAAACACGCTGGTGCCGTTCCTCTCTCTCCAGGCGACTCTGCTCTACGTTTACTCACGCCACTTTTTGGAGAACTAGCCTGTGCAGCCTTTCGAGCTTCATGCCGCAGAATAAATACATTCTGTTGGATCCAGCTTTTAAATAGAATCTCCTCGATGTCGTAGTGTGTTGGGTTACTCCCTGCGCTCTCATTGTTACTACCACCTAAATGTCCGTTTTCAGCTCATCTTTTAGCCGCCAAGTCGAAATTTCGGCGCCCGAGCCACCTCATCCACAGCGCGCATTTTCTATGGCAGTTTTTTTTACTGTAACTCGAGAACGTCCGCATATGCGCGCACATGACTGGTCGAATTCTCTTTTCGACTCCTTGTCTCCACCTACGGCAACAGGAGGAGGACGCCCTTGAGGTCGTCCTTCGCAAGATTGTTGGGCGTGCCCTTGGCCTCTCCATCACTACTTCGAACGGCCGGCTTGTGGCCCTTGAGGTGGTGAATACTTTCCGGGAGCTCCGGTAGGCGCACCTTACAAACCAGTACACGCGCTTGTCGATAACGGAGTCGGGTCGCCGCCTTCTTACTCGACTCCATATCCAACACACCCCTCCAATGGAAGACAGGTTTCACATCCCGGAACTATGGAGACGTGCCCTCCACGTGCTGCCTCTTCCAGCAAACATGTCACAAGAAGACCATAATGGTCGGAGCCTGGCACGAGCGGAAGCGCTAGCCCGATATTATGGCAACAAAACAGGTGTATACTACGTGGACGCCTCCGGCCCTCACCACGGGGGATTATACACGGCCGCGCTAGTTCACAACAGCAACACAGTTAACAGCCTCACTTTCAGAGCCCGCAGTGCAACACAAGCAGAAGAGGTCGCCATTGCTCTCGCGGCCTCACATTCCAATTCAAAATACATAATCACCGACTCGAGAGGAGCCTGTCAGAACGTCGAACAAGGCTGCAATCCCTTCCTAGCCTTTCGAATATACTAAAAATGCATACAGGATACGGACCCCGCACACCGTTACCTTATATGGGCCCCTGCTCATCAGGGGTTGGCAGGAAACGAGGCAGCAGACGCAGCCGCCCGCGCGCTCTCTCACCGGGCTGTTTTCTCCTCCCCACCAGATCAGGAACCCGATTTTAATCCGGTCTATACGTTCAAAGATATCACAGCATACTATCAAGACAGCCATCGCCTTTACCCTAGCCCATGTAAAGGCCTCAAGAAGGCGGATGAGCGGCTCCTTCTCCGCCTCTTCACCAATACATTGCTGTGTCCGGCAGCCCTAAAACATTTCGACCCCTTCTTTAGCGGCAACTGCCCGCTCTGTAGTACGGTGTCTTCAGACACCTATCACATGGTGTGGGCCTGCCCCTCCAACCCGGCCATTCCCTCCATCCCCAACCCAACCCGGGAGGACTGGGTGGCGACCCTGCTTGGCTGCCACGACTTACAGGCCCAACAAGCCTTAGTCGGGCGCCCGGGCGGCGGCTACCGCCACTGGGGTCCAAAACTAGATACCTCCACATGGTGTTTGTAAGGATCGGTCTCTTACGGGCTGATCCAAACACCTCCTGTCCGTTCTGAATAAATGTTTTCACCACCACCACCACCACCACATGCTCTCCGTGTTTATTCGATTTGTGCACACGCGCTGCGGCAGAGAAGAATCTGGTTCGCCCGCCCTCTCTCTCCTTTCTTTCCTTTTTAATTCTTTTTCGTCATTTCATTCTCTCTACCTTATAACGCATACAGTTAAAAGCCCCGCTGAGCAGAAAATCCAGTGTCGGCATTGTCAGCGTCGGCTTCAAAGCGAAAAATCATGAGCCACCATAGTGGCTCAGTGGCTATGTCGTTCGGCTGCTGACCCGAAAGATGCAGGTTCCATCCCGGCAGCGGCGGTGGAATTTTGATGGAGGCGAAATTTTAGAGGTCCGGCGTACTGTGCGATGTCAGTACAGGTTAAAAGAACCCCAGGTGGTCGAAATTCCTGGACACCTTCAATACGGCGTCCCTCATAGCCTGAGTCGCTTTGGGACGTTAAACCCACATAAACTATAAGCCAAACAAGCATTACTCTGACACGTGGCACCCAGATAGCAACCTAAGATGCAGGTGGTCCGCCTAGACCAAGTGTCCTGACGGCGTCATCAACCTGCCCACCAGATAGCGAGCAAACTGCCCAGAATGGCACGTCTTGACTCATCGTGCCGAAGAAGTTCCATATGACGCGTCTCCCGGCCTCTCCACATTCATTTTGTTTATTGGCTTACTCCTTACCGTGAAAGCACACGAGTGCACATCAAATTCTTATCTGTTCTGCGTTTCCACCTCCGTCTGTTTCTGTGCGCTTACTCGCCGCCGCTGTGTTGCAGCCCAGGACGGAGCCCATTCGTCCTTTCCGCTCCATTCTTTTTTTTTCACCTTTCTCTTCTTTTCTATCTCGTCGTTTTTTCTTTTTTACTCTCCGCAGCCATAGGAGTGTGCGTCTGGCGACGGCCCTCAACCTTACCCACCAATATCCGAAAAATTGCCTTGTTCAGCTCCCGCAGATTGATGCACAACCGAATCGGGCTGCTCTGTTTCTGAATGAGGACAACTGAAGAGACCCACTCGTATGCCTGAATGAGTTCTATTATGTCCGCTGTTTCTAATGCAGAAACTGTACTGTGAATTTCGGATGTACTCAGAGCAGAACACTTTGCACTTTTGCTGACACTGGCACGACATCTTTTTCCGTCTTAAACTTATATTGATATCCCTTTTCGAGAGCAATTCCTAAAGAGAAAAGTTCTTGCAAATCAGTTTTCTTGGCTGCCGGGAGCTGTGTGGTTTTCAGGTCGGCCACTGTTTGAACATACTGAAGTGTACCTCCGATGATGTAGTGATTTATACTCCTGATGGCATCCACGACAATCATCGTAGCGTCGTCCTGAACAACATAAACAAGACCTCCGCGATTCTTGATTCTTTCTCTGAATATCGCGGTGGCTGTAAATATCCTACGACATTGATCGAGCGCTTGAAATAATCCAGCAGTGTTACCGGAGCTGCTTCCAGCATCGATATGTACGGAAAAAAATATTTGAGGAATGGCTCTTTTTCGGTGGTTGATACCGCGGAACCAGAATCCACAGGAAATGTTGTCGGATGCTTCACATGCAGCAGGATATTGCCTCAAATATTTGTACCGTTTGTTTGTTCAAAGGTGCTGAAACGCGGATTAACCGATTTGTTCCTGATGCAAGACGCGACCAGAATTATCTACATTGATCGTATCCAGGCGGAGCTGATTCTAGGTTGTTTCAGACTGTTGTATTAACTTTGCATGCGTAATTCGAACGTTCATTAGTAGTTTAAATTCAGCTTCGGTCAACAGTGGCTGGTATTATGTCTGATGACTGCCGAGTACAGTTGTTGCTAAATCATCGCTGAGTGATTAAGTTCTTTCGTGCGTAAGTGAGCTCAAATAATAAGTTTTGTTTACAAGCCATTTCGCTTTCTTCCTGCTCTCCGGACTCCAGTCACCACTACGTGACACCTCGTGAAGGAGCAGGCCTGCAATCCTGCTATGACCCCAAGATGGACTTTGGTGCACAGCCAACGCCCGTTATACTTCGCCAGCCTCGTGAGCCACCGACTTTCCATGGACAACCGCCCGAAGATGTTGAAGAAGAGCTGGTCGAATACAACCGTGTGACCCCGCTCAATGCCTGGGAAGCCAGCGCCAAGCTTCGCAGCGTTTATTTTGCATTAGACGGCCCTGCGAGAACGTGGATTGAAAACCACGAAACTACCCTTACGACCTGGGCGACCTTTAGGAAGCAGCTACTGGGAACGTTCACTAGCGTCGTACGGAAAGAAAGAACAGAGCTTCTCTTGCAGTCATGAATTCTACCCCCAAACGAGACCATGACTGCATATGTGGAAGAAATGAAACGCTTTTTCAGGCGCGCAACCCCTCCTATGACTGAAGAAAAGAAGCTCACCCTACCGATGCGTGGCGTAAAGGAGCAACTGTTCGCCGGCCTCATCAGTAGTGCCCGGAACTTTAGGCATTCGCCTAAACATGCCTATAAATGCCTCAGCGGGGGATTTTTGCACCAGACTGCCTTTTAAGGCGAAAGCGTTTAATGCCTCATCGTTGTCGACAGAAGGTTGTCAGCAGAGGTGGCACGCTTTTGGAATCGTGTCAACTGTGGCCTCTCCTCCGCACAGCGGCGCAAACTCCACCCTCCTTAGCAACCGGCGCGCCGGTCGGGGGCGCAGCTGTGCATAGCAACCATGACGTTACACAATAGCCATAGACAAACGTTCCAGTCGAGTGAGTGAGACGCATGGCTCTGAAGAGGCCAAGTTATTCCGCGCCAAGCGGTTTGGGGAAGTTGCAGTGGGTTGACCACAAGGCTTTCTCCAAGTACACTTTAGAATTTCCAAAGTGTCTTCGGTAATTTTTGTCATTTTTTAGTAAATACTGCATATTTAACCGCACTTCTTGCCAATAAATGCCTCGTTCTGGATTTTCGGTCCTCGGTGCTGTTTTTCAATTTTGAGACAGCTATCTAAGTATAGTGAAAGGCGCGGGTCTCGCCAAACGTTTTTTTTTTTTGAAGTGTAACTGGCGCTACAAAAGAGGTTATGTAATGGCCTTGAGTGCAACCCGACACCCGAACCGGCACCCTCCAGGCAGGGACCATCGCCTCAACGCGCTTCTTCCAGCCGAGAGCCGTTGCCTCAACGTGTGCAAGAGTCGCACACTCTGGTTCTCACTGCTCGCTCGTCGCTCGGTCGACTCTCGGCCGCTTACCCCTCCCCAAAGAATACTTTTTTGCCTGCCGCTTCGAGAACACGCGACACTGATCTGACGGGCAGACAACCTTTGCTTCGTCAGCGCTCTCCATTTCATTTTCTATTCACATGCCGTAAGAAAAGACATCGAGAGGTGCTCGTTGCAGGCAGTGGATTTCACTATTTGGAGATGTTTTTTCAACTGATCTAACAGTGCTTTTCTGCAAAGCGTGCGAAACTTCAGTATTAAGCGACAAGCAATGCTGTGTAGCGAAACGCGTCGCTACCGACGAGCATATTGCTAGCATGATGCGAACGAAAGAAGGGACATCGCAGCTCCTACCGGCAGAGGCTTTCAGCGGTAGTTCGACAGCAAAGGAATCGTCATTGTATCAAGCATTTTTGGCGGCATATATCCCGTTGTGAAAATGTCGTGTCCGGTCGCTGTGTTGAATGCAGCGAAAGACGCACACGGTACTTTTAGACTTCGTTTATTTAAAGCCGATGAGGGTGCGACCAGCGTCGACCGAGGCAGGAGCCGAACTGGCCGCCCGAAGAAAGGAGGGAGTGGAGAAGCGTCCACGGAAGGGAGTGGCTTCCCAGAAAAGGAGGAGGGTGCGGGGGCGCACCGTGGGGGGGCATCCGGCGACAGCGTGCGACGAGAGGCAAGTGGTCGTTAGGAGGAGGATTGAGTGGTCGTTAGGAGGAGGATGCGAACTGTCGTTAGGAGGAGGATTGAGTGGTCGTTAGGAGGAGGCGCACACACACAAAAGCAATATGGGGACACAACACTTCCTTCCCCCTTAGAAAGTTGCCTGGTATCGTGCAGGGGGTCGGCGCTCACGCGTGGAGGCGCGCTGGCTTTGTGCGCTCGGGGGAGAAACACTTGTAGGCTGGCTGTTGTTCGCTGTGTCTCCTAGGTCTGTCCTGGGCGAAGTCTCTTCTTCCGGGAAGAGGTGCCAGGCTATGTGGGAAAATGGTGCACGTGTTCTCTCCGCTGGCGGACAGCTCTCAGACGGCGTCGTAAATCTACGCAGCTGGTTGAGATGTCGGCGTGCTACTGTGCCATGTATGTTGACGAGCCAAGAGCGCAGGCCTATGCGTCTGACAATTGTAGCTTCCTCCCAGCGTGGCTTTTTCAGAAACTGTCGGGCGAGGACGCGCTGCCCCTCATTAAGCGTGCCGCAGCGCGGAATTGCTTTTTCTTCCCGGAACGTCTCTGCCTTTGGCTCGGGGAGGATGGCTGTGAGCTGGGTTCGCATTTCACGCTCGAACATCATTTTCGAGGGGGTCTCGCCTGTTGTGCTCTGAACCGTCGTGTGCTGCTTGAAGAGAAAGCGCGCAAGGCGGCGCTGCAGCGAGCCTGTCTGATCTCTTTCAAGGGCGCGTTTTAGCTCGGCTACGTAGCGCTCGGCTTGTCCGTTTGTCGCTGGGTGGTAGGGGGCCGATGTAACTGATGAGATCCCGTTGTCGCGATAAAACTTGAGGATCTCCGCAGACACAAACGGTGTTCCGTTGTCCGACACTACCTTGCGCGGCAGGCCGAACGTTGCAAATAGTGATCGGAGGTTGTCAATGACTGCTGCCGAAGTCGTCTGTCCCATTTGCCTTATCTCAAGCCACTTTGTGTAGGCATCTACGACCACAAGGAAAGTGCAGCCCTCAATTGGTCTTGCAAAATCAATGTGCAGTGTGTGCCATGGTGTGTCTGGCTTTTCCCATTCTGGGACAGGAGCTTTCGGCGGGGCGCTCCGGCTGCTCTGGCAAGGCTTGCATTCTCGCACCACTGTTTCGATGTCGTTGTCAATGCCAGGTCACCACATGTAGCTTCTGGCACACTTTTTCATTGCAACGATGCCCCGATGTCCGGCGTGGATGAGAGACATAGCTTGTGCGCGTAGTTCTCTCGGCATCACAACTCGGGACCCAAATATGATGCAGCCGCGATGGGTGCTCAACTCTGTAGCTCGCCTGCGGTAAGCGTCGAAGTTGTCCCCTTTGAGTTTATGCACGTTGCCTTGTTGAACAGCTGTGTAAACTAGCCGGAGAGCTGCGCACTTCTGCGTAGATGCTGCAACTGTGCCTGCTGTAAGCGGAGGTTCTGGCAGTGCTTCGAACATCAGAACGTCTCCTGGTGGAAATGGTTCGTCAACAGTTGCGTCTAGTGGCAGACGGCTTAGCGCATCGGCGTTTTGGTGTTTACTCCATTTCATCACGCCTAGTGGAGAAAACCAATTTCTCCCTAGAAGGCTTGATCCTGTGCCCTTCACAACAAGCAGAGGTAGCGTATGGGTCTGGCCGTTGTAGTTAACCTGCACGTTGGCAGAGCCCAATAGTGGCAGATTCTGTCCTGACCACGTTCGCAGGTGCGTGTCGTCTTGTTGCAGGGCGGGTGCGTCAGATGGCCATGAAGTTCGGAACGTGTCCTCACTGATCAGAGTACAGGCTGCGCCGGAGTCCACCTCGAACTTAATCAGCTGGTGATGTACGCTTACTTCTGTAAAAATCTTCGGTCGCGTGCCGAGATTCATGGTGTTCAGGTCGTACAACACAGATGGTGTTGCTGATGTTGTTCCATGGAGATCAGATAGCGGCGTATTCTCTGAGGCGTTGACGCTGTGATTAGGCTGGGAAGGTGACTTTATCTTGGCAAGTCTCCGTTTCGTAATGCATGCTCTTTCGATATGCCCTCGCTTGTGGCAAAAATTACACGTGGCTGACTGGAATCGACATCCCTGGGGGTTGTGTTGGTCGTCACACCGCCAGCAGCGTTGTGCCTTTTTGACCGATTTTACAACAACAGAAGGCTTGCGCACCTGGTTGCTTGTCTGGTGTACCGGCTCGGTGTTCCGGCGAATCCCTCTCTGCTGGTGACCGGCGCTCTCCGCTCGAACGGCGATGTCGTAAGCTTTGCTGAATGTGAGGTCCTTCTCAGCGAACAGGCGCTGCTGCAGTGACTCGTCACTCAGTCCGCACACAAATCTGTCGCGTAACATCACGTCCAAGGGAAGCATGGTGGTGTTAGCAGAAGAAGCTGCGTCTCCCTCCTGCCCGGTAGCTGTTGTCGACAGCGTTCCAAAATTGCAGTCGGCAGCGAGCTTCTTGAGCGCGGCTACGTAGGCGCTCACAGTTTCTCCTTCCAGTTGATCTCGTCGTTGGAAGCGAGCCCGGCTGTAGACCTCGGATGGCCTTGGGTCGTAGTGCTTTTGCAGCGCTTTTACGATGTCGTCGTAAGACACTGCCGCTGGTGTGCTTGGCTGAATAAGGGCGCAGACAGTATCGTAGGTCTGCTCCCCGCACAGCGTCAGCAGGTTGGCCCTCTTCAAGGCTGGGTCTGTGATGTTGTTAGCTTCAAAGTAGAACTGAAGGCGTCCAACCCACGATGACCACGATGAGCTGTTGAATTCTGGTATCTGATTGGGAAACCCTCGCGTAGCCATGGCTTGTCAATAGCGTTGCGTAGCGCGGGTCGAATCCACTTTCTCGTCGCCACTGTCGTGTCCGGTCGCTGTGTTGAATGCAGCGAAAGACGCACACGGTACTTTTAGACTTCGTTTATTTAAAGCCGATGAGGGTGCGACCAGCGTCGACCGAGGCAGGAGCCGAACTGGCCGCCCGAAGAAAGGAGGGAGTGG
The DNA here is from genome assembly GCF_055824585.1 of Amblyomma mixtum. NCBI lineage: Eukaryota > Metazoa > Arthropoda > Arachnida > Ixodida > Ixodidae > Amblyomma > Amblyomma mixtum. The sequence goes on along the minus strand of NC_143021.1, from coordinate 26,312,064 downwards.
AGAAGCGTCCACGGAAGGGAGTGGCTTCCCAGAACAGGAGGAGGGTGCGGGGGCGCACCGTGGGGGGGCATCCGGCGACAGCGTGCGACGAGAGGCAAGTGGTCGTTAGGAGGAGGATTGAGTGGTCGTTAGGAGGAGGATGCGAACTGTCGTTAGGAGGAGGATTGAGTGGTCGTTAGGAGGAGGCGCACACACACAAAAGCAATATGGGGACACAACAGAAAACTAACCAACAGTGATCTTCTGAGCTTTCTGGAACAGTACACTAAGCAGCATGTTCCAGCTGAATCAGCGCTTCGTTAAAGATACGTGAGAGAGTGCAACGAGAATACTTTCGGCAGATTTAGAGATGAAATTGGGAAGAACTACATCTGGGTGCCAGCTGATGAAACCACGGACGCTAGCGGACGGTATGGGGCCAACTTCATCGCCGTAACATTGAGCTTAAAGAAAGCCGAACAAGCAATCCAGCTCTAGTAATACAAAGCGCAAAAGGGACAGGACGAACGAAGAAACCACACGGACAAAGCGCAAGGCGTTCGTCCTGTCCCTTTTGCGCTTTGTATCATCTAGTCATGTACCAACTCGCCCACCAATCGATTCTTCTGAACTTCAATCCAGCTCAACGCATAATTTCTTGAAAAGGTGAGACGTTCAATGATAGCGTGTTTCTTCACTTCATCTCTGGAGCTTCTTTGGCCAGGAAATATTCAGTATGAGAAGGTACTTTTGTTAGTCACGGATAGTGCATCCTACATATGCAAGGCAGGGAAGGGACTGACGCTTTTTTCGACGGCGGCTCTTTTCCCCAAGTGGACGCGCCAGTATCTAGCGAAAAAGAGGTGTTTGTTAAATCTCCTTCCTGGTTTCCGCGCCACAGCACCTGACATTCCTCTGACGCCAAAGCCTGCTTTGATTAGATGGGAAACATGGATAAACGCAGCCGTACATTAGGCACGGCAGTTTGAAGTGGTTCAATCTGTCTTTGAGGAAATAAATGATGACGCTGCCCGTGTGATCAATGCAAGAACGATAATCGAAGTGGCGAGTTGATAAAGAGACCAGACATAATCAGTGCAAACTTCTCAACATTGCCGCATTGACGGAAGGGATGACAATGATGGAAAAGGCTGGAATAGATTAATCATTGAAGGCAGTCGAAGAAGTACAAGCAATGCTTCAGGTACTGGAAAGAAAGGGCGCTACTGCTTCTACGAAGATGCAACAATTGGTAGAAAAAAATAGAAGCGCAGAAACAATTTTACAAATCAGAGACCTTCTACACACACCACATCACCTTACACATCACCTGAAGGCTTCAACCCTTATGAACTCTCATGTTAACGGTTCGCGCCACTAACTTCATGTGACGTCGAAAGAAGCTTTTTAAAGTACAAAGCTATGCTTAGCGAAAACCGAAAAAGCATCAAGTTCGGAAACCTGAGAATGTGCTTTATTGTGGTGTGCTTGAATTGAGGACTGTGTACGCTCCGTGCTTGACTGACAAATCTTGTACTAATAAATAAAGAGCATTATTCAAAGCACCTATTTTTGCTTTATGGCGCCTATTTCAATATTTTTTACAGCCTAAATGACTGCCTATTTCGAGATTCTTTAGTCCCTAAATTTCCGGGCCCTACTTATCCGTAATCATTCAAAAACCGTAGCCGAATTCGTGGTGGAAGCTTTCACTATCGAGAAGACTCTTGACGCCCGAAATGGTCAGTGTAATTGACCACTTCAAGTGTTGTCGATAAGCCCCTCAAATGGCCCACCTTCAAACGAGGATAACCCGCAGGAAGAACTGCGCCGACACTTGCTTGACAAAGGACAAAAACACCAAGTTTCTTTGTTGCAGAAAACTGAAACTTCGTGGTGATACCTTATGTACACAAGGTATCGATAGCCTGAAAAGAACTGCAGAGAAGCCCGTGTCAGAGTAATCTTTTCTGCCCCTAACGAACTGCAGCGCTTGTGTAAAACCGTCAACCGTGAAGGACCTCTACCTGCCGAATGTGAAAAAATGCATGAATCACTCTATGTGCAGTGGTGTAAAAATGTTGTTTATAAGATAGAGCTTTCCTGTGGACGGTGTTTTATTGGTCAAACAGGGCGTTGCCTCAATGATCGCCCAAGTGAGCATAAATGCTCCCTAAAACCACGCCCTCCCCCCAAAAGGAATTGGGTTCTACATTGGCTTTCCTGTAAATGCACTCTTTTTTTCAGCCGCACTACAATACTCTATGACCATAAGGACCAACGTACGCGGGAAATCGTGGAAGCTCTTTTAATTCACCGGGGACTTGACAACTGCGTCCGCAAACCTTCCGTCGCGCTAACACAAAAAGAAGTTGACTATCTTAACAGTTAAGTTCGCTTAGTATATGTTGCGATTGAGTTCTTTTGTTGCTGTGTGTTTTTTTCGATCACACGTGCCGTTAGCGAGCCAGAAGCAAGGTGAGCTGACGATATGTATGCTCGGATTACGACGACTAAGAACATCAACGACATTTCAACACAACGGCGTATCAATAAGTTAGAGATATTATTAAGTCCAGGAGATGTTCGTCGTTTTATGTTCAGAAGCATTGAAAAAAAAACACCATGTAGAGACTAAATCACACTCGTCAGTCTAGCATTGCTTTTCAGGAACATCGCATAGAGAATGTGCGATGGGTCGTCGGTTGTGTAAGTCCGGTCTGCTGCTGTCAGCAGCAAAAGCGAGGAAAAAACCGTCTCTGAATACGCGTCGTGGGTCTGAGAACACGCGCTGCAAGCTCCACTAGTTTCAAGGGTATGTGACCTCCCCCAAGAGGGGTAGACCCTTTCTCCCCGCTACCCGCCGTCTTTTCGGCTAGGTGGCGGGGTGGCTCATGGTGTTAGAATAGGTTAACACCAAGGGGCAAGTTGAGTTTGCCATTTATTCGCTGCCTCGCTGTTACCTCACCGCGCTACAAACGAACTGAGCACGAAGGGAGGAGGCGCTGGTATGATCATATTTCGGAAAGGGTTCGATCGCCCAGCCTGTCACTGTGTGCTGCGTCACTGTCACTGTATGCAGTCACTGTGTGCAGCGCTGACTACATATGTGCCAGCACGTAATAGCGGTGCATGAAAATTGTGCGTGTCTATGGGTTTCGTTGTGTTTTCTCAGGCGTCGTCAAATGCTATCGAATGCATCCTAGTAACTGTGACCGCCCTCCCGCTACAAAGGGTGCAGCCTCCTAGATCATATCCTAGTTATCCTTGTATTATTCCGTTTTCCTACTTGGAGCTAAAGTGCATAACCTTAGTCGCTTTGGGACGTTAAATCTCATAAACCAAGCCTTTACATACAGAGTGTACCATTCTTGAATACACTTACGTTAGCGGATGCGAACTCCCGTAGGCTATTCGTAAACTCTATACTGTACAAGACAGCGGCAAAAGCGACTGCGGACGCCATTTTTGGTACATCGGAGCAGTATACCACTGCAGTTCTCCGCTGTGCTTGGTGTAGTTAGCGGTTATCTTACTATAAACGCGCCATCCCCTAGGTGCGCCTAAACACAAGATTCGTGTTTGTAGTAAACTATGTTAGTTTCTAAGACACTGTTTGCTGAAACAAACTAAAGAAAGTAAAGAACTATCCATTATTTTTACGGGCCTTTAACAGAGCCTTTATTGAAAAACGGACTGAAACCGCATAAATCGGCATTTGTTTTCCGCACATGAATTCAGTCATTACTACCATAAACACGTCAGCCGCCGCGGTGGCTCAGCGGTTATGGTGCTCGGCTGCTGACCCAAAAGACGCGGGTTCGATCCCGGCCGCTGCGGCTAGAATTTCTTTGGGGGAGAAATTCTAGAGGCCCGTGTACTGTGCGTTGTCAGTGCACGTTAAAGAACCCCAGGTGGTCGAAATTTCCGGAGCCCTCCACTACGGCGTCTCTCATAGCCTTAGTCGCTTTGGGACGTTAAACCCCATAAACCAACCAACCAACCATAAACACGTCATGTGCGAGGTCTGTTAGAAAAGTATTTCACTTTTTTCTGAAGAAAAAAAACTGGCATAACTGGAGCGTTAAAAACCTAATAAACTTCAAAGTAGTCTCCTTGGGACTACACGCACTTTTCCTAGTGGTGCTGCCATTTTTGGAAGTATTCCGGAAAGGCTCCTTTCGGAATGGAGTTAAGCTCAGCTGTCGTTGCAGCCATAATGCCCCCTCTTGTCTGATATCGCGCTCCTTTCAATGGCCTCTTAATTTTGCGAAACAGCCAGAAGTCGCAAGGGGGCCATATCAGGAGAGCAAGGAGTCTGTCGAACTACAGGAGTCTGGTTTTTCGCCAGAAAAGTCTGAATCATGTGCGTGGATTGTGCGGGAACATTGTAGCGATAGATGCGCCATTTTCCTCTTGACCTCAACTCCGGTCCCTTGCGCCGCACAGCACCACGTAGGCGACGGAGGACATCCCTGTAGTACTCTTTGGTCTTTGTTTGACCATGTGGGGTGCGTACTCGTGGTGTGCCACACAGAGGGAGTCAAAGAAAGCAGTCAGCATCACTTTGGCATTGCTGCGCACTTGGCCGGCCTTCTTTGGTCTTGGTGACATGAAATGCTTCCACTGTGACGACTGGGATTTAGTTTCCGGGCCGTACCCGTACACCCAAGACTTGTCACCAGTGATTATGGTGTCGATGAAGTCGGGGTCACTGTTTGTGGAATCCAGCATGCCCTGTGAGACTTCAACACGAAGCTGCTTTTGCTCCACCGTGAGCAGCTTCGGCACGAATTTCGCCGCAACTCTCTCTATGGCCAAAACTTCGGTGATAATGGAATGTGCAGAAAAATTGCTGATGTCCACTTCTTCCGCAATTTTTCGGATAGTCACACGACGGTCCCGCATCACCGTAGCGTTCACTTCGGCCATGACCTGGTCGTTTCGGCATGTTGATGGCCGACAGGAGCGTGGGTCTCTCTCCACCGATCTGCGGCCGTCTTTAAGCCAATTGTACCACTGCTCAATCTGTGTGGTGCTCATAGCCCCGTCACCGAAAGCCGTCTGAATATTCCGAATGGTTTCCACTTGGCTGTCACCCAGTTCCTGGCAAATTTTGATGCAGTAGCGCTGTTCCTGTCACTCCGCTATTTAATAAAAAACCGACGAGAGCACTCCGCACTGCCTAACTCAAACGCTGCGTCCCAGCGACTGACGCTATCGGCAGGCGGGAAAAAATTCGTGCATGCGCACGAAGGTTCAAGGTCAGCTGATGCAAGCGCGCTTGTTTCATATCCTTCAGGTGTTCGCAAAAAAAAAAACAAAGTCGGATACTTTCTAACAGACCTCGTATATATCGTGATTGTGCGACTTACTGCTACTATATCCGCACCACCTTTTGCGCGATTATAGCCTTCACAAACCTGCCACAATTTGTTTTTGAAGCCAAAAGTTTCACTAGGCTCGTCAACACCGCGCTTCGCGTGGGCCACCCCTGGTCGCCGCCGCGGCGCGCCCTTCCTCCTTCTCGCCACTCCCTCCGTTCTCCTCCTCGCCACCTGTCTACCCTTCGCCGCTGCTAGCGGTTCTTATCGCGTTCTTATCGCGTTATCGCAAGGCGTTGCAATAACGCCCGAGAGGCGGCGGCGAACATAAAAGAGGCCGCGCGCCGCGGCGCGCGCTCCATCGCCACTTCTCCTCGCCACCGGTTTACCCCTTGCCGCTGCTGCGCGGTCTCCGCCGCCGTCTCAAGAGAAGGTTCTTTCGCAAGGCGTTGCGAGAACGTACGTGTGAGCTGCGGCGGCGGCCGTAGAAGGGACGCAGATATTCGCCATGGAAGGAAGAAAAGAAGACCCAGAAGTGGTAGCGAGGGAGTTGGCTCAAAATCTACACCGCTATCGTGGTGCTCCCAGTGCATTGTGTGCGAACTGCGACAGCCATGACGTCAAGCAGAGCATAACTGCAGCTTTTCGCTTGTATATCCAGGCTTGACCAGAGCTAAGCCACTACCAATTTTTTTAAAGCAAAATACATTCACTATTGACATCTTCGTAGATAGCAGGATGAATGCTATATTAGAAAGCAAAACAACCTGTTGTGATATACTTCCGTGACACATGACGTGCTAGGTTTCTTTGTTTATGTATTCTATTTCACGTCCGGCGGTAATCACTCGTAACGACTTTTTAGTTTCAGATGACAGCCGATGTTTGAAGCAGCTGATCTCTTTTGTTCGCTGCTCTCCTTAAACTGAACGCGATCGAAAGCGATCGGCATTCTCATCCTCAATGACCGCCATGCACTCTCTCTGCTATCGCCGCCGTAGGCATTTTTCTGCAGGTTGCGGGCACAGGTTAGCTCAATAAATATTTGGGGTTACACCTCAGACTTTTGTCAGCCGTCAATGTGTGCGTCTCTGAGGTCACCTAGCTAAATTCGTTTGTTGTTGACCACGTCTGATTATCTTGCAGACAAAGGGGAAAACTTTTCCATTCATATCTGCATAATCATATTAAAGCCACTGTCAGGAACGTAAAGAGGCGAGAACTATAACAGGATTAATTGTGATGAATGTGATTACTGTGCATTGAACACCAGGCAAGTCAGTCGAAGTGTGGGCTTTTCAAATGACGATTACTAGCTGAATTCTTTTTTTTTTCTTTTGGTATGTGCCGAAAAGCAACGACCTGAATATGATTAATATGTATTGGATTTATATTTATTAAAGTGAGCATGAAACCTATAGCTAGCAACGGGGCATATATTGGTTAACCAATAGCGTAATAACCTTCATATCCGAGAGGTTTACTACCACAATCTCTCCTTCTAATCTTGTCTGGTTCCTTGGCAAACATTGGTTCATTGGGGTTTAACGTCCCAGAGCGACTCAGGCTATGAGAGACGGCGTAGTGAAGGGCTCCGGAAATTTTGACCACCTGGGGTTCTTTACCGTGCACTGGCATCGCACAGTACACGGGCCTCTAGAATTTCGCCTCCATCGAAATTTGGCCGCCGGGGCCGGTATCGAACCCGCGTCTTCCAGGTCAGCAGCCTAGCACCGTAACCACTGAGTCACCGCGGCGGGTCCTTGGCAAACAGGCAGCCGCCGAACCCTATATCACTTCACTAAATCATTATGAAATTGATATTTCCACATAAAAGATTAAGCGTTGCGCAAACGGCATTTCTTATGGTATAGTTCTACTTACACTGTACCTCGGAGCTCCGAGCCGTTAGAATAGGGGGCTCCAATGTGATGATGCAACAGGTAACATAATATCAAGCAATACAAACGGATGATTCGGCGAAAAGGATACTTCAAGTCAAAGTATCAAACACGTACGGCAATGGAAAACAGGTAACAAAAGATATGGCAAAACACGTAAACCATGTCTTTTTCTTCTTTTCTACTGTACACGTGATGATGCGGCTGCACATGACACAAGCAATGCCTGAAAGTACAAAATGAGACTGGGGGCCACATTTGTACGCCTTGTCCTACATCGAGCGTGTGTGGCAACTAACGATTAAGAGTGCAAGTTGTGATGGAAGAGCAATCAAATTTTCTTAGTAAGTTAGATCTTTGTTGCAAACTCCGCTCCAATGATGAAAACGCTCTGCCCGTTTCACACACGGTGGCCGCCTGCAACAAACGTGACGGCCTGTCCTCTACACAAGCGCTTTTGAAAGAGAACCGGCGGCGCAAGCAACCGCAGAGGCCGCAAGGAAGGCATCGCAGCGCCTACTGCCCTTACTCCCGCAATGTCAAGTAAGATGAAGTTTTACGTCGTTCTTTGCATTTTGCTATTTAATCCTGTAGGTCGCCAGCAATGGTGGGGGTATACTGGAATGAATATCAGCCACAGTTTGGTGCCCTTTAGTCACACACCTAAATATAAGTACACCCGCATTACGAAGGATTTAGGAGCATTTCGGTTCTATGCAGAAGGGAGCTGTTAGCTAGCTTACTGTTCTGTGCATTAAAGAGGCAAATAATGGGCAGCTACAGCAGGAAGCCTGTAGTCGCGTACTACTACCAAGGTGTCGTGCCTTCCGCCTGCATCTAGAAAAAAGCAGCGACTGAAACGGCTTTTAAATGGTGCCGACGGAGCGGCATCCAGTTCCTTTACTTATTTTCAAATCGGTGTGATGTAAATGGTCCACTTCGTTATGCAGACGCATCGGGTAGCCCCAGCTGGGTAGCTGGGTAGAATCGCAAAATCATTGCACCCAAGAACTTGCATCATGACAAGAGTTGTCTGCGACAAGAGTTCAAACGTTCGCATTTCCACTCGGTTCGAAGTCTTGTTCCTTGCAAAGAACATCAGCATCCGGCCTATTTCGACGGTTTCCAACCGCCAACACTTAAGAGCACAGTGTGTGTGCCTTATTTCACCTTGCTGTCTCAGGTGTCATTTGATGAAAGAGAAATGCGTTTTCAAAGTCCATCAAAGCTTCGTAACGCTGGCTCATCGCAGTACCTGACGCAACGGCTATGTCACTTTTTCTTTTCTGCCGGCAATGAATCCGCCATGATCAGCGTGCCATCTTTTTTTCATCTTTTCTCACCTAGAAGCAATGTCGTTCCACCCGAGCGGACCCGCACGGGCAAGCGTCCCTTCGTGTGCGAGGTTTGCGGAAAGGGCTTCTCAAAGCAGAGTCGTCTCACCAGACACCTGCTGCTGCATTCGGCGGAGAGGCCGCACGAGTGCGCAGTCTGCGGTCAGCGCTTCAGCAGAGCTTCCAGCCTGGCGCGTCACCGCTCAAAGCAGCACTATATTTGCGGCGGGTCTACGTCACTCGAGTGTCCCCACTGCGGAATGAGGACTTTCTTTAGACGCAATTTTGACAGACACCTCCGGACGCACACGGGGGTGAGGCCGCATGCCAGGTCGCGTGCCTTGCAGGAAAAGGTTCCCGCAGCACAGCTAAGCCAGAAAGCACGAAAGCTATATACCCGGCCGCCGGTACCCGTTGCACACGACGCGCTGTAGAATGGGCTTATGCACCATCATGCATCGTAGACGCCATGCACGTCTGCTCTTGCCACACTTCCGCTGAAAAATACGAACCCCTGTGCGACAACTAGCGACGAAGACAAAAATGAAAGGACACCGACAAAAAGGCAGTGGACAAGTGTTAGTTGCAGTGCTGACATGACCGAAATAAAGAAATACAACAAACAAAGGAGTGAAGGTCTGCTATTTTCTTTGCTGATACACAAGTAATTCTAGACGAGCAGAAAGCGTGTCGACGCCCGGCACTGATGAGAGTACTCAGCCTCTTGTATTACGTAAGCCGTGACACCACGGAAACGGTGGCGCAACCAAGGTCAGTTTACACATGTCGCGAAGGCAGAGCTCAAATGCAGTCTACAACCAAGCGCCAGTGATATTAGTAAAGCTGCGGAACTGAAGCGCCGAAATGAATTGTGCGGCCAAACACAAATAAGAAAAAATAATTAGTTACATGTTCGTCATTTACAAGAGTTCCAAACTGTGTTTTTATTAGTGATTTAAACATATTTTAATTGCGTGCTTTTGATTTCACAGTACAGCGCTTTTCGTAACGAAATAATATGTATGTTTTTGTTAACTCATTGTAGGAGCCAGCGGCTTTAATGTCATCCACCTTGACTATTCTCCGGATTTTTCGCAACGTTTCTTGCTTGAGGCTAGCTGCTGGCTGCTGACTTATTTGCGTGCGGCTACTCGCCTGTTATCACCGCTGATGTCAAGCGCTTGATTCCTTTTTGCAATCGTGCTAGGTTCTCGTCGACTACTATTGCGCGCTTGTTTCCTGCCATACCTGCCACAATTCCAGCCGTACGGTTCTGACTCCTATGCCTTCGGAAAGAGGTTGCGTATCGAGACGAAGAGCGCGCAGCATGCGAAGAACTAGTGCTAGGTACAGAAGTGCGAAAGTCAGAACTGCTCTGCTCTGCTCTACAATGCAACGGTAGGGTATTCAACTCGCTTTGGTACTATGGGATGCCCTTTCAACAGAGTGCATATACGAGACAAAAATGCCTGTCCTCCATGAGTTTTAAAAATGGTCCTAATATCACGAGGAAGTGCAGCGCACTATACACTGGTATGCCATTTATGCACAGCAGGCAACTAGCTTGTTCTTTGCTCTAACAATGCTTAAACCTGTATAGTGGGTTAGTGCAGCCAACTTGTTGTGTCACTATTCCAAGTTGTTTGTGTTATGGTTCTCAAGTAATCAATTGACTTTCAGTAAAAATTTCCGCTATTTGCACTGTTGTCCTTTTTTATGGGAGCTAAAACCCAGTCGGCAAAATTGGCACAACCCAAGCTTGCAAACTATGGTGCTCAAGAACGGTGCTCACACCGGGAGCTCCAGCTATAACTTATGCAGTTATGTAGTCATATAGCTATAGCTATAGTTACAACTACAACTGTAGCTAGATGGCTATAGATATAAAATTACAGCTATAGCTCCACCTATAACTTTACGTCTCAAGCAAAGAGAGATATACTTGAGCCGATTAGTACGTTAATTCCCCGACCTTCAGCGCGGCACACGCGACAAAGGGACAGGCAGAAGGCCCTACGAGCGCGGACAATTAAACATAGCGTGAGTAGACTGCGCTCGTCATGTGTCCTCCGTCTTTGCCTAGTGTGTCGCACTGAACCTCAAGACATTCGAGGATTTACTTCTCCCGCCAAATATCACGTGGCTATGACATGAACATTTTGTTTTTAATTATGGCTTCATAATATTGTTTTCCACACATTTCGAAGATGGCGTTGATACCACACCATAAGCCGTCATGTTTTGAACGCATGTGCATTTCTGTATAATATGTGTTTCTATGTAAAAAGCGCTACCACTATTCATCTACGTTGGCACAACTTTGGACGCATATTTTGCAAGGGGTTCTGAACGTGTAATCTGTGACCGGCCGGAGTGGCATGTTCGCGCTTTGTATCATCATGCAAACTGAGCTCCGCGACCCCACGCCTTCACTTCTCAGGCATGGGCCACGATTTTCACGGGAGACACCAATGTGCACGAGAGGCTGTCCCACGTACTCGTTGCTTTCGCTGTAAAGCCGCAACCGCACAGAGTGTTTTTCGCTCGCGAAAAACGCGACGCGCGGCGAACGGCCGCGTTGCCGCCGACACGCGAGCACCCGCACGAGAAAAATGGAGCGGCGCTGCAGCGCCGCGTTTTCCGGATTGCCAGACTCCATAACTGCCAACGCGATGAATTATCTCTGTTACCGCATATATAATATGCCCTTTAAATTACTCGACACTACAATAAAAACAATCTTCATGTAATTATACAGCAACATTTGATTCAAAGTCTATTTACCAAACTTAATTTTCCACTTCGGCAATTAAGGCCTCGTTAAAGGTTGTCTTGTCCATTTTGGCCGAACACTACGTGCGAACGAACACGATGCGTGAATGCACGTGGCTCCTTGGACGCGCCCGCCAATAAACCCAGCTCTGCCGAGGAAACAAGTTCCGAAAAAGGTTCCGCCGAGATGCGCGGAGAGCACAGCCATCTGTTGGCAAACCAAAAAACCAAAATGACACATGACTGCACGCTGATTGGTGGACACAGGCCGTGACGTCAGTGGCCGCGCCGCGCCAGTACAGGCGTTTTTTTCTACTTAGCGTAGAACCACGCGGCGGCGTGATTTCGTGATGGATTATGCTGGCCACGCGTCAGAATGACGCGCGCGTCCCACCATCCGCGCGGCAATCGCGCCCAAAATCGCGCCGTGTCGTTCCAGCTTAATATCGTCATGGGTGATTAACAATCACGACTGGGAGCCGTGCGTTCCTTTAGAAAGCATGCAAAACCAGCGCGCAAGGGATCGTGCGTTGCCCAGGTGGAACTGCTATTGTTCCAGTGAGTGACTAGCAACTGCAGCCGTCGGCCACTTGGGCCGCTACAAACGCGGAAGCATACTGTAAACGATTTGACGCCCGCGTATTGCTGATAGCATTCATTGCCTAGCTCCTCTCGGCGTAGCCCAGATAGCTGACGCACGGAACGTGTCGCTACAACAGAACGCGGCAAGTTCGTGCCAATAAGCGTATGAAGCGTGCGAATAAGCGTGGAAAAGTTGGTGGCACATTACCGACATGATTGAACACTGAAAATTTAGCATAAGCGAGGAGATAAAACAGTGCCAAAAAGGGAAAAGCTATGATTTCATGCAATATTGATATGTTTGGGTCCCACGCTGATATCAAAAATTACGAGGAACTTTAGCGGCTAAAGTGCTGAAAGGCGAAAGCCTGAGTGCTGCATTCTGCTTCTGCTACGTGATTGTTCACTGCACATTTTGTTGGTGTATTAATTAACTGCCAATTAATGACGCTTAAGCTTCGCCTTTAGGAGTGGAACGCGACAGCGTGTTGTAGCGCTGCCAAGGAGTCCAAGGAACGCCACCACCCGTTCGGCGCGATGCGTTGCCCTTTGAACGCAACGCTTTTTGAGGAAAGGAAATGGGGCTGTAATTCTCTGTCATCTCGGTGGACACCTGAGCCGCACCGTACAGGAAGGAAGTGTGAGTGAAAGAAGAAAGAGGGGCCGTAATGAAGAAAATGAAAATTGTATTTGAGGAAACGAAATTACGCATTAACTGTCTCACATATCTCAGTAGACACTAGTCGAAAATTGTATTTGAGGAAAGGAAGTTGCGCAGTAACTGTCTCACATATTTCGGTGGACACCCGTCAAAATTCGCGCGCGGTGACGTCACGACAATTTGGACCAATCTGAAACGCGGACAATTACGCCTTGCTCGTCGGTAAATCGGTTTCCGAGGAAAGGAAATGTATCTGTCTCTCATATCTCAGTGGACACCTAAACCTCACCGTAACGGGAAGGGAGGAAGATGGGAGTGAACGAAGACACCGACGCACCTTTGTTCATTCCAAACCATCGTGCTGGCATGGCGGAGTGGTAACGTGACCGGGGTTCGATTCCCAAGCTCGGCCAATTTCTTACTTGGTTTTATTTATTTATCTGGTCGGAATAGAAAGGTTAATTAGACTAATTGGTTAAGTAAGCAATTAACTAAACTCAAACTTACTTGGAGCATCACTATACGACCCCTTTAATTGGTTGCATGGTTAGTAGCCAAAGTACAATTGGCCCCGATTGAAATTCGAGCACTGTGACGTGACGACCATTTCGACGAATTGAAAAGCGTGACATTTCCGTCGACAGCTCTTGCTTACAACGATGAGGCATTAAAGGCTTCCGCCTTAAAAATTAAATTTACAACAGATTTCTCACCAATTATGGAACCAACCGCAACAACAGCTGCCGCCGCGGTGGCTCAGTGGCTATGGTGCTCGGCTGCTGACCCAAAAGACGCGGGTTCGATCCCGGCCGCGGCGGCTGGAATTTCTTTGGAGGAGAAATTCTAGAGGCCCGTGTGCTGTGCGATGTCAGTGCACGTTAAAGAACGCCAGGTGGTCGAAATTTCCGGAGCCCTCCACTACGGCGTCTCTCATAGCCTTAGTCGCTTTGGGACGTTAAACCCCAAAAAACCAAACCAAGCAACAACAGCTCACACGATTCCCATTTCAGCTGAACAGCTTTTATTCATATTATATCTGCTATGGGAGAGGTCATGATGTTGAAGTTGGTTGTAGGTTGTGACTCGGAAAAACACTGCTCATGAGGTCGCTTCGCAGTGTAAAATTTAACGTATAACTGAACAAAGTATTCTTTTTTGGTACCAAGTGAGAAATGTGGTATGAAACTCTCCTTAGGTTGGAATTAAATTGCACAATGTAAGGGAGAGCTAACTGGAGTTACTGATTCATAAATGTCACAGCATAATGGTGCGGACGCAGCATTACCTGAACACCGGGCGTTTCAGCAATCACTTTCAAAAATTTTCAAAAATAGGCTTTTTGGGGTAAAAACATCGTTTGTGCTATCACCAGTGTTGGCGGACAAAAGAAAGCCGGTAAATTGTCTTCAGTAAGCTGGTTTACTAATCTTTAATAAGTAACTTTTTAATCAGTAGAGTTAGACGCCTAGTTGCAATCAGAGATTTGTAGCTGGCCGTAATAGCCATATCAGTTTTTAGAATTTCGAAAATGCGATTACCCTTGGGGCTGCGGCTCGACAAAATTTGGCTTTTTCGACTACTTACATGCACTGGAGGGCTTGCTTTGCCTGCATGCTTTCGAAAGCGAATGTATTTTCGCATGATGCAGCCAAATTTTGTCGAGCCACAGCAGCGAGTGTAATCGCGTTTTAGAAATTCTCAAAACTGATATGGCTACTACTAACGACCGCTTACAAATCTCTAATTGCAACGAATTGCCTATCTCTGATAGTTAAAAAGTTAGAAATTAGTTTACCAGCTTACTACCTAAGACAATTAACCGGCTTCCCGGTGTCCAGCGATACTGGTAATAATGTGCCGCAAAAGCCATATTTTTACCTCAAAAAGCCTATTTTTGAAAATTTTTGAGTCTTGCCTGAAAAACCTGATATTTATTTTGATTGAAGATGTCAATCCAATTGGGGATTTTTACAGGTGTGGGTTATAAAGGCCCGTACACATTTGCTCACATAGGGAGCATTCACACTTATGTAGACGAGGGTAACTAAAGACTATTACATCAAAAAGGAGGCAAACGCATGAAATAAAATGGCATCATCTTGATTGGACCATAGAGTATAAGTATACAGGCTGTTGAAATGCCTCGTGAGACCAGTATTCAACACACCTATTGAGAAACCAATATACAGCATATGTACAGTCTTTGTCAAAAGTAACCAGGCTGCATGGTTTACTTCTAGCTCATGCAGTGGAGCTCTTACAGCTTCGCTGAAGCCGAAATGGTCGTTAAAGGTAAGGACTGGGGGTCTTCTTATCCTCCAGCCCCTTTTCATCTTAAGGAAAGCCACGAGGGCTCCACTATACAAGCTAGAAGCAGACCATGCAGCCTGGTTACTTTTGACAAAGACGGTACCTTGCGCCCGCGCCGCGCAGACTTGCTAACGCCGTTCAAATCAAGCGCGCCGGCTGGCAGGTCACGTGACAGGACGAACGCATCCAGGCACCACGCGACCACGTGGGTCCTTTCGGCGTGCTGTCGTTTGTGCTCGCCGCTCGCTCGTTGGGGCATGTTTTGTGTTGTATTTATTTCAAAATCGCTGCTTCAAACTCGTGTTTGGGTTGACTTGTGATCGTAGCTTTTGGCACCGCTGGAAGTACAATTTCCAGCCCTTCGTGTGAGAGAGAGAAACAACTTTATTGCCATAGATTGGCGGGATTTAGGGCAGGTGGGCTTGGTGTGGCCCCCAGGTGGGGGCGACTTCGTCCAATCCTTCATCATCAGCCACGTCGCGTACGTTGCAGCCTACCATAGATGGCTGCAACACGAACGCAACAAAATTAATGTAATCATCAGGAGAGCGTACAAGGCGGCGCTCGGCCTGTTCGAGTCCACGAGCACGACCCGCCTCTTACAACTCGGGATCCACAACACGCTCAAAGAAATAGCCGAAGCGCAACGGACCTCTCAACTGGAGCGGCTGTCCACGACCAAAGCCGGGAGGAAGATACTGGACGACCTGGGAATAGGACACTCGAACGACGCGCAGACGAAGCTCCCCGTCCCCGAAGAGGTCCGACGCCAGACCAGAATCGACCCCATACCCAAGAACATGAACCCCGAGTATAACAAGGAAAGAAGAGCGGCGAGGGCCAAGGCTCTCATCGACCTGCACGCCAACAACGAGCACGCGCAGTACGTGGACTCGGCCGAATACCAACGGAACGCCTTCGCAGCGGTCGTCATAGAGGCGTCGACCAGCGCCACGAGGACGGCAGCGAGCGTGAGAGGCGCCGGAGCGGAACAAGCGGAGGAGGTGGCCATCGCCCTGGCCATTGCCGACGCAGACTGCTACACGGTGCTGAGTGACTCGAGACAGGCGGTGCGAAACTTCGCCAAAGGCCAAGTCTGCAGGGAGGCCGAGCGCGTACTACGAGCGACTAAACTGCAAGACAGAAGAGTAAGAATCAAGTGGTTTCCGGCGCACGCGGGCGACGCGTCGGAACGCAGTGCGAACCACAATGAGACGGCACATGCAGCGGCGCGAGCGCTAACCAACCGCGCCCCGGCAACACACCGTCCGACGTGGTTCGGAGCCAAGGACCGCATGACCGACTACAGCGAAATCACGAAGGCCTACCGCCTGGCTCGCAGGTCTCTCCCACCCCCGCACCCGAGGCTGAGTCGAGCGGAGGCGGTACTACTGAGATAGCTCCAGACCGGATCGCTACCGAGCTCGAGACTGATGCATCGCATGTACCCCGAGACCTACCCGACCGATACGTGTAGAGTCTGCCGGAGGGAGCCGGCAGATCACACGCACATCCTGTGGGACTGCATCAAAAATCCGAAGGAAACAAGATCAGGAACAATCCCGCCGCGGCTGGAGGCAGCCGCGAAGAGCAACGACCATGACCAACAGCTATGGGCCGTCGAGCAGGTCCTCGGGGCGCTCGAAAGGCAGGGATCCAGCGAGCCGGCAACGGCGAGCGGAGACCCGCGCCGAGTAACGGCAGCCTCGTAGACAACGTAGGCCCTCGTCAGGGCGCGCGAGCGTCCAACTGCAGGCACAAATAAAGTTTGCTCCAATCCAATCCAATCCTGGGCCCACGAAATGAGTGCCAGTTGGATGCTCTTCTCTGGCCTTCTGAGGAGTTGGTTCCATCCGTCTTCGGAGGGAGCTGGCAGTAAGGTTCGAGGGGGCGGATTTCCCGCGCAACCCCAGAGGATGTGAGCCTGGGTGGCGATTTCTCCCTGGTAACAATTTTGGCAGACGGGGTCGTATTCCCCGTCTGTGATGAGTGAAAGTCTAGAATGGCTAAGGATGGAGTGTGTCTGCAACCTGCGGAGCAAGGTGGCTTGCGCTCGATTCAAGTCGGGGTGTGGAGGCGGGAACTGGCGTCTCATCTCTCTGTAGAGGTTGGTAATTTCGGCAAAGGTCTGGGGAGCCTCGGCAAGAGCGTCTGGGTCCGTGGGGCCGGCCGCCCGGTTGGTTAGTCCTCGGGCTAGTCGATCGACCCCTTCGTTTCCAGAGTTTCCCGCGTGGGCGGGTACCCAGACCAGATTGATCTTATGGTCGGGAGTGCAGCCGCGAAGGATGCGTACAGCGGGGTGGCAGATAAAACCTGCCGAGTAATTTTGTATCGCTCTTTTGGAGTCGCTGAGGACTGTGCGCGTACGTGGGTCAGCGATGGCCAGCGCGATGGCAGTTTCTTCTGCCGCTGTCGGAGAGTGAGCTACTACTGTGGCGGCGGTGACGATAGTAGATTGTGGCGTGGTTGCACAAGCCACGTATGTGTTTGCACTTTGCCGTGCAGCATCTACGTATATTGCGTGTTCGTCGGCAAGGTATGTGGCATCTAGTGCTTGGGCTTTCAGCTGACGGCGCGTATCATGGCGGCCAGGTAGCATGTTTTTGGGGATTGGTTTTATAACTAGGCGGCTATAGACCCCTATCGGAATGGGCGTCGTGGGGTGGACGTCGCCTATGGGGTTGATGTTGAGACGGTCAAGTATGAGCCGCCCGTGTTTAGTGCGTGAGAGGCGGTGGATTTGGGCGGTCTTGTGTGCCTCTATGAGTTCTGTGAGCGTGTTGTAGATGCCGAGTTGGAGGAGGTGCTGTGTGCTGGCGTACTGAGGTAGCCCCAGTGCCGCTTTGTACGCTGAACGTATAATGCTGTTCACAGCTTCCTCGTCCTTCCGGCGGAGGTGATAGTAGGGGTAGGAGTAGACTATCCTGCTAATGAGGAAAGCTTGCGTGAGCCGAACGAGCTCATCCTCCTTCATACCTCTCCGGCGGGTGCTGATGCGGCGGATAAGGCCGTTGATCTGATTGGCTGTGGTGCGGAGGCGCTGAATGGCCTCCGAGTTTTGCGTGTTGTTCTGTATTAACATACCCAGAACGCGGATGGTGCGGACCGGAGGTATGGGATGGGTGTCGACTTGAAGCACAATAGGTTCTTGCGGGTCGGGTACGGGCAGGCGAGCTCGTCTGTCCCTGATGACTAGTAATTCGGACTTCGTGGAGGAGCATGTGAGCCCGTTCGCCTGTACAAAGGAGTGTACTTTATTGATTGCTGTTTGGAGGGAGTTTTGGATTTCCCCGTCAGAGCCAGAGTTGGTCCACAGGGTAATGTCATCGGCATATATTGAGTGTTTAATGTGAGGTATCTCTTCCAGGAGCGGAGGGAGGCCTGTCATTGTAGTGTTGAAAAGGAACGGAGATAGGACTGCTCCTTGTGGTGTTCCTCGGGTGCCTAGTGTGATCTTCTCGCTGTGGAGGTCTGCAATGTGAAGTTCTGGTGTACGGTTATGAAGAAAGTCGGCGATGTAGTTGTAAGTGCGAGTGCCTACATTCATTTGTGAGAGGTTTGCCAGGATGGAAGCATGTGACACGTTGTCGAAAGCCTTGCTGACATCTAGGATTAGGATGGTTCGTGTAGCTCGGATGGGTCTCGGATCGAGGATGTCGTGTTGGATTTGCCACATAATGTCTTGAGTGGAGAGGCCGGTCCTGAAGCCGATCATAGTGGGGGGAAAAGGTCCTCTTGGTCTACATGAGTGTGGAGTCTATTGAGTATGACGTGTTCCATGACCTTTCCCAGGCAGGACGTGAGCGAGATGGGCCGAAGGTTGCCCAGCTCGAGTCGTTTGCCTGGCTTAGGTATGAAAATCACTTTGGCATGCTTCCAAGTGTCTGGAAGGCGACCCTCATGCCAGTGTTGGTTGAAGAGGTCCGTGAGTGCCTCGACGGACTGATTTTCGAGGTTACGAAGCATCTTGTTGGTTATGTGGTCGTCGCCAGCGGCCGCGGTGGTTTTAATTTGGTTGAGGGCGGCGCGGACTTCTCCTGCCGTGATGTCGGCGTCCATGTTGGTGTTCTGAGCACCCGTGTATCCTGAAGGGATGGGAATTTCAGTGGAAGTATTGATGTATTTGTCTTTCAGGGTAGCGAGAGAGAGAGAGAGAGAGAAAACTTTATTTACAAAGGAATTCGGGGCACGCCCCAGGGTCCCCGCACGACCCCACTGCACTCAAGTGTTTATGTTCCTGAGGTCCATAACACTGGCAGCACGGCCAGTGGCGATGGTCTGCACGGCCGGGTCCTCCGAATGCAGCAGGGTCTCCCAGTCCTCCCAGGTCTTGAGGTTCTCTAGGTCCCGCGGGGGAGGGTCCGCCGGGCAGAGGGAAAGGATGTGGAGGGAAGAAGCGAAGGGTTCTGGGCATAGGGCGCAAGCAGGAGTGGGGAAGGAGGGATGATAGTGGGTTAGGGTAAGGGGCGAGGGGAGAGTATGTGTTTGTAATCTGCGCCAGAGTGTTGCGTGTCTGTTATCTAGGGAGGGGTGGGGCGGGGGGTAGAGCTGGCGAGAGGCTCTGTATGCCTGGGTCAGCTCACTGAATGAGTGCATGCGATCCTCCGTGAATCCCCGATCCGAGGCCACCTGAGCCCGGTTTAAAGAACCTCGGGCTAAAAGGTTGGCGGCCTCGTTTCCGGGATTCCCGGAGTGCGCAGGCACCCATATCAGCTCCACTTGGCGGGGCGGGGGTGCATCGGGCGAGTCCAGTATGCCAAAAGCAGGGACATGAACTCGGCCTCGAACAAAATTTAGAATCGCAGTTTTAGAGTCAGTTAAAATATACCGGGCTTCCGTACGGGTTATAGCAAGTGCAATGGCGGCTTCCTCTGCAGCTTCTGGGGACGTATCTGGAGGGAGAGGTAGTGTGACGAGGGTGGATGAAGAGGAGTCCACCGCAGCTGCTGTCGCTTCATCACCCGTGCAGGCAGCGTCCACCCATACGGCGTCCGGCTGGGGGCCGTACGCTCGATGGAGTGCCTTCGCACGGGCTCTGCGGCGCTGCTCATGGTGGGACGGGTGCATATTCCTCGGGAGCGGCCTGATGAGAAGCTCGCGGTGAAGGGATCGTGGGATGGCGAGAAGGGTTGGGTCGTTGGCCGGTATTTTGATTCCCAGGGAGTCCAGGATATACCGACCTGTGGAAGTTTTTGTGAGCCTGATGTATTGGGCCTGTCGGTGGGCCTCCACCAGTTCCCCGATCGTGTTGTGGAGGCCCAGGCATAGTAATCTGTCTGTGGGTGTGTTGAGGGGAAGATGAAGTGCTACCTTGAATGCCTTGCGAATCAAAGCATCCAAAGCGTTTATGTCATGTTTGGATAGTTGTAAGTATGGGGTAGTGTACAGTACACGGTTGAGGTAAAGGCATGAATGAGGCGACATAGGTCGCGCTCCTTCATGCCTCTATGATGTCCCGAAACCCTGCGGATGAGGTGCGATATCGCGCCTGCAACCTGCTTGAGTTTCTTGAGGGTAGTGGTGTTTTTGCCATCGTTCTGGATGTGCAAGCCCAATACACGGAGGGTGCCAACCTCAGGTACCGGGTAACCATTCAATTCAATGGCAATGGGGGAGCGGGGACAGCGGTGGTTCTTAGGCCGGATGAGGAGCAGTTCGGACTTCTCTGGGGAGCAAGACAGTCCGATGGTCCGTGCGTAATTTTGGGTGAGGGTGGCTGCTTCCTGTAAGGTGTTCTCTGTGTCGCCGTCACTGCCGTGGGTGGTCCACAGGGTGATATCGTCGGCATAAAGAGTGTGCTTGAGGTGGGGAATAGTTGCCAATTTCCGGGCGAGGGGTATGAGGGTTATGTTAAAGAGAAAGGGGGAAAGGACGGACCCTTGAGGGGCGCCGATACTCTGAAGTGTGTAGGAGGTGGAAGACAGAGGCCCGAAGTGTATCTCAGCCGTGCGGTCAGTCACGAATGCTTGAATGTAGGCATACGTGCGCACACCCACATTCAATGGGGATAGAGCAGTCATGATCGCCTGATGTTCAATGCGATCAAAAGCTTTGGCGAGATCCAAAGCTAAGACTGCCTTGGTGTGACCTGGAAGAAGCGGGTCAAAAAGGTCGTGTGTGAGTTGCAGCATGGCATCCTGTGCGGATAGATGAGGGCGGAATCCCACCATGCTATGCGGGTAGAGATTGTTGTCCGCCATGTGACTTGTGAGTCTCGCTAACACAACATGCTCGAGGAGCTTCCCGAGGCATGAGGTTAGCGAAATCGGGCGAAGGTTTTTGAATGGTGAGTGGTTTGTTGGGTTTTGGTATAAATATTACCTTCGCGTGGCGCCAGGACTGCGGGAGGTTACCCTCCCTCCAGCACTGGTTAAAGTATTTCGTAATGTGGGTGATCGATTGGTCATCCAGATTACGGAGCATGGAGTTTGTGATTTGGTCTGCACCAGGTGCGGAGTTGGCGCGGAAAGTCAGGAGGGCCGCTCTGACTTCCGTCTGCGTGATGTCGGTGTCGAGTGTTGGATTTGCTTGTCCTGTGTAGTGCGGTAGAGGTATGGGGCCGCCTGGAGATGTGTACATGGTTTGAAGTGTGTCTAGAAGGGTGTCGGGAGCGTCAATGTGTTCATGTGTGAGGCGTGTCACGTGGTGCTGTGCTGCTGATTTGGTGCGTGTGGGGTCAATGAGGTGTCGGAGGAGTTGCCATGCACGTTTGCTGGACAGGTTTCCGGCGATGCCGTCACATATCTGTCCCCAGTTGGATCGACAGAGCTCCTCAGAGTGCTGTTGCATTTGTGTCTGCAGCGCGGCCAGCCGCTTTTTAAGCGTTCTGTTGTGTTTGTTGCCTTTCCAGCGTTCCAGGATGCTGTGATAAGCCTCCCAGAGGTGGGCTAGGCGTGTGTCAAGGGTCGGTGTTTCGGTTGTAGTTTCAATGTGTCGTGTGTTGTGGTGAACGTCATGCTTGAGTGATTGCACCCATGCATCGATGTCTGCGATGGGAGTGTCTGGGAGGGCGGTGTGTGCAGCGCGAAAGGCATCCCAGTTAATGAGTTCGTGTGTCATATTTGCGTGACGGGGTGGTTTGTATGGGAAAGTGATTTGTATAATGTAATGATCACTGCCCAGTGTATGTTGTGTTCTGTTCCAGGTAACGCCGCGGATACAGCGGCTCAGCGTCAGGTCCGGACTGGTGTCCATGCTGACACTGTTGCCGATCCGCGTAGGCGTCTGAAATGTGTTGTGCACAGTGAGTTGGAGGCTCTGCAGGAGCAGCCAGAGCCTGCGACCTCGATGTGTCGAGGTTGTGTATCCCCAGTCAGTATGCTGACTGTTGAAGTCCCCACCGATGAGTAGGGGATGTTTCCCTGCTAGATGGTGTAGCTTTCGCAGAAGTGATTCTAGCGGGGCCATCGGCAGGGACGGGGGGTGGTATATGTTTGCTATAAATATAGAAGGAAGTGAATGTGTGTGATGTATAATTTCCGTGATCACGCAGGGCGTCTCAGACGTAATGTGATGAGTTTTGTAGGTGAGGCTGCGGTGGATGAGTGTGGACGCCCTGGGTGTGTTAGTGGTATCCGAGTGTGTAGATGTGTAGCTGGGGAGGGTTGCTCGGTGTGCAGTCTCCTGGAGAAGAAGTATGTGGGGCGTGGGTGTGATGGTGGGAAGGAGAAGTTGCAGAGGTGCGCGCTTTGCCCGGAAGCCGCGGCAGTTCCAAGTTATAATGGGGAGATAATTAGTGTTCCCCCCCGCCATATTGGATGGTGGGGGGATTGAGGAGGGTATTAAGACGGGTGTCAATTGGTATGTGTGGCTCAGGGAAGGTGTTTTGTGCTTGTGGAGGTAGGATGGGGGGAGTGGAGGGGGTTTGAAATTGGGTGAAGCGATGGGTAAGATTATGCTCCAAGAGCTCCATCATCTTGGTAAGCATAGCGTCCATGCGCTGCTGAAGTTTTTCGGTGAGGGCGGCGGCAAGGTGATTGAATCTGGCCTCGAGGCGGGCGTCTAGCTCCTTTAGTTTATGGTCAAATTTTGCTTCGAGTGCTGCTAATTTAGCGTTTATTTCTGGAGGCACGGGAGGGGGTGTGAGGAGTTCCTCATTTGTTCCCTGAAAAGCGTGTATGACACGGGTGAGGTTCTTGTGAGATGTGGATTTGGTGTGAGTTGGGTCCAGTAGATGTCTGAGCAAGAACCACGAGTTTTTGCATCCTAACTGGTCGTTAAGACGGTCGCAGGTTTGATGCCATTGCTCCTGACTCAGTTTGATGGAGTAAGCTTCGATCTCTCGCTCGAGGCGAACGAGACGGAGCTTGAGGGGTCGATTGTGTTTTTGGCGGAGCCAGCGAGCGCTAAGACTGCGCTGGGCCTCCCACATGTGTATGAGTTTGGCGTCGGGAGAGGGGCCATCCTCGTCCTGGGTAGTCGTGGAGGTGGCATTGGCGATGTCTTCGAGCAGCGAGTTTGTCCATGTGTCCAGGTCGTCTATGGGGGCCGAAGTGCGTTTGGCGCGCACGTATCGGAAGGCGTCCCAGTTAGTGTGCCTGATTGTTCGGTTGGGGGCTTTGCTGTGTGTAGCCGTGAAGGTTGTACTGAGAACATAGTGGTCGCTACCTATGTTCATGCCGAGGTTTTCACAGCGTGCGTCTGGGATGTTGCGGGCGAAAGTGAGATCGGGGCAGCTCTCCTGTGAGACACTGTTTCCAATCCGAGTAGGCCTGTCGGGGTCTAGGAGTAGTGTCAGGCCCAGTGTTTTGGCTGTCTCCCACAATTTGGCTCCCTTACGACCGCATGCTTTGCGGGGGTAGCCCCACTCGGTATGCGGCGCGTTGAAGTCACCTAAGATGAGTAGCATCCCTGTTTGTGCAGTCGCGCAGGCCTTACGAACGAGGGTTGCCACTCGTGTGCTTTTGTCGCTAGGGGGGCTGTAGACGTTGAGGATGTGGAGCGGGGCTTGTGAGCGGCTGTTCGGTAGGACCTGTACGAAAGTGTGCGGAACCTCGGGGTAACTAAGGTCTATATGATTAGCTGCTAAATTTCGGTGGACCAGGATGGCGGTGTTGGGCCGGTGGTCTGGTGTCGTTTGTTGGTTATATGCGGCGTAGCTGGTAAGTTTCGTGTCCATGTAGGTTTCCTGAAGTGCGATGATGTGGGGGGGTGTGCAGCTGGGCCTGCAGGGTGTGATTCGTGAAAAAGTGACCGCGCCGGGAAGCCTGCTGGCTTTTCGTCATGCAGCATGTTGGACTTCACCGATGGAAGCTGCTGTGTCTTTTATCTACCGGAACCGCCTTACAAAAGAAGAAAGCGGTTACTGGAAGGCGTCGAGTCTTCGTTTTCAGGTAAGACCTGTAATAATGTGCAGGAATGCGCGCAATTTGCCACCACGCAAATTAACCACCTTGCACTAAGGCGAGAAGAAACGGAAGAGATGAGACGCTGCCGCCATTGTTAACCCCCCCCCCCCCCCCCCCCCGACATTGTGCACGGTTATTTCTGCGGTGGCAAAATGCACTCTACATTGAGTCACTAACTAGCTGTACTGTCTGTGTTCACAGTGTACCCGTTGCGACGCGAACGCCGTGAAAATAAGCTAAAATCATTGTTCGACGTGGTTGTGCACTGCTGCCTGCACGCATGTTCTTCGTCGCTATCCGCTCGCAGCGGTTTGACGATAGTGCACGCAACTTGACCTGTTTAGCGTTGCGTTATGTGCTGTGAGCACACGCGTCGATACAATTTCTTGAGGTGGCTTCGTAAGCTTTTAACACACCTATGCGAGACGATTAAACCTGCTGTCGAGCTCTAGGGGTATGCTGTGTTCGCTCTGCATTCGACGCAGCTAACCCATAGCTGCCCGCCTTGGTGGCCCGTAGTGCGCGTCATTCGGTCTCTGGCGCTACATACTGCGCTACGCGAGTACGTGTCAGGGCTCGGCATTGGATATACTCTGCTCGATACGACATCGAGTCGTGTTCGCTGCAGCGGACTGTGCGGCACCAGACCCGCCGCGGTGGCTCAGTGGTTGCGGCGCTCGGCTGCGGACCCGATAGACGCGGGTTCGATACCGGCCGCGGCTGCCGAATTTCGATGGAGGCGAAATTCTAGAGGCCTGTGTACTGTGCGATGTCAGGGCACGTTAAAGACCCCAGGTGGTCGAAATTTCCGGAGCCCTTCACTGCGGCGTCCCTTATTCGCAACGGGCATGACCTATAGGGGGCGCGCGAGGCGATTCAACATGGCTGTCATTGCGATGATACTCCTTGCGCGTCGTCGTTGTTGTCGTGTGCCGAGCTGCGCCGCGGAAGGTTGTAGCGTTATAGTGCTAATCGATTTTCGGTAGTCTGCTATGATGTCGCTACCATTCAGCAGGCCGCTGTCTCTAGGAGACATCATGAACCATATTGGAGCGGCAGAAACAAGAATTCGATGCCTAATTGAAGGCGAAGCGGTTCTCAACGCCGGCCATGTCATCTGCTGCGGCGTGAAGGTTTCTAGCATTGGATCCGTCACAATACATGGACTTTGCGTGCAGACATCGAACGCTCAGCAAAAACCACATCCCATGAACTGGAGTTCATTTACAGCCAAGACAGCTCCATCAAGGTATGTCACACGTTTTACTGTGTACGGAGCTATACAGGCCAGCATGAAACGCTCGGCTCGCTCGAAAGTATCATTTCTCTAGACAGGCTGTGCGGTTAAGCCTGCGGTCTGTCGCAAGTACAGTCAGCGTCAGTGGTGTAGCGATGTTTTTACCGTTAGGCATGACGATGTCAGTACAGTTGTATATAGTGCGCCGACAAACATCGCCAATCTGACTTGCGCATAAACTCCCGAACGCCGACGGAGCTCTTGAAAGGTCGCGGAGCCCTTCGACGTTGCGGCGACAACATCACGTCGTAGCAGCCTCAAGGAAATATGCTAGCGGTCGTACTGTGTCTGTCATTGGGTTGCACATCATCCATGACCACCTTACCCAACAGTTTGTGCTCATACAGACGCGAATGTTTTTATGCGAAGCATACTAAAATAGCCCAACCCAGCTCCTCGAGCGCGGCGGTGTCGTTACCATTGACCTTTCGTGACCTCCATGTCATACCACGTGATGCGTGACGTCACAGCAGATGAAAAACGGGGGCCCAAAGCGCGCCGTCGCGCGAGGGGTCGTGACCAAAGATGACCACGTGGTGCGTGACGTCACGGCAGATGAGAAATGGGGGCCCAGATCGCGCCGTCGCGCGAGGCGTCGCGACCAAGGAGGACCACGTGGTGCGTGACGTCAAAGCAGATGAGAAACGGGGGCCCAGCTCACGCCGTCGCGCGAGGCGTCGCGACCAAGGAGGACCACGTGATGCGTGACGTAACGACATAGGAGAAACGGGGCCCCAGCCGCGCCGTCGCGCGAGGCGTCGCGACCAATGTGTTTCCTGCTTCTGCCGCTAGGTGCGCTGTAGCGAACACGTGATGCTGGAGCGGCGGTATACAAGGGGGTGCGCCTGCCTCTGCTAGGCGTACACGGGATAGAGATGCCTCCTGGAGACAGGGTTGCTCGTTGGAATGAGAAGCAAAAGTTGCGGCGTGCTACAGAGACTGATGAAGAGCGTGAAGAACGTCTAGCCAAGCGGCGTGCTCGATATGCAACTCGGCGACAATATGCTTCGCATCTGACTAGGCTTAACCTAAGCTAAGCCTCAGCCATTTTTATGTAGGGCGGGTGCTGCTCTTGTCTATGCAGAGTTAACACCAACATATTCCATCGTTTTATATCAACTTTTATTAATAACAAAATTATTACAGAATGCCTTACCATATGCGAGGTTTACTTCACGCTGATTATCCTTTGGACTGATAATCGCTGCGTTTGAAAATTAAAATTCGTTTGCACACTGTTCATTTTCAGGGCCACTGCTCCTGCAAGGCTGGAAACTCCCAACACTGCAAACACATGGTCGCAATGTTGCTGTTTGTAAACAGGCAAGAGTGCTTTTATTTCATCTTTTTATTTTCATCAGGCACAGCTCAGTAGAGCAAGTGTGAAGTGGCACTTTGAGCATGTAGAACAACTCATGCAACCTTAGGCAGTTTCACATAAATAAAGCACATACGCAACCAACAGAGCTAAACTCTTCATTCTTATGAAAATATTCTTGCTTTCTGCTAACTAGCATTAGTATCACCAAAGTTCCGAACAGTAATAAGAAAAGTTCCTTTTTGTGCATGGTTTAAATTATTGGAGCTAGATTAAAACACTCTTTGAAAAACTGCAAACTAATTAAATACTTGGTGGCACTTAATACAGACATCTAAAGGCAGCTATGCAGACATGTGCTACAGAAGTATCACTTGCTTTTCTTCATTCACAGGACCGGCATCAACAATCTGGAGCATCTGACGTGCACCGACCTGAAGCAAGCCTGGGGCAAACTGAAGGCATCACCGATGTACCACGCAAGAGAACTGAAAGAACTGTGCCATGTGAATGCCCAGCAACGGCTACAGCTAGCTACAGACACACAGGAAGCCATAAGGTAGAGACTGATAGGAGCCCTGCCAGAAAGTGCATTGGCACTTCACTTTCACGGCAAGCTGCAGGAGAGCTCTCAGTCACCTGCTTCGGATCCAAGTGACGATGAACACCAATTGCTGAGCCATATGATGTGCCAGGACATGAGGCCCTACACTGATTTCCTGTACCATAATGTTCGTTTCCAACAGGTTGGAAAGTTCAAAATATGCAAATCATCAGACCAAGATTTGACAGAACGGGAGCAGCATTTTTACAGAAAATATGTGGCGGTGACTCGGGAGGAAGCCCTGCAGATCTTGGCTGCAACACGTAGTCAAGACAACACCATATGGCACAAAGAGCGGAAAGTCAGGATAACAGGGAGCAGGTGCCACGCATATTTCACTTTCCTTCCGAAGGATGGCCGCACTTGAGAGCATAAAATAATAGTAATGATGGCCGAAAGCTTTCGTGGCAACCAGGCAACACGGTAGGGAAAAGCAAGCGAAGAGCCGGCTAATGCCGACTACAGAAGTAAAACTAAAAAATTACAAGGAACAAGTTCCGAAAAAGGTTCCGCCGAGATGCGCGGAGAGCACAGCCATCTGTTGGCAAACCAAAAAACCAAAATGATACATGACTGCACGCTGATTGGTGGACACAGGCCGTGACGTCAGTGGCCGCGCCGCGCCAGTACAGGCGTTTTTTTCTACTTAGCGTAGAACCACGCGGCGGCGTGATTTCGTGATGGATTATGCTGGCCACGCGTCAGAATGACGCGCGCGTCCCACCATCCGCGCGGCAATCGCGCCCAAAATCGCGCCATGTGTTTCCAGCTTAATATCGTCATGGGTGAGTAACAATCACGACTGGGAACCGTGCGTTCCTTTAGAAAGCATGCAAAACCAGCGCGCAAGGGATCGTGCGTTGCCCAGGTGGAACTGCAATTGTTCCAGTGAGTGACTAGCAACTGCAGCCGTCGGCCACTTAAGCCACTACAAACCCGGAAGCATACTGTAAACGATTTGACGCCCGCTTATTGCTAATAGCATTCATTGCCTAGCTCCTCTCGGCGTAGCCCAGATAGCTGACGCACGGCACGTGTCGCTACAACAGAACGCGGCAAGTTCGTGCCAATAAGCGTATGAAGCGTGCGAATAAGCATGGAAAAGTTGGTGGTACATTACCGACATGATTGAACACTGAAAATTTAGCATAAGCGAGGAGAGAAAACAGTGCCAAAAAGGGAAAAGCTATGATTTCATGCAATATTGATATGTTTGGGTCCCACGCTGATATCAAAAATTACGAGGAACTTTAGCGGCTAAAGTGCTGAAAGGCGAAAGCCTGAGTGCTGCATTCTGCTACGTGATTGTTCACTGCACATTTTGTTGGTGTATTAATTAAGTGCCAATTAATGACGCTTAAGCTTCGCCTTTAGGAGTGGAACGCGACAGCGTGTTGTAGCGCTGCCACGGAGTCCAAGGAACGCCACCACCCGTTCGGCGCGATGCGTTGCCCTTTGAACGCAACGCTTTTTGAGGAAAGGAAATGGGGCTGTAATTCTCTGTCATCTCGGTGGACACCTGAGCCGCACCGTACAGGAAGGAAGTGTGAGTGAAAGAAGAAAGAGGGGCCGTAATGAAGAAAATGAAAATTGTATTTGAGGAAACGAAATTACGCATTAACTGTCTCACATATCTCAGTAGACACTAGTCGAAAATTGTATTTGAGGAAAGGAAGTTGCGCAGTAACTGTCTCACATATTTCGGTGGACACCCGTCAAAATTCGCGCGCGGTGACGTCCCGACAATTTGGACCATTCTGAAACGCGGACAATTACGCCTTGCTCGTCGATAAATTGGTTTCTGAGGAAAGGAAATGTATCTCTCTCACATATCTCAGTGGGCACCTAAACCTCACCGTAACGGGAAGGGAGGAAGATGGGAGTGAACGAAGACACCGTATTCACTAGACGCACCTTTGTTCATTCCAAACCATCGTGCTGGCATGGCGGAGTGGTAACGTGACCGGGGTTCGATTCTCAAGCTCGGCCAATTTCTTACTTGGTTTTATTTATTTATCTGGTCGGACTAGAAAGGTTAATTAGACTAATTGGTTAACTAAGCAATTAACTAAACTCAAACTTACTTGGAGCATCACTATACGACCCCTTTAATTGTTTGCATGGTTAGTACCCAAAGTACAATTGCTCCGATTGAAATTCGCGTACTGTGACGTGACTACCATTTAGACCAATTGAAAAGCGTGACATTTCTGTCGACAGCTCTTGCTTACAACGATGAGGCATTAAAGGCTTCCGCCTTAAAATTCAGTAACAAAGGTTGGCCTGGTTGTGCGCCCTCTCTTGCCTTGGCTAGGTTATAGCCCAGATGGTGTTGTCTTCACCAAGGGTGTGCCAACAATTCTCCTAGAAGTAAAGAGCCCAGTACACGGCAGAACAAAGGAAGCTGTAGAACTTGTGGAAGAAAAGAAGCTTCCTTATGTAAAGAAAGATGGATAAAACATTGTTATCAACAAGAGGCATTCGTATTTTTCGCAGGTGCAGCTTGGGATGTTCCTGCTCAATTTGAAGTAAGCACGCTTTGTAGTTTGGTTTGGTTTATCGGGTTTAACGTCCCAAAGCGACTAAGGCTATGAGAGACGCCGTAGTGGAGGGCTCCAGAAATTTCGACCACCTGGGGTTCTTTAACGTGCACTGACATCGCACAGTACACGGGCCTCTAGAATTTCTCCTCCAAAGAAATTCCAGCCGCCGCGGCCGGGATCGAACCCGCGTCTTTTGGTTCAGCAGCCGAGCACCATAGCCACTGAGCCACCGCGGCGGCTCACGCTTTGTAGTGTACTCCGAAGTAGACTCACTAATCGTCACCGTGCACCGATGTGACGAACCTATTGACAGGCTCATACGAAGGCTGCAGTTCGTCTATTTCCAGCACCTTTTGCCAAAACTTGTGGAGTCTCTCTAAAGAGGTCGAACTGTATTTTGAAGTGGTGAGGTTTTTTTTTTATTACTGCAAGGCTTCACAATAATTGTAAAGTATAAACACTGAAGCATGATGAACAGGCACAGCATCTTCAGTTCTTTGTAAATATGGTGTACTTAGTAAAACACGTTGCGGGGCTAGTTTGTTATGCATTTTCTTTCGTTCAAATTTAAGCAGCGCTAACTTTTAGGACGCTAACATAACAGGACAGTGCCCGTCCTGTTATGTCCTCTGTGTATTCGTCCTAAAAGTTAGTGCTGCTTAAATTAGAACGAAAGAAAATATGGTGTAGGATGGTGTTTATATGTACATTTATGTATGCTCCTCCTGCCCAGACGTTCTCGTACAATTTCTTTGGAGAAGTTCGAGGCCCGTGTACTGTGCGATGTCAGTGCACGTTAAAAAAATCCCAGGTGGTCGAAATTTCCGGAGCCCTCCACTACGGCGTCTCTCATAGCCTTAGTCGCTTTGGGGCGTTAAACCCCATAAACCATAAACCAACCAAATAAAAATGACACAAATGTGATAAAAAAAAGTTGATAAAGGTTAAAAGGTGCTGATACAATTAAACAAAAAATGGATTCTGTCTGCAGTTGATATGCCTGGTCTAGTTAACATGCAGTCCAAATCTCTTCTCAGAAATAACAGGCGTTGAAAAGTTGCCAATGCCTGCGATAGTGATCAATACCTGATCAACCGCTCCCACCATTTCGCAAGGAACGGGCCCCTTCAGAATCTTGAACACTTTCATGCGTTGGATTGCTCGTTCCACGTGCACCCTCGCCCTGGCAATTTTAAGTGTCTTTTCAGATTCGGGAGCTGTGAACTCCGCCTGGTTCCGCAGGAAAGGGGGCTGCACAATTCCGAGTCCGTGTTCCGCACATAGACTATCTATGCTAAACCCTTTGTCGATCATTACATCGTCCCTAATGCTATCTAGCTTGTTGAGAACTGCTGCTTTCTCCACACAAGCTTTATCGGAAGCTCTGCCGCCAAACCCATCACTAAGAAATGTGATGAGTCCTGCATGCGACACTCCAATGAGTACCTTGGCAGTGTGCATGCCTTTGTAGTAGGAGTACGTCAATATCCTACATAATGCACAGTGAAATTTTTCTAATGCAATTTCCGTGCAGTCAAGCACAATGCGAACTTCTCGGTAGTCATGAAAGCACTGTGGCATGTTCTTTCTTATTTCATCCTTTTCAGGCCATGGAATAGCAGCTTCCAAAATGGCAGCAAGGTTTCGCAGTGTGTCGTAGAAGTGCCTTGCTACTGTCCTTCTGCTTACGCCGATCAACGTGGCCAAACATTCGAAAGGAAGGCATGTTTTCAGCCTAGTGAGCACAAGCACTACGAGGTCAAATACAGGAATGGCTGTGTTTCAATGGTCTATTCGAGCCACCTCATCTGATATTGCCATCAGTGCATTCATCGAATTCACTCCTGTAAAGGCCACGACAGAACCATTGGTTGATAGCGAATCTACCAACTTCAACTTATTCGGCGCAAGGGCATCAGTATTAACTTGTACACCTTTGTCCAGAACATTCTTTTTGAGCACATCTTCGACATGGCTGCACCCCAGGAGCTGCAGAAGTGTGTCGGCCACCTCCACATCCTGTGCAGCAGCACAATACAAGTGGCTATCTTGCCCGATTGAAGCCTTGTTGAGGCAGGAATCACCTGGCACTGCTTCTGAGTCAGCCATCTGCATCACAAAACCAAATGTACCCAAGGCATGATGAGAAGATCCTAAAGCAGTAGCAATAGAATGATGACAACACATAGTGCGGCTACGTCATTCGCAACGCTTACCTTGGTAATGTTACTGGTAGCCAGTTCCGCCTCAGTGGGCAAGGCGAGTGGCACTGACTCTGTGTCTGAATCCCTTGGTAAGGACGCTTCTGCACAAAACAAAAGAACCCTCACCCGTGAAAAAGTGACAGCACAGCCTAAATATTACCATTTGTTTAGAGCTGTTGCATTTTAGCTTTGCCTGGCCCAGTGTGGTGGTGCAGTAGCTAAAGCACTGAGCTACTGAGGTCACAGCAGCCACTTATGTGATGCAGGTGTAAAATGTACACACCTGTGTATATGACATGATGTGCACGCATGACAAAAAAAACATTGTGTCGAACCAGTAGACTCTAGGAGAAGACGACATGCAAATGAACGTTCAATCAGCACGAACAAACAGGTTCCGGTAGTTTCTTCGAGACTGTCACGGAGTGGAACCTCCTTCCATCATATGTACTCGAATCAAATAATCCTGTCAAGAAGCTGGGATATTTGTTTTATGGCTCCTAGCACTGCTGCCATGTATTGTGATGGCCTGCTTTATTTGCTGTTCTCATTTACGAGCCAGAGCTATGGTACAAGCTTTGTACAAATAAAAAATAAAAAAGTGAACACCTTGTCTGTGTTCTCCGCGGTGAAAACTCATAAACCTGGTGCATCCTTCAGGATGATTGTCAGCGAGAAAGGGACCTGGCAGCAACAAATTATTAGGTTCATGCTTAGGCACTTCAATAATCTGGTTCTTTCTGATCCCTCTACCATCAAGAATTCATTGGATGTAGCCAGCATGTTAAAAGGAGAGCAGATTGGATATGCCTTTTTCATAAATGTTGAAGATCTAGTTTATTCCATACCACATAACGATCTGTTTATTGCTGTCGGACAGTGCATTGAAACAAATAGTACTATCGCCTTCCAAAATACGGCCAGCTTAAGTGTAGACAATTTTATGTCACTTTTAGAAATTTATATCAATGGTACTTCTACCCAGTTTGACAACCGGCACTATCTACTGCTCCAGGGCATTTGCATCGAAAAAAAAAATTATTGTTTGGTTCATTTTACATGTTCATGAAGCCCCAGTGGTCTTGGCCCACTCCGACTTGCAAATTACGAGGAAGAATAAAATAGGTGCACACTGAGCATATGGCATTCAATAGAAGTCCTTGCGTCTTAAAGGAAAAAAAAAACATATCAAGTTTCCCAAAACATACCTTCCTGAGTTCGTGCAGACGCCCGTGCCGCGCGAGCTGCTGCTGCCTGAATCCTGGACAAATCCTGGTGGTCATGAGGCCTGACAGGCAGGCGCTGCGACGGT
Source organism: Amblyomma mixtum (assembly GCF_055824585.1). Classification (NCBI taxonomy): domain Eukaryota; kingdom Metazoa; phylum Arthropoda; class Arachnida; order Ixodida; family Ixodidae; genus Amblyomma; species Amblyomma mixtum. The sequence goes on along the minus strand of NC_143021.1, from coordinate 26,278,576 downwards.
ACAGCGGTCTTCTTTAGCCGTTTTCGTACGGGCGTCCACAGCTGAGGGTCTGGGAAACACAATAACGCATTACATTGGCTTCACCCAGAAACCAGGGTGAGGTCACTGACTGCCGGTGGGACCAGCTTAAACTTCATCATAACTACACTTTAGGCTGAACGAAAATATATTTTTAAAAAGTTAGCATTGGTTGGACTGGTCTGTGCCCATATGAGCCGAAGAACGCGGAGTTCCGTGTCGCGCAGAAATCGTAGAAGCTCTAAAACCTATCTCCAAATTATCCCGTTCCACCACAGAAAGCAGCAATAAATCGTTTTCTGGCTATTGCAATATTGCAAGTTATATTACACAAGTTTCTGTACGTTTCGGGAGGAAACTGTAGAGCTAGTATGACTCACTCTGGCGCTTCGAGAGACGCGTAAGTTTAGTTCATGGGTTTAATGCCCCAAAGCGACTTAACACATGAGGGACGCGTTAGTGGATGAATCCGAAGAATTTCGACCGCTTGACGTTCTTCAACATGCACTGACATCGTACAGCACGCGGGCGTTTAGCACTTCACCTCCATCGAAATGCGGCCGCCGAGCACCGTGACCACTGATCCACCGCGGCAGCTAAAAGCAATCAGTTCGCAGTCAGATTAGTTAGCCTGAACTCGTCATGCACCCGCTGGCATGATCAAAGGTCACCGAGAGAGTAACGACCGAATTTTGCAAGCCATACTGCCAATATTAGGACAGCATAAGCTGAAATTTAAGGCCCGAGCTACGCTACAACGCAATGATCGAAGATCAGCGCTTTACACTACCCTTCCCTGGTAGCTGTACCGTAGAAGTCACAAAAGCGCACATTTACTCACCCGTAGTGCTCCAGAAGAAGTCTCCGGCGGCGAAGTGTTCGCTGCACACTCTCATTGACTGCGTCACAGCTTTACCCATACGCAGCTTGACCATCCATTCCTTTTTCAATCGCGAGCCATCCGGAAACGAATGGAGGCTTACGCGGTTCTTCACAGCTCTGTTGACGCAATGAGGCACGCAACACATCCGATTGCTCTTGTATTTTCTTTCCATCGCGTGAAGTTACGCGCGTAAAAACAGGCAGGAAAACGCAAAAGCAGCCACCAACGCCTTCAGGCCTTCAGCCTCTTCAGCGCCTCTGTTGGCGTCTGCAATAATCCCTGTGGCGTTTCCTTTTCGGACCGCTAGGTGGCGCCAGTGTATGCGCCCCTTGCGAATAGCCTGAGTCGGTTTTGGGACGTTAAACCCCAATAAACCGAACCAGACCAAGCGATACGCGCTACTGGCCACTGTGGCAGGCGGTTAATCGCGTTGGAATCAAAAGCAGACTGAATACGTCGTCCTCCAAGGCTGAACTGTCGGTGCAATCGCCTCGCAGTGGTGTCTTAAAAGCTCAAAAAGCCACATCCAGTAACAGGCTGTATGAACGCGTATTCACGTAAATAGAGGAGTGATGCGTCTTCCCCAATGAGAAAACTGCCTGTTCGATCATTAGTGTAGCCGTAAAGTGCTTTTAGTGGCAGGCGACCGTGAAGAAAAATCATTGTTGGATGTTGAAGAATAACCAGTCCAAAAATAGGCTCGAGCGCTTTGCAAGCCTTTTCATACAGCCCTTTCAGATTAAATATTTCTGAAGAACCCTAAACAGTGCAGAGCTGATCGTGGATTCAAGTGTGAGCAAGTTAACTTTTGTCTGTTTAAACTTTGCCTTGTGTTTGTGTGAAACTGGCAATAAGAACTCTTACCCATTAACACAGTCATTGTGGGTACTTCATCTTCCATAGATTGCACAGGTGAAATTCCAATTATGATGTTATGCAGGTGAAGTGCCTGCTGTCCAATGGTGAAGAGGTCTGAAAAGAGCTGTCACTGAAAATGATGTCTCCGCTGTCCAACTGTGGGGCTGTCTTCCTTATATGTGCCCGTTCAACGTGTATTGCAGAACACATGTAAGTACTGAGTTTTCTAAAGTGCATTTTTCTAGAACTCTGTGTTGAGATCAGTGTGTTGCACCAGTGAGCTTTGAAACAGTGTTGACGGCATATGTTGGCATTTCCCTTTGAAATAGTATCTGTGTGTTTCTTCTCAATAAGGTGTCATCCAATACTGCAACTTTAATTCTGGATTTGAAGTGGCGGGCTACAGACCAGAATTTTAAGGCGATATTACAGCAGGAGGACAGCCTTGTTATCCTTCTACTGTAATACCTGTGTCACATAGCACTCCTCCTAAACAGTTGTAGCAGTAGGATAACTTTCATTCTTCTACTGTAACGCCAGTGTCGCATGACACTCCTCAGAGACCCATTGTAAGAGGCTGCGCAAAAGAAACCAGGATGAAAGGGAAGACACGTATACCAAAGGACGAGCGCTGAAGTACCAACTGGTAGTTCAGCGCTCGTCCTGTGGTATATGTGTCTTCCCTTTCGTCCTGGTTTCTTTTGCGCTGCCTCTTACAATGATGCTTAACCGACTAGCCCACACGAAGTTATTGATCCTCAGAGACCTTTCCAGCGAAGGCATCTGATTTCACTTGAGGGGCAAAATGTGAAAGGCATTATAGTGCAGCTGAAATAGTAATTTAACTGTAAACCTTAAGATTTTTGCCAGTTCAGTGAGTATACTTGCTCTAATTCACATATATTTGTCTAGGAGATTGTAGCGACCTGGATGACTCAGATTTTTGGCTTGCTACCTGATGGCATGGCTAAACAACTCGAAAAGAATAGGATATAAGACATGAATGCATGCTGCACTAACAACTGTTTACATTATCAGTTTTCCACATTATATGGGTTGCACTGTTGTGGGGTTTAAAATAGGGGAGATAAACACGTATTCCCCGTTTAAGTGCGGCTGACACAGTTCAAAACCGCGCTTACCCCACCCCGTGGTCGCGTACGCTACCGAGCGCACGGCGACCACTGCGGGCCTTGCTCTGCGGGAACAAAGGAACGACACACTGGCTGACACAAACAAGGTATTTATTGGTATAGCAACAATAACGCCAGCTAGCAACAAAATACACTGAGGAATCGAGGAATGTCCGACTCACCAGCACGGCTACGAGCGAACGTTCGCCCGCGGTAGGGCAAAGGGATAAACTCCGAGGCCGAGCGGAACGGGCTCGGCGGGAGCAAGTTCCGACCAAGAGGCGCCCGTCGACGAAGAGCGAAGCTGCGAGCGAAACGTCCGGTCGCTTCCCGATCCCAGGGAGAAGAGAGCCAGCTATCCCTCGCGCGCGCGCAGCAAAACGCCATCCGTGGCGCTGGTGTCGCTGCGACGCGAGCGCCCTCCCTTGTTAGTTAGAAGTAACCGAACCGAGAGGAGTGCTTTTCGGGGGCAGCTGACAACAGTGGGGTGCAATTCGGGAAAGTGAACGCAGGGGACGAAGGCGTCCCCACACTGTATATACTCAGAAATAGAAAGCAGCCAAGTAAAAAGAAAAGCAAACCAAACAACAAAGAGGCAAAATGCGAAATGTTACCCTCTTTTTCTCATGCACTTAGCAGTAATGGTCATAGTGAAAAATGGCATAGCAATAAAGGAGCACTTGGCTTGTAACATGCACACCTTTTTAGAAATACTAGAGTGTAGTTGTGCTTTTCCCATTCTAAGAAACTGGCTTGTCTGGCATGGCTCTGCATCTTGATGTGACTAATTGCATCATGTTTTGTTATGAAGGCTAGTGCGTTTTAGTGCTCGTTATTGCATTACTATTTCTACTTCCTCTGTCTACTAGTCAGTCGTCAGTTTGTGTTACACTTCCTACTTTATGACATTTAAATTTTTTAGGTATTGCACATTTCAGTGTTGTGTCAAGGGCATGTGGAAGAGTTGGAATTGCAGAATTGCTCTTAGCAAGCCCAGCCTCTTGTGCGATATACAGGCAGTGCTCCTACTGTTGCATACTATTTTTATTTTTGAATATTATCTATTACACATACTAATCTGTGATTTTCATCAGCATTAAATCATTTTCCTAAATTATTTGTGCAGTTAACGTTATAAAAAGGCAAAGTACACAATTACCGTTTTCACTTCTTTCTTACATCGGAACCTACTACTATTGCATGACACCATCATTGTGAAGGTGTAAGTTTTGTGTTTATTTTAAACAACTACATGATTTCTGACTTGCATGCTTCAACAGGCATGAAAGCATAGTACCATATGACACTATGCAATCAACAAATGAAATTCGATCGTGGCCGCGCCGGTGTAATCTCGATGGAGGCGAAATCTAGAGGCCCGTTTACTGTGCGATGTCTGTGCACGTTAAAAAACCCGAGGTGGCCAAAATTTCCGGAGCCCTTCACTGCGGTGTTCCTCGAAGCCTGAGTCGCTTTGACGTTAAACCCGCAATTAACGTCTCATTCCTGACTGTGACTATAGCATAGATATTTTATTCCTGTGTTCTGTTTCCTGCAGGTGCATTCATTTATTGTTTCGAGATTGAAAAGGCTGTGTACAAACTCTGGACGGAATCCAGAAGGATGCAGTATTTCTGAAGCGGGCAACCACAACTGTGTGGTGAAGAGAAGCAGTAGTACAGCGCAGCTTCATTGGTAACTGCTCAGGAGAAGGATATTGGAAGGCAAGGAAAAGGCTCTACGGAAGGCACTCACGCAAGTGAAAATGGATGCACTCACAGGTGATTACTGGTTTTAGCTGGATTTAGAACAGAAGTATATATTCACTCCGTCAGTGTATTCGAGAATTGCAACTCAGGATTTGTTAGTTGTTTATTAGGAAGCACAAAACAAAGGATAATAACAAATTTATGGGATGGAAGCTAGTGACCAATTCACTGTAGGTATGTCATCATGTGAAGGTTTGTGTACAAGAGGTTAATTGATGGGCATAGTTCCTAGCTCATGTGAGGGACAGTATAAACAGCTTACATGGCGAGGTTCTGAGAGCAATGGGGCAGTGACTGAGCAGAAAAACTAGCCAGGAATTAACAAATTTTCATGAATGCATAGCTGTCATGCTTTAGAAATAAGGCTGTTGATATTTGGCAGCCATGTGCTATGAAGCTCGGTATTTTAAAGTGTTGAGGCCTAAGGGATCTGATTCAGTGTTGGCATTCATGGGTGCTGTCACATTAGCCATCCTCCTTTAATGCAAATAGCAGCATTTGCTAGTTGTCTTTGCAATGGGATCATTATAGCAGTGTTTATCATAATAAATATATAATTTTTCTCCCTTAATCTTCAGGCACTGTCGCTAGACACAAATGGATTCAAGCTGCCATCAAGGCAATGAAAGATATTCGACTTTCTCGGAAAAGATGCACGCTATGACGCGAGGTGCCTCCAGTGCGACTCATTCGCTGCTTTTGTCTACTAATAAAGCTAAGGTTGCTCTTAGGCAAATGTGAGCGTTTTTTTTTTGTTCTTTCAATACGTACTTGCTCTTCGTGCTTGTCAAGAACATGAATCATGTAATAATTATTTGCATGCTGCTATGTACATACTACCGTGCTCAAATTTGAGAGACCCCTGTGAGTTCTTGCCGAGTTTTACCAAACTGCATGCGGGCGCCGCCTGACGAAGCAATCCTGTTGTCGAGACCGATGCCCATATGCAGTATGGCACGTTTCAGCATGCAACTGCATTGGTTTCTTAATTTTGCTCACGATAGTATGTCCAAACATTGAGCATCACTATGGTTAAAAAAAAAGGTCGGAATGGCCGGTTGGTCTGATCGAAAGCACTTCACGTCTTCGTATGCTCGTCCGGCGGCACGTTGCCGTTTGGGGCAGCAACTCCAAACTTCTTGAGACAAAACTGATTTATTGAAGACGGGACCGAATACAAGAACTTGGAGAAAAAGGCGGTTTGAAAAGAAAAGGCTTTTTAGAAAAGGCTGTTTAAAAGAAGGGCTGTAGAAAAGCGGCCGAGACTGGGACTCGGCGCGCTCGTCCTTGCTCTTTGTTTGCAGCGGTTTTTATCCCCTCGATAATTGGGCGGAGCTTTATTAAACCTGCTCTCGCCCAATTCCAACCAATCCCGCTGCAGTGGCACTGTAGGTACAAGTAGGTGGAGCCCAGTGCTCGCCAGAGCCCGACTCTAGAGGCGCCAGTAAGTCGATCCACTGCTTAGGTAGACAGTCGGGGGTTTAAGAAGTCGCCGACCTTACTGACCCCCACCCACTTGACAGCTAATCTCTTTACAATGGGGCACGGTCGTCGGCCCCCTGCGGCCCCGACAGGGCTGTTCGCGGTCTTGGACAGCGTCCGAAGCGTCCGAAGCGCGCGACGCACTGTCGCCATTCCTAACCCCTCCAGACGGACACGGTAGGGGGAAATTAGCTACTGGCGCCATAGGCGTCTAGCCTAACAACTATGAAGACATGTTAGGTAACAAATTTGTTTCTGGATGCTCCACCCTTCCTTTGACATCATCCCGGAATGCTACACCAACCGCACCAGGAAACAGTAAACCAAAGCACACCAGAGCTGGTATCAGCCGGCTGGGTCACACCAGATGAGAACACACTATGCCATGTCACAGAACCCATTTCTGAAACCCTGCTCTGGAAACACCAGGAAGGGTAATTCGCCAATTTTCTTTTGTGCGAGTGTATCGCAGTGTTGTGATTTTGAGATCACCACACGCACATAGCGGATGCACTATGTGGCTCGGAACACTGTGGAAAGGTAATAAACAACCAGTAAACTTTCGACTTGATGTATTTAGATCTTTTAATAAACAGTCAGTTAAATGTGAACTGCAGGTCAATTAAATAAAAATGCCAAGTAATAAACTGACAATTAAATGTGAACTGCAGGTTTATAAACAGTCAGTTAAATATGTATTGCCAGTCAATAAAATCTCAATTTAGATCTATTGAGTTAAATTAATAAACTGCCAATTGGAATACGGTGGCCAATTTTAAATTGAAACTCAAAAAAATGTCTATGAGCTCTCAATTAAACCGCAATACAATTTATTGCCGAGACTCAATAAGTATTTAATTAAAACTGGGTAGAAATTTTTGTAAGGCAGTACTCCTGGACTGCAGTGCAAACTGCCAGCTTTGGCGCTCCACAAAAAAAATTGTCGTTTTATCAAACGGTATTACATTTTTTTTTCCTTTTTTTTCCTTTATTGTGTCACGGATTCTCTCCGTGTAGGGGGCAGAGGTAAAGGCAAAATGCCTGATAGAGCCTCTGCGCCCCCACAGTTCAAGGCAGCATAACGTGTCATTTACAATCATATTTGCTAAACATTTTTAGCACACAACAGAAAGCAAAAAAAAAATGTTATTTAGATCACATGACTTCACAGCATTAGTTTTTCTTCAACATGGTATATTTTAAAGAGGAAGAAAAGGCATATGCAATCGTTATTATGTAATAACAAAATTGGCTTGCATCAGAAGCCAATCAAAGAAAAGAAAAACCACAATTCATTGGTCCGAAAAATAAATCGCATATGCAGTAAATAGATCAGTACACACAAGCATTTCCGGAAAACATCTATATCAAAGTCAACTTCAGTCAGCACTCGCCCTTGTTTCTTTTTAATTGGAACTTATCCAACCTCTTAAACTGGAGTTGGTAAATTAAAAAGTATAGAGAAGTCGGTGATTGCAAAATTCTTTCTACCTTTGAGAAGAATCAACATAGCGAAGGAGAGATCAAATCGCTATCAAGGGGGTAAGCACCCAGCAGGGTATTAACCCAGGATTGTATCAACTTCAGAAAAAGAAATATTCGCCTTACATGCGGCAACATTCGAGAGGCGGATTGAGACTAAACTGCAGGAAAGAGGGTGGGGGTAGGAGGCGGCTCTGTGCGAGCGTTGCCAGGAGAACGGTCGGAAGGTAGGTGTGTGTGCGTGTGCGCGTGCGCGCGTGCGTGTGTGTGTATGTGTGTGCGTGCGTGCGTATGTGCGCGCGCGTGTTTGCGTGTGTGTTTGCGTGTGCTTGCGTGTGTGCGCGCGTGTGTGCATGTGTGCGTATGCGTGCGTGCAGCGGCAAGCTGGAAATGCTTATTTCCAACCCAGCTCTAACATTCAGAAAGCGAACGATTAGAATTTGTTGACGACCTACTAGCTTCCATGATGAATCTCTTCTTTCTCGTCTGCGAGCACTGGTACTACTTTGCCGCATAACCCTTTGTGCGTCAGCGGGAGACACGTCCCACTTTTCCTCCTGCTGAAAAAAATGATCCGCGAACACCAGTCGCAATCAGCTGAACGGTTACGTGCTGCCATCTTATCTAAATCTTTGTGAGGTGGAGAAAAATTGTTTAACTGTCTTTTCTAAAGGTACTAGTAGTACCACAGTACAGTTGAAATTTGTTCAGTTGTTTAGGTAGGCTTCCGAATTTTGCTCTTGTTTATTCCGAATATGCTGCCGTTCAAAATTGAAATTTATTGAAATTTATAGAAATTCAGACAAAATACACTGTCTATGTGAAGAGGGCTAAAGGTAACACATGAGGTCACCTGACTGGGCCCTAAGCACCCTGCATTCATACAGCACAGTATGGACATGAAAGGCAATTCAGAAAAATTCTGCAAGAATATCGTAAGACAGCAAAAAAACACACCCCTAAGAAAAGAAAAAAAAACATTACAACAAAATTCTACAGGAATACCGTGTGATTCCACATACAACTAGAGTTGAGTAGCACACCCTTGCTACAAGTCAAAGTAATTGAGTAAAGAGAATAATCACCAATGTGTTCCCTTGACAAAACAAACAAAGATAACCGGAATGAAGGGGATTGCCTCAAACATAACAGTAAATATACTGGCACCGCAGTTTCTACAAACATAGTCGGGTTTTTCGGAAAGTCAAGAAAAAATTCTTTGCCTGCTTTCAGAAAGCATGCAGAGAAGAACAGTTTTTCATGACGCCCAACAAATCAGGATGAAGATTCAGAAGGTTCGGAATAAGCCAACTGGATATTTGCTTTCCATAATTATTCCTACATTTAAGTTCTATAAAAGCAGTTTTCCTAAACTCGTAATGCGACTCATGCTTCCTATGCTTCGATATGAACAGTTGTGGATCACTTTTAAAATCTAAAAAGGCATTCTCTGCCAAACGCAACATACACAAGGATTCAATGTCCGAGATTCTATTTTGCATAAAAGATAACGATGTTGAGTCACGTGCCGGTAAGTTTTCAATGAAGCGGACACCTTTCTTCTGTAATAAATATAGGCTTTCCATGTTTGATCTACCAGTAGTGCCCCAAACAAGCACACGGTAATGAAGCCGCGAGTGAACGGTATTGAAGTACAGCTCACGTCGTAAATAACGAGGTAATAGTAGACGGAACTTGTTAAGCACACCAATGCATTGCGCAATATTGCGTTTAATAAACTGAACATGAGAGGTCCAGCGAAGGTTTTCGTGAAACCGGACGCCTAAAAATTTGAGATCTGAAACTCGTTCTAGTGGGCAGGATTGAAATGTCACTTCATTACTAATATAAACTGATCTGTTAACAGAACTAAAAACAATGTACTTTGTTTTGCCAACATTTAACGCAAGTTCATTTGCAACAAGCCAGTCAGATAGATTTCTAAGCCATAAATTTACACGAGGAATTAAGGAACCTAAATTTTCTGCAGAAAAAAATACACCAGCATCGTAGGCATAAAAGATAACGGAAGGAGTTTGTGGGATGGATACAATGTCGTTAATATACAGGAGAAACAGGGTAGGTCCAAGGATTGAGCCCTGAGGGACACCAAATTTGTTAAACTCCGGATCGGACGTGGCATTATTAACTGAACATACTGAGAACAACCTGACAGGTAGTTTTCCAATAATTTGAGTGAGATTCCTCGTATTCCATAATACGGCAACTTGCTAAGAAGTACATTATGCTTCATTGAATCGAACGCTTCGCTGAAGTCTAGGAAGACACCTAGTGTGTACAAATGATTTTCAATGTATTCAAAGAGTTCATTTTTAATACTAAGCAACGCAGATTCAGTTCATTTCATCTTTTGAAATCCGTACTGGCTAGGAGAAATCAAGTGATGTTTATTAAGATAACCTGTTACCCTATTATTAATCGCTTTCTCTACTATTTTGAAAAACAAAGGAAGAACTGATATAGGTCTATAGTTACTAATTAAATTTGCAGCACCGCCTTTAAACAATACCGCCACACGTGCCACCTTCATTTTTTCGGGGAAAGTGCCTCTTGACCAGATTTGATTTGTTAATTGACAAAGGAGGTCAAATAAGGTCAGCAATTGCTTTAATTGGTGCTACCTTAATGCTATCAAAACCACACGAACAATTCTTTTTAGGCTTAATATTATATCCCTAATCTCTGCAGGAGTAGTGGGATATAAGAACAGGCTGTGCTGCAAATTAAATTCCAGGTATTCTTCAAAATTTCTGGGCGTTTCAGCAGAAAAAGCTCCAAATTCCAAAAAAATGTCTGTTGAACTCATTTGCAAGAGCTTTACCATTAAGAATGGTTCCTTCAGTCGTCATTTGAATTGGTATATTTTCTTTTCCGGATTTCTGCAGAAGATCTTTTACGGTACGCCAGGTTCTCTGAGGATCAAAGTGAATGTCAGAGATATTTCTAGCGTAGTAGTGAATTCTAGATTTTTTTATGTCTGCACCTAATTTATTTCTAATTTTTTTTTGTACTCTTTCGAAACTGTCAAACCTTTGGACTTTACAAACTGGTTGAAGAGTCTATTTCATGCCTTGATTCGTCTAAGCAGATCTCGTGTGATCCAAGGCTTCCTTCCTTTTATGGATTTTTCCATTGTAACCATTGGGAAAGCACGTTCATACAACTCTATTATTTTGTCTAAGAATGCGTTGTACAAACTATTAGGGTCTTCCTCCCATAGGAGTCTACTCCAGTCGACTGAAGAAACGAGCCGACGAAAATGTTGAATTTTTGTTTGGCGTATAACGCGGAAATTCTTTGCCGCGTCAGTTTCTTCGATGTTCTGATTACTTGACCTTGCTATAAAGCAGAAAGTTGACAGGTGATCACTAATGTCGCTCAAAAGTACACCTGCAGTTGTACTGGGAATATCGCTATTTGTTAGGCAAAGATCAATAAGTGTTTCGCTGGATCCTGTGATGCGCGTGGGTTCTGTATGTTAGAGAAACTATTGGCAGATATCATGTTAACAAATTCACTGACAGAATGTGACTGTTCAAGTAGGTTAATATTTAAATCACCAATTACTACCACAGGTTTACCTTGAAACAAAAAGCCCTCTAACACAGACTCGAGAAAATTAAAAAAACTCTTGAAGAGGTGCAGAAGGCGGCCGATAAGATTACGCCAAAAATAAATGTGTTCGTCTCAATGAAAAGTGATTCATAGGAAGGGTTTAAATTTGTGTACTGCGGGAGTAGCTCATAAGGAATGCTGCTTTTTATATACAAAGCTACACCACCTCCCTTTTTAGTCTTTCTAAACAGCGCTTCACATCTATAACCAGGAAAGCGGACAACATCGCTCAAATCAGTATACCACGTTTCAGTGAATGGCAGTGTATCAAATTCATGCTCTCGTGTCCAACGTTGCTGGTGACGACAAAAAAGTATCTACTTCTTCTTCTTTGTTTCTTAAGCTACATACATTCAAATGATAAAAGGAAAACAACCAGATTTTGATTTTGCAAGCTTGATACATCTCAGAGAGTTGGCATCATGATAAAGACTGCTATCCATAGCAACAGTCATTTGCAGTGGGATTCCACAACCGCAACAGCACGTCACGGCATCTTATCAAGGTCACTTTCATCGCGCCACGTGAGTTTCTGTTTGAGCGGTTTTTTAGAGATATCATTCTAGCTCTCAATCATCATGTGTTCTGATAAATTTTGCGCAGTAACTACAGGGATAAACGTATCGAAGCACAGTCATACGCAGAATGGCTAAGCCACTAAGCCTATTTGTGGTGAAGGGTGCATAAAAGCATATTTCTTGATTTCGTTTGCTTCAGTGCATTGCAGGAACCTCGCTTACGCGCGAGGAGGCCTTCTAATTGTTCTTTAGCCTTCGTGGTGACTCCAGTCTAGTGGCCACGAGGCCGAAAGTAGTGACGCTGGCTTTGTGCCTGAGAATGCACTGGCGGGAAGCCACGAAGAAAGGGACGACATCGATTCACAGAGAGCCAGCAAGTGGAAAAGATTGCCGGCAAGAAAAAGATCTATGAGACCAGCTCACACCTCGGAGCTGAGGGGGGAAAATAGCGATAAGTCCCAAAAAGAGGAAGATGAGCCTAGTCTTTGGAGTATTTCGGAGCCTTCCAAGGTTGTTAAAAGCCTCATGATATGAGATCCCCAGTTGTCTTCAAAAGCACCAGCAAATGCAGCTGAAGCATTTGCTCTCTATTTCAACGATGGTCTTCGCGAAGTCATAATAGAGCGCGCAAATCCCAAGGGTGCCAGAAAGTACAGGAGGAAGTGGTCAGTTTTGAGCATGGAAGAACTAAAGGCGTACTTTAATATGCTTCTAGTGATCAGCGTGTCGCCAAGGCACCACCTGTACCACTACTGGAGCCATGACGGCTTGCCCCTATCCCTAAAATAGCGCGAGTGGTGACGCTCACGCGATTTCAGACATTCATGAACAGCCTGCACACGAATGAGAGCAGCAAGGAAAAAAAAACGAGGGGAAGAGGGTTATGATAGGCTTGTCAAGGTACGCCCGCTCATCGACGCCCCCAACAAATCTTTTGATGCTATTGATGATAGTATCATTCCCTTCAAAGGGAGATCCACCATGAAACAATACTTATAACTCAAGCCCATAAAAAGGTGCTGAAAACTGTGGTGCAGGGCGAATTCTGAGACCAGGTGCCTGGTAGAATTTCAATTTTACGAACGAAAAAACGAAAATCGGCATCGGATCTGGAACTGGGCGAACATACTCTCCTCTAGCTTTCCAACAACGTATAGCCTGCAAGTCAACTTTATTTTGATAATCATTTTACCTCTACGAGACTGATATAGGTCATTAGAAACAAGAGCAGTGGGGGTTGCGCAGATAAACAGGGATGAGAGATCTCCCTGAGGAAATGAATAAAGACAAGAAGCTGAGGAAGGCCGAGTACATATGGAAGTCGAAAGGCCCAGTTATAGCTTATCATTGGCGTTACACAAATAATTTCCATTTACTGTCGAATTGTCACGATCCGGAAGACACGTAGGTTATGTCACGCAAACTGCCCAATAGATCATCCATCGGTATCACATACCCCCGAAAAATTGATTACAACTGCAGGATGAATGCTGTCGACAAGTTTGATCAGAATAGAATGTCCTACCACGCCGACAGACGCTCAAAGAAATCATGGTATAGAATTTTCTATTTGCTTTTTGAAGCAACATTTGCAAATCCATTTATTCAGCTCGCAGCAAGCTATGATATTTCTAACATGTATTTCTGCCTCGCTCTGGGTCGTCTTTTGATAAACAGCAGGGAGAGGAGCAGAACTCGACCCTATCGACAGCAAAAGAAAGGACAAAAAATGATCAAAAATGATTGTTCTATGCAGTGTGGTGAGGTTTCTGATAACGAACCGCGACCCTATGGTGGTGGTTTTTTACTGCTGGGAATGAGATGCGCACAAAGTGCCTCTGTACAACAAGCGAAGTGTCCCTCGGCGCCACATTTTCGCCATTTCATGCCAGAAACACGGCAAACTAGTCGCAAGATGATGCTTTCAAGAGTCGCTGGCAAGTTTTCCCACTTTTGAAAAGTCACTCTTAAGTCAGTGGGACACATGTGTTCCACTTTTTTTTCACGAAGCGCAGATTTGGCCTTGATGGAATTTATTTTATACAATTTCTATGCGGTTTTTACGTACACATGTATATACCCAGGTGCTTGCGCGTCGAGGTGAACCTCACTTGTCGAGGTGAACGTCGTACTCGCGTGCTGTGATGTGGGCTAGCGATAGCAGGTGATCGCTGAAAAACAAGTCATCTATTAGCCAATACCACTTGTCATGTGTCCCGGAGACTTTTGTTCCCGATAGTACAGCCCACCAAAGCTCACAGTATCAATTCGAGAACTAGAAGACAATTTCGAACTACAAGAGCCGTACCGTCTAGACGGGGACTTAATGCTGACTCTCCTTTATGGGGAACTGGGGAACAAACGAAAGGCCACTTACTGTAGCCCAAGCTCGGATAAAATTAGCTGTCTTGATTTAGCGCTCACAACACAAACAGTTTATAATGATTTTACATGGGACATAGACCACAAACGCGGACGTGATCATGTGTCTCTGCAATCATAAAGCTATCATAGTCAGCGCAATATTAGTGCTGTTTGCAACACATGCCACATTAGACGAAGTGTTCTGTGAGGAGCCCAGCACAGATTAAATAAATGAAAACTTCACTACTTGCATAACCTGTGCTGCAACAGTAGCTGTCTCTCAAACTTCAGGGCTTCTACAGAGAAAAATGGAAGGGGTTGCGTACTCAAGAATACATGCCGCAAAAGGGAAACAAAACAAGACATGGGATGTATTTCGTAGGTATCCCACGACACTAAACCTACTCATTTTTAAAAAAAGCTGAAGCCGAAGCGCACTAAATTCTTCGAAACGCCGAGAAAACGGTTGGGAGAAATAAATTTCTTCAGTCAATAATTGGGTCTCTTCTGGGAAGTTATGGCAGCAGGTGTGTAAATTTAATTGCGACTACTCACCATTCATATTTCTTCTGTTGTCAACACCAGATACTCAAACACTCAGGTCCTCACCACCACCAGATGCTCAGACACCAGATTCTCAGACAGCAGATACTCATACTCAGCGCCTGCAGTCGCAGGGCAGTGGCGCACCGCTTAACTGCTGCACCGCTGCGCCTGGAGGGGTATGACGACTCTCAAGGACTTATCTGAATGTAAAGTAGAGAATTACTTTCTGAACATATTCAATTAACCCATTGCGCTATCGAGTCATACCCTTAAGGTGGAGCTTTTCCCCTCTAATTTTTACACAAGTTATGTGTTAGAAAAATAAGACGGTGTGAAGTGATAGGCTCAGAAAACTATAAGTTCCTCTTTAGTGCTTCATTTCGGAAAGTTTTTTTTAATTATCAGTGCCACAATGAAAAAGAATTCTAGTGATTCGTATTATGAGGATTGATTTTGTCAACACCAGTCAAGACCTATTTGATTTCGAGTGTCCCCATAGTCTCACAACAGCTTCAGCCAGTGGTGAATCCTGCTAAGTTGTGAATCCCCAGGTAATGTACGTCCTGCGATAGTCCTGCTTCCACTGGGTTACTCCATTAGTCCGCCGCCTGGAGCTCAGCGCTGCCAAAGGAGCACTGAGGCGGCGCCTGCATAGCGCTGCTTTTCAAATCCTAGATGAGCTGAACATATTTCAGGTTTCGTTTCAACGGCTTCTCTAATTACGTGCTTTTTTTTAAGATGAATGAATTGTGAAGACTTGGAGCACCTAGAAGTCTGCAACAGATTGTCAAAATAGTGGCATTTATTTAGAGAAACTAAGAAGCTTAACTGACAGCTAAACCTCGGTGTAGTCTTCAGACCGAAAACATCACGACCCATCTGATGGAATATCCGTGAGCTGCAAGAGAACAGGCATTGAGATTAGTTCCTCGCTAGTAGGGTATGTGGGTAGTTGGGTAGTGCTTCATGTTCGTAGTACTTTTCGGCTCATGGCATGAGACTTGTTCTTCTTGTTCTTCAGTGCATTCTTGTTCTTCAGTGCATTGTCATTTGCAAATTGAGTGATATTTGGGCAGTAGCAATATTTTCCGTCTTCTCTTCATTAAACGACTTGAGACGCCTAATTTTATTCAAGAGTTTTGCTTTGAAATGACACCTAAAATATTACAAAACATAGCCAGAAGAAAAATTAGACGTAACTGATTTCTTTCCTTTCAGGCTGTTTTGCTCTCAAAAACCAAATAATAGGTGTGGCGTGAAAGACTAGCTGAGATAACGTGAATCATATGGCAACAGCAGTTTTGCCGATGCTTTCTTACTTTAAAATTCGTACCAACGCTTACGAAAGCTTGCTTGCCCAAGGGCTCGAATGGCAGAAAATGTAGAAGCACTGGTAACACTGCAGTTTTTGTATACCTCACGTGCAAGACTTTTACATCACATCCATCGTTCAGCGCATGAAGCCAAAATTGCAAAGCTACCAGAAAAAAAAACATTGATTTTCCTGATACAGGTAATTCACGTTGTGGCTTATGTATATTCTTGTCTTGCGCACAATTCTAAAACAATGTCATGCATCCAAAAATGGGCTGCATCTACTCATTTAGGTGGCACTGTCGTTGTACTATGCCTTGACCAAAAACTGCTGCGATGACACTATAGCCAACAGGACGCTCCAGTATCTGGCTACAATGTAGGTAACAAGCTTGCCCTATGTGCTGACACATGGACGAACAGTATGCTTAACTCTGGTTTACGTATGGTTTAGTGTCATATGTGTTAAATAGCACGCCGAGGTTCAGAAGGCTGAAAAACTGATTTATACAGCTATTCTGCCAACACAGGGCATAGATTTCTTATTACAGAGTTTCTGAAAGGTTTCGTGTTGATACTTTATTGAAGCATTGTCGTATTTATACCTCCCACTTTGGGTTTTCGACTTGTCTTCAAAAGTTAGTTTTGCTTAGTATTGTTTTACCGCGCCGCTTCTATCTGCTAGATGGCAATTCCTAGTAAGGGGTATGTAATCGCCGAAGTTGCACATTTTTCATGGCGATGTGCTGTGACTGTCTAGAAATCATCTGCAGATTTCAACATAATTCCGGCAAGAGTTGCTGCTTTTTGAGACTACCGTCAAGTGCGCGAATAGCCATACCAACCACCGATCTCCGTTTCATGCTATGAGCACTAAACTAAATAAGCAGCTTGGTCTAAAAGCTTTCGACTGCCTGGCCCACAGTTACTACCCTCTTACCATTATCATGGGACAAAAAATAAAGTTCTTGAGGTTGCTGCTGTGGGGTAGTTGGTGTAAAATCACTAAAAAGCGGAACAGCGCAAAACACAGAACTAGGTAGAGATGAACCACAGAGGCGCTCAACAATTCATGCATTGTCTGAGGTTTATTGCTTATATTTTTACAGTTTGTTATTTTTCATTGCTCATACGAAGTTCATCTTCACGGAAACTCATCTCATATTTAGGAATAGTTTAACGGAAAATAACACTCGGGAAAAACTAAACTTTAATTGATTTCTGCCCCATTGTCCTATAGTATGTTTTAGGGCTCTTTTCGGCCTTTTTTTGATCATCCTTCTAGTTAGTATCCATAAGCCAGCCAGAATTTTTTCACTTGAGTTCGCAAAGTGTTGCAATATGAAAAAACTGCTATAAGCACCGTGCCACGCTTGCATTTTAAATAGCTATTGAATTTATTCGTGTCGTTCCAGCCTATGTAAATGTAGTGGCACATTGCTTACGCCAGCCTTGCAATGATGCTCTGGTGTATACACGGTCTATCTTCCGGCTCATCCCATTTCATTTAATCGCGTGAGCACGTAATAAAAACTTCTAGTGATTAGAAAGAATAAGCATAACGGAACACGTTATGGTAGCAACCTGACTGTCGCTTTTATCATCCTCGTAACGACTAATCTTGAAACTTCACAGGACCATTCGCAAGACGGTACTAAGTGCAGCCACTCTTTCACATAATCCACTCGTTTTGCCAAGCCTATCATAGCGTAATCTATTGGGCAGTTCACTAAAACTCCTCCAATAGCTTCTCGCATTCCTTTGCAAAAGCTTGATGAAACGGCGTTCCTGTCCGTGCGAGAGACAGAAAATGTCGGCTTTTTCATGTTACAGAACCAGGAAATCGAGCTTTCAGAAATGATGCGCTATTGGAACTATCGCGGCACTTCTTTTAATTTTTTCGGTTTAGGCATATTAAATAAAAGAGTACGAATGCAGCCCTTCAGTAAAGGTATCTTTCATTCTGCCTGCATTATTTAAGCTTCCACATAGCGCAATCGAAGCGAAGACGGTGTACAGAAGAGATGTGAGCTTGTTGTTGTGCTGTTCTGTGCTGGGTCATATTTCTGCTACGTGCGTTAGTTCAGAATAGTGGAAATGTATCTACCGGAGTGTAATATAGGATATTGCTGTTAGCTAGTCAATAGGCATTGTTAAGTGCGCCACGTCTCCACTGCATTGAAGGCACAGTGCGCTGCTGCTCGTCTAGGAAGATTTTGGAGCTCGTAATAAACCTTAGAAGCGGATCATTAATCAGCAGCCTTCAACAGCACAGCATGCATAGCTTTCAGTGCAGCTTTAGTTTAAATCTCTGATATTTTTTCAAGCGTGCACGAGCTAATACCGATATCTTTATTTATCTTTTCTGCTACCTTCGTTAACTCCATAACAATACCGGTAAGTCACTCATATACACTTGCTGCCTCACGCTCATGCATCTCCTGCCATTTATGGAGAATAATCTCATTGTTTCTTCCGGTGATAAAGAAGCCAAAAAATATTTTCACCACCATGAGCATCTCCAAATCAAATTTTGCTGCATAAAATATATTTTCTTGTTTTTGAAAATTCTAAAATGCAAATTTAGTTTAACTGATTTGAAAGTTACTCGACCGCTGTCGTGTATAATCATTATGTGGAGTCGACGCCACCCCTCTTGTTTCGCCCAGTATGTGAACGCTAGCTATTTGGCCATCGCATGCGCCAACCACGTGTGTTAATTTGAAGGAGGTCAAGGCACTGCCTCCGCAAAGACTCGAGCTTAGGTCTTTTATAATTTGCATACCTCGCCGCCAAACATTCTAGTAACGCACTGCGAGCGTGTCAGGAATGGAGCTGTACAAAAAGACGGCTACTGCAGACCACCCGCAAAAAGCATATGCAAGCATTCACTATGAACTCAAAGGCCCTTATTGAGATGTTTACGCTACTTAGGTTACGTGGAACGTAGACCAAATCTTGTCGCTGTGGCCTTCGTATTTCGAACCATGGCCTTCGTATTTCGAACCATGGCTGGTTTAGTTTAGCGATGCCTGCGCATTGATGGAAAGAGGTTGGGGGAGGAAGAGATGAAGGATTGGTTGGAAAATAGAATCTGCGCGCGGATGAATAAATGCGCGCGCCAGAAAGATAGCCGGTGGACATTTGGGTTTGGGGAGGCTGCACGAATTGATCGGGCTGCGGGTCTGAGGCTGATGTACTACTATCTGTTATTTCCAGCCTAGCACATTTGTTCTCCCTAGTTCTCCTTGAACCGCCCGCTCCTACTTCACGAGCAACCAGCAACAGGTAGTACTAATGAAGTTTGCACTACGCAAAAAAACAGCGCGAACAAACGGGGACGAGACGAAGAATACACAGGAAGAAGCGCTTGTTCCTGTGTATTCTTCGTCTCGTCCCCGTTTGTTCGCGCTGTTTTTTTGCATAATGTATCACCAACTCGCCCGCTTATCTATCCTGTTGAAGTTTGCGCCACGGTGTAAGCACAGAAAGAATCAAATAAAAGGAAACGTAATTGCGCTTTTAAAGCAGAGAGTGTTTAATTAACCAAGCTTTTTACGGCTGTTGCAAGAGAGTGGATGGCACGTTGGCCAGTACTGTTTTCCACTATACGGCTGCGCGTTGTTTAGCACCTTTATTTCGGAGAACATGTAGCAAAAATAATTATTCACGCTCTTTATAGTACATTTATGAATTAATTCATGCCGAAAGTTACAGTGAGCTGCCTCATAGGAGCAGCTATGTACTTAAGAACCTGCAACTGCCTCGAGAGGAGTTTCTATGGTTTAGTGCAATGTATACTGATGCATTCTACAAGAGCAGAGAGAAATCTAGAGTGTTTCAAGATAAAGATAAGAAGACAACCACATACTCACGCATAACCTGTTTTCGAACACCTCGTCATGCAATCTAAAGACGCGGTACACAGGTTATGTGCCGATACGCGGTGTCGAGAGCAGGAAGTATACATATGAGCGATGAGTTAGCGCTTTGGATCTGAGTAAAGTCTTGTACTTTCTGTTGCTGCTAACTAAGAACTCACTTTTGAAAGCTACAGAGGTGATCTGGTTGGGCGGTGGACCTTAGGGCTGTGTCGCTGTATTTTTCGTCCAGTCTGAAAAAAAACAAAAAAGAAAAGTAATGTGGTAGAAAGTTGAAAATAGAGCAGATGGTGTCCGCATTGATGCCAAATTTTCATTCGCTTATGTGATTCCTGTTCAAAGCCATTTCATTGAAAAGCACTCCGGGTTATTTAAATATCAAGGAACGCTTGAAAAACCAATGAAAAGTAAAGAAAAATAGGAAAGATAGGAAAGACGAAATTGGAAAAAAGGGTGCGCTGGAGGAGTTATCAATTGTTCTGACATGTTTGCATTATATTTGCCTAACTCTAGGTGCCATTCCTTCGCTTCATCAATGTGGGCCATACATTTATTGCTTTGCTCACCAAGGCCGAACTTTTTCTTATTTATTAAAACAATTTTTATGGTTTGCTTTTAGAAGCCAGAACAAAATAATAACATTGGCGTAACAGTGATTTGGGAAAGCTGTCTAGCTCACTTGATTTGCCACCTAGTGGCGCAAGCATTTGCGCCACTACCGGATGCATTTGTTCCCGTAAACAAAGTGCACGCGCAGGGCGAAGGATCGATTATATGCCCTGTATAGTGTTACACTGCTTGGCTACGACGTGACGCGCTCATGAGTGTGTACGCATTGAGTCACAGCTCTGCAGCGTGATATGAAGTAACCATGTTGTTAAAATGTAACTTTTTGACTATTTTCCTCTGCGTTTCGACAGATGTGGTACTGAATATTCCAATGCCAAGTTCCTCTGCTACTTAAAGACGGAGGCCAAAGGCGATGGCAGCTACAGATTATTTAGTAATTGTGTTTTGTCAATCAAAAGACTTTCGAATTTTCGCCGTTTCCATAGACGTCTATTGAATAGTTTGAATGGATAGGGAACTAACGTTAGACAAGGAATTGAGAGGCCGATGCCTTTTACGAGTGCGGGTGGTTCCCTACAACCTGAGTAGCAAGAGAAAACTCAGTTCGTTATCCGTACAACTAGTAAAAATAAACAACGTGACTTCTCCTTTTTGAAGTGGCATAGGACCCAAGACTTAGCGCAGTTAGCTGCAGCAGCCTCAAATTCATGACCAAAAGCTTGCTTCTGGGCTATAAAGTTAAGCCAAGAAGCATTAAAATCATTGAGATAGGATAAATTAGAACCCATCGGAACGCATCAATTGACAGAATAATTTCGATGAGAAACACGCAAAGAACACAACATGTTCCGTAGTCTAATCTACAGGAAAGTGCATTAAAGGTATATATTCCTTATTTCTGCTGGCACACTACGAGATTAGGTGAAATATTGTGGCGTAACGGGATGCCACTAACCGCCTTTCGGCTATGTTCCTAAGGTAACTTACCTGTGGCTGGAAATCCTGATCACGTAGCGTGATTCTTCTAGCTGCGAAAAAAATGAGAGCCGACTGCGGGTGTTATCGGCACGTAGTGATGCCCTTTAAGTCTGCTCTTCATTAAACCCCTTTTCACCTAATTTTGTTTCGTGGTAGTACCAACCAAATTATAATAAATCGGGTGGTGCATAGACCTCGGCCCTCAAAGCATCCCATAAAATGCCCTGCATGGTATATGGTTCTCTTAATTCAGAGTCATCTTATCATGGTTCTGACTGCCACCAAAACGCGCTACCGCACTAGTTAGCGTACCAATACGGGAATAGAAATCTAAACCAGAAACTCTAAACGCAGGAGCCTGCAGCCTAATAGTTACCTATGATGACAGCAGGTCAGTCGTCTTGACTGCGCCTTTTCGGCTTAACGTTCTTCAATAAATGCTAAATGCTGGTTGCTGCAATAGCGACAAGTCCGCTGAATATGCCATGCAAAGTAAACGTGAGTATGAAGAAGTAAACATTGAGAAAAGAACAGAAAACTGTAAATTGATATGTACACAACTGATTAACGCCTTGACAGAGCTGCTACCTTTGCCGTTTTGATAGATGTACTGTTTACCAAAATACTTTGGGCCTGTTGTTAACTTTCTACCAGATGGCCATGGGCACAACACATAAGAGAAAGGAAAATAACCGATGGTCGCTTGGCGTACCGAGCGGATTCGAAGAGAAGACAAACGCAGGAGGGGATGGATGATTGCAGAGTGAGCGGACGAGATTAGGAAAACTGCAGCGATAAGATGTCAGTAGCTGGCAATGAAGAGGCTTATGTGGAGGTGAGCGGGAGATGTCTTTGTACTGCATTTGACGTAGCTAGCTGTCCAATTTTATTGCGTACGCAATATTACGAGAGGTTTCAGCCCGTCGCGTCGGGGCGGCCGCGAGGCACGTTTGACCTTGAAGGGCGGCGCGAGGCGCGGCGCACTACAGCTGTAGCCGCGCCGCTGCCGAGTGGAGGCGCTGCCCTCGCCGCGCTCTCGCCAGCTGCGGAGTGAGGAGAGGAGGCTAGAGAACGGGGGGGGGGGGAGAATGAAATGCGTTCGCTCGCTTGCCAGCTCCGTCGTTATACCGCCTGATAAACAGAAAATAAGGCTACGTCGGCTTGACGAAGCCAGGACACGACAACGGGCTTGGGAGACAGATGAAGAACGCGAACAGCGCCTTGCTAAGCGGCGCGCTCAAGACGCTGCTAGACGGGCGCACCGCGCCTCTATCGAAACCGAATCGTCTAGAACCGGTGATGATCCCGAATGGAACGCTATGGATGCTTACGCAACCTATTAGGTTTAAACAAAGCTAAACCCCAGCAAATTTTTATTATTAACTTTCGGCCAAATCCAGGATAACATCTCCTTAGTGAGTCTAGAGAGTAGCGCGTACATGAAATTTATAATCTCGACAATTTCAGATCAACCCACCCCTTCCGGGTTCCTCTGCACTTCGCATGAACAAACCTCGCCCAGAATTTTCGAAAATATTATTTCTACGTTATAACGGCGTTTTCTACCTCTAAGCACTGTGGCCGATTGTAACCATCAAAATCAGCTACGGCTTGTTTTGTTAGCAAGCTGGATAGCTAAACTCTAATACATAGGTTTTCCACAGCTGCCTGTACTAGCCCAAATGCGCATGTTTTAATTGACGTCGCCTTCTTTCTCATCGTCGTAAACCCGGCCACATGAGCCGAATTAGCGCAAAACGTGCAGCACTTTGATCTGTAAAAAATAGGTGAGTCGGAAGACAACAACTCTACCCGTCGCTCCACGCTGCAGCACAGACAAACCTGGGCAACTGAATCTGGGACTGATATGCTTATTGCCAGTTTAGTGCCGGTTCGAAAGGAGTTCAAAGGCAGAGGCTGTTGCAGGTGAAATTATCGCTGTGCTGATAATTTTGCGCACCAGCTAACACTAATCACCCATGACAGCAATTAGGGTAAGCGACTGAAATTCTTCTATCAAATGAAGTTAGGCGCTTCATTTAATGATTATTTTTGGTTCGCAACTGTTAATACCTTTACAAATTTCTAGCTTCACAAAACTATTATTCACATCGGTTCTTCATGGCATTGACCAGCAAGTTGCCGCTTACAATAGCTAAAGCAAGAATTAGACGGGACTCGCTTCCCGGTCACCTTGGTTGCCTGTTATGCAGTGCTTTTTGGTGTTGATGATGGATTTTTATGGCGCAAAGGCGTCTGCGGCCAAAGAGCGCCATGGCACAAGATGTTTTCGACTACTCAAGGTGGGGACAGCGACATTTTCAATGAATTGAACCTCAGATAAGCTGAGCACCAGGCCAGGGGAAAGCTTGGACCAACTGTTTCACCGGTTGGTACTCGGCAGCACCGGGATTCGAACCCCGCGCCTCCCGAATGCGAGGCGGATGCTCAACCACTTGGCCATCACTGCGGTTACAGTGCTTTCTATTGACATTCTCTATGAAGGCTTTGCAATTTTCACAAGGTTTAGCTTCTGCGGCGCAAGAAATTTCAGCCACCCACATGTGCCAACATAAAAACCGCACAGCTGAGGAGCGCACTCATCCACGGATTAATTATACTATGGGGAGCCTCAATGTATCAGGCTAATATTGAAAGTAGACTTTATCATATGATTACCAGTTAACACATGATAGCCCCTTTGTGATGACCAACATTCTTCTGAGGAAATACTCAGTATTGTCAAAGCAGCCAGGTTTAAATTTCGCGCGAAACAATTACACATATTGCAATAATTCGGCGGCTGTAAAAAACAACGCTACATATAACGGCAACGCAAGGAGAAAAACACCTACAGAAAATACGCGTACATTTTCATAAAAAGTTAAAAACATGTAGGAATAAACAGCAAGTTAAAAATGTCTGCATCTGCAGCGCTACAAAACATTTTTTCATGAATATTATAATGCACGGGGTATCGCGGATTCTTCTCTTATTCCGCAACGGTTAATTAGCTGATTATCGCAAAAACCAAGTTTTTTCTCGCTACGCTGATCCGCTTGAAAGCAATCACACAGCTGAACTGACAGCTGGCCAGCCCAGATACTTCTCAGATTCCGCGTGCTCCGGAATCCCCTTTTTAGTACACCAGCAAATTGGGTCGTATGATACTGGTGGGCCACCTTTTCGTTCTTAGAGAATGTAAAAGTAGTTATGCAGTTTACTGTCTTATATGATAAAACAATAAGGTTTCTACAATTTCGTCCTACCAGAAAAAGACATATCTTTCTTGATTGGTGCCTACACAGAGATTCTAGACATTCGGAGTTCTTTAACGGGAAGTTGTTTGTGAAAACGGTTTTTCGTGTATGGTAAGGGCGCACCATAGTTATCAATGTATCTGCAGATCGTCCTCGGAACGCTTGTAGTTTTCACCTACGAGCGTGCACATTCAAAAACGCAAACCATCGGTTTTCTCTCCCACTCCTAACTATTCTGTCCGTTGAAAGAGCAAGAGAAACATTAGAAGCATGATTTTGCAATCAATCGGAAGGTAACGATGTTCCAATCAATACGTTCATAACGGTATCTTACAACATTTCACTGTTGCCTCATAATTAAAACCGAGATCCAAGAAAGGTGCACGTGAACATCACGATTGCCGGTGGCATCTACAGCAGCTACCGCGTTCATTTTTGGAGTGAGCATTGGTTTGACCGGCCAGGTAATTTTGTGTGTGGTCGCGGTACAAAATTTTTACTCACTGAAGCGGAGGAGCTACGTGCTACACTGTAATTGTGCAGCTGTTTATTCGGGTGGTCGGGCTATGGTTTTGGACGCAGAGGGCTAGAAAGACCTCGAAACTTTGTCTCATGTAACACTCGATCTTAGCAGAAGTTTCGTATAATCAGGATGAGCTGCACAATTAAAGCACACTGAATTTTTCATTCTGTAGTTTTCAGCTTTAAAAAGGGCAAATTATGCGTTTTGCGTTCCACAGCGACACATAGGCTTTGAGGGACGCCGTAGTGGAGGGCTCCGGTTTTTGTATTTCATTTCCATCGAAATGAGGCTGTCTTATTGGAAGCGAACCGTCACCTTCGGATACGCAGTCCGACGCTAAGGCAACATAGTTATTGCAACGGTGCCGAAAGGAAAAAAAAATATAAACTAGTCGAAGAGTACGTCAAATAGACCACCACCATGACAACGACTGGATAAATGCTCCCACTGTGCACACGCAGGCATTCAAATTCCGGGTGGAAATCCGCACCCGGAAATGGGATGGCTGAATTTATTTGGCGCTTGATACCTTTAGAAGCCCATTTTAACCCATACTACGCACTCGCAAGAGTCAACTTCTAGCTGAAATCTCAAGAAAGTGGACAGCTGTAAAAATTCAAAATCATGAATGCAACTGTTCTCGGCGCTCCTAATATAGGAAGGGAATGTAATCTGTCACATTGCGTTGAGGTTGCTTTGACTTATCTTCCTATAGAATGAGATAAGTTGAGGGACTTGAAATAAAAATGATATAAAATAACAAGAAATTACGCGCACCCTTCGTGTCTCGGGAGCGTCATGCTTGCGCTCAATTTCTCCACTGTGTTCTTCATTTAAAAGCACAGAGAAATTGCTGTGTTGTATCACATCACATGCTGCACTTCTGCTCAGGAACAATCAGCGCAGCTAAAAAAAATTCTTGGCTGTTAAAAAGCTTCTAAGTGACAAGTTCATAAGCAAGTGGTCTTCACTTGCTCCTTGATGCTTCGTTAAGAGGGAGATTTGTCTAATATTTGAGAAGCATTGTTGGGACTAACATATACATCTTTTCTTTTGCACAAAAAGGCTTAAAAACCTGGGAACTTCACGTATATACTGAACAACATTCGTCCAGTACGCATTTTGTTTACCCAAGAGCAATTGTTGAACGAAGTCAAGGAATAACAGTTGGAGACATTGTTGCAAATTTTTTTCTTTTTTATTAGTGTTCTTTCTTGACCTCAAACTGGTCTCAAGGAAAGTTACTGATTGTTCTTCTAGGAACCGTCGTTTCAGGGAATATTTCTTTACTTTTCAATAAAAACCTGCAATTATACTCGTAAATATCTTTCGTGTGGGTTTGATTTGCAGCTATTTGTCTCATGACTAAAGACAGATTTCTTCATAGAGCAAGACACGGGGCATAAAAGAAAGCAAATTCGGAAAGTGCGACCATTGAAAAAATAGGAGTCCTCGAAGGAACAATTTTCAAAACATGCCGCCGCTTGTTGAGCATTAATCTTCTTGTTCGCTACTGGTGAACGATTGCCACGGTTACACCGATCCGCTCAGCATTTACACATTAGCAAAGACTGGTGTATGCACGCTAATTTGGGTTCTATTGGGTTTTATGGGCTAGTGCATGTTATTTCACGCTGATGTGATTATAAACTCTTTTAGAGCAACCATTCCTGCGCACCTCTTGATCCTTTGCATACTACGTGTGTCGACTTATTTGCACATTAGTAATACTGTGTCTTGGTCTATGTCACTAAATTCCTTAACGAAATTTTTAAGTAAGGGCTGCAAACTTACGGCTGGCAGGCATCAACACTGTAAGAAAAAGACGTCGTTAATTGTGGTGCCATTTATTTCTCGATAAAATATTAATGTTCCTTTTCCCAGTTCATTTTTAGACGGATCAGCACACCGAAAACAACAAAAATGGCCGTTATGCTTCGAAGGGGAAGCGAATAACGGGTTTTGGTTTTCCTGACAAGATTTCATGCACACCATAGAAAGTTCTGAGTTGTAAATTGTGGGGTTTACCATCCTGAAGTGACACATGGACTCTGAGAGCTTGAGGGGTCATTTGGACCATTGGGGTAGTTTTAAAGTGTGGAGACATCGCACTGCGCAGAACTGTTCTTAAATTTCACCTTATATAAAATACGGCAGCTGAGGACTGGACCAAACCCGCGACCATGGAATCAACAGCCGAAGGCCATAGCCACTGAGCAATAGCGGCGAGTATGAGCAGAATGCGTTGCCAGCAAAGCTGTCATTTGAAAAAGGGTCTTTCACCAAACCGCTGTCCAAAGGTGTCGGAGATTTGCACTGCCTTCAGACAACATGAATCGGCCGGGTGTGGTAGAGAAAATGTGGTCTTGCTTTCATAAATCTTGACATTCTCAAAACTTCATTGATCAGACGCAAGTGTATATGCGGGCAAGAGAGCCATACGACCGACAGACAGGCACAGATAGGCGTTCAGAGTTTTAGCCATAGAGTTCAGCCCCGATAATAATAAAATTATTCTGAACTGTCGTCTATATCGGATAAAAGTAAATGCATGGAAATACACGTGTGGTCTTCACTTCAGCAGTGCTCCATGAATTGGAACTAGCGGTAGTTTGCATTCCATAAAAGAGGTGAAATTACGTTTCTTGGGAGAGTTTTTCAATGTGCCTTGAATTACACGCAACGTATATTATCATGTAAAAAAATGGGCGCGTAGCAAGCAAGTAACACTCGAAGCGTTAAATTTGAGTTAACAAACTCGGCTTTCCATCTACGCTTTCATCCATGACTATGTATGTAAAACATTGCATAATATCATGGGGAAACATTTAAGCAATACATTTCTTCCGCTACAGTATTTCGCTAATGATGCCACCAGTGCGAAAACTTTCTGCTCGCTCCCTGGCAGTACGCTACCACTCCCCAATCAATACATTAGATCGGTATAAGCTAGAAGCTACCCCTTATCAACCTGTGGCTGATCCTTGTGCTGCACATGACTATCTACCCACGAATGACGGGCTCAGTGATAGTCAAGCGATGCCAAAGCAAAATTTAGGGCTTCTCTGATCCTACACATCAATTGCTCAATAATACCTCTTTGTACTGAAATGTTCACTAGATGCAAGTAATCGCCACAGCATCGGAAACTACAAACACGAGTCGAGCTGCGGGAAAAAGTGGTCTTTTTCGGGTATTATATTTTCCTTTAACCTTATTTCCGATGTCCTTCGTATCGAGGTAATAGAGTTTTTAGAACGAGCGTTGCGGGTTCACTGAAGCAGGCTAAGAGAGCGTTTGCAAGTAACGGTGGGTATTTTCGTTATGAACATTGCAACATCACTAACCAGGCTGAAAGTATTTAGAAAAATGGCATATTGATATATTCATGGAAAAGGGCTCGCCTCAGATTTGGCTTCTCCACCCTCTCCGACTTCTTCTGCCCAAAGTCTTGTTACGTTTCGCCTTCGTCGTAAGGAAAAATCGGCGCGGTTGCAGCGGAATGCCGACGAGTCCCGAAGGGCACGCGGGGACAGCGCCTGGATTAGCCACGGAAGCGGCGTCAGTAATCCACCCCGCAACTAGCCAGCGCAGCTCTGCAGTGCACCCTCCTCTAAAAAAAGAAGTTAGCTGCCAAGGCCGGCAGTTCTTGACGTTTCCAAGGGGCCAAGGGGGTCAGCTGGGTCGAGTCATCAAGTTTGACAGCAGCACCCGTCTTCCAGGAAGAAGTTAACAGCGAGCGTTTCTCTACACCGCGCGGACTTGCAGGTAGCCTGGACCCTGCACGTTCGACCACATGAAAAGCGCTGGAACGTTGCTCGTGGATATTCCAGAGTCTGCGAGACGCAGATGGCATCCTTCTCTCTCTCCCCCACATGTAACGGGGGCGTGTTCCCTATTGAAAGGGTGTGTGATGGGTGCCACAGTGGACTTTTCTGGGCACTCCTTCATCGGCAGGCCCGGCCCCCATCTAAGGAGTCCAGGGAAAGGAAACGCTACAAACCTCGGCGCCTGGTACGGCCGAGTAGCTCCTGACCATCGAGCTCATCGCCATGTAACTTCCCGTCATGTAGCTTCTCGTCATCAAGCTCCTTGTTATCGAGATTCTCTTACTGAGACGTTCTCTCAGTTGCTGTTTGTATATAATGTAAATTTACCTGTATAAAGTTCTTTTTCTTGTCTTTCCCTTAACCTCGTCTCCGACCTCCCTCATCCCCTCTCCGGCACGACCATCGTCTCCGACCTCCCTCATCCCCTCTCCGGCACGACCATGCTACCTGAGCCGCAACAACTGGTTGCCAGCGGTGGGATCGAGACAGCGCACGCCAGCGGAGAGCTGTGGTCAACGGTAAGCTGAGCAGCAGATCGGCGAGCCGGGAGCAGTGCAACAGCCCTGTGTGATGACTGGTTGCCTGCAGCGGAACGACTGCGCTAGATTCTTGGCTGCGAGGTTTGGTGAGTGCGGGACTTTCTTCTGCTGAGTTTTGCCAGGCTTTTGTTAGTGTCAGAAACAGAGCTGGTAATTGGGTTGTCGTTGCTGCTGGGTTAGTTGCAGCAAGACAATAGCGGGCAGTAGAAAAAGTATCACTCAGAAGAGCCATGGATTTGAAATCGTTACGCAAACCGAAATTGCTCGAGCTTGCAAAAGAGTTGGGTCTGGATGTCTCAGACAAACTCAGAAAACCAAAGCTGCTAAAGGCTATTCTAGCGTTGGAGGCTGAGGATGACGAGCCTTCGGAATGCCTTGAGACCATTGAGGAAAGGGAAATGGCAAAGAAAAAGGCAGAGGAACTTGAGAGGGAAATGACAAAAAGGGAACAGAAGGAAAAAGAACGCAGAGAAAAACGAGAGAAATAGGAGCAGGAGCGACAGCGGGAAATCATGCACAAACTAACGCGATCAGAAGTATAAGAACGCGATCTCGCTTAAGTTTTCTCAGAAAAGGCGAAAATTTCAGAACTTTTCTAGAAAATTTTGAGAGAATTTGCATGGAGGAGCAGCTAGACCAGGGTGAAAACTTTAAAAGGGCGCAAACACACACGACCACAAAGTACAAGAAACGCTATAAAACTCGGCGCCTGCTACGGCCGAGTAGCTCCTGACCATCGAGCTGATCGCCATGTAGCTTCCCGTCATGTAGCTTCTCGTCATCAAGCCCCTTGTTATCGAGACACTCTTACTGAGACGTTCTCTCAGTTGCTGTTTGTATGTAATGTAAATTTGCCTGTATAAAGTTACTTTTCTTGTCTTTCCCGTAACCTCGTCTCCGACCTCCATCATCTCCACTCCGGTATGACCATGCTACCTGAGCCGCAACAGTCTGCAATCTCCTATTCTTTGTAGTACATGCATCATAGCGCCTTTTGTCGGTATACTTTTAGCGCTTCGAAAGCCTCACATGGGTAGAGTGTAAGAAATGCATGATAACTGTTCAGAGCAATGTAATCGCACCGTGACGGGTATTTATGGATAGAGAAGCGCTATGTACTTACTTGCATGCTGAGGGATTCCTTGCGCAGTTTCTCAGAGAATGCGCGTCACATGTGATCAGGTGAGTACATGTCCTATCTCTGCCGATGCTCCCTTAAACACTTCGTGAAGCACCGTCTAGATTGTTGGTAATAAAGTCAAGTATGGAAAGGTTCTTAGCGCCCAAGACCAGTAATCCTTCTAAGTGCTCACTTTCAACTGTACGCTAAAATTCTGAGACGAGAAGTGTAGCAGCATCATGCATACGAAGACCAATAATCATTCAAGAGCTCACCGCGCTCTGCCGATCTCTTGGTGACGCCGGTGCGGTTGGTTCTTCGCAAGTACTCCTGGTACTCTGCAAGCCAATACGCAGAAGCATTGAAGCCACTGAACAATCATGACATATATTCACTCACGGCAATAGGCAAAGTTAAACCACTCGTTTAATCAATATCATACTAAGTCGGTAATTATTATTATGAAATTTTCTCTGGGCTGCTTGATGGGTCCCTATCGACACAACTGGATTAGTCCATTGCAAATGCGGGTATGTTCTGAAACTCGCATGAGGAAAATAGTTCGAATCATTGAAGCCAGTTACTAAAACAAGAAAGTATAAACTAAAGCGTGAATAACACTGCCTTATAAAGTGCAATGTGTAGCGGCATTGGTGACTTCACTCCGCAGTTGTCGACGCCGCGTTTAATTCAGCGGCATTTTGGTGCGGATGTGTGTGGTGCGTAAAGATCCCTTTTCATTTTGGGAAGAAACGTGGCGGTTCTGCGGCGCGCCAAGGAGAGCTAGGTTAATATTAGCAGACTTCATGTTGAGGTCACTGCTACACACATCTTCCCACGTGCACTGAGATTGCAAAGTGTCCATTTAAACAACAACATATGATGCGGTTTACTCAACATCGACCTCTCCATGCGGCGAACCACGCAGCATTTAAGCCTTCCTTTAAGCGACGACGTGGGTCCCTGGGTCTCATAGCTGTCATCATGTTCTACTTCATAATGAGGCTGCATGTGGTGACAATTTTAGGAAGCGGATCTTTAGACCAGATGCTATTTCTTTGCGACCATATGTCTGTCCTTAAAAAAAAGATACCTTCCCCCCCCAAAAAAAACATCTTGTAGTGCTCCTTGGCCTTGGAAACAGAAAAACACTCGTTATTTATCATTTCTGGAAGCATTAATAGCCGCTAAATAACGATAGAGGAATGAAGCGTGATTTCATCACTGTACTTGCTTGTAGTGGAACGTTTGAGACACCATCTTAGAATTCTTTATATTACATTACTTTTTTTTTTACTGTTTGGCTTTTCACCCTGTCGTATAATACCACTCAGACTCGCCCATTTATTGGGTGCACACACCACAACGACTGGGTGCAGTTGGGTGCAGTTGGTGGCAGATAGACTGCGAGCCTTCCAACCTCGCAGTCTAGAAACCAGTATCGGCTCATATAAAATAGATGTCGCGCAGGTGTACTCATTTTGCTTTTGTGACCACCTCACGGAACGTCTTGTGCCTGGACTCTGGCACAATTAGTTCAAAACTGCTTTCTAAAATGCAGATACATCGAATTCCCTGTGAGCTTTTTTGTTTTTTACTGGCCCAGCCAGCTTTCGATGGCATACTCCGGGATCTCTCACCTTCACTACATTCGATTCTGGAAATACTGGATCGAGACGGAATCCTTGAAAAAGAGTCGTGCAAAGACTGAGTTATTGACATTTAGAGGGCCAGTTCTCGAACCTTTCAGTGCTGCTCCGCATGCACCGCAATTGCCTCACCATGGCTGTGAGTGCAGACAAAAGTATCAACCATTAATACCACACGCTAGCAAGTGGCAAACTTTGGGAACCCAGATGACGAGGAAATACGGCATATGTATGGACAAAAATCCACGAAAATTATTGTCAGTGCAAAAGTTCGGCCGTATGAGAATATAAATTATCCGAATATGCTGATTTCAGCATTCTTAATGTTTGGAACACTACTGGATGAAAACTTTTTTTACTTACTTTTTTCCAGCATTAAAATTTTCAGTGATTTCGGGTTTCTAGCCTGCAGTGCAGGCAGGGCCTTTGTTCTCAAGCTGATAGGGGCCGCTGAATTTTCAGGGTAATAACTTACCAGCTTCTTTTGACGAACCCTATGAATTGCGCTATATTTTATACAGTCCTTTGAACTGCCGGAGAAGCCGGCATGGCATTCTATACTAGCTGCTACCTGTTCCATTTTCCATGTTGCGTACCACAGAAAGTCGCAGTATTATTTTAAAGCGACCGCATTGAGAGCCCCGTTGTGCAGAAAATGCGTCTTAGGCGCTGTAAGCAAAATGTGGTTCTGTGTCCATCTTGGGTCACAGGATTCGACTGGACCTCACGCAACCCACTATGATCGAAGACTGGACTGATCACGTGACCTTTTCACGTCATGCTATTTCACGTGACCTTCGGGTGTCATCACAACCTGCCCTTTGGATTGCGAGCCAACTGCGCATCGTGTCAGGTGCCATTTAAGCTAATGACTGGTAGCGATAGGTTTCTCGTGAACCTGGGCCGTAACATCTACGCCAGCGGCAGCACCTGTGATCGCAGAGCAGCGGTGTAGCGGTTTAAAGATCAACCACTGAACGAACTTTGTTATGAGGACTCCCGAGTATCTATGAGCGCAAAGTAGAGAATGACGAATCCCGCATATATTGGCATTAACCCGCTAACGGTATTGAATCCTGCACTTAATGCAGAGCCTTAGTGTCTCTTTCAATATTTATTGCTTTGGAGTCTGTAACACCTGGAATTAAGTACAATGATGCCACTCTGTGGTAAATATCTGAGTGAGAATAAAATCCTTGCGCTTTTATGATCTCGTTTCTATTGTTGCCGCCCTTCGCAGCTCACATCAGAGAAGCCATACCAAAGCTTGCAGACGTGCTGCCTGGTGTGGCGGCTGACAACACTGAAAAACCATAACCACACTCTTAAAGAATAAAATGTAACAGCATTTCGGTTGCCTGCTATGGCGTCTATAATGAATGTCTAATGTTCTTTCGATCTTCCTGCCAACTACGGTTGGAAACGATTTCATTGGCTTTATACGGCATGCATCAGTCATTACCTTTTAGAATGTCGAGTACCTTGCACTGAATTATTATATGGGATTGCACTAGTCTGACTCAGTAATCCAATGGAAAGTATTCGAACATTCTAGAAGGAGATGACCGTATGGGATTGTACTAATGCGACCGACTAACCAACCCCAAGCAGCACAGGAGTCGGCCCAATAATGGAAATGTATGGTTTCACTCTGGTCGTGCGTAGGATCGGCCTTTGCCAATACAGTTCCTTTATTGGGCCGATTAGCTGCGCTGCTGGGGACCTTAATCCACTCACCAACTACTACCAACTCACCATGATCCATTTTTTGGGGTGGGCTTACATCACCTTTACTGGAACTTCTCGCGTGCACTCCCGGAGAGCATGTGAGGGTAGTGGTCTAGCCCAGCAAACCAAAAACCTCTCAGAGACGTCTAGCTAGACGTCTCTGAGAGGTTTTTGGTTTGCTGGGAGGTCTCAAGGAGCATGCCTTCGACTCAGCATGACAAGCTCAGCCAGAAATCAGCTACCATGCGATAAAGGTGGTGGTCGTTTGGTGCCCAGCTTTCGCCGGCCGCATGCCAGAGAACTGGTCGGAGCCAGCGGTTCACAAACGAAACACAGTTTGTTCACCAAAGAAACGATACAGAGGAATGTCTAACTACTTGTACGAACGCATTCAAAGTGATTTCTACAAAACAATGCAGCACATTCAACGTAACACAGGAGACAGACTACGGTGCGAGATATTACACCTAAAGCTCATGAACATACGAGAGAGAAAAACACAGGAACAAAATTTAATCAGCGGGCACTGCGACAGTCCGAAGACCGGAGGATCCGACGTGGCAGTCCCGAAGACTGGCGCACGCTGCCACGCTCGGTCTGTGGCTGGGGAGCGGTATTCAGCCGGGAGTCGTTCTAGCGCGCTTTGCCGAAGCTTAAACGGCGGCACGGCTGGTCGGCAGCGATAAATGTCCTTCATATGCCGAGTGTTTCAGCGAACACTTCTAAATATTTTCAGAAAAAGTCCTTTCACGGCAAAAATGTGGCTTTTGTGGTATAGTATTACCAGTGCTGGCGGACACCAAAAAAAAAAACGGTGAATCGTCTTAGATAGTTAGATGGTTAAAGAATTATTTATAATTAACTTTCTGACTAGTATAGAGTTAGGCGCCTAGTTGTATGTAGATTTTCAGCCGGTCGTTAGTAATCGCCATATGAGTTTTTAGAATTTCGGAAACGCAATTACCCTAGCCACTGCGGCTCGACAAAGTTTGGCTGCATGGTGCGAAAACACACGCGCTTTTGAAAGCAAGCAAGAAAAGCAACCCCTCCCGTGCACGTAACTAGTTGAAAAAGCCAAATTTTGTCCAGCCACAGCGCCAAGGGTAATCCCGTTTTTGAAATTTTAAAAACTCATATGGCTGTTACTAAGGGCCGGCTACCGGTCTCTAATAACTCTAACAGTTAAAAAGTTAATTATTAGAATTTAGTTAACCAGATTACTTTTAAGATGATTCACCGGTTTGTGGTGTCTGCCAGGCCTGTAAATACCACGCCGCAAAAGCTATAATTTTACCCTAAAAAGCCTACTTTTTGAAAATGTTCGCTGAAAAAAATGGTACAGGCACGCGCCGCATCTGTTCGTTTCTTCGCGCCAAGGTAGACGCGCACATACACGCCGTATTAAGCACGGAATTGCATTCTAGTCGTCACGCCGGTCACGCGTCGCCATTGGTCAGGCGGGAAGACTGGTTTAGTGAAAATTCTTTCTTCAGTCCCGGCGCCGTGGGCACGAGAGCGAAGTGGACAGCACATTACTCAGAACCCTCAAGGCTACTCGCACTCTGTAGGCATAGAGTAACATTTACTCCAATATTCTCGAATGATTGACGGCAGGCGTGATTTCTTTCCCACCGCGCCTGCGAACGAAGGGGTTATACACCGTGCACATGGGTACACGCTCTCAGCGGTTCTTTTTCTCCAATGTTGCAGAATTGTTTACCGCCCGCGCTGACTAGTTCGCTTCTGCTGCACCTGATTTCCAAATTTGCGCTGAATTTCATGACAGCCTAGTTACAAAGTTCGGGGGTCTTTTCAAGTCTTAGGGTGGGCCAGCTTCCAAATGTTTGGTGTCTACACATTTTCAAATTTGGCGGTGACCTTTGATTGGTCTACTGGAGGTGTTGTGGGGATGATGACATGATTACAATCTCAGTTGCATTCATAGATCGCGGGGAATCGTCATGCCCCTAGTGGCGCAGCGGTTAAGCTATGCGGCAGTGCCCTGGCAGGGGGCTATTTCAAACACAGCCACCGATGGGGCTTGTGAGACGTGGGTTGGTCTTCCCGCGCTGCCGTACGGCACATGCGCAGCACTACCGTGTAGAGGTGGAAAATGCATTCAATTTGGCAACGGTGTGCAGTTTGCTCGCAATCCCTCCGGCAAGTTGTGATAACAAGACAAGTTCACGTGACCTGTCTCTACCGATGATGGAATTTCACGACAGAGAAACCGGAATTTTTTTGTGAGACGACAACCTCAATGCTATTGCGTTTATAAAATCGAAGGAAGCGCATGAGACATTCTATGCGCCGGTCATGGCTTCCAAAACCACATCGTGGCCTTCAAGACGCAAATCTATGACCCTTACTGCCAACCTATTCAAAGATTTCGTTACGCGATGCGTAACATCAAATAGCACTAAGGAGACACTCACCGGCGATGAGCATGAGTGCGACCACCATTCCAGAAAGGAACATGAGCATGCAGAAGCCGACCACGATGTAGATGTCCTGTGTGGCATCGGCGCGGCGGTAGGGCGCGTAGTGCGTCGTGCTGGGCAGAAAGCGCACAGTTTAGTAGTTTTAGGGATAACAGCAAGTTGCTGAAGCGACTGCAGAGTTCTGGTAAGAGGGTATTGGGTTGTGTAGGGAGGGAATGTGGCCTATTATGTAGTATGGTATGGTATAATTATGTAGTACACACACCATAGCTAAACGCAGAGATACTTCCGTTAAAGAAACGCCATGGAGAGAACCTAAGTGCGTTGCGAAGAAAGAATAGGCTCCTATAGGTAACAACTGATGTATGTGTAAGCTTAGTGGAGCAAAGCAAAAGCCTTTGCGCCTATGGGGCGACAGTGTCCGCCTGGCCCAGTGATGTTTTGTTTTTGAGGCCCCATGGTTGTCCGCGGCAGGTGACATCTATAGAATTAACATGGAACGCTTATCTTGGCTGCAGGCAGAGGTGCTCGCTTGAAAAGAGACTTACCCTGTCATTTCGGCGAATGCGCTGAAACTAGACTGAAATAAACAGGGTTCTGAATGATATACAGTCAGTTAACCACAGAACATCAGTTTGTTCTTGAATTCATACTGCTGGCACGGCGTAAGTTGCCTTCAATACAGTGAGCAATATCAGGGGCCGTATTACGTTAACACGAACTAGGGTAGTGCCAACGCCAAGATAAAATGAAGTATTGAAATAGAGACCCTCCCAGTATAGGCGCAGCAAGGGGAAAAAGCCTTGCAAGCAGAGGGTATTTCGATGACAAGATACCTTAAGCAGTAAAACGTTTCGTCCACATCTGCTCTACGCTGCACGCGATACTGGTTAAAATTTCGCGCTTAAATTTTAAGGCACTTCAAGGGGGATATGAACGGTAAAGCTAATAAGCAAAGTGTAGCTTGATAGCTTACGGTCAAGCCGCAGTAAAACGGTTCTTCTTCTTCTTTTCGTCGGCCTCAGTGAACCGAGGTGAAACCTACAACTCCCCTTGCATTAATCACACTTTGTCATGCGCGTTATGTTAATTCAATTTCAACAATGTAAAAGTGCAACGCAGACC
This sequence comes from Amblyomma mixtum, assembly GCF_055824585.1. NCBI lineage: Eukaryota > Metazoa > Arthropoda > Arachnida > Ixodida > Ixodidae > Amblyomma > Amblyomma mixtum. The sequence continues at coordinate 26,240,929 of NC_143021.1, read as the reverse complement.
GCATTAGTTTTGCCTGGAATACTCATAGAATGTGTCGAGTATCTGGCTTCTATTTTACGTCTTCTTTTTTCTTTACTATGGGTTGCTATAAAGTTTGTAAAAGAGCATTATTATTATGCCCTTCTGCGTGGGCTGCCTGAAAGTACCGTCGAAATGGAACCATAGGTGCATGATTGCTTTCTTTAAGGATGTCTTAATTAGGCAGAAAATTTTGTGTCCCGATTTTCGCTTAGTATCAAACGCAATGAAATTCTTTTTCACGAAACGCATCTATTTCCCCTAATTTTCTGCAGTCAAATATTAAAAACAACGGCTTTCGTAAAAATGTAAGGACGCAACAATTAATTGAGAAGTTAAATATCGTTTCCCGGGATATTGAGTTATGATTTACATATGCCGCACGAATGTTCTACGATCAGCCGAGGTGGATATGTCCATGGACGGCAGAGCGGTGCCTGTTCCGGGTGGGCATAGACGGCTAATCTCCAGCCAATCGAACATGTGTGAGAGAGAGAGAGAAAGGAATTTTAATGAGGGAAAGGTGGAGAGGTCGGCCGTGGTAACATGGCCCTGGCCTGCTACTCCACACAGGGCAAATGGAAGAGGAGGAAAAGGAAAGTGCGAATGAAGGCTGATGATGGCATATTACAATGAGTTTCACGGGTGATGTCTACACACACACACACACACACACACACACACACACACACACACACACACACACACACACACACACACACGCACACACGCACGCACGCACACACACACACACACACGCACACGCACACGCACACGCACACGCGCACGCACACACACGCACATACACACACACACACACACCACACTGGCTGGCACTCGCATCGCGGTTAGTAGACGCACATAAAACTCATAAAACTGGTGTCTGCAACACAAACACCGACACATGTCATTAACCATGTAGGTTGTGCACAGGCGGTCACAGACGAGTATCCAGGCCTGTTTCACACAAAAAGTTGAGCAGGGCCTTTATCACACGCCACCAATCAGAACGTCTCGTCCTGGCGCCCAGAAGAGTTTCCTCAGAGAGAGGGCGAGAGTCCAGTTGTTTCACGGTCGCCTCCAATGTTCTTCTTTCAGCAGTATAATTCAGGCACTCGCAAAGAAGGTGTCCAATACTCTCTGGAGTGTGGCACTGTGCGCAATTTGGGTTACTTTCGATGCAGATCTTGTGAAGATAGTGTTTGGTGTAGGCAACGCCAAGCCGTAGTCGGTGGAGTAAAGTCCCATGACGTCGCACCACCATAGATGGCAAAAGTAATCGTGAGCCAGCGTAAAGCTTACAGACGCGGTCCTGTTGATGACTCGAATCATGCCAGTGCGACTGCATTGCCGCTTGCATTAAATGCGCCAACAAGGCTCCAATGTCTGATCTAGAAAAGGCTATCTCAATGAAAGCACCATCACTATGTGCCATGCGAGCCTCGGCGTCAGCACACTCGTTTCCCGCTATGCCGCAATGGCTCGGTATCCATTGAAACTTTATGATATGGCCGCGGTGGAAAGCTTCGGCTAACAAAAGCACAATCTGTTGAACCAGCTGCTCGCATGCCCTTGGTTTTACATAAGTTTGTACGACCTGCAATGCCGATCTCGAGTCGCAGAATATAGTCCATTGCTGCGCTGGCTGGTGACCAATATAAAGGACGGCTTCTCGTATGGCTGCCAATTCGGTTGCCGTAGAGGACGTTTTTTGCATGAGCCTGAAACGGTGACATGAGGCATTTCCTGGCACTATCACCGCTGCAGCTGAAGAAGTGGTCGTCACGGATCCGTCCACGAAAACATGCTGGGTATCAGTATACATAGATGTAATGTATGACAGCGCCAGCTGTTTCAGTCCGACTGTTGGAATGTGCGTCTTCTTTGTTATCCCTGGGATTGTTGTCCGTATAGATGGTTTTGGTACTGCCCAAAGTGGCACCTCCGCAATCTGGTGCGGCGCGTAGTTCGAAGGCACCGCATTGCGCTGCATCCAAAGGGCTCTGGAAAAGGCTGCATCTGGACGTACCGCACTAATGTTGGTCAGGGGGTGATGACGATGCCTGGTGAGATGCCGCAAATGCACACGAAGTGACTCCTGTCGAAAATAAATTAAACTTCTAAATAAATAAAAATCTCTGCCTCTCCCGTAAACGAGAGTAGAGTAAGCATGAAATGTTTACGGGCCTAATGTCATCTCAGTGGACACCCGAACCGCACCGTACAGGAAGGGAGGAACGCCACCACCCGTTCAGCGCGATGCCTTGCTATTTGACCGCAAGGTTTTTTGAGGAAAGGAAATGGCGCAGTAATTCTCTGCCATCTCGGTGGACACCCGAACCGCACCGTAAAGGAAGGGAGGAACGCCACCACCCGTTCGGCGTATAGTGAACTAGAATAGTTCGGCGCGATGCCTTGCCCTTTGAACGCAGCGCTTCTCCCCCGGGCCCCTGTGCGCCTGCGCGGCTTTGCTTCGATGCGCGAAGCCCCTAAGAGATCACGTATGACAACGAAGTGTAACGTGGCATTTATGTGCTTTTTGCACGCGTTATTAGAAATCGGAAATTATAATTCCGTGCATTATCAAACCCACAGCTCCACTGATATCTTGATAAACATTGAGAAGGTACTGGCAGCAGTTATTTTTTGTCTCGTTTGGAGACCAACCGGCGCTTGCATGCCGGTCGCGTAGGAGGGCTTAGAGAGTCTCGTTAAATCTCGTTAAGTCTCGTACGGTGCCCGGATGTTCTCGTTTCAGAGCCCGGATGACTGGAATTCAGTGCCCGGATGAGTGGATTTCAGTGCCCGGATGACTGGATTTCAGTGCCCGGATGACTGGATTTCAGTGCCCGGATGACTGGATTTCAGTGCCCGGATGACTGGATTTCAGTGCCCGGATGAGTGGATTTCAGTGCCCGGATGATGGCTCTCGGTCTCGGCGTGACGTCACCACACTGCCGACAACGGGGGCTAAAAGCATTTCATGCTTAAAAACTTCTACATGGCAAACCCAAGCATACTCTTAAAGCACGAGCCTGCGCGCTTTCAAGCACACGCAGAGCTGATAGTCTGACCCCCGAGAGAACGGGTGCACTGTATCTGAGAAGACCGACTACCAGCGCCTGGTACGCGTGTAGTAAAGATCGCTCAGAAGGACCCCAACATGTGTGAACGGCCCCCGCATCTGCAGCCTTGCGTAGCGGTAAACTGGTTGTTGAGGTTCCTGCTATTTTAATGCCGCATCTTTCTCTTCGTTGCGCAGTGTTTTACAGCGGTGGGGGATAAGCGCACCTTTCCCTTTTCTTCAGCGTTGCCGTTTTGTGGCGGCGGCGGCGGCGTGAAGGTACGAACACACTAGTGGCAAAACGCGCGGCACGCCGCGAAAGGGACGTCCACACTCGGCGGCAAAGAGTCGCCGCCGCGCAAAGCTCCCTTCGTGACAAACCAGTCGAGGTCCGCGATTCTGATGAAGGAGCGCGCGCGGCACCGCCACCGCCGCTGACATGTCACTTTAGTAGGAGCCAAGAGGTGGCGACACAGACGCTCCCCACGTGACAAAGCCGGGCGCCCCTCATTGGTGGAAAAAACAGCGCAAACTTAGACAGAAAACACAGACAGTGGTCTCCCCGCTCCGCAGAACGCGGCAAGCCGCTGAAAATTGCTCCCCGACCCATTCGCTGCGCGGCAGATCAACCCGACGCCGCGGCAGGTTTCGCGGCAAGCGGCTTACCGCCGGCGGCATGCCGCGCGCGTTTTGCCGCCAGTGTGTCCGTACCTTAACACGAGAGAGTCCGAGGAGGAAAGAGAGGAAGTAAAGGTTATGGCGCTGCACAGAGCGTCCCTGAATGGACAGAAAAAAAATTCATCACAAAAACTCTCTATACAACCCTCTTCTTGTCCGATCCCCCCGTGTGGGTATGTGCCATTCTACGAGGTGAACAACAACAACAAATATGGAAGTGATGGTGGTTTGGTGGTTTATGGGGTTTAACGTCTCAAAGCGACTTAGGCTATGAGAGACGCCGCAGTGGAGGGCTCCGGAAATTTCGACCACCTGGGGTTCTTTAACGTGCACTGACATCGCACAGTACACGGGCCTGTAGAATTTCTCCTCCAAAGAAATTCTAGCCGCCGCGGCCGGGATCGAACCCGCGTCTTTTGGGTCAGCAGCCGAGCACCATAACCGCTGAGCCACCGCGGCGGCAAATATGGAAGTAATTGAATCCAGTGGAATGGCATTCTATGGTACTGGACTGGATTCAAACCGACTGATGGAGTTTCATCCATGTTCGTGGAGCGTCCCGTTTGAGACGAGGTGGGGGCGGGTTCAAGATTTCTTTTTATTATCTTTAACCAGTGCGCAAATTCTCAAAGTGCTTCCTTTAAAACACGTGTTCTATTGATTTTGTGTTATGCATATTTTCAATTCTTAACTTGCATATTTAGATCAATATTTTGCTTGGAAGTATCTCCCTACCTAGGGAAAAATGGCGGTATTTTGTGAGTTACAGCAAAATTTTTCTGGTCCATGAACTATGAGGTACAAAATAATGCAAATATAGAATGTAAGCCCCATCAGGCGCACTTTTTATAATTACGAATTAATAAGTTTCATCTCTAATTTCTTAATTTTATTTGCTAATTCAGGGTGCTTAGATAAAACTTGGAAAGTTTGAACATTGGAGCTCAATTTTAGCAGAAATTCTTGGATTAAGAATGTTAAAGAAACCACTACACTAGTTATGTTTGAAGTGCGTCAGTATTCGTCAAAGCACTCACGACGCTACTTACCCTTAGTGCATCTCGTATGAAGTGTTTGGAAAAAGCCATCAGCCTCGGAAGCAGATGGTTGTTCTGGCACACGCGACGCCTAATTTCACACATCATTTTTAGGTTCGCCTCCGGTTACTAGACGGTCTCGCGGGCGCCCCTTTGTCGGGCCCTTTTCCACACAAGTTGCAGGCGTCGTTGCTTCTCAGCATTTGAGGTGCATCGGCGACATTGGGCTCGCCCCAGCAGTTGCAGGCGCTGCTGTTTCGCATCGTCCTGTTTTGCTCCGTATCGGTAGTATCGTATCGGCTCCGTATCAGCAAGTTACACATTATTATTTTGCGCTAACAAATTAACTAACAAAGTATCTCTCTTAAGGCCTGAATTTACTATTTCGGGGGAATAATATTTCTTTTCGGTGGAAAGAAAAAATGCTGTGTCAATAGGTTGTCGTTTTGAGTCCGCTCTCGAGCTTCTGCTGGTATCTTTTTTTTTCGCATCACAGCCCTCTAATGCTTAAAAACTTAACTTTATGCTCAAAGGACACATCCATAAGATTATGGAAACCCAGAATACCGTTAGAATAAATACAGTTCGTCTCGTACTCAAAGCTTCCATGAGCTCTGAGATCCCAACGATTGCCCTACGTTGGAAAATATCACGTTTTAGTGCATGAGCTGCATGTACCTTCAATGACTACGAAGTGCCACAATTTTTACGCATTTTTTTGCGATAAATGCATATAAAAGTTTAGCGCTGGCGTGAAGATGCAAATCGTCAGCAAAGTGCACGTATATAGCGCCGACCACTGCAGCCAAAAGCCGATAGGCATGCGCTGTTAGCTGCTGTCGATATCGGTGTACAGTAGTGACACCTCTATGGGCAGTCCTAGAGCTTTGTTTTGGTGTTTCGCAGGCGTAACATTTAAGACGACGCCAAAGCACCACACGCATTATGGGACCAAATTTGACGTAAAAAAATTGGTACCTTATGTATACTACGCAATGAAACGCATGAGGCCTTTCCAAAGCCACTGCATAGAGTTACCGCGAAAGTCAATTGCCGTTGACTAAGTGTATTTGAGGGTCGGCAAACGAAAAACTACGTTTTACCTATAGCAACCCAATTCCGAATTGAACACTTGGCTTTCTTAAGCACCTTTCTACGCTTCTTTCTTACGTCAGATCACCGCCGACTACCAGTTGCTGTGGTTACGTATGTGTACATTACAATTAAATTTCCCCTTCAGTCAGTGCGCCTTCAGCGGTCGTAGTCTCATTTTGTCCAGTGTCGCCGCCAACAGCGATCGGTTCAACCTGGTTCAGATGCATAAACATTTCACCAGCCTGATCGTTTTGAGCTTCCTCTTCGTGGAGGGAAACGCCATCGTCGAATCGCGTGCTACGACGAATGTAGTCCTCTCCAGCTACCGTAGTCCTCGGGACGTCTTCAACCACAGTGGAAACGACAGGAGCGGCTGTCCCATCTGTCGCCGTCATCATGTGCCTTGCAGCAACTTTCTTCAGGGGCGTGTTGACTTCCGCCGCCGAGTAGACGACCCAGAACACTAGGAGCACTGCCGCGTACAGCAGGAACGCTACGCACGTGGCCATGTCTGTGACGCGCACTTTGGCTCCGTCGTTCGTTTCGAGAACCCCGAGAGGCGCCGAAGTCAATGAACGCCCGTCTTGCGCTAATTGGACGCCGAGAGCAGGCGGTAGATCCGAAGGAGCTTCGGGTCGCTGAATATTTAGCGGTCGGGATCGGAAGTCTTGGGAACTGGGGCACCCCTTCGTCTGGCCCAAGGATCGAGTGCCGCCGATGCTGCTTTCACGCGGGGAAGCCCGACGCTGGCGTCCTGATCCCTGGGAGTCAGCGTGTGTCGGTCTCTGGCCGGCTGAGCCGTGATGCCATGAACATATTGCTGGTCCCGTTCCAACGTGCCTGCACCAAGAGAAACGGCGTTTTTTTCGTCTGCTAAGAGGTAATCAGTTTGACTGCCAACAACCACGCATGTAAACGTAGAACGTGAATTCTATTATTATTGCGAAAGCAATACTACTTGCACTTTCACGCCTTTGCAGTGCCGCGGCGGTGACCACCATTGACCTTCATTTGATCTTGATTGCATTAGATTGGATTAGAATAGATTGGATTGGAGTGGATTGGACTGGACTGGACGGGTTGGCCGGATTAGATCAGATTATATTACATTACACTAGATTAGATTACATTGGATTGGATTGGAATGGAGTGGATTAAATTGGAATGGTTTGGATTGGATTGGATTGTATAACCATGGCGTAGGTACGGATATTGCTTTCGCAATTACCGGGCTTAACCAAGCTACAATGTAAGGGATCGGTAGTGTAAGCGGGCTCATCGGAACGCGGCTGGGGGCGCTCAAAGCGAAGCGTCTCCTTTCTTGGAACGCGGCCGCTCGCGAATGCGCCGGGAAATACGGGTGTCGCCCCCGCCCGCGGTACCGATTCGCGCACGTGCTGGCACGAATGTGCATTTGTGGTTGTTTTTATTTTTATTTTGTGGTTAAGAGGGTGATTTACCCTACGGTAGTTGGAGGGCTGCCCATGCTCTCGATTAGCCAATCATATGAAGAGTAAAATGATTGGGTGCTTGCAAATGTGGGCCGTGCCTTGAGGTCTTTAAAACCGGGCTCCGGCGCCAGAAAAAGCGTCTGGGCTAAGGTGAGATGCTGTGCATCTTCGGCTACGCCGAGTAGGGGCCTTCCCTAATGTTAGCCAGTTCTACCTTTTTGTTGTTTGCCCTTGTGCTGTTTAATATGTCTCCAGTGCCTAAATTTGCATGTGATTGTAAATATCTGTAGATAAACTTCAAGTATTCGCCTCACCCCTGCATCTCAACTCATCACAAGACCGTCTCTGACGGGGCACCCCTGGTGCGGAGGGACGCTTCAGTCTTCAGTTCTACAAACCGTGGCGGGGCACCTCTGGTGCAAGGAAGACAGAGAACCTGAACTTTACTTAAACCACAGCGAATTTTTTTTCTTGAGTTCGCAACTGCGGGCCGCACAACTTCATATTGTTGGAAGGTTGAACCGAGCGGCGATTACCTACGGCGGACACCGCCGTTTGCCTGTTCCAAACTAAAACTTGAATTGACGACTACCCCATTGCTGTTCTTCTCGCCTTGACCGCTTTGCAAAGATACCGCGCAATGTGGACTATAAAAAGGGCACCATTACGTACTTGAAAACCGCATACTGAATGAACGTAAAACCGATTCTGACTCGATCAAAACCAATTGGCGTTGCTGACGGCCGCCATTCATCATCATCATCAGGCTGACTATGCCCACTGCAGGACAAATTGCTTTCCCACATCTCTCTAATTGACCTGACCAACATTACGGCTCACTAAAAATACGTGCGTCATGAACATAGCGCTCTGATCTGAGATTTAGTGTTTCAATACAATTTACCATCACCTGAAGTATCCATATAATCACAGTTTAGCCCACAGAAAATGTCTGAAGTTCCTTTTTTTAAGGGTAATTCGAAATAAAAAAAAATTACTGGCGGTTTAACATCGATAAGCCTGAAATATTGTTTGAAAGGAGTTTAAATTCGAACTCACTACTTACGGGTTCAAGCACAACAAAGAACCTTAGGCGTCCGTGACCTTGAGGGTGCAGAAATAAAGTAACAATGCCGAGTCTGTGTTTCGAACGCTAGGCGACGCGAACAGATCAGCTTCGCTGGACACTGCATGACAGCACTATGCTATCGCCGCAGCAGATTATTCCTTCTTTAAAGTAAAACACTCACTCTCGCCGTGCATTGCACACCGTCGTGTTGATCAACTTCCATCTGCGGCGAGGACAGATCAGATAAGTTTAACCTTAATAAGAGCTTAACATGAGTCTAATTTTGTCGCCAAACTTGTAGGCGAAGAACACATGTGACACCCAGGCTAATCACGCTTTCGGACATCTAATTGGTTTAACTGCTTCAAAACCCAACCATTTCGAAGCGGAAAAATTCAGGAGGGCGCATTGTTAACCTAAAGTGCGTTGAGGCGAACGCCTAAAGCGCGGTGTTGCTGCTTGTGTCACTGACGTGTGGTCAAAATGTTAAGCTTCGCCTCTAAGAGTGCAACGCGACAGCGTGCCAGGGAGTCCACAGAACGCCATCGCCCGTTCTGCTGTACGCCTTGCTCGTCGGTAAATTGGTTTTTGAGGAGAGGAAATGTATCTGTCTCGCATACCTCGGTGTGGTGGGGGTGAACTCCTTTATTACGCCCAAAAACAGGAAACCAGTCCAAGGACCGGTTGCGCTGGCTTATAGTTGGTTGTCGGGGATCCCTTGGAATGTCGCGGCCTCCACCGCGGGCTGGGTAAGCCGGCGTTGGTCTACTGGCTCGGAAGTGCGCAGGAGAGACTCCCACGTCTCTGGGGCGTTTGAGTTGTTTGTGTGGTGGTTTGTACAAGTCCACGCCATGTGTATGAGAGTGGCCAGAGTTGAGCAGTGTTTGCTCATGGGGTCTATCTGTTGCGGAAAGATACTGCTGTACAAGCGGGTGTTTGGAAAACTGCCAGTTTGTAGTTTGCGCCATTGAACGGCTTCGCGTCTTGTTAGATCACGGTGTGCGGAAGGATAGAAACATCTTTCGAGCCGGTAGTGCTGGAGTATGTCCGTGTGAGTGGTGAGTAGAGAAGTGTGTGAGATATTAGTGTCAGAGGAAGCAGGGAGGCTGATCATACACTCGGCTCGGCAGCTCATATCTCGGGCGAGTGTGCGCGCCTGGGCGCTTCCGCTGAGGGACTCGTGGGTGGTGGTGAAAATTTTAGTTGGTGCAATAGAGTTTGGGAGCCAGAGTGGCCACGCTTCATGGTCGGCGTCCCTAGCCCGGGACACCGCATGACAATGCCCCGTCTCTCACCCGTTTCACCAGAGCCCTTTGGGACTCAAGCGAGGAGCAGTTGAGGAGGGCAGTCTCCCATGCCTCTCTGGAAGGGGTAGGGGAAGGAGGGAGGTGGGAATTTTGAGTACATGCCCACACCATGTGGAAGATATCACAGGTCTCCCCACAGTGCGGGCATCGCCCATCCGTGTTAGCATCGTAATGTTTTATGATTGCAGGACAGAGTAGAGTGCCTGTCTGCAGGCGCCTTAAAGTTCGCTCCTCCGTCTTACTCAGGCCCTTTGTAGGGGCCGGGAAAAGGCGGTGGTTGTCGCTATAATGCGTTATTATTTCCCTGAATCGCAGGAGCGGCTGGTTAGTTTCCGAGCCAGAAGAGCTGGGATGAGGAGCCCAGTAAGCAAGCGCTCGAGCAGGCGCACCAGCGGCCTCGTTACCTTGTAAGCCCTGGTGGACAGGAGCCCAAATGATTCTTTTCGGTGTTGGATCAGTAGCAGACCATCTTAGAATACAAACAGCTAAGGGGGAGATCTCTCCTGTCAAGGAATGATCACATGCTTTTCGGGAGTCCGTGATGATGATTCTCGAAATGGCGTGGGCGGCAGCAAGCGCTATCGCTACTTCCTCACCTCGCAATGAATTCGGGGCTCGAAAGGAGAGTCCATCACGTGCATTTCCTGGTGAACGACAGAGGACGTGTAAAATCCCGTGGGCGATGGCCTGCTACGTCTACATAATATACACCGGGTCGGGAGCCGTGCTGTCTCTCAAGAGCCCGAGCCCGCGCTTGTCGTCTGTTTTCGTGCATGTCGGTGTCCATGAGGAGTCAGCTAGTGGTGGAAGAGGGTACAGTAGAAAGTAGAATTTGTAACGCCTGGCAAGAGATACGGCCAGCATCGTAGTTGCGGATAGCCTGTTGAGAATCACTGACGACGATTTTGGTATTAGGGTCGGCTAGCGCTAGAGCAATGGCAACCTCCTCTGCTGCGGTGACTGTTTCTGCATTGCGAATGCCGCAGGCTGTGTACCAGCTGAGGTGAGGGGCGATAGCTACCGCCACCGTCGCTGGCTTCGAGGGATGGTCAGAGGCGTCCGTATACGTGACGTACGGACGTCCGCTGAAGCGTTCCTCGAAATGACGTGCATGGTCGGCCCGTCTCTCGGCATGGTGTTCCGGGTGCATCCGTTTGGGAATGGGCGGGATGCGGAGATTTCGGCGATATTTCGGGATAAGTCCAGCATCACTTGGGGCCGCTCTCCGCGGGGAGATCCCAACTTCCTGCAGTATCGCTCGGCCAGCGTGTGTGAGTGAGAGCCGCTCGTATTGGGCAGTGAGGGTTGCTTCGATAAGTTCGCTCACGGCACTGAAGATTCCGAGAGCCATGGGCTTATGGGTAGCTGTGGACATGGGAAGATCCAGGGCCGTCTTGTACGCTTTTCGGAGTGGCACTCTAACCGTTCGTTTTCGGCACGAGTGAGACGTATGTAGGGTGCAGAGTAGGTGATGCGGGAGCAGATGAAGGCTTGAACGAGGCGCAGAGGGTTGGACTTTTGTATACCACGATACTTGTTGGAAACTCGCTTAAGGAGGCGTCCGATCTGTACCACCGACTCGTCGATAGGTTGGACCATCTTGGTTCCATTCGACACTGGTTCGATTCCCGAACTCGCCAAATTTCCTACTAGGTTTTATTTATTTATTTATTTTACTTCGAGTATCACTATAAAATTTCTTTAAATGGTTGCATGGTTACCAGTGAAAGTACAATTGGCCCCGTTTGAAATTTGCGCATTGTGACGTCACGATTATTTCGACCAATTGGAAAACGTGATATTCCTGCCGACAACTCCGGCTTACAGCGATGAGGCATTGAAGGCTTCCGCCTTAAAAGCTCCACTTGTATCAAGCACTGGTGAATGTCAAATGACGCTTGGATTTGACTTCTAACTAGAGGCTCGCCGCAGGTGCAGATGTGACGTCATACCACGTGACTTGTAGCAGCTATTACCACTCATTTTGCTGCTGAGCCGACCGCTCGCTCTTGCCAGTTGTGTCACGCGACTGACAACGTGATTCGCTCTTGCTGAATAAAGGCCAACGCTCACCGCCTAGACACCGCAGACATAGAGAAAGGGACTCATAGAGGGCGGACACTCAGCGAAATCTGACCCCAGGAACTGCGTCACAAATTAGTTGGTAACCCGTCTTTTTAGTGGCGCCACGAGCGCTAGAGCGCGCGCGCGGGTGACCGGCGACGGAGCAGACGGGCACACAAGGCAGGCATACCGTAACGAAGCCATGAGACGGTCGTCTACGTGGCTGCGCTTGTGAGCGTGCGAGGTCTGTCTTAGCGCCGAGAATCTGTGTTTTTCCCTCTTTCTTCGTCTTCGACACGAAACTCGTGCGGTTTCTGACGACGGCAAGGTTAGAAAGTTTTTTTTTTGCACATCCACTATGCATCTCAAGTTGTCTCCGCTGACAACGCCGGCCGGTGCCTTGAATTACGCAGTTCGTAAAAAGGCGCGCACGCTTCTTGTCCTGCCTGCTGTCCTGGAGCGGTTGCTGTGGTTCTTTTTTTTATTATTCAAGAAGTCTGTCATGCGGCAGAATTTAAGAAAGGGGGAGTGGAATGTAGGATATACAAAGTTAAAAGAGGGAGTAGAGACCATTTTTGGCGAGGTAGTCGCATAGGCTGCTGGTGAACTCATTGCTCATAGTACAGTTTACATAGTCACCGCCGCGGTTCCACCGCAGGGCCACCTCCTCGAGGAGCTGTTTTCTATTAGGGGCCCTCGTTGGTCAAGTCCACAACAGGTGCCGCAAATCACAAATGTCCGGAGCAGCGGAGGGCACCTGTCAGTTGCTGGCAGATCTTTATCACGCCACTGATGACGGGCAGATGGGGTCAGAGCCGCCCCTGCCCGAAACCCGTACACTTATAGCTCATCCTGCCGAGTAAGACTACGGGGGAGAGGGTGCGAACACGGAGGAATTAGACCACGTGTTCGCTGGCCCAGAGCTTGTGAATCGTAGACATGAGACAGGAACGGATCTTGTGAAAGAAGGGAAGGTGGCGGATCGTCTGATGTGTCAAGCTCTGCCATAGGATCCGCTTGAATGTTATGCGCATGGCCGTCAATTCAGCGTATGCGCACAGGTCATGGGTACTTTGCACAGAGGAGATGAACTGACTGTGTAATCTGGAATGTGCGTCGAAAAGCCTTGATCTATTTATGGGAGGCGATAGAGTCGGTGTAAAAAATAGGCTGTGGTTTAGCTCTGGTTAAACCTGGAGGATTGCGGAAGCAACAACTGCGCGTAGATATATATTGTTGCGTGAGCTACATTGCCCACAGTCTCGCCGTTTCGCGTGCTCTTGCAGGACCATACTGTGCATGTACGAGGAGCAAGTGACGTCACTACGCACACCTAGCGTGCCGGCGGCCCCGGCACGCTAGCTGTGCGCTGCTACAGCGCATCGAAGAGGAGAGAGAGAGAGGCGATGGAAAGCGCGCGGCAGCGGCGTCGGCCTCTGCACGCTAGCTTATGTGCCGCTACTGCGCATGCGCAACTGGCGAGCGCGGCGGCGGTACCTCTGAGTCACCCGCGCAGCGACGGCGGAGGCGCGGTAGCTGTGCGCCGTGTGACGTCACTGCTCCTCGTGCATGCGCAGTATGGCCTTTCCTCGTCTCCGCGAAATCGCTCAGCGACTAGCGTAGTGTTGCTTTCGCAACAAAGTGAACTGCATTGAATGTGAGAACGAGCGGAAGGGAAGCAATGGCATTGTAAATGACTTGAAGCTCCAATGCAGGGGGATGCACGTGATCGCGGTGTATGTCGCGCGAGAGTTGAGATGCGGATGGGAGGGGCTATACGCAGCAGGAACCCCCCCCCCCCCCTCTGCAGTACGTGATGCAGAAGGGTTGAAATGCGGGCCAGTTGGTACATTGTAAACGGAGAAAAAACCAGTCACACAAGACGACGGACAAGAAGAGTGTACACACCACAACGGTCATGCCGTACGTGCACAAAGTGAGCCACAACTTGAAAAAAGTGGCGGCCAAGCAGGGAGTGAGCATGGTGTTCTCTGCTCCTTGCAAGCTGTCGGGACTGTGTTCGCGCATTTCTCGAGGCAGGGAAAGGAACCACGTTTGCACAACGCAGCACGAGAATCGCTTCACGACATGTGTCGCACAGGTGGTGTACAAGTTCCCCCTCACATGCGAGAGAGTTTACATCGGCCAAACTGGCCGGTGTATTAATGACCGGCTTCGTGAGCATCACTCCTCCCTGGGGTCCGGTGGCGGTGCAAACTTGCCTCGCCATTGCAATGAATGTGGCTGTTATCCTTTGTTCGGCAATACCACCATTCTTGGTAGAGGCAAGGGAAAACAGGAGCGGGAAATACTGGAGGCATATCATATCGGTTTGTTAGGCTCTGATTGTATAAGCACAACTTCGGTGCGCCTACTTGAAAAAGAATTTGCTTTTTTAGGTCGTCCACGATAGTTTAGATTTCTTGTCTTTGTCTCTTTTTGCGCAGTGATTAGTGATGATGCTGTTGCGCATGCTCTGCTGGCCTTCCTCGGACCATGTATTTTCCAATAAACTTCAGTTGTTAGTCCAGTCGTTGTGGTGTGTACACTCTTCTTGTCCGTCGTCTTGTGTGACTGGTTTTTTTTCTCCATTTACAAAGTACGTGATGCATCGGTGTACAATATGTTGCCTTCAGGCAGATACGCAGCTGATACCGACGGGGAAACAGTGGGGCGATTATCTGTGAGCTGACAGTACCACCACGGAGGGATCGTCTTTGAGCGATGAAATTGTAGATACTGCTTGCGAGCTCTGTTTGCCCCCCGCTGGTCGATGAGTTCACTCAGAGTATTAAGATGGGCGATCTTCTGAAGCATATGTATGGGTCTTAAGCGGAGAAAATAGGTTATGGCGCGCATAGCCTCGCATAACATTGTAATCGGTTGCTATTGGCAGACATCTGTAGCCGTGCTTACAGTAAATGTTAGAAAACTATTGAAACTCAATATTGTCACGTTGTAGTGACGGCAACCCAGCGGTCAGGAAGACACCAGAAATACTTGCAAACGAAGCTCTTTATTTGGGCTGATTTGCGCCCGCAAAAGAACTGAATCACTCGGTGGCGGCGTAAGCAACAAGCGTGCTCGTCAATAGTCGAACTACGAATGCCCGCTGCTCGCGGCATTGTTCAATTTAAAGCCGGCAACGAAACTTCGAGACAACAGGTCCAGATCATCTAGAGTAATCTAGAAACAAGTAGATGCAGCTGTTCATGGCTGTGAACAATGGAGATTAGTCCGGTCGCTTCTCGCGTCACGAACAAAAATGATAACACCCCTTTTGTGCGGCGTTGCGCGAACGAACGGGCGCTACAATGATACGTGGCAATATGATAATGCGCGTTATTAGCGTTATTAGACAGATGGTAGGCGTGATAGAAATAGGACAAAGGGCCGATAGAGATACTAGAGGCTCACCTGACTTGGGTATTTGGGCCACAATAGATTGCTTCCACTCTTGAGGCATGACGCCAGAATGCCACACTTGGTTGAAATTATCATGTAGTGTTTGCAAAGCAGTCCCTTCCAAGTTACGGAATAAAGAGTTAGGCATGCCGTCGTGCCTGGGAGAAGTGATAGTTTTGAGGCGTTTAATGAAGCCCAGCAATTCTGCCATGGTTAGGTAGGCATTCTCAACGAAGGACTTTGTAACCGATAAGTCAGAAGGAGATGTAAAGGTGCAGTCGTGTTCTGGAAAAAACTTACGGGCCGCTTGTGGTGCAAATGTGTCCTCATCCTCATTCAGAGCGAGGAAAATGCTTTCTGTGTGATCTGCAACCTGAGAAGGGAGCTCGATGGCGTGAAACACTCTCCAATGATGTCGACTGCCCTGCGCAGAGGACAGGCGGGCACACCATGCAGCCAAGCGTTGCCTGCTTCCGCCTCACGGTTCGCGTTTATAGTTTTTTCGTTAATTCTCCCTGCTGACTCAGATCTCTCCTCCTACATTGCCCTGAACGAGATTAGCAGCTATGCGCTGTGTAGAGGCGGCATAGGAACGAGCACATTTTGCCTAACACTGTCTTTGGCTGTCTCCTTGCATTCGAAGCACTAATTCATAAAAAGTACATCAACGTTTACTTAGTGTCTTCTGTTACAGGACGTTATAGTTAAATCCGCGAGCGAGCACAACGCTTACTGTCCTTGAAAACATTGCGAATGTGCCAGCGGGTTCTTCAAGACTGCGCAGAATGCTTAGACACGAGCGGTCGTTCCATTTTGTTAAGTCAGATCCCAAATATCCCAGATTTTACATTGCAGTACGCCTGGATACGGGCGTTTTATTTAGTAATAAGAGCGTCTTTTATGGTTCCTCTAGTGAACGAAACACTTTCGCACTGGTATGTGGCATGTGGGGTTTCCCGCACCGTGGAGGGACACCGTCGTGCAGGGCTGCGGAAAAACTTAAACCACCTCATACTCTTCAGCGCGCACTGGCATCGCACAACGCACAAGAGGAGCTGTGATTTTATTTTAAATATTCTTGGTTGTGTACTATTATACCATACTTAATGCACTGCAGGTTGAAAAGAAAATTTAACCTTGCTGTCTGTAGTATGCAATAGAGAACATTTATCTTACTTTGTAATCAGGTGTATTGCTCATGTTTGTAATATTGTGCCATCTTCACGGTGCTTTGTTTAGTAAACATACTTTATATGTTTCGTCTGTACTTCGCATTGAAGTTACATGACTAATTAATTTCGCACGATGCTTTGCTATTTTCATGAGTTCTGTATGTTGCCATGTAAATGGCTCCGGGAATAGTAAAGCTACTATTGAAGTAGTGCCCAGGGGCCGTCTTCTCTCTTAGAGTAAAGAAGAATGTGTGTGTTTGTGTGAACATAAAAACGTGCTACACCACACGATTACTATCACTCTAATGCAGTCGAATTAGGAACTGCGGCTTTTGGTGTTCTGAGGATAATCGACCCGCTTGCGGAAAATGTACAGTAAAAGAAAGAACACAGGACAAGTGCATCGTCGCTTTACGTTCGCTGACTCAGTGTCTATTTTGTTGTTTTCTATTTCGCGCAGGCCATTCTGCGGCTTGCTGAAAATTCAGAAGCTACCACGGCAACATGTTGGCCTTAATTTTAAGCAGTGCAGTGTTGCCAGTCTTCATGCTAAATTGACGCCTTTCAATTGCAGTTTGCCTAAAGAGTTCTGTTAGGTGATCTTGTTATCATCGCAAGGTCATAATCACGCACACACACACACACACCACAAACACACACACACACACGCACGCACGCACGCACGCACGCACGCACACACGCACGCACGCACGCACGCACGCACGCACAAACACACACACACACACACACACAGTATATATTCTTTTAGAGGGATAAATCACGTTTGATGGAACCTATATCGAATTTCTTCATTGGCGAACAATTACAGGACGCGCTAGTAGGTATTAAAGCGAGTGGGATAAAGAGCAGCAAGAAATTCCTTAACGCTCACTTTCGAGAAGTCGAGGCTTTCGAATCGACAACAGGTGATGTCGCCTTGGCAGCCTTCCTAGTCTTGGCTCTGTGCTCACAGATGGACCCTGGAGCGTCCTGTCGCCCACTACCGCTTCTCTGAGGGTGCGACGAAGCGCCTTCCTGGCTCCGCCCAGTCGTGCCCGTGACGCAACCATGATGCTTGAGGCAGCTCGTCCTGATGCCGGCGTGCCCGTCCTTCATGGATACTGCCCGCTGCTCATTGGACGCCTTGTGACGGGTCATGGTCGCCGTGATCAGAGGCTGCAGGAAAGCGTAATTATTGTTAGCCTTTGAAGAGATGGCACATACCCACACTGGGCGATCGGCCAAGAGTCGGGAGGCAGGGGTTGCTATTCACCTGTGCATACTAAAGGCAAAAGAAAAGCACACGGGAGAGCAACACCGGGGGAGTCTACCACAAGGATATCTTCTTCTTCTTCTTCTTCTCCTCAGTAAACATGGCACATACCCACGCGGGGGGATTGGCCCAGGTACGGTGGTTGGTTGGTTGGCCTCAAATAAAATGACACATACCCACTACGGGGGAGTGGCCAAGACACAGGCGGTGAACTGCTGGAAAGAGGAGCATTTTTAGAGGAAAAGGAGTAGTAATAGGGTATAGGCTGACAGGTTGGACGACGCAATGACAGGGGTCCGGTTAGCTGGGAGGTCGAAGACGAGACGATGGCTATATGTGCAAATTCGAATACAACGCAAGGAATGCTGTAATTTTGCACTGTCTGAAAGATACAGAAATACAATAATCAATGAAATAAATGTTAGGAAATGAGAATGATAAAAATAAATAGAAAATAAAAAAGTTAATTAAAATTACCAGGGGAGTGAGTCGCTGTGTTTCCAGAGGAAAATTTTGAACAGCACAGCGCGCACTCCTGTTGCTTCGTCCAAGCAAAGAAGCGCCAAAGGAAAGAACAACCGCAGTGGACACAGACAGACCCAGCTGGTGAAACAGAATTTTTTAAAAGGCGCCTCCTCAAAGAAGAGAAGCGGCGGCAGAACAGCAGGTAGGGATCCACCGTCTCAGGCTCGGCACAAAATGAGCACCGTGGAGAAACCACCGCCAGACCAGATGTTTGGAGGTAGAAATTTAGCAGAGGTACTCGGCATCGCAAACGCGTGAGAGAGACCTCAAGTCTGCGCGAGCGCCAGTCTTTGCTACACCAAGGATGCACAGAAGCTGTTGATATTCGGGAGATGAAGTAAGCGCTGAGGCTGAAAATTCCTGAAATAATGTATAACTGCGAAACCTCACCGCAGCTGTATGTGCGCAGGTTGGCAGGACTGCAATTATTGGGCCCCAGAGGGAGGCCCTTGCTAAGGAATCGGCAACCTCATTTAACTGAATGCCCATGTGCCCCGGTACCCAAAGCAACCGCACCAAATTTAGATGGAGCGGGATCAGCTGCTTAAAGAGGCGTAATACCCGAGACTCAGTGGGTGATGACAATGTAGAGAAAATAGACACAGAGTCCGTAATAACCATTACTTGGGAAACGGTAGGATCTAATTTACGTAAGGTTAAAATTGCTGCTAATAATTGGCCCAGATAAATTGCAGTGAAATAAGGAAGACGGAGAGAAAAAGGACCATCTCAATGTAGGGGAAAAGAGTGCCCAAACCTGCCTTTTCACGATCTTGCGAGGCATCGGTAGCAATGAGAATATGAGAATGAAAGGACCTTAATTAGTCATGCAAGAAACCATGAAGGAGAGGAAAGGGCTGTAGCTTTGCATTCGATGAGAAAACGTCATGAAATGGAATTTTGAATGTAGGAGAGTTGTTATACATTGGATGGATATCTGTGATGGATGGATGGAGGGAAAACTTTATTAAGCAACTGAGTTTGGACCGTGCAAGGCCTCAGGGCCACCGCACAGCCCTCACATTACGCGCATGTGTCCAGGCCACGTAGAACCATGGCACTGGCACCCCGGTACACACAGCGAAGTTGCGTGTCCGGGTTCTGCGACGCAAGGAGGGCCTCCCATTCCTCCCATGTACCGATGGCGGGCTGTCCCTGCGGGGGAGGATCGGCAGCGCAGCCGAAGAGGATGTGGTCCAGGGTGGCGTGCGATTCTCCGCAGAGAGTGCACTGTGGGGAAACATGGCGGAAGTAGGATAGACGCTAAGGGGTAGGAAGAGTTCGGGTCTGGAGTCGCCTCCAGAGGATTTGTTGGGAGTGGGATAGGGGGGGTGGGGAGGGGGATAGAGTCGACGGGCAAGGCGTGCTTGTTGAGTTAGTTCTGAGAACGTGTGTGCCTGCTCCCTCGAGAAATCCCGGCTGGGGTCACCATTTTCCCGGCAAATAAGTCCCCGGGCTATGTTATCGGCGGCCTCATTTCCGGGATTGCCAGAGTAAGCCGGCACCCACACGAGCTCAATACGCCTATCGGGATTTAGGGTGCACATTCTCAATATCTACCACGCGGGGGGATGGATGCGTCCGCGGGCGAAGTTAAGAATGGCTGTTTTGGAATCGCTAAGTATGTAAGCCGCATTGGTTTGGGCAATGGCTATTGCTATAGCTGCTTCCTCTGCTTCTTCCGGGGTACAAGGGGAGTCTATGAAATGGGTAAATGGGGGGGGGGGGGGGGGGGCTGCTGGATGGTAAGCCACAGCTACTGAACGGTCTGGACCACACGCGGCGTCCATCCAGCGCACATCCTCTGAAGTGCCATATTCTTTATGCAGAGCTTTGGCTCGCGCGACTTGGCGGGATTGATGGTATTCAGGGTGGACATTCTTAGGAAAGGGTTTCAGGATAAGCGGGGTGTGTATGGCGCGATGGAGAGAGGTGGAGTCTGTCGTGTGTGCCTGTATGCGAATTCCCACAGAATCCAGTTTATATCGTCCGGTTTCGGTGCCAGCCAAACGAAGGTACTGTGTGTAGCGATGTTCATCTATAAGTTCTTGTATAGTGTTGTGCATTCCTAATTTGAAGAGCCTGTCCGTGCTAGTGCTCTTTGGTAGGTTTAGCGCTGCTTTGGTAGCCATGCAGATTAGAGCATTGATCTTGTCTTTATCCGCGGAGGAGAGGTTCAGGTAAGGAGTGGCGTAAAGAATGCGGCTAAGCACAAAAGCATGCAGCACCTTGAGATTGTCTGCTTCGTCTAGACCGGCTCGTGAATGTGAAAACCTTCTAAGAAGATGGATGACGGAGTAAGTGGACTGTTTTAGTGCTTTCACGGTAAGGTTGTTTTTCCCCGTGTCCTGTAAATGCAGGCCAAGAATGCGGAGGGTAGATGTTTGCGGTATGGGAGTGTCATGCAGGTAGATCGTGATGGGAGATGTAGGGACGCGCCGCGGGCGGATTATGAGAAGTGCTGACTTTGTGGGGGAGCATTCAAGCCAAATGTTTGCCGCGTGAGTAGCTATAGTTGTGGCAGCTTCCTGAAGGGTCGATTCTATGTCGCCATCCGAGCCATATGTGGTCCAAACCGTTATATCATCCGTGTAAAGTGTGTGTCCTAAGTGCGGAATGCGGCTGAAAGCCTTAGCCAGGGGGATGAGGGTGAGGTTGAAGAGGAAGGGAGATAACACCCCCCCTTGCGGGGTACCAATGTTACCAAGCGTGAAGGGCCGGGTCTGTATATCATCTATATGCAGTGAGGCTGTGCGACCGTTTAAGAAGGCCCGGATATAGTTGTAGGTCTTAGGCCCCAACTGCAGCTCTTGGATGCCCTGCAGGATGGCGCTGTGCGTAACTTTGTCGAATGCTTTGGTGAGGTCGACTGCCAGGATTGCTCTGGCGTGATGTAACATGTCATTAAGGATAACGTGTGAAATCTGGAGTAGGGCGTCCTGAGCCGAGAGGTGGGCTCGAAATCCTGCCATAGTATAGGGATATAGTACATGGGATTCCATGTGTTGCGTGAGACGGGTGAGGATGACATGCTCAAACAGTTTCCCCAAGCACGAAGTCAGCGAAATGGGACGGAGGTTTTGGGCGCTAATGGGCTTATTTGGTTTTGGAATGAAAATTATGTTCCCGTGCTTCCATTCAGCAGGTAGCGCCCCCATTTGCCAGCACTCATTGAAGTAGTCGATGAGAAGGGAAATTGAACGGTCATCTAGATTTCTGAGCATGACATTTGTGATTTGGTCCTCTCCAGGGGTTGAGTTTCGGAGCTTGATAAGGGCTGCTCTGACTTCAACCTCCATAATGGGGGCGTCGAGGGAGGGTTGATCGGGGCCTACATAGTCGGGATATGATACAGCTTGGCCCACAGTGGTATAAGTTGATTGTAGTTGGCATAACAGTGCTTGATGATTTTGAAGATTTTTATGGGTAAGTCTTTTGAGTGTAAGCCGAGCTTTTTAGCTTGAGTGGGGTCTATCATATGTCGCAAAAGATTCCAGGCCCTGGTGGAGGAGAGATTACCTCGTAATCCATCACATAATTGATGCCAGTTAGATTTACTGAGTGCGGCACTGTGCTCTTCTATTTGTTTCTGTAGTTGCGCTAATTTTAGCTTAAGTTTCCAGTTTTGCTTCTGGGTTTTCCAGCGTGTGAGGACACTGTTTTGAGCTTGGAGTAGGTGCGCTAAGCGACTGTCTGCAACGGGAGTCTCGGGGGTGGCGTCTAATGTTTGCGTGAATGCCTGGACATCCTGTTTCAGCTCTGTCATCCATGTGTGGAGGTTAAAAGAGGATTTTAATGTTTTGGCCTCTCTGTGCTTCCGAAGATTATCCCAGCTGGTAATTCGGACATGGTAGTTTTTAGCTTTTTTGGCGAAAGCAAGCTGTATAGTAATGATATAATGATCACTGCCCAGGGCCTCATTTGAGTTCGTCCACACCGGTGTGGGAAGTTTGCGACCAAAAGTAAGATCTGGGCTTATGTCTACAGTGACACTATTGCCGATTCTTGTAGGTGTGCTCAGATCATTATATATGGACAGGCTGTGCATCTGAAGGGTGTTTCGCAATTCCGCTCCTCTCTTGTTAGTGCGTGTGTACCCCCAGTCTACATGTGCGCAGTTGAAATCACCTAATATAATAGCGGGTCCTTTTTGCAGCGTTCGAGGCGGCTTTAATTAGGGAGATTAAATCTGAGACGGGTTGCCTCGGAAGGAGGTAACAGTCGAGGATGAAGAGGGGATGAGATCTGTAAGTGGAGAGGATTAATTCTATGAATGTGTGAGCTACCGGCGAGGTTAGTACATGACAAGTGTATGGTACAAAATGTTGGAGATACGTGGTAACGCTGGGGTTTGAGTGGTGTCAGAGGGCACCAGAGCGTATCCAGGCAGCGATAAATTTGTGCCAGCATCCAGAAGTGCTACTATATCAGGGGTGTGGAGGAAATAGAGAGGAGCTGCTGCAGGTCTTCTTTTTCTCCTTCACGCGTTCGCTGTATTGTCACCTGGGTGCCTTGCAAGCTGAAGAAAAATATCAGTGCATGGTCAAATGTTTCGTGAAATCGTCAAATGTTCCTTTAACTACGAAGTTTCTGTGGAAGCTGAGCAGCTTTCTTTTGTAGCCGCATGTCTGCACTTGGAAGGATGACTATGAGCAATTTGCTCCCTTATTACAGATTTGCTCCAGCTTGGGGGCTTCCTGTAAACATTTCACCGACACTGTAACCACTTCGAGTTATTGATATTGCCACGTATCATTGTAGTGTTTGTTCGTTCACGCTCAAGGCTGCAGGAAAGGGTTGTTATCACTTTTGTTCGTGACGCGAGAAGCGACCACACTAATCTCGATTGATCGCAGCCATGAAAGGCTGCATCTAGGTTTTTCCAGATTTCTGTAGATGATCTAGTCTTGTTATCTGGAAGTTTCCTTGCCGGCTTTAAATTGAGCGATGCCGCGAGCGGCGGACATTCGTAGTTCGACGACCGAAGAGCACGCTTGCTGCTTTACGCCGCCGCCGAGTGATTCAGTTCTTTTGCGGGCGCAAGTCAGCCCAAATAAAGAGCTTCGTTTCCAAGACTGGCTGGTGTCTTCCTGACCGCTATACTGCCGTCACTACAACGTGACATCTGGTGGAGGTGCTGGGTAGCCTCCCATGTTCCGGACACCCCCTACAAGTCGTGACGCCAGCCCTTTGAGTCATCTACCGCAGGACCTGAGTCCAGTCCACCGCGCAAGCCGACGCCTGCAAGGGGACGAACCTGAGTTCGAGATTCTGCCGGACCCTACCCGGAAGCTAAAGCCAGCAGCAACATCTACCATGAGCTTGCCCCAGACGATGACTCCAATCATTCTTCAGCAGCCCCGGGTGCCACCAACCTTCGACGCTTCGCCTGGCGCCGACCCCGAAGAATGGCTGGAGCAGTTCGACCGAGTGGCTGTCTTTAACAACTGGGACGATGCCATGAAATTTAGGTACGTCTTCTTTGCCCTGGAGGGACCAGCAAGAGTCTGGTTTGAGAATGAGGAAGCCAGCCTCGCGAATTGGGCAACCTTCAAAGAGCAGCTTCTCAAGACTTTCACAAACGTCGTGAGAAAGGAGAGAGCCCAGCAGCTGCTACAGTCTCGCATACAACACCCAAACGAGACCGTTGCAGTGTACACTGAGGAGATGAAGCGTCTCTTCCGGCGTGCCGACTCGAACATGAAGGAAGAAGAAAAGGTCAAGCTGCTTATGCGAGTAGTTAAAGAACAACTCTTTGCCGGCCTCGTACGGAACCCACCGAAAACCGTGGCGGAATTCATAGAAGAGGCCTCCACGATGGAAAAAACACTTGACGCCCGAGCCCGCCAATATGAGCGCCAGCAGCGCGTTTTTTCAGCAAACTGCCTGGACGCCGCTAACAACGATAACCTGCGGGAGGTTATACGCCAAGTAGTACGAGAAGAGCTCAGACGATTGCTGCCAAATGGAACGCAGCCGCAGGTTTCACCACTTACTGACGTAATCCGGGACGAAGTTCAACAGGCCTTGGGTGTGACGCCGACACCCACGCAGCCTCTGCAGCCCCCAGCCATGACTTACGCCGCAGCTGTGCGCCGTCCTGCACCTCGTCGACGGGACCCAAGCCCCTATCGCCCTCAGCCAGCTGCGTTGGACCGCCGCCCACTCGCCCCAACCCGCCCGTCCTACGAGCGACGCGCGCAGCCGAGGAAATGCGACGAGTGGAGAACTCCCGACCAGCGCCGCCCACTATGCTTCCACCGTGGCGAAGCCGGTCACGTCCTCCGGCACTGCCCATACAGACGACTGGGCATCCGAGGGTTCTCTTACGACGCTCCACGACCCCGACCCGGGCAGCGACCAGCCGAAATCGAGGAGTTTTTGCGCCGGGAAGAATGTTCACCGCCCAGCCGCCTATCACGTTCCCCGTCGCCTTCGTCTCCGCGCTTTGTATCTCCTAGCCGAGGCTACGCAGTGCGTGGACGCTCCCCCAGCCCCCGAAGGTTAAACTGAATAAAGCAGCCTCTGGAGGTGAGGTTGCTTCCGAGCGCAAGCACAAAGATCCTCCATCGACGAAAACCCAAGTCCATGCCTCAACTACGACGACACTACCGACGACACTACCGACGACAACACCGACGACAACACCGACGACAACACCGACGACAACAACGCCGACAACAACGACGACAGCACCGACAACGACGACGACGACAACGCGGCCAGACTTGAAACTTTTACCGCTGCCCAGTGAAGTAACGTCGGAGTACGCCCACCGCAGCCTTACTACTCGGCGAAGCCGAGATCGGACACCGAAGACAACGTACAATACGAGAACGCGAACAAGTGACCTTGAAGTTACGGTCGACGGTCACGCGGTTACTGCCTTGGTCGACACTGGAGCTGACTACTCTGTCATGAGTGGCCCACTCGCTGTCCGACTCAGGAAGGTAACAACAACTTGGGATGGCCCGCTGATCCGCACCGCAGGTGGCAACCTGATTACGCCGTCAGGACGCTGCACCGCGAGAGTTAGTGTAAACGGGAGAACCTATGCGACAACCTTCCTGATCCTACAGCAATGCTCGCGAGACGTGATTTTGGGAATGGACTTCCTGAATGAACATCGAGCGATCATCGACCTTCGATCTAAGTCGATCAAGCTTTCCACGGACAAAGCCATATCTGCAGCGACGACAGCGACTCATCCCGTTGCTTTGAACGTCCTCGACGAAGCATTGAGCGTGCCGCCCCGATCAAGTGTCGTCGCCTGCATAGGTACTGGAGACATCGAAACTGCCGAAGGCGTCATCGAGGGGAACACCCAGCTACTCCTGGATCGAGGACTGGCCGTCGCAAGGGGAGTCGCCCAAATCCGAAATGGCCAAGCCCAGGTCTTGCTAACCAACTTCACCGAAGAATACCGACATCTAAACAAAGGTACGACGATCGCTTTCCTCGACGAGCTGGCAGACATCAGAGACGTATTTGCCCTACCCGACCAACCCGCAGAACCATCTGACCAAGGCCATCAACCCTCGTTCGACATCAACCCGGCATTACCCCGGAGCAGACAAGACCAAATACGCAGTCTTCTTCAAAGGTACACCGATTGCTTCTCATCAGCATCTAATGTGCGACGAACCCGGCTTGCCAAGCACCGCATTGTCACAGACGAACACGCGCGACCACTGCGACAGAGCCCCTACCGCGTATCGCCGCTAGAACGCCAAGCTATCCGCAAGCAAGTTGAGGAAATGCTTCGTGACGACGTCATACAGCCATCGAGGAGCCCCTGGGCAGCACCGGTCGTCCTAGTGAAAAAGAAAGACGGCACCCTTCGCTTTTGCGTCGATTACCGCCGCCTGAACAACATTACGAAGAAGGATGTCTACCCCCTCCCCCGCATCGACGATACACTGGACCGGCTGTGCAACGCTAAGTACTTCTCATCGATGGACCTGAAGAGCGGCTACTGGCAAATTGAAGTCGACGAAAGAGATCGCGAGAAGACTGCGTTCATCACGCCAGACGGACTCTTCGAGTTCAAGGTGATGCCATTCGGCCTCTGCTCTGCCCCAGCGACGTTCCAGCGAGTAATGGATACGGTGCTCGCAGGCTTGAAGTGGCAGATTTGCCTAGTCTACTTAGATGACGTTGTTGTCTTCTCCTCAAACTTTGAAGACCACCTCAGAAGGCTTCGGATAGTGCTGGAAACAATCAAGTCTTCAGGCCTGACACTGAAACCAGAGAAGTGCCACTTCGCCTACGAGGAGCTGCTGTTCCTTGGTCACGTCGTAAGCAAGGATGGAGTTCGCCCAGACCCCCAGAAGACGGCTGCGATCGCAGAGTTTCCACAGCCTAATGACAAGAAGGCTATACGCAGATTCCTTGGATTGTGCGCTTATTACCGAAGATTCGTCAAGAACTTTTCGCGCATCGCTGAACCTTTGACTCAACTTACCAAGGCTGACGTGCCTTTTAAATGGGAAAGGCCACAAGAGGAAGCTTTCAACGAGCTGAAGCGCCGCTTACTGTCCCCTCCTGTGCTCGGGCACTTTGATGAAAACGCCGAAACCGAAGTTCATACCGATGCAAGCGGGGTGGGCTTAGGAGCGGTCCTCGTTCAGAAAAATGGCAGACAGGAGAAAGTTATCGCGTACGCTAGCCGTTCACTGTCGAGAGCCGAAGCCAACTATTCCACGACAGAGAAAGAATGTCTCGCCATTATTTGGGCCACGTCCAAATTTCGCCCCTACCTATACGGACGACCATTCAAAGTTGTGAGCGATCACCATGCTCTGTGCTGGCTGGCCAATTTGAAAGATCCCTCCGGCCGCCTTGCTCGTTGGAGCCTGCGTCTTCAAGAATTCGACATAACTGTAGTCTACAAATCTGGCCGCAAGCACTCCGATGCAGATTGCTTGTCACGAGCTCCTGTCGACGCAGCACCCGAAGAGGAAGACGACGACGCTTTCTTAGGACCGGTAAGCGCCAGCAGTTTCGCGCAGCAGCAGCACTCGGATCCTGACTTGCAAAGCCTAGTCGATTATCTGAAAGGCAAGACCACATCGCCTCCCCGAGGTTTCAAGCGGCAACTGTCGTCCTTCGTCCTTCACAATAATGTCCTCCTGAAGAAGAACTTCGCGCCGAACAGGACAGTGCATCTTCTTGTCGTGCCCAAAAATCTCAGGCAAGAAATTATGCAGGCATGCCATGATGAGCCGACTGCAGGACATCTCGGGATTGCTCGCACGTTGCACCGCATCCAGGAGAAGTACTATTGGCCACGGCTAGCTACCGACGTTTCCCATTACGTGAAAACGTGCCGTGAGTGTCAGCGACGCAAAACGCCTCCGACTAGACCAGCCGGACTCCTGAACCCCATACCACCGCCAACTAAGCCCTTTCAGCAAATAGGGATGGACCTCCTCGGCCCCTTTCCGACCTCTTCATCAGGAAACAAGTGGATCATCGTGGCCACCGACTACATGACCCGCTACGCCGAAGCAAAAGCGTTGCCTAGTGGTACCGCAACAGAAGTCGCAAAATTTTTTGTCGGACAAATTCTCCTGCGACACGGCGCCCCGGAAGTGCTCATCACAGACAGAGGAACGGCGTTTACAGCGGAGCTGACGCAAGCCATTTTAAACTACAGCCAGACAAGCCATCGGAGGACCACTGCCTATCATCCACAAACCAACGGACTCACAGAGCGTCTGAATAAGACCATCGCAGACATGCTCTCCATGTACATCGACGCCGAACACAAGACGTGGGACTCCATTCTGCCCTACGTGATCTTCGCTTATAATACTGCCGTCCAGGAGACAACCAGGTTTACCCCATTCCAGCTGGTATACGGCAGGAAGCCCACGACAACACTCGACGCAATGCTCCCGCACGTTCCCGACGAAGACAACCTCGACGTCGCCGCCTACCTTCATCGCGCCGAGGAAGCCCGAAGACTTGCGCGGCTTCGCATTCAAGACCAGCAGCACACCGACGCCCGACGCTACAATCTGCGCCGACGTGACACGCATTACAAGCCAGGTGATCGGGTTTGGATATGGACGCCAGTTCGCCGCCGTGGATTGAGCGAAAAGTTGCTGCGACGCTACTTTGGCCCGTACAGGGTTCTCCGTCGCATCGGTGACCTCGACTATGAAGTCATCCCCGACGGCACAACAGCATCTCAGCGACGCCGCCCACGCCCGGAAGTCGTACATGTCGTACGCCTGAAGCCATATTATGAACGCTAAAGGACTCGAAGTTTCATTCTCCGTGTTTATTTTCATTTTAAAGCATCGAGACGATGCTTCTTTGGAAGGGGGGTAATGCCACGTATCATTGTAGTGTTTGTTCGTTCACGCTCAAGGCTGCAGGAAAGGGTTGTTATCACTTTTGTTCGTGACGCGAGAAGCGACCACACTAATCTCGATTGATCGCAGCCATGAAAGGCTGCATCTAGGTTTTTCCAGATTTCTGTAGATGATCTAGTCTTGTTATCTGGAAGTTTCCTTGCCGGCTTTAAATTGAGCGATGCCGCGAGCGGCGGACATTCGTAGTTCGACGACCGAAGAGCACGCTTGCTGCTTTACGCCGCCGCCGAGTGATTCAGTTCTTTTGCGGGCGCAAGTCAGCCCAAATAAAGAGCTTCGTTTCCAAGACTGGCTGGTGTCTTCCTGACCGCTATACTGCCGTCACTACAACGTGACAATATATTCGCTTTAGCCTTACCTCCTGCTTGCCGTCGCGGCAAGCTCAGTTGGTAAGCTCAGTTTTGTTCTCTACAAATTATTTAGCTCGTACTTGTTTCTAATCTAATCATCTTATTGGCATGCATAGAAATTAGTAACTTTAGTTTGCTGTAAAAGATATCCGAGTTCTGCGATGAGGAAGGCAGCCATCAAGCTCATCAGTAGCCCTGCCGCAGGCTCATAACAAAATTTCTTCTCTTTCTGAGGGCATGCATAGGCCTAGCAGGTCTCCACAGCATCGTCCATTTGCATGAAGAGTCTCTGTTCAGGTTTTGGAAGAAACGACCGAAAAATGTCCTTCAATTTTCCCTTTCTGTTCATTATCATTTTTAACATTCAGTTCCCTATCATTTCCTACCTCTATGCACCTTCATAGCCTTAAAGTAATCTTGCAGTGAGCGCAGTGTAAACAAACAAATTTTTGCTACCCCTTGTAAAAAAAAAAGTTGTTCTATCTTCCTCTTTTCTTTGCCAATAATAAAATATTAGGACACATGAATAAAAAAATAAATACTGAAAATTGTTTTTTGAGGAAAGCAAATGGCGCACTGTCTGTCTCACATCTCGGTGAACACCTTAACCGTGCCGTAAGAGAACAATTAAAGGAGGGAGTTAGCGAAGAAAGGGAGAAAAAAGTGAAAAGTGCCCTAGTCGAGGGCTCCGGAATAATTTCGAATATCTGGCGATCTTTTCATCGCACAGCACACGGGCTCCGCAAACCCACCAAAGAGGGCTGGGACGCGGCCATGCTCGCCTGTGAGGACCTTGTTGGAGTTGAGGGTTCAGGACAGGAGTGCCGCTGAGGGAAGAGGTTCGTAAATGGCGAAAGGAGAATAGCTTTATTTACATTTTTACATTGGTGGTTAGAAGTGAGACCATTCTGCCGCATTCGTTGTCGAGTTTTATACTGTTCTCGTTCCCTCAATTCCCTAGGTTGAGGACGCCCTTGCCGTAGTGGGAGGGGCCTAGAGCTTTCAGCTGTTGGCACAAACACGACACTGCACTCATGGTCACGCCAACTTCACATGTAGAGTCTGAGGGAAAGATGGTTTTCGTCGAGGTAGCGTCGACTGCGGTAGGTGATGGCCTCCGGTAAGCCGAAGGTTTCTGCGGGTCACCGACATCTGTTGATCATCAAATGCCACCCGCCACTCGAAGCCGGACGCCAGGTCACGAAAAAGCCGAAAGTGGTTTCTCGTGCTTGGAGATGTTCGCGAGGATCGGAGAAGATGCCCGCCAGCTTGTCGCGGTGCTTGGCACGCCTAAGAACAACAGGAAACGAGGCCCTTTGTTCCCTGGCACGGTCAGGGCAAATGGGGAAGATAACGTTCGTCTCCCCGAGTCGACCGCAGCGGCGTTCTACACGTGCAGACCTTTCGGAAAGGGGGTCCGTTTTGGTCCTGCACTCCAACCGGGCAAACTCCGTAATTGAAGTCAGGTGGCACCTGGGTCCTCTCCGTGCGTGCGGTCCATGGCGGCAGGCCCGAAAGCAATCACACTCAAGTTGCTCGCAGCCATACACAGTAGAAGCAAGCGTGCTGGCGGCCACCCGGCGAGACTTGTTGTCGTTCCTAATAACTCCTCCGCGGCCAGGAAAATCTCGATCGGCCAGTGGTAGCAATCCCTTGCCGAGGCGAGATTGGCTTGACTTGGGAATGGGAAGTCCTGCTCTTTTCTGCGAGCACCAAATAAACCCCCCAAACATCTCACAATGGCAAACAGTGGCCGTTCCGGCCCCAGCAACAAAGCCCCACACGACGCGCAAGCACTCAGACTCTGCCCATGACCCACCAGGCTTATCACAACAAACATGGCTACCTAACAAATTTTTGATTCCAAGTGATTTGGCCACTTAAGTCATAGCATCATTGACCCTTGGGCAACAACCAAGTCAGAGCCGTGCATGAAATGGAAAGAGTAAACATACATAAAAAAACATACATAGGTCCGCTACTAATACCCAGATACTTATAAAAACTGGAGGACCTTCTTTTACTTTGGCACTTCAGAATAGCCTGCTTAACCCATCGGCATTGCCATTCATTTTTCCTCTCTTATACCTCACAGAGAAGTTGTATTCCTGAAGGATGAGGCTCCACCGCAGCAAGCGTAAGCTGTAAGCTTCCTCCCGCAGCGTCAGTTTCCAGCTTGCGTACAGGATGGGATGCTCTTTATTGTGTTTCCCGACCTGACTCAATACAACACCCATCCCCCTATCAGTAGCGTCGAACTGAACTACAAACTCTTTAGTGTAGTCAGGCGTCCGTACTACGGGCCGTGAAATGGGCACTTTTTTTTAGCTCCTGAAAGGCGCTCTCTTTCGGCTCATCCCAAAAAACCTTTTCGGGCTCTCCCTTCCGCAGTGCATCTGTCAGTGCGCTTGCTCGTTGAGAATAGCGAGGAATGTACCTCTGATAATACCCAACCAGCCAAAGAAAAGAGCGGATGTCTTTCTTTGTCCGAGGCGTTGGAAAGTCAGCTATGGGCTTAATCTTTAGTTCTGAAGGCTGCCGCGTTCCTCGTCCTGCAATGTGTCCAAGGTAGGTCACTTGGGAACAACAAAAGCTACTAAGGGAGTAATTACTCATTGACGTCCACCCGAGCGCAGCCATACGGCCACAAAGGAAAGCTATACAGCTTTCACAGAAATTTCGTAGTTAAAGAAAAATTCGTCCTGGTCCGGGGTTCGAACCCGGGACCACCGCTACACCGGAGCAGTCGCTCTACCAATTGAGCTAACCGGGACGGCAAGCTTATGGTAGGGCGAGAGCGAATTGATCAATAACTCGAAGTGGGAACAGTGTTGACCAAATATTTAGGGGAACCCCCAAGGTGGAGTAGATTTCTAATAAGGGAGTAATTACTCATTGACGTCCACCCGAGCGCAGCCATACGGCCACAAAGGAAAGCTATACAGCTTTCACAGAAACTTCGTAGTTAAAGAAAAATTCGTCCTGGTCCGGGGTTCGAACCCGGGACCACCGCTACACCGGAGCAGTCGCTCTACCAATTGAGCTAACCGGGACGGCAAGCTTATGGTAGGGCGAGAGCGAATTGATCAATAACTCGAAGTGGGAACAGTGTTGACCAAATATTTAGGGGAACCCCCAAGGTGGAGTAGAGTTACTCCACCTTGGGGGTTCCCCTAAATATTTGGTCAACAAAAGCTACATTTCTCAGCCTTCAGTGTAAGGCCAGCGTCCCGCAACCTGACCAACACGCTCCCCAGGTGCGAGATATGCTCCTCCCAGCTGTCAGAAAATATCGCTACATCGTCTAAGTATTGGACCGCATAGCTTTCCATGTTTTTAAGCACCATATCCATAAATTTCGAGAAGCTATACGGCGCGTTCTTGAGGCCGAAACTTAAAACGAGAGGTCTGAAAGTCCCAATCGGCGAAATGAAGGCGGCGTAGCGGCTCAAGACATCTGAGAGAGGGACCTGCCAATATCCCCTCACAAGATCCAACGTAGAGATGAACTGGGCCCCACTTACGCGCTCCACTCTCTCCTCAATATTAGGAATCGGATAGAGCTGGTCTCTGATGATTCCATTCAGTTTTCTATAGTCCACGCATGGACGAGACTCTTTACCTGGTACTTCAACGAGGATCATGGGGGAAGTGTAATCACTTTCAGTTGGTTCGATGACCCCTATCTCAAGCATTCGCTTAATTTCTGCCCCCATGATCTGACGTTGACGTGGTGACATTCGATAAAGTTTTGACCGGATTTGTTCAGTGGAGGTAAGCTCAATCTCATGAGTTATCAGGTGAGTTTTTCCTGGCCGACTGCTAAACATTGCCTTGAATTCACTTAAAAGTCCCTTAAGGTTATTTAGCTGCCCCTCTTTCAGCACATCGGTCCTCGCGGAACGCGCAAGAATCTCCTCGACGACACATTCCGCATCGCTGTCTTTCCCTATCTCAGGTAGATCAGCCTGCACTTCGTCGGGCATGTTTAACATCATATTTACAACCTCCTCCATGCCTACATAAGGTTTCATCAAATTACAGTGATAGATGGTGACCTCATTTCTCTTTCCGGGCTTTTTCAGGGCGTAGTTGGTTTCCGACAGCCTGTGCTGAACTTCCACCGGCCCCTCCCACTGGACTTCCATCTTGTTTTTCCTGGAAGTGTCGCAAAATCATGACCTTATCGCCCTCCTGAAATATTCGTTGCCTTGCGTTTCGGTCATAATATAGCTTTGCCCCCTGCTGCGTCGCTTTCAGGTTTTCTTCTACGAGAGCACGCGTAGAACTAAGTCGGTCGAGCAATTCCAACACGTAACTCACGACTGTTTGGCTTTCGCCCGTTCCCTCCCAGAATTCTCGCAAAATCCGGAGAGGAGAACGTAGGGCTCTCCCATACACAAGTTCAGCGGGTGTGAACCCGGTCGCCTCATGGGGAACTGTTCTAAGCGCGAACAGCGTTGCAGGCAAACAGCTCTCCCAGTCTATTTTCCGTTCATAGCACAACGCGCGCAGAACCCTTTTGAGCACGGAGTGCATTTTTTCGACACTGTTCGACTGGGGATGGTATACCGAACTGTGTATAAGCTTGATACCGCACCTATTTAAAAAGGTGGTCGTTAAGGCGCTGGTGAACACGGTTCCCTGATCAGCCTGAATTTCCGCGGGAAAACCGATTCGTGCAAAGGTACTGAGCAAAGCGTCCACTATTTCGGAAGAGCTTTGTTCTTTGAGGGGGACTGCTTCGGGAAATTTTGTTGCTGGACACAGCATAGTAAGGATATACTTGTATCCTGACTTCGTTTGGGGTAGGGGCCCTACCATGTCGATTACTAACCGCCGAAATGGTTCAGTGATCAGTGGAACCAATTTGAGTGGAGCTTTCCATTTGTCCCCTGGTTTTTCCGACTCGTTGACATGCGTCACACGACTTCACGCACTTCTCAACGTCTTTGAAGCACCCTGGCGAGTAGCACTCCATTAAAAGTCGCTCTTTCGTTTTTTTGATCCCCAAATGTCCCGACCAGCTGTTCCCATGACACAAACTCAGAAGGTCAGCCCGGTATTTTTCGGGAATTACTAGCTGATCAAAAGTCCTGCCTTTGCGATCTCTGTAGTGCCTGTAAAGCAGACCACCTTTCTCGAGTAACGTGATGTTACGTCTAGCCACGCCCGCTTCCGCAGTAGCATGCAGGGGCCCCAAACTAGGATCGCTCTTTTGCTCTGCCTTTAGCATCTTTTTTTTTCTATTCAAATACCCTAAAGACCCTTTACAGCCATCACATAGGGGGTTAAAGAAAAACAATAAAGCAATCGTATTACATAACACAGTGAAAAATATCACAAAGCATAAACAAACATGAGCTCAGATAAATAGGGAAGACAACAGGATAAATAAAGTATTTTAAAACACGCACACACGTGGACCACATTGTTCGAGACAATCTAAAAAGCAGCGAGGATTATGCGGAGTTTGCGTACACATTGAAAAGCTATTTAGTGGAGTGGCTTAAGAGGGCAGGCGTGCACGAAAGTAAGGACAAGGTGGTCGAGTGCGTCTGCCTGTAACAGTCTTTCCGCAGCATCCCGCCGTCCGTAAAATTCTGGGTGCAGGACAAGGAAAAGGTAGAGACTGTTTAGCGAGCAGCTCAACTCGCAGACGAATTCTCGATACGGAGAAAGGCGAGTGCGGAGGAAGGGCAGTAGGAAAAAGGAAGTACCTCGAGAAAGTATTTTTCCTCAAGAAGGCCGGCTCTAAATGGAAACGCGGGGCAGGGTGCAACTCAAAGAAAGGTGGCCGAAAAGACCCTGTCAACTTCAAGTTCTGTCAACTTTCAACAGCCGCTCAAAGCCGCGCGAAGTAGGGGACAATACCGACGCCCCGGCGGACTCTGTTTCCTGCGGTTCCCTTGGCGCTGCAGCTGCGCTTATGTTGCCCGATCTAGGGACAACCTCGTCCACTTGTTCAGCCATTAACCTTGGCTCGTGGATTTCAGGTTGTGCTCCGATTTCCGCCCCGCTCTGTCCCAGGTCCTGTGTTAACTGAGCTGCGAGCTGGCGGGTTTTCGAGCGCGTTAGTGCCTGTACTCTTCCTTCTCCAAAGAGCTGTCCTCTCTCACGCAACAGTCGGTCAGACCGATTTGAGAAGAGATAAGGATATTCCAGCGGAAGAGTACTTGAGACGGCTGCCTCCGTCACCAGTTTCCCAAACGGACCTGAAATCTCAACCCTTGCCATAGGCAAGCAAACACTGTACTCCTCCAACACCTGTTTAATCCACGTTACTTCTCCCGTGAAATCTTCAGGCGCAACATAGGATGGGTGCACTACATCCATCGTAGCTGCGCTATCCCTGAGCACCTTACATGGTTTGCCGTTTACCTCTAACTCATGAAGGTAGGGGCGATGAAGTTCAAGGTTTTCATCGCTACCGTTTATGTAGGAAAACACCACTCGCGTGTTTCTACATCTCGCGGCAATATGCCCTGGTTCTTGGCAGTTGTAGCACCGCAACGGTTGCCTGGCCTCAAACTCCCTTTTCCGCGCCTTTTCTACCCCATCGTCCTTCGTTTGACTACAGCTCTTCTCTGGGGCCTTTTCGGCCACCTTTCTTTGACTTGCACCCTGCCCCGCGTTTCCATTCAGAGCCGGCCTTCTTGAGGAAAAATACTTTCTCGAGGTAATTCCTTTTTCCTACTGCCCTTCCTCCGCACTCGCCTTTCTCCGTATCGAGAATTCGTCTGCGAGTTGAGCTGCTCGCTAAACAGTCTCTACCTTTTCCTTGTCCTGCACCCAAAATTTTACGGACGGCGGGATGCTGCGGAAAGACTGTTCCAGGCAGACGCACTCGACCACCTTGTCCTTACTTTCGTACACGCCTGCCCCCTTAAGCCACTCCACTAAATAGCTTTTCAATGTGTACGCAAACTCCGCATAGTCCTCGCTGCTTTTTTTTGTTGCTTCCCTAAAGCGCTGCCGAAACGCCTCCTCTGAAAGGCGCTATTTCTTCGGTAGAGCCGATTTCACTTTTTCATAGCTTTCCGCATCCTGTTCGCTTAGCCTGGCGATCACATTAGCCGCCTCGAAAAGGTAAAAGGCCTAGCAGGCGCTGTGACCACAAGTTCTCGGCGATTTTGCTCTTTTGGCAAGCCCTTTCATAGTTAACTAGGTACAGACCGATGTCTACGCCCATTTTGTAGGGATACATCCAATTGTCTGTACGGTGAGACTCCACCCTGTTTAATCGATCAACAATGCCTGCTCCCCCATTTTGAGCTGCTGACGCTGGCTTTCGATTTGGAGCTCCATCATTTTCAGCTGTCTCTGTTCTACGGCTTCCTTTTCTTTTCTTTCATCCTCCGATTTCTTTTTTTTCTACGGCTTCCTTTTCTTTTTTTTTTCATCCTCTGATTTCTTTTTTCTGCTTGTTGCCTTTCTAACTCTTTTTTGACCATTTCCCACGCAATTTGGATATCTTCTTCGTCCGCCTCACAATTTTTGATTGTTTTTATGATTTCTACTTTCCTCATTCCTTCCTCCACTTCCAATCCCAACAGCAGCAGCTCGTCCTTGACTACGTTCCTGAGGTCCACGATCGCTGCCCTAAATGGTGGCCCTGTCTGCTCACTAATGGTTCTGTGCAAACTACCACTGTGCTACAGACACCCGATTACCAGCAGTTCAAACTTTTAACCCAGAGTTTAAAGCCTGCTGAATCTTAGAGCAAAGACAAAGCGCTCACCCATACACGCACAGCGATGTCACCCGGTCCATCCCAAGCGCTGCCAGCCAGTTGTTGGTGTTGAGGGTTCAGGACAGGAGTGCCGCTGAGCGAAGAGGTGAGTAGATGGCGAAAGGAGAATAGGTTTATTTACATTTTTACATTGGTGGTTAGAAGTGAGACCATTCTGCCGCATTCGTTGTCGAGTTTTATACTGTTCTCGTTCCCTAAATTCCCTAGGTTGAGGACGCCCTTGCCGTAGTGGGAAGGGCCTAGAGCTTTCACCTGTGCGCACAAACACGACACTGCACTCATGGTCACGCCCCCTTCACATGTGGAGTCTGAGGGAAAGAAGGTTGTCGTCGAGGTAGCGTCGACTGCGGTAGGTGATGGCCTCCGGCCAGCCGAAGGTTTCTGCGGGTCACCGACATCTGTTGATCATCAAATGCCACCCGCCGCTCGAAGCCGGACGCGAGGTCACGAAAAGGCCGAAAGTGGTTCCTCGTGCTTGGAGATGTTCGCGAGGGTCGGAGATGATGCCTGCCAGCTTGTCGCGGTGCTTGGCACGCCTAAGAGCAACAGGAAACGAGGCCCTTTGTTCCCTGGCACGGTCACGGCAAATGGGGAAGATAACGTTCGTCTCCCCGAGGCGACGGCGGCGGCGTTCTACACGTGCAGACGTTTCGGAAAGGAGGTCCGTTTTGGTCCTGCACTCCAACCGGGCAAACTCCGTAATTGAAGTCAGCTGGCACCTGGGTCCTCTCCGTGCGTGCGGTCCATGGCGGCAGGCCCGAAAGCAATCACACTCAAGTTGCTCGCAGCCATACACAGTAGAAGCAAGCGTGCTGGCGGCCACCCGGCGAGACTTGTTGTCGTCGTTCCTAATAACCTCAAGACCCAACAGGCATTGGTTCAACGTACGCGGGTGGTGTTGCTTGCCAATGGGGCCCCGGAATAGGGGCTGCACCTTGTATTGCGAGGGGAAGGGGCCAATAGGGCCGTACCCCAATCACCTCTCTGCAAATATTTATTGGATGAACGTTTTTCACAACCAACTCTTTCATTTCGCCTCCGTCAAACTCAATTTTTAATATGCTGGACAGTGTATCTTTCTTGTAATCATTTTTTTCCTACCTGCCTATGTGTTTGTGGAAAACATTATCTGATCTTTAATTTCGGTCACTTTAAAATGATTGAAATGATATTGCCACGCGTCTAATGCGCCGCGCGGCCTCCGCGCTGAGTCGAAGACGACGACGAAGCGGCGCTGGGCTCTCGAGGCGCGCTTGTTCTGTTCGTTGTCCTGGAACCTGGCGCTGTAATTAAAAGAAGGCTCCCAGTCTTGGGTTCTTTCCGACGCCTATCTCCACGGCCCCTCTGGTCGTGACAATATTACCAAATAGATACATTGTGACTTCTGCCGCATCCGACCATGTACTGCCTCCTTTAGGGTGAAAAAGGAAATGTTCAACTGAACAAATCCGCTGAAATACTGCAAAGAATTTGGTAATATTTAGCAGGAAAATAGCAATGAAGCCTGTCTGTATCTTGCTCGCAGTTAGATTCGTGCTAAAGTTCTATTTTTGAAACACTGACGTTTAGGAGCCAAGCTCAACTAGTGGGGGTGGCTCCATCTCTCAGTTTCCAGCATTACACAGAATGCCGTGAGCGTTCCAAATTATTCGCTTTAAAATGCACGTGACCAGCCCTGTGGATGCGTTCACGGTTTATGGTGGTTTAATGTCCCAAAGCGACTCACGATATGAGGGACGACGTAGTGAAGGGTTCAGAAACTTTTCACCTCCTAGGGGTCTCTAACGTGCACTGACAACGCACAATAGACGCGCCTGTAGAATTTGACCTCCATCAAAATTCGACCACCGCGGCCGGGATCGAACCCGTGTCTTTCGGGTCAGCAGCCGAGCGCCATAACCACTAAGCCACCGCGGTAGTCTGTGGATGTGTTCAGGCAGTTCGTTTGCGTGTAGTTTTAATTTCAGGTTCTTAGAGTGTTCAACCCGTCAGATGTTTCCGGCGATCAACTCTCGGCTACTTTACAGCATCCGAGAGGTATTTCGAAGCATTGAGCGGCCTCTTGCAACTCTGCGTCCCCTCGATGACAATATTAACATTAATATTGACCTTCGCGTGCTGCGCAGGGGAAGGTCACGGGATTAAGCCTGACCTTCATGCAGCGTTGTGTATGTCGTAAGACACATACTTATGACCACTAGCGCTTGTAAAAGGCATTACAAAAGACAATGACTTACAGCCTGACACACCCCTTCGAGCGCTTAGTGCCATCTAGTCTGTGCGGTGTAATATAATTTTCAGGAATTGTGGTTTTCAAGGACATACCAGGTAGCAATAAGCTTCTTATTCGAACTACAGGAAGCAGTTATTTTCTAACAGGATGGATGAATGAAAAACTATTATAAAAAATTCAGGGGGCACTTTGACTGTCTAAAGTGGGTAGAGGCGGAAGCGCTTTCCGCACCACCTTCGCTGTTTCTCTGGCACTGGTGGTGTCACATATAATTGAGTACTAATTACTAAGTGATGGCAAATCACTAATTACTTGTTAATTATTGATTATTCTCTGAATACTAATTATCTGCTAATTAATGACGCTTAAGCTCCGCCTTTAGGAGTGGAACGCGACAGCGCGTTGTAGCGCTGCCAGGGAGTCCACGGAACGCCACCACCCGTTCGGCGCGATGTCTTGCCCTTTGAACGCAACGCTTTTTGAGGAAAGGAAATGGCGCAGTAATTCTCTGTCATCTCGGTGGACACCTGAACCACACCGTAGAGGAAGGGAGGAAGTGGGAGTGAAAGAAGATAGATAAAGAGGAGCCGTAATGAAGAAAATGAAAATTGTATTTGAGGAAAGGAAAATACGCAGTAACTGTCTCACATATCTCGGTGGACACCCGTCAAAATTCAGGGGGGGGGCGGGCACTTTTTTGAACTAAAGTGTGGTCACTGATGTGTGGTTAATTAAGCAATTATTAACTAAGCTGAGTCCCACTTACTTGGAGCATCACTATACGATCCCTTCAATTGGTTGCATGGTTACTAGCCAAAGTGCAATTGGCCCCGTTTGAAATTCGCGCACTGTGACGTCACGACCGTTTCCACCAATTGAAAAGCGTGACATTTTCTGTCGACAACTGCTGCTTACAACGATGAGACATTAAAGGCTTCCGCCTTAAAAGCAAGTTTGGACCGTGCAAGGTCTCAGGGCCACCGCACAGCCCTTACATTACGCGCATGTCTCCAGGCCAAGCAGGGCCATGACACTGGAGGCCCACAGGTTCATGCAGCGAAATTGCGTGTCCGGTTCTGCGACGCAAGGAGGGCCTCCCATGTTCTGATCGCGGGCTGTTCCTGAGGGTGAGGATAAGCAGGGCAGCCGAAGAGGATGTGGTCCGAGGTGGCGTGGTTATTCTCCACAGAGACTGCACTCTGGGGAAAGGAGGAGGAAGTAGGATAGAAGCTGAAGGGTAGGAAGAGTTCGGTTCTGCAGTCGCCTCCAGAGCATTTGTTGAGAGTGGGATAGGCGGGAATGGGAAGGGGGGCAGAGTCGACGGGCAAAGCGTGCTTGTTGAGTCAGTTCTGAGAACGCGTGTGCCCGCTTCCTCGAGAAATCCCGGCAGGGGTAGCCATTTGCCCGGCAAATGAGTCCTCGGGCGGTGTTATCAGCGGCCTCATTGCCGGGATTTCCAGAGTAAACCGGCACCCACACGAGCTCAATACGCAGATCGAAATTTAGGTAAATTGGTAAATTGGTTTTTTGAGGAAAGGAAATGGCGCAGTATCTGTCTCACATATATCGGCGGACACCTGAACCGCGCCGTAAGGGAAGGGAGGAAGGTAGGAGTGAAAGAAGAAAGAGAGGCAGAGGTGCGGTAGCGGAGGTCCCCGGAATAATTTCGACGACCTGGGGATCCTTAACGTGCACTGACATCGCAGAGTCACTGGAAAAAATTTCAGAGTACCGCATTTCTTTTCCCCGCGCCGCCGACGCGGTCATTGGCCCAACCGTACCACGTGATCTTGGGGTGCCATATACCTTCCAAGCGCCCATCGGGCCGGCTGAGAAGAGCGCAGGTTCCCGACGTTTCTCGTGTTGCAACTGTCGCTCTCGTGTTTGATACCAAAGAAATCATGCCTGCCTGCTGCGCCTTCGTATGCAGCAACCGAACCGAGTCCGGAAAGACTTTTTTCTCGATTCCTACCGGGAAAAATCACCGAGAGCGTCGTTCTGCGTAGTTGCACAGAATCGGGCGGGAGAGGTTCAAGCCTTCAAAAAACACACGCTTGTGCGAGGTAAGTGCACTTTGCTTGTGCTTTTTGGTGCTGTTTTAGAAGCTATGTAAGCGCAGTGCACGCGGTGTTAGCGATAGGATGCAAAGAAAATAGGAGTTCACAGCAAGACCGTCACGCATGTCACGCAGGGATCGTTCGCGGCTTGCCCGCTTGACGCGGATACAGGTGTACGCGCTTGTTACTCAACACACGCGGCTCTTCCGACTATTCCGTGCTTGTGGCACGCGAAGGCACAAATTTGTCGCGCGAGAATTCCGCGTCCTAACGTGCACCAAGCACTCGCACGATCTTTCCGCCCCTCGAGTCATTCGACCCATGGCACATGTTTTTCGCGGACCGTGACGATCGCAGTCAATAAAAACATGGTCGGGCATGTCTTACGTTCACATAACGGCCGCTTTCTGTTCAGTTGTGTTGGGACTATTAGAAAAATAGAAATCGGTCGAATGTTTGCAATCCTTCAAGCTGCGTGTTGGCGGCGAGATGCGCGTTTACATCCCAAATGAGCTATTTTAAGTGTCACTGCGTAAACTTTACCACTTTTATAACGTATTCTTTTTCTTCGCCTTTTTATTTGGTTGTATCAGCTTATTATTACAGCCATCTTCCATGTTTTTCTTGTTGCACATATTTGAAACAGGGCTTCACTCGAAAAGGGCCTGGGAGCCTCCTTGGGCAGCCCAGCATTCGGGTGACCAGCATCACTCTTCTAACTGTACAACAAACATTTGCAGGACCACTTTTGTGCTGAAGACTTCGAGAAGCCTAGAGTGGACGGGAAGAAGATAATATCAGGTAGTTTCGTCCTGCTTGAACGAGACGGCGGTCCCATGGCGGTCCACGATGCTCACTGCCCAAAAGCACGAGCTTGTCTCTTTGCTGCTCGGAGTGGCGAAATGTTTCCTTCGTAGCTTGCTTCGCGGAAAGGGAAAAAAGGACTGCACAAGCAGCCGATAGCAGCGCTAAGATGCTGCTCACAGTCATAGCACAGTTCCTGCAGTAAACGCAATCGCAGAGCAAAACAACCGCCGGCTGCATTACTTCGTACAAAGTAACAATATTTTTTTTCTTCTGAGTAACCATTGTCTCCGAGCACGAAGTATTTGCGCGTCAGTGAACACTCCACCCGAT
The DNA here is from genome assembly GCF_055824585.1 of Amblyomma mixtum. NCBI lineage: Eukaryota > Metazoa > Arthropoda > Arachnida > Ixodida > Ixodidae > Amblyomma > Amblyomma mixtum. The sequence goes on along the minus strand of NC_143021.1, from coordinate 26,198,859 downwards.
ATGTCACCGAATATCAAGCTCTTGCAACACGGCGACCTTCCTGCGACGCAGTCGGCTTGGAAGGTAAATGGCAGTGGCCGCTCAGTGTTGCAGTCAAATTCCGACCTTTGCGGTACTCTGAAATTTTTTCCAGTGACTCTAACAACGCACAGCACACGGGCGCCTCTTGCGTTTCGCCTCCATCGAAACGCGGCCGCCGCGGTTGGGTTCGAACCAGGGTACTACGGCTCGGTAGACGGGCGCCTTACCACTGAGCCACCGCGGCGGGTCGGAATTTAGGGTGCACATTCTCCATATCTGCCACGCGGGAGGATGAACGCGTCAGCGGGCGAAGTTAAAAATTTCTGTTTTATAATCGCTAACTATATGAACCGCACTGGTTTGGGCAATGGCTATTGCTATAGCTGCTTCCTCTGCTTCTTCCGGGGTACAGGGCGGGTTACACTTGACACAACAAGAATGAAGTTTCAGACTGAATTTGAATTCTGCATGTGTCAAGCGCGTATGTTTTAAAATGAGACCGTTCAAGAGACATGCCCACTAACTCCTAGTTTTGCCTACACTTTATTCCGTTAATTTAGGAAGCATATACTAATTTTAAACTAGAATTTTAGTTTTTGAAACAGTGCCAGGCAGTTCGGAGTACTAAAGGTTAAAGACCTGCTTAGAAAGTTGACCTTCATCATGCCGCTGTTCACCGGTGTTTCTCCTGTAGGTGAAAACTCAACCATCCCTGTGTCTTGGTGCAGGAATCGACCGCTGTAAACCAGCTCCGTTTCAGTGAATCCGAGGCCGGGGCAGACGTAGAGCAAGGCTAGGACGTGCTCGCTCCTCTGGCCCTCCGGGTGCAAGCTAATCCGTGCGGCGGCGCTATTACGCTCAACACTGTTATTCCGCCGGTCGCCAACACGATCGCTCGCGTGCCTCCAAGCGCGACAGTGACGAAAGGAATGTGCGTGATCTCGGGTGAGAACGTAACCATGGACGTCAGCCGTCCCAACAATCAGTGCAAAGTCTAACTGCAGCTACTGGACGATTGGAATCGGTAAGAAAAATTATTGGCTTCGTCGGTAGGAGAAGACACAAGTATAATTGACTCCTCGATCTCGTAAATGTGTTGCCGATTTCTTCTAATTAATTTACCCCCTTTTTCAGAAGGCAACGCCAATAAAGGAACTTTCCTAGCTATCCTCGGTCCCCTATTTGACTCTTGTGCGTGGAGAGCTGAAGCAAGAATTTATAAGCAGGGAACCTTTGTCATATACTAAAACCTACCTATGGCCTCAGAAACAACAGCATTTCGACTAGTACGACCAGTTAGCTGCCAGTTAGAAGGGCATCTTCATAGCTTCCTCTAGTTTGAGTGCGGGCTAGGCAACCTAAATAATTTTTCATTCAACCTATCCGCCTTCTTTTCCACCTTAGTAAACCTCCCTCGGTAAATAGGAAGATAGGCGCCGTGCTTCTGCCAAGGAGCAAGACGCATATTTGGTTTTCCGTTTGCTTTTTTTAGCTTGAATTGATTTTTGCTCTCACAGTCGCCCATCTTATTATTACATCGTCCGATATCGTGGCAAAATTTACATTTAACTGAGATGCGAATAAAAGCGAATAATCACTATTACAGAAGATAATCCCGTCAGATTTATGCAGCTATTAACTGATCACTTCAACTCTACAATAGTTGGTTTTCCTGGTGCTCCTCTCCCAGCTATCTGAACTGCACGCAGTCTTGCATTATGTTCTATTCTTCTGAATTTCTACATGTTTTTATATTACTCTCCTCTGCAGTCTTTTTGCTTGCATCACTGCATTAACTTGGATTTTTATATACTGACACGTTTTCTGCCTTACTTTCTATATATAAAATTTGACTTGTACATGACTTTTAGTGCCCTTTTTGTCAATCTTTTCGCGCAAGTATTTATTTCTCCTTCTGTATGCATGACTGCTTGACAACCCTGTCTGCCACACCCTGTATAACGTACATGAAGGAACGTTTAAGGAACAAAAATAATGATGATGATGAAGTGTGTGCATATACGCGGAAAGGCAGTTCTCTGCATGACTGCTGAATATTTCGACTGACTTAAGTGCTTTCCTGCAATTTTTGAAGGCTGTATAGCGGGATTATTTATACTGTGCGCATTTATCACCCGACTAATATTGTGAATGTGGTCTGCTGTCGAGTATTCTTTATGGAAGTCTGCCTGCTCATTTGGTTTGTAGAGGTCATAGGTTGTCCTGAATCTATTATCGAGCCTTAGTAAATAATTTATAGGCAGCTGACAGTCAGTAAATCCGTCTGTATCTTTCAAGTCCTTGACGTCTCCTTTCTTACAGATTAAGACTATACTAGCGTTCTTTCAAGCTTGTGGCATGCTCTAGGTCATAAGGGATTGCGTTTAGAGGGTGGTTATATTTTAGCAGAATCCCCCCAGCGTCCTTGGGAAGATCTGCTGTTACCACATGATCACCAGCTCCTTTTCCCCTCCGCATTGTTCCTAATGGTGTCTTTGCCTACTCTGTGGTTACTGACGTGATGTCCCATTGCTGTGTAATACTTACAATCTCATTTATGTCACTGTTATCATGGCTTATATATAGATTTGTCCCTAATCTAGTGTTGGTTACCTTGTGTTTATTTTTAGTTTTTATAGCTGTGGCAGTTATGTAATATATGTTGTGTTAGAAGCTCTCATTTTTTGACGTTTCTTGATGGGATCTTTTGACTGCTGAGAGAACTTGCCGAACCATCTAATACCGCCTGCTTTTACTGTGCATCCGTTCATAGCGTGATAATTAAGATCGTCGCACTCAGTTAAAGCCGAATACCTATTCTGAAGCGATATCCTGAGTTCCTTCCGGAGATGAGTTCAAAAAATGCGAGAGCTCTGACGTCTAATTCTATTTAATGGAAAAATCGTCCGCACTTTTTAAATCTACAATGCTAACACTGAAAAACCTACACATTCCGTCCTTCCTTGTAAAATCCGATTGTAACAACGAATGGTTCAATAGAGACTTGAAAAGAATTCTTAATCGGAAAAAGCGTCTTTACCGTAAAGCTAACTTGCATAACCTGCCTGAAACATGGGAACGATACCATCTATGCGCAAAAGAATATAATGAAAAATTGGTCTCCGCTAAACTGAAGTTTTTTTCTTCCGACTTACATTCTATCCTTCAAACAAACCCTAATAAATTCTGGCGTATTCTCTCCCCTAAACTCCGATCCTCTAGAATTGAGCTTCTTGACGCTGACCGTGAGCCCATAGACAGCAATGAGTGCGCGGAAATTCTAAATAAATACTTCTGTTCAGTGTTCTCCTCAGCAACTAGCAGTCCAAGTTTTTTGCCAGCCACCTCAGCATTACCCATGTCCCAAATCACAATCACACCGGCAGGAATAGCAACCTTAATCAGTTCTCTCAAAACTTCATCATCGGCTGGCTGTGACAATATCAACAGCAAACTCCTGAAAAATACTAGTTCAGTCTCAAGCTTAATCCTGCATCTAATTTTTACCCAATCGTTGGAATCCGGCGAAGTCCCCGACGACTGGAAGATAGCTGAAATCATTCCGATATTCAAGAAAGGTGACCGCACAAATCCGTCCAACTATCGCCCCATTTCCTTGACCAGCATTCCTTCAAAATTACTCGAACATGTTATATCGTCTAACTTAATGAGCCATCTAGACTCAATTAACTTCTTTTATCCCCACCAACACGGTTTTCGAAAACACTATTCCTGTGAAACCCAATTGGCCGAATTCACTCATGACATCCTACACTTTATGGACAATAACCTTCAAATAGACGCCGTTTTTTTAGATTTTTCGAAAGCATTCGACCGTGTTCCTCACTCGCACCTGCTCGCAAAACTCTCCTCCCTAGGCATTCCTGGTAACCTAATAACCTGGATCGATTATTTCTTAAATGGGCGCATGCAATTCACTTCATGCAATGGTTACCGCTCACCCCTTACCGATGTATCATCAGGTGTCCCCCAGGGCGCTGGATTATCACCACTGCTATTCCTCATTTACATCAACGATCTTTCAGTAAACACAAACGCCAAATTAAGACTGTTCGCGGACGACTGCGTAATTTACAGCCCCATTCGTGATCCCACCGATTGTCACCTACTACAAAAAGATATTGACATAATAGCCACATGGTGCGACCGATGGCTCATGCCTTTAAACCTAGATAAATGCCAACTGTTGTCATTCTCTCGCAAACGCGCAGTTATTCATCATTCATACAATATTAACTCAGTCCCGATTGCCTCAACAACGTCATATAAGTATCTTGGATTACATCTGACATCTTCACTATCTTGGGTGAACCATGTCCAAAGAATATGTTCTGATGCCTCCCGTGTCTTGGGTTATCTCCGACGTAACCTCAAGTCAGCATCTCCCGAAGTAAAAAAGCTTGCTTACCTAACATTTGTTCGTCCCAAACTTGAATTTGCATCATCCATCTGGCATCCCTCTCAAGCGTACCTTAGCACCGAACTTGAGGCCATCCAAAACCGCGCGACCCGTTTTATCACCTCTGAATACTCAAAAGAAAGTAGCATCACTGCACTCAAACATTCTATCTCCCTCCCCACACTTGAATCACGCCGCATCATCTCACGCCTTTGCCTACTACACAGCTTTTTCTACCATCCGATATCAAAACATCCCCTGCTGAAACCACCGATCCGAACTTCCAGTCGCCTCAGCCACAGCCACCCCATAGCCAGCATCAAGAGTCGTACTTTAGCAATGAGCAGTTCCTTTTTTCCTGACGCAATAAACCATTGGAATGCCCTGCCCAACGACATAGTATCATGCAACGATCGCAAATCATTTCGCGCGAAACTCACCAGTCATTTTCAGAACACGTGAATCATTTGCTGGCCTTTACTTTTTTTCTGTATTTTCCCTGAGTTTTTATTGTATTTTTCTGTGCTTTCTTGGCTTCTCTTGTTTTTTTTTTATATAACCACTTGATACTTTTTATCTTTATTTTTAGTGTTTGCAGTTGCAGTGTTTCTTTTATTGTCTATGTTTTCATCATGAGTGCGTTCACACAAAACAATTTGTAACCCCCTCCTTATGTAATGCCCTCGGGCCTTTAAGGACGAAATAAATGAAATGAAATGAAACAAGACAATAATTCGAAGTTTCTGTGAATACTTGGAGCAGATCGAGTTCCCGTTGTAAAAAGATCGGCTCAGAATCCTCTTTAGTGCACCTTTAAGTCTGCTTAAAAGCAGAAATGCGAAAGCCTTTCCATTCCGTCTTTCTTCCTGCATTTTTCATTTTCGGGATTTTATTGTTATTTTATTTTTGATATTTAGCTTTTTATTTTTATTTAGTTCTTACTTTTATCTTTCATATTTTTTCCTTTTCCAACCGCTTTCATCATAACTATCATCATCAGTGCTATCACCGTCTATCACTATAGCTACCATCATCACTGCCATCATCACTATATCTCTAACAGTATCTGTCTCTAACATTTCACTATCCCTATCAGTAGCTATCATTATCACTACCACAACTATTAAACTGTTTGAATGATTAAGAGTTTTAGAGGGAAAGGAGTATTAATAGGGTATAGGCTGACAGATTGGACGACGCAACGAAAGGGGACCTGTTAGCAGGGAGATCGAAGATGGGAGGACGGCATTATGTGCAAATTTGAATGCAACATATGGAATGGTTCAATTTTGTATTGACTGAAAGAGAGACAGAAAAAAAAAAAAATAATAATAATAATAATAATAATAATAATAATAATAAATTAAAAGTTTGATAATCAGAAAAATGAAAACAAATAGAAAAAAAATAATATTAGCATGGGAGTCGCTATGTTTCTAAAAGAAATTTTTGAACTGCACAGCGCGCACTCCTGTTGCTTCGTCCAAGCGAAGTAGCGCCAAAGGAAAGAACAACCTCAGTGGACACAGGCAGACCCAGCTGGTGAAACGGATTTTCTAATAGGCGCCTCCTCAAAGAAGATAATCGGCGGCAGAACAGCAGGAAGTGATCCACTGTCTCAGGCTCGGCACAAAATGGACACAGTGGAGAAACCGCCAGACCAGATCTGTGAAGGTAGAAATTAAGCAGAGGAACTCGGCATCGCAAACGCGTGAAAGAGACCTCCAGTCTGCGCGAACTCCAGTCTTTGCTGCTCCAAGGGTGCACTCTTGGCCACTCCCCCGTAGTGGGTATGTGCCATTCTACTTGAGGCGAACCAACCAACCAACCACAACTATTACTATCACTGTCTATCTCTACCGGTACCACTATCGGCAGGTATCATCAATATCACTACCATCACTACTACTATTTATATCTAGCACTGACTGCCACTATTGGAACTATCACTATTTTTGCTAACTAGTAACTATCGCTACTATCATTACATATACGTTGGTTATCACCTCTTCCACAATGAACTTTTAGATTTTATTTTAATTACCATACAACTTATGACTGAAAATTCTTGTGGACACTTTGGAGACAACTTCCATCTACCACGTTGTGCTTTCCTGCCTAGTGTTTTGATATAGGTCTGTAGTTCGTGCGCTAATTTACTGAGCAAGGCGATGTCGTCAGCGAGTTGTAGGCTACTAAGGTACTCACCAGTAACTTATAAAACAACGTTAAGGATCCCGTTAGGCTGGGAATCCGACGTCGTCGTCGTCATCAGCGTCGTGAGAGAAAAATCCTCACACAAGGGTCCTAGGTGGACTACCAAGATCAGGAAAACCTTCTTGCGTGATCGGTACCTTTCCACCGGAATGTGAGCAAACAGACCACTGTGGAAGATTGCAGTTAAAAGAATGGTCGCGAGATGTTTCTCGCGATGACCAACTCGGGTTGCACCAGCCCAACTGGTGGGAGCAACTACCATCGCAAGACTGTAGCGCATGGCTTAACCTCTGCATGCCTGAGCCAGGATGGTACGAAGACTCCAATGATCTACGCATGTAAAGTAGAGACTGAACAATTCCTCATTTATTGGCACTAGGCCATCAGTGCTCTCCAGTCATACACTGAAATCTGAGCGTAATTGTACCCTCAAGCTTTTATCCCCATTCCTTACCCTCATTTCTTGCAATTCAGGTTCTTTCAGTGCCTCTGTAAATATTCTGTGAATAGCATCTGAGAGATAGCGTTTCCTTGCCTGATACTCTGCGTGATGTGTGTATTATCAATGTGAAGCACATTGGTCCGTGTTGCAATCGTTATCGATATTTTTCCAGAGCCTTTAATACGCTTGCATGACTGCTGGGTTCGACTGAGTCAAATTCCTTCTCATAATCTATAGTTATCACGTGCAATACACTTTCGCGCGCCTTTAACTCTAACCTTTAATAATGGTGCGAATATGGTCTGTCGTCCAGTAGCCTTTCCGAAAACCACCCTGCTTCTTTGGTTAATGAATTGTAAAGTTGATCTCACTCGATTAGCGACTGCCTTAGTAACTAGCTTCTAAACGGAGAGCAAGCTGGTCTGTCTCTAATTTTGCAAGTACCTCGCGGCCTCCTTGTTAAGAAATGCCAGCGTTCTTTCAAGAACGTCATGCAAGCTTCACCCGGGCAATGCTCCAGCTGGCGCCTTCCTACAACTAGCCCCGATTAGTTGCGTCACACTTCCGGCATGGACAGAGCAGATGGCAGTGCTCTGCGAAGGGTTGCAATGTTTCATTGAATGGTTTACCCGAGGTATCCACAACCTTCCCTCTTCTCCTACGGACCGATAGATGTGGCACTAATATACACTGCCGTCTCATTAAGAGACAACAAGGATATCGTCAGACAGCTGTGGCTGAGTCGATTCCCCTATACTACACCCCTCCCACTGGTTTTGCGCTGAAAGCATATACAGGCAAGGTTAAAAGATTATTCCCTCCTCATTAACCGCTCCATTCATTGCACACAGCGGTATGCAATCCAGCGGTACAGTACTGCTTTAATACGGTGACTCTATTCTTGCACTCTGACTTTTCAGACGTTTAAGCAGTTATGAACCACTCTGATACCCAGATTTTCAAAACCTGTATGTATCAGGCCACATTGCAAGCTTTTCTCATATATCACGAATGTTTGGTTATTCTGGTCAGGGTCACGCTGCTATCTTGAAAGCCGACCGACTCTCAGAAAAATCGGGTCCCGCTTGTAAAGCCGGCGTGGCGCAGAAGGCATATCGCCCGCGCGCGCCGTATACGAATCGAGAGCGTCAGAGAGAAACGAGCTCCGGCCACCGATGGACAGTGAGTTACGTCACGTGTTTTGAGGGGTGCTGTCTCCACTTCGCTCGCAAGAGGCGGCGTTGGTTCGGAAAGAAGCCATTCGAACTCTCAGGAACCCACTCTACACGCCTGAACAATGGAGACACGTGCTCGGCGGGATGATGAGAGAGCAGCTGTACGGTTAATACTGTGTCATGTGCCCGCCTGTTTTCGCGCGAAGAAACGAACAGTCATGGCGCCCTCTATATTGGAAGGACGTTGAGCACTGTCAGTCAGCCGGTGCCTTAGTTGAAGCTTCGGAGAAGTTAGCCCGCACGACTCGCGGGCCACACAGCTCTCGTCCAGCCATGCACTAGAGATGGAACGCGTGCCAGTCTGCGGTTGTAGGTGTGGTTGTAGTTGTAGGACTGTGTTAGTGCCCGGTGAACAAAATGAGTTCTGTTTTGTTTGACACTGTTGTATTAGGGCACTTTAGGTGCAAGACCTTTCCTATTGTAGCTTCTCTCTAGTTTTAGTTTGCATGTGTTGCATTGTTTGGTAGATAACTTTGCATGCGCTAATGCGAGTGTTTAGAAATTCCTGTGTATCTTGTCTTTGTCGTATAAAGTTTTTGTTTGTGTACGTTCGGCTCCTACCTATTCCCTGGCTTGTGATCGCCAAAAGCTGGGAACAAACGACCACACCCTTTGTGATTTGGCAGCTTGTTTTTGACTGAGCTTGTCACTCTGTGTCGAGGACATCTCCTTGGAGTCGGAAGAGCTACCCCCACACTATCTAACAGTGTCTGGGAGTGCGCTGAACAAGTGCGCATATGTGACATCGACTTCGTTTTAATTTAATGACGTTGTCTCTCTTTCATAGATGGTGTAACGAGGTGCAGGATCATGCAGTTAGTGTGATAACTTATCACAGCTTAGGGTACGGTTGTGCACTTGTTTACGACATTTATTTCAGATCAGGGGCTTAAAATGCCTCGGTAATGAGGTAAAATTTATTTGCTGAAAACTTAATGGATTTCATTAAACAAGTTATGGCCTTAGCACCTTTGTTTCATCTTCGTCCCTCTGCAAACGTATATTTTTAAATTGAGGTCTCCCATTTTTGTGACAGAAGACTTTCGTCCTCTATGTAACAGTTACCTGTCGTTTCCTTGGCCTGTGCGACAGTCGCAACCTGAAAAGAATACGATTTTGAGAAATCTGGCATTCAAATGACAGAATAGCGCCGGTGGAGACTCTTACCTTAGAGCTTTCTTCATAAGAACAGAGCTTGGTCTTCCGCCAAAACCGAAGTGCTAAGTCACTGCACAGACGATGCTGCTGCGGATTTTTGTACTTGATTTCGCCTATGAGAAGAGAACGTTTTTGGTTGTTAACTGTTACCGAAATATTCTTTCTACCTTATCGTATTGGTTAACCCCCTCCAAAACCTTTCCTTGCAAATCCTCTTACAAAGTCAAATGTTGAGGCCGGAACCCAGAAACGCTCTTCTAATTATCGCAATGTGTCTGCTTCACAAATCTGAGTAAAACGATGAGGTTAGAATTCACTTTTGCTCACTATTATCAGCACTCAATTCATAGTTTTCAACACTGCATCTAAGTTAAAAAGAATGTAGTGAAAAGGTCGGATATTTAGTACATGCCTAAGTTTTTTCAGGTTTGTCTGATTCCGCATCTTCCAATGAGTAAGGATGTTGAGACAAAGAAAACTTGCCAGAGCAGCTGTTTCACGCACTATGCGATGCAGCGGCAGACCTCTACGAAACAGCTCAGTTCCCTCGTATGCATACCAAGCACGGTTGTCCTTACAACACAATTCTGTCGCGGTCATGCCATGCAGCCTACAACCAAAGAAGGGCCTCTCCAGAGAGCCATGAAAAAAAATCCAAACTGCCACTTTCCATTTTAGAAAGGCATTGGCTGCAAAAAAAAAAAAACGAAGTTTTCTTTTCTGCGCCCAGAAGTGCTAAATGCGGGGAGAAACCTTAACGGGCAATTGTTAAGCACACGCTTTGCGTCATGTTCTAGCCGTGTATCTCGCAGTGAGGACAAATTTTCGGCAGTAGTGAATTTAGATCCTTCCTCCCAAGGGGCTGTTCATCAGAGCTATTTTAATGTGGATGAACCAATTTGAGTAAATATGCTATGTTTGCGCAAGAAAAAATCAAATACCAACGAAAGGTAAAAAAATCTTCCAGCCGTGAATGCTTGCGACATCACAGTAGTGTAAAAAAGAGATTTCACTTCTGAACAACGCACGGTTATAAGACGATGTCCAAAAGACGCTGTTGCGCCATGTTTGCCTGGTAAATTACTGAATAACTATTCGCAAATATGACCATACTACCAAGCAAACCAACCTTCTACGGCAGTAATTCTGCGGCCAGGCTCTGGCCGCGACTGCTCGACGGATCTGAAAACAACCACAGGGCGGCAATAGAAGAGAGACTAAGAGACTAAAGTAGCGCAGAAAACCCACTCCATTCCCGGTCACTGCAGTTCTCTCGCAGCTTCACTCGTAGTCTAAGCCAATATTCCGTTTAAGGCGAAAGCCAGGCGTTTTGCCTACGCTCTAAAATTTTACTGAAACTTTCACGGCACAATGTGGGGAGTTTTCTAGTCCTTTGTGCCTACTTTCGCTACGGTCCGACGTTTTGTTGAAGCGCAAAGGAATATTAAAATTTCCTGTTTCTCGACCTAAATCAGGAAGATTTCTATAGGCCTTTCGTGCGTGACGTCACTGGACGCCCGGCCGTCATTATTTTTTCTGCGTTTGCTGATTATCCAGCTTGCTTTTGGTGATTTCAAACCAGAAATGACCCAGGCTCTCCTATATAGCCGCAAGTTTACCTAATCAATGCGTACACGATAGCTTTTGCGAAATTATCCGCGACGTCTTGGGTTCTTCTGTCCCGACGTGATAGTTTTATCGAAATACAATTTCGGTTTCGGTTCCTTGGTTTTTCCTGTTTTCAAATACTCCTACTCAAGATTTAAGAACAAAACTTTTTTTCGTATCGGAGAGAAAGGACATTGAGGAATGGTATGCTATTATCAACGGAAAAAATTGAAAAAACCCCGAAGCTCCTCTTCAAGGGCACACCGTAAGCCCTATCATTCTAATCTAATTTAAGGCATATATAAACCCGCGTTCTCAGCAGCTGCAGCGGAGGACTCATTCGGGTTTGTGTTGTTTTGTTTCTCATCCTGTCCGCTTTTAGGTTAACTGAAATTGCAGTTTTCTTGCAAGTATTCACTAATTGAAAATTTTTATTTGATAATATTTTACATGTTTTCAGAAAATAAAAGAAAAATGTTACTGTGGCGGTACCTTCAATCATATAGTAGTAGCGTTAAATCTCTGCGCAAAAAGATCGGAAAATCTAACTTTTCATTCATTTTTAAATAACTTCCCCGATTTAAGAAAAAATGAGAATTTTAGTTGTCATATATGCTTCGAGATAATTGAGTTGAATAGCTTTATTTCGCTACACTATATAGAAGAGGAAGCGGCAAAAGGCTACCTTGGAGCAGCTTGAGCAGCTATATTACATAATTCAATCTTTTGACCGGAAGAACTCGCTCTGGAACACCTGAAACGGACCCTTTTCTTATAATCGGTATTAGTGTTTATTTCACGTTTTTGTGCTTGTCAAAATGTTCTGCGAGGTCCATTTTGTACTCTGTTCAAATTTCGTAGTAAAGTAATTTGGCAACTTTATACTACACATGTCTATTATGCTAACGTACCTCGAAGCAGTGCCCCGTTGTTATCCAAAATCCTATGGAATATCCCCGAGGATATCGCAGGACTTAAACTTGGACCTTACTGCAACTGCTGGCTGTGAGTGATACACCTAAAATATTGATAGGAGGAAGTTGAGAGTAAGTAAGGCATTCTCAGCCCGCGCCTGAAGATGACATGGATAACCAGTCGTTGTCGTTTTGGGTTCGAACTTAGACACACAATTTAGGAAGTTCTCGAAGAGAAAATGCAGAAAAAAAATAGACTTTGAAATATGAACAACTCAGGGCCGAATATCTGCGGATAAGAAGACTGTTCCTTACCTCGTTATTGTTCTCATCATGTATCGCAGTGTTTCGAACAGACCCCATAGCAGGTATTGCTATGGGTAGCGAACTAAGCAAATGCGTGCTTTAATCGCTTTTACACAAGTTTCCGGCCCCCAAACAAAAACGTAAGAAAAACTTTGAAGCCAACACCACAGCCGCGAAAAAATTGTCCCTCCGTCCGTCCGTCCATTCACGATGGCCGAAGACGAAAAATGCAGGGGGCACATTGGCTCTCTAATGTGCTGCAAGGCGAAAGCGTTTCCTGGCGTACTGTTTCTTCTTTTTTTGTGTGTTTCATAATTCATCTTATTTTTTTTATTTTCTTTCCTTCCTTATTTCTATTTATTTTTCATTTATTTTTGTTTTCTTATTTTTATTTGTTTATTTTATGTCATTTATGAAACCTATGCATTCACCAGATGCGCCTTTATTCATGCTCAAGCCCTGAGCCTTCGTGGCGGAGTGAAAGCGTCTCCACCTCAAATGCCAAAGGCCCTGGTTCGATTCCCAGTCTTGGTTCGTGTTCACGACACAGTGTTTTTTTAAGTAGTGACGCCGAAACGCGGACACACTTGCTAACATTCCTTGGTCACGACAGTATGAGGCATTAAAGGCTTTTGCCTAAATATATATGCACTACATTCCTCGGCCGGCGCCCAGCTTTCTTAAGCGAGTGCACTTCGAACAGGGTCTACAAACGCTGCTGCATCTTTTCACAGCCAAATCCAGTTTCGAGCACCTCGTTAGTGTAACCGTGTTCACATTGGGGTTCAAGTTCATACCTTCTAACCAGCGGGTATCAAGAGACGTACAGATAAATATACCTGCTATAGGCACCCTTTGGAAATAACTTTACTTCAAAGTATTCCTCTAGTTCTGAGTAAGTCCGGATTCATTTCAGGCTGTTTGGCCTTGCGAAAAAAAAAAAGATTATAGCGTTCTCTGGGGCCAGGAGGCAAAAAAATTGTTGACAGACATGTTCTGTTTTGTCCAGGCTTTCTTCTGTTGGTTTAACACCCTGTATAAGCGACCATGAGTCATGCTATGCAATGTGTGGCCGAAACCCACTACCTTAAAGCAAGCGGATTAGGCTTCATAATCACATGAGGTTGATACATTCCTGCCTGACTTCAGACAACACACCTTTACCCTTCATGTATATTCTGCATGGCAACTACTGAAAACGAAAGGTTCGACACTAACACAGTAATATATTCCGTCCCGAGTCGTTTCTTCGAAATGTCGAACCGATAAATCACGGATCAGCCGAGGCCTTCTGGACTTGATCAGTATTAGAGACCATTTGTATCGCTCTTACTGTACATCGCTAGAAGCTGAGCTGCATTGCAAGATACAATTATTAAAGAGGTAGAAAAAAATTCACGCAGCTGAAAGTGTGTGTCTAGATGTTCTAGGCGAAAAATTAAAAATGAACCCGAAAAAAGCTTAGAAGTCCGTCAGAAGCAACCAGAGAGGAAATGATAATATTTCTGATGTTGTATATGACAGTAATCACGGCAAAGCTGATCAGTTTATTAACTATTTCAAATCTGTATTCTCACAGTCCAATCCATAAGCTACTGCCATACAAACTGTCAAGGATTTTTCACAAATGACTGACATATCCTTTGTATAGTAGATAACAGTAACACTACCCCGGAAATTGAACTCCTTGCCCGATCACACCTCTAATTGCATGCTAAACAACTTCGCTGCATCTATTGCCCCATTTATGGTGACTCTTTTGCAGAAATCACTCGAACTCGGCGCCTTATCCGAGTAGTGGAAAACCATAAATGTGGTCCCGGTTTGCAGAAGCGGTGAAAAAACAAAAACCATCAATTATAGACCACTATTTCTCATCGGCGTTTCATGAAAAGCACCAGAGCACTCTTTATGCTCTAATTTTATCTCACACTTTAAGAAAATTCTTTCTGCCCAAAAAAGCATGCTTTCCGAGGGGGACTTTCCTGCGATACCTAATGAGTTGAGTTTTTCCACGATATAGCTGCGTAATTAATAATGGTAAATTAATTGTTTCTACCTTTTTAGATTTACGGAAGGAGTTTGACTCTCAATTAATCAATAAAGACTGCAATAACATTCTGAAGTGAACTTCTTTCGATGGCTCGCTTAGTGCAGCGATATATAAGTGTACGTCTGTTGAGACTCACTAGTTACAGAGTAAGGACTTCAACCACCGTCTGGCAACACAAATGGGGTGTTCGAAACTTAGTTAGCCCCTTAGTTAGCAGTGTTTGGGGAGTCCCTTTCAAGAGCACAGGCCTAAAAGCTGGGCGCCGGATCAGTAGATGCCTGCTCTCATCCTTGTGCGGTGTTGGGTTTCGAACGAAAAATCTACATCAGCCGAAACGGATGCCCAAGTAGCTAAGCCGCCAGAAGCGCCCTGCTCTCTTGGCTCTGACTAGCATCGCACGTGCACTGACGTGCACTGACACCGCACAGTACACGGGCCTCTAGAATTTCGTTCCAGTGGTGCAAAACTGGTTCAACGCTGTTTTGAACAAAGGATGTGATGTACGCGACGACCGTGGTGCCGCGCAGTGTAGAGACATGCGGCTAAAGTGAGGTTTAAATGGGCGTTAACGCATGCAATAACCATGTGGACTCTCTCAACCGTCAAAAAATGGCCTTACGGAGCTGGAGCATTGTTGAAAGGCGGAAAGGATAAAACAAGCGATGCTAATGCGCTCCAAAACAATTTGATATTGCGTTGACAGACTACACACTTCTCTCTTTTATTTACCCGGAAGTCATGGCCAAGGGCTCGAGTAATTACAAGTCACATTTGGCGGGATAGAAGGCTGCACGCAGACGGTGACCATGGCGAGCCCCTTTCCGGTCGAGCCGCAGATAAAGCGCCGCGTGCGTGTGACGTGTCCAGCTCTGAGTAACGTCAACACGGGGGCGTGACTATGCGGCGCTCAGTTGCCGCAAGGAGCCTGTTGCACTATTCTGGAGAGAGGAGATTCTAAGCGCTGCAGTTCTGCGCCCAATTACATTTTCGCAAATTTAAACGGGCGTACGTAATTACTAGAATTCGTCACACGACGCCCTACTTAGACATCAAAGCCAGTCAGAGCGAGAAAATAGCGGGCCTCATTCGGAAATGTCTCAAAAAGGCACTAGAGCTACCCAAGGATACCTTGAAGCAGGGACTGCTTGGGTTATGGGTACATAGCACGTGTAAACAACTAGTCGAGGTGGTGTCCCCCTCCCAAATTGAGAGACAAAACACAGCGAAACACGCAGGGTAACACTAGCAAAAGTTGGAATAAATCCCGAAATAGGGTACCAAATCAAAGTTGCAATCGAGAGGGAACAAAGGAACGCCTTGGTGGGCCCCCTTTCCTGAAAAATATGTACTCGGAATTCAACGTAGAACGCGTGGCCAAGCGAGCCGAGGCTCTAGAGCTGAGGTTCGGTAATATGGAGAAAGCAGGCGCGGTGTATGTTGACTCGGCGGGTAGCAGAACGGGAGCGGCAGTAGCTTCGGTCGTCAATAGCCGAGGGGAGCCAGTCCCTGCGGCAGCCATGCAGGGTGCGCAACGTAGCGACTGCGGAGCAAGTTGCGATAGAGCTCATCTGCGTAGGAACAAAAGTAAAATTCGTAGAAAGCGGCAGTAAGACTGCCATTCCAAATTTCGGACGTGGCAGGATCTCGCGGACGCGGCGAAGATCCTTAGCCGACAACTGCTGAATAGGAAAAAATTTGTTAATTTGGACACCCGCACACGCTGCCTTCCCCGGAACGAGGCAGCTCACGACCTAGCCCAAATTCTCTACTTCCGGGAAGCAGTACAGCGTCCCGAGCATTGGGGGAAAGAGGAGCGCCTGGGAAGTTACGGGAAAATTATATACCATTAGAAACTGGGACGTAGGTTGGTACCCCAAAGAGACCCGAAATTAAATAATAGATAAGCTTTAGCGTGGAGGCGGCTATAATTTAATGCATTTATGGATCCGGTATGGGCGTACCACGTGTACCCAGACCCAAGATCGCATGTTAGATGCGCTCACTGTCGGGCGAGAGGGACCCTATGCCACATCATTTGGGTGCGCGCAAATTGTCCCGGGGAGGGCAGGGGGGCAAAGATATTGGTTGTAGAGAAGCCTGGGAGACCCTGCTAAGAAGCCTGGACACCGAGCTCCAGCGCACCACTATCGATCTGGGGGAAGAGGCCGTACGATGTGCCAACACACGTACGATGTGCCAGAGAACAGCCGCGTGCATTTGATTATGCCAGCGCTGACCGAGCGCGTGCGGTACTTGCTTCGTGCATTAGGGACGATGAGTGCGGTGACTACGATTCAGTTAAGAAAGCCGTACTAAACGAGCTGAAACTCACCCCCGCCGACTACCTAGACCGGTTCGAGCGCGCCGCAAAGCGCAAGGATGAAACATGGGCGCAGTTTGCATCTCGCGTGAAGACTTACTTCCATTACTACCTGCGGTCGAGGGAAGCAGACACTAAGGAAGATTTCGTGGCTCTCGTCGTGGCCGACCGGAAGAAGGCTAGCCTAAGCTCCGAGGGCTTAGAATACGTGCGCCTCCGCGAGGGAGAGAAATGGGTGAAACCTGACGAGATGTCACGGATACTGCAGACATTCGAGCAGGCTAAGGGAAAGGGGCGTGCAGTGCGACAAACGGTCACACAATAGGAGAAAGAAAAGACCCCTCCACAACCTGCGAACACCGACAACAAACGACAAATGCAGTGTTATGTGTGCAGCGCAGTTGGTCATCGCGCAAAGGACTGCCCAAGAGCGGCTCAGAATGCGCACAAAACCGATAAACGTGTTCGGACGCAGAGGGTAGCAGTGGCCAGCATAGAAACAGCTGAAACCGTAGTGTCAGCCCGCCCGCACAGGACTTTGCTGGCAGAAATCAATGTTCCACGGTCGACTGAAGAAGTACGGCAATCAAAGCTACAGCAGGTAGGAATCGAATGCGCTGCAGTGCCGGCAACGGCTATCATAGACACCGGCAGTGAGATTACTGTAGTCAGAGAAAGCCTCGTGCCGAGCGTGTCCCAGCAGCCTTTCGCAAGATTAAGCTTGTGTCAGCTTTTGGCGATACAATAGAGGCAAAGCTGGTTGCCCTCACGGTAAGTCTGAAGCGGCGCCCCACACTTGTAGCGCGACCAGAGGCCGTACATATCGTCTGCGCGCTCACGGGCAAGCTCGCAGAAGGAGTAGACTGCTTGTTGTCGCGGGAGGACTGGAAGCTGCTAACGCAGACCGACAGCCATGGCGAAACGCTTGTCCCCAGCAAGAACCACGTTGCGGCTGACACAGTTAGCGTGTCCTTCTCCGCGGCCGAGAAGGCCCACGAGCCGACCCCAACGACGGGCGAGGCTCACGGGAACCAATCCCAAGCAAACGAACAGTCAGATGATGAGTCGATCCCGATGTCGGGCGAGCAGCACAAAACAGGCAGCGACGAGTATCCGACCGAAGACCAGTGCTCAATGCATGACGAGGAGGACGAGTCCTCAAAGCAGTGAGAGAAGTTCCGTTCGGCCCAGCTGTCAGATCAAAGCCTTAGGAAAGCTTGGGAGGACGCAACAACGGGAAAAGGGGGCATGTTCGTCTCGAACGGTCTTTTATACCACCGGGACTCCGTGGCAGGCACAAAAGTCAAGCAGCTCGTCCTACCCCTCAGCAGACGGGAAGAAGTGCTTTCTCTGGCCCATGAATCTCTGTGGGGAGGATATTTGGGCCCAGGAAAGACGAGGGCGAGAATTAAGTATAGTTTTTTTTTTTGGAACGGTTTAGAGACAGATGTGGCACAACGGTGGAAGACGAGTCACGCTTGCAAGATGAGGTCAGATAGGCGGCTTAAAGACAGAGTGCCTATCACGCCCCTCACCAGACCCGACCACCCGTATCAAGTAGTAAACGTCGACATTATCGGGCCGATTGACGTACCCTGAGGCCGGGGCCATAGGTACGCTCTTTGTCTGGTTGATTTGTGCAAGCGGTGGCCCGAAGTGGTTTGTCTGCGTTCCCTGACCGCGAGAGCAACATGCGACGCCCTGCTCGCAATATTTAGCCGCACCGGCATCCCGGAAGTTGTATGTTCAGACCAGGGAACCAACTTCACTGCACAGCTGACGAGAGAAATGTTGGCAAGGTTGGGATGCGCACCCCGTTTTTCAACTCCAGAACACCCCGAGAGCAACGGGACGGTAGAACGGTGGAACCGTGTCCTGAAAAACATGCTGTTCCATGTAATTGAGAAAGACCCGAGAAACTGGGACAGACTCATCCCATTCGTGCTATGGGCGTATAGGGAGGTACCCCATGACACCACAGGGGTTGCCCCATTCCGGCTCCTTTACGGCAGGAATCCTACGGGGCCACTGGCCATTTTGCAGAGCACGTGGACGGGGGAGCAGCCGCTCCCAAACACACTAAGGGACGAGCCTGCGAAATATTTGAGGCAGCTTCGCGAACAGCTAGAAATCGCCGCGGCAGTAGCAGGGTTAACTGCAAGCGCACGGCAACGGAGCTACGTGCAGGCGTACAATAGACAAGCCCGGAACAAAGTTTTCAACGTCGGAGATCAAGTTCTCGTGTTTGACACCGACCGTGACAGTAAACTAGCTCCTAAATGGCTCGGTCCATATGCCATAACCGCACAGGAAAGGCAGAACTCCTACAGGATCGATACCGGAGCGCGAGTCGCGCCACTTGTGCATGCAAAAGGCTTCGGCCTTACTACGCGCGGGTTAGCCACTTTGGAGTCGTCTCCAACGAAGACATGGATTTCGGGGAGATTGAGTGCACACCTCGCCTTACACCCGCACAGTCGGGTCCCTTTTCCATCGAGCCGGTGAAACTGGCACATTTGGACTGTCAGCAGCGCGCCGAAATCGCGAAATTTTTCACTGGTTACGCGGACCTGTTCAATGAAACACCGGGAGCGACGGAAGTGGGACTGCACAAATTCGAGTTACAAGACGGGTACCGGCCCAAACGCGCCTTCCCTTATCGAGTGCCCGAGCTCCTTAGGAGGGAGGATGGCCGCCAAGTGGACGAATTTTTAGAACTGGGTCTCATATACCCTGTTGAGAGCGACTACGCTCATCCCGTGGTGTGTGTGGGGAAGAAGGACGGCTCAGTGCGCATGTGTATCGATTACCGCGCGCTGAACACAGCCATACGCACTGATGTATTTCCGATGACACCCCCACAGGAGTTAATCATGAGGGTAGGCCGCGCGAAGTTTATTACACTAGTAGACCTACGGCGAGGTTACTGGCAAGTACCGGTGGCCCCCGAAAGCCAACATTTGACTGCCTTCGTAACCCACGAAGGGCAGTACGCTTGGCGCGTCATGCCATTTGGGCTGAAAAATGCGGCTGCCAACTTCCAGCGAATGATGAACACGTTGCTGTCCAGGCATCAGGCCTACGCCGCGGCGTATCTCGATGACATCGCCATTTTCTCGGCTTCGTGACAGCAACACCTGAACCATTTGAACATTGTGTTTTCCTTACTCCGGGAAGCAAAGCTTAAGGTGAGCCCGGAGAAGTGTCAAGTCGCGCAGGCGCAGGCCAGGTACTTAGGTCACATAGTGGGAGGTGGTACCCACGGGCCGGACCCCGAGAAGCTAGCCGCTATTCAGGACCTCGCGCCGCCTGCCACGAAAAAGCAGCTCCGAAGCCTGCTGGGGCTATGCGGCTACTACCGTGAATACGTCCAGAATTATGCTGAGGTCGCCGCGCCACTCACGTCCTTAACGAAGCGAGGGGTACCAAATGCGATTCCTTGGACTCGGGAAGCACAGCTGGCTTTTGATACGCTAAAGAATTCGCTCTGCGAAGCGGCAGTGCTAAACACCCCTGATATCAGCAAGCCATATTGGCTGTTCACGGATGCATGTGAAGTCGCGGCTGGAGCTTGCCTGGCAGAGATGGGAGATGTAGGGCGAGAGGAGCCGATCGCCTTCGCTAGCCATAGATTCACGCCAACTCAGACCCGCTGGTCAACGATCGAGCGCGAGGCATTCGCCATAATTTGGGCTCTTAAGAAATTTGACCATTGGGTGTTTGGGGCACAGATTAACGTGGTCTCCGATCACAATCCTTTGGCTTATCTGACGACGAGCACGCCTCATGGGGCAAAACTAGCAAGGAGGGCGCTGGCCTTGCAGCGCTACAATGTGGTTGTAACGCACAGGAAAGGCGTCTGCAACGGCAACGCCAACGCGTTCTCTCGCGTCCCCAGCATCAGCTGGGGAAAAGAGCAAAGCGATAATTGAGCCATGACCCCTCAGGCAGGCGTGAATGTTCCCGTTCACTCGCCGGACTTTGTGATGTGAACAGTGGTGTGCGATGGATCCCTGTGCAAGGACGCTGGAACGCCGACGCTCGTACTCTCATGAACATTTATGAACAGTTTATGACCAAGTGTGTCGTTCTTGTGTAGTGTTGCGAATCTTTTTCGTTTCGCTAGAACTGGTTATTTCTGGCTGCATGTGCACCCAAGTTTGATGTTCATGTCGCTGCGGCATTTGTTTACTAAGCTTAAATGAGCGGACTCCAAGCTCATTTCGCATCTTAGGGGGGACGTGTAAGGCCGCACTTCATTGACGCCCCCATCTTTCTTTCCCATGAGGCCGCCGCGCCTCCGGTCTACGCTAAGATTTCTCTGTAAAGCCACGCGCTTCGCACCCACGTGTCCCCTGCAAACACACACAAAAGCCCGGAAGTGACTGCACGCTTAGCAGCGTCGCCATGACTGCTGACTGCTAGCATTGTCGACCGCGGGCGGGGTGTCCACCGGTACCACCGGGGCACCAAGAAATCGTGCCAGCGGATTCCTGTACCATTCCGCAGAAACTTGCGAGGCTTTAGTTCCGCGAAGGACCCTTTAGTTTGCTGGCATTACTGCCAGCACCAAATCATGGCGGGGCTCGTTTCCTTCCTTTGGAACGAGTCACTCCCAAGATGATTCATGCAAGTGACTCGCCCTGTTGTTCACCTAGAACTCGTCATCCCTGGAAAAGCGTCATGTGGGTGCGGCGGCGAGAGTGGAAAGGGGAGAGAGTGCGGATAGTGTTAGGAGTCCCGCGTGGAGAGGGTCTCCTGAATGTTCTTTTTATGTTTTTTTTTTTGTTTTGTCAAGCCCTGGGTTCGAGGTTGTGCCCAACCTTCCAGGGCTGTGGTTACTGTATGTTAAGACTTTCATTGGTTAGGGAAGTCTAGGGCGGGCCTTGAAACTTGACCGCCCTAAGTCTTTTGTTTGTAAAGCATATAAAAATGCATGCAAAAGCACTGGAGAGCAGTCCTAGATGAGCCCTAGACTTGTGTAGTCTCGGGAAGGACTCCGTGCTTGGCACCTGCTTCTACAAGCACCTAGGCTTTAACCGGAACCCTCCGGTCAATAAGTAAGGTCAGGTAGAGAGTTTTCTCTGTGTGAGAATTTCTCATTAAGTTGCAGTGCATTTGTTACTTTGCTTCTGTAACCCAGTTTGCCTCTGTACATACTTGTAAATATAATCCTTCCTTTGACCTTCTACACCTGGCCATCTTGCTTATTGATCGCCGAATCGTCAACGATTGGAAGGGTCTGAGCCCTTCCGAAGAACTCAACGGACCATCAAGAAATTACTCCCAGCCACCGATCAGCGAAGGCGCGTGCGCCTGTCTTCGGGAAGACTCCGTCGTGATCCTCCTTTCGTCAGACTGCCGTACTGCCTGGCAAACAAATTTTGTTTTGTTTATTCGGCTCTCTCCTGTGCCCTCTATCATCTCCTGTGTTACTTTGCATATGCTCCGTTGTTTTGTGGAATCAGGTGGTATATGCTATTACAAGTGATTAGAAACTTCTTTGTATCGTCTACTTGCTGTATAAAGTTATTTTGTTTCTCTCTTTCTTGCGGCCAGCGAAAGCTTTTCACCAAACAAACACCCTTCATCCCACCCTCCTTGTCACTTGGTAACTACTGGTTTCTGGTTGAGCTTGCCACGCTGAGTCGCGGGCATCTTCTTTGAGACCGAGACTGCTACCCCCACAGGAACTAAGTGTGTCTGGAAGTACACATTACAATTGCGCGGAAAGTGACAGTAGACTTGTTTTCCTGAAGACCTTTTCTCTTCTACTAATAAGGATCATTCTCGGTGCGGCACCGACATAAGAGTCAAGAAGTTTACTCCACATGTTCGCGCGTTACGAAAGACAAGAGCTGCACTCACCTGTGAGAGTGCTCACGATAACTCCAATCAGAACACAGGCGAATATGGAAAAGAAGCTCGCCCACATGTGCGACACACGAAATATGAGGGGAGGTCCTTCCGAGCTGGAAGGAAAAATAAGAAGCAGTACAAATTTTTCCTCAATTCTGGGGTAAAATCTTGCAGGTATCGTTATCACGTTCGCACTGCAATAGTAGTTTTCATAACTTCTACCAGAGGTCTCATAAGGGGCACTCACTCCAAAGATAGGGGGATTTAGCTTGCTCTTAAGAGTTACCAGTATAACAGGGCTGCGAACGGTGGACGTAATTTTTGAAGCGCATTAGAAGAAACGGATCATTAAGCCGCCAGTGAGTGCCTAGCGTGGTAGCGATGTCAGGAGCATTGTCCCGCTACAACCAAAAATTTTCACGTCGTTTGGTCAACTTAGGAGAACCTCGTTTTACTGAGTCATCCTTCGCAGTATAAACCAGGCCATCATAATTCGAAAGATGAATATGTTGAACATCGCAGACCATGTGAAGGTAATACTCAGGATCTTTCTGAACACCCACACGTTTCCACAGGTCTTGAAATTGGTCTTGTGATTGGTCTCGGCGACAACAATGACCTGCAGGGGCATCAGCTCGCAACGAAAAAACAAATGAGTATAACCGAAATAAAATCAGTACATTAAACCGGCCCTGAACTTCGTGCTGTGCTGCTTAGAGATATCAATTTCTGATTTAGATTTCATACTTCGTAATGTTCAGCGCAGGTTATAGGCATGACGATCTGTCATTGCCATCAGTAAGACTGAACGAAGCATCATAGCCCATATATAAACTTAAAACAATATCGTTGCGTAGCAGTGACAAAGAAAGGATTCAAGGATACTGAGTCAACATTTTCAGCAGATTGGGCTCGGTGCAACGCGAAAACTTTTTTTATTTTATTATTTCTTTCCTATATTCTGTGATTGGCTAAACTTCTGCCTTATCCTCGCCATCACTGCGCTTCAGTCTTGCGTAGGAGAGCACGGAGCGTGGGGTCACTTGAGCGAGTCATAAAGGACCGAAATAAACCAAAGAGAGAAAAATGCCATTACAATTTTGGTCTAACATTTTCTCTCATAAGCAGCGTTAAAGCTTCTGCGCCATAACCACGAGGAAGGACGTCCTAATACGGCATCTTGTACCAGTGTACAAAATCTTGTTACGCCATCTTGGGAAGTGGAATTTTATAAATTTAGCCGCATAGTTCAAAGAACATCCTGCCAAAAAGCAAAGAAAGTTGGGTATGTTAAATGAAGACTGTTTTATTTTTAACTGCAACTCGCTCAGTAATTCTGTAGCAGCCGACCGCGCTGCTGTAGGCAGGTGATCCCCAAATGGAGGGACTTGCGTAGGCAGTGAACTTTCGGTATGTGCTTTTCTTGTCGCCATTGAGTCGCTTGGCTCACTTGGTTCCTGTTGTGCGGTCAAAAACTAATTTTTGTCGAGACAAAAAGCTCGTGCCGCAAAAGAAGAGAGAGAATTTACATGCCTGCTTGTGGTAGAGGCTCGGTATTTTGGTGATAAAGACTCTCTGAATCATCTCGATCAACAAGAAGCATTGCTGTTCTTCATCCATCGGAGGAACACTGAGAAGGTGCAGTTTCTATTCGTCTTTTCTAGTGATGCCTTCTTTCAGATTCGGAACTTAAGTTATAAGCAAAATTTACACTTTATGGCTTTTCAGTGCTGGATGAATCGCTCCTCAAGAATCTTGATTAGGGGCCCGTGCTTCTTTTGTCTCTAGGTTACTTTGAGAAACTCTGACCTTAATGTCTGAGCCAAATGGATACGAGAATCTCTTAGATTGCAAGAAATACCAGCCGCTGAATGCATTTTCTAATAACGAAACTCATTTCGTATGCTGATTGCAATTTAGAAGTGGTCTTACTCTGTGCGCGCGGCAGGAAGGGTGGCGTTTCCTCCAGAAATGACGATGCTTTGGTTCACAGGGCAGAACTCCAGCGTTGTTTCCATCCTTCGAGGTTTTCTTCCGTTTCGAATCGTATCTGCGATGTGTGCTAGCTGATAGGCAACCACTGCGAGCGTAGCCACACCTGCTCCCTGTGAAAGTATCCGCGTCTCTGAATACTGCCTAGCTTTTGCGAAACAATAATTCATAAAACTGAGGAAATCGTGCACACCTCAACATTTTTGTTATCCTAATAGTGTTAAGCTAAATTTCTCTTGCATACTTGACATGAACGCTAAGTTAGGTTTTTGGCGTTTTTAGTTGGCAGGTGACCAGAAATATGAGCGGAGAACGATTCGGATGAGTTCTTATGCTAGACAATACTTTTAAAATAAGCTGGCGCGCACAAAATGTGCGTTCTCTTATTAGCGTTTGCATGTACTTAACAATTGTTTAAATATTGACATATTTTAACGAAAAGGGTACAACGTCAGACTTGTTTTGATGAAAACTGTGTTATGTTATATTTTAGGGCATCAGGAGCTCAAAAACGAGCAGTGCAGCAAAATGCCGGAAAATTAAACTGAAGCAGCCATAAAGAGGCTCTCAATAGTCGATTCCTGTTCGTTAGTTTTGAATAGATGGTGTCATTGCTGCAGCTCCTACTCCTTTGAAAAAAGATGAAGTGAAAAAGTATAACACTGCCAGCACTCAATGCTTCACTAGTGAATAAGGCTTTGAATAAGTGGAAGCAAGATGGAGTGGGACAGTTAATATAGTGCATGTGCAAGAATAACCTTCAAAAAAGATGACAGAAGCCAACAGCCACAGAAACCAAGGGCACAGGGGATTTTTTTTTAATTAATTTATTTATTTTGTGGTGTTGATAAATTTAGAATATTACTGAATATGTTATCGCTTAAATGCTAATTGATTAGAAAAGCAGAAGAAAAAACAACCACATGCCGCCGGTGGGATCCGAACCCACGACCTCCGAGAAGGTCAGTCTTCGATGAGAGGTCACCTGACTTAATTTTCAAGTGACCTGTATGCCTTCGGTCTCACATACTGATTCTTACAAGGTCGTAGCAAGTGTTCAGAAGGGTTTGTTCTTTCCGGCAGCGCAATGATATCTACAGCAACCTTATGGCTAGTACAGAAGAGGGGACATGAGCAAAGAGTAAAGCAATGTCAGCCTTACTATTTTCCAATTTGAAATGTGCACGATTGCAAAGCAGCTAATACACAACATCATTTGAATCACGAAAGTGGGAAATCATCTAAGGAGATATTACAGTTGTTGTTTTCTCGTTGTGCTTTTGTTTGAATCTTTGAAATCTTCTCCCATGAATCACCTTGCCGCACTTGTATTCAAATTCAACTTAGTAGACAGCAAATTAGAGGAGGCTTTTGTTTAAAAGCAAGTTCGCTACTGCAGTTGCTAGATAGGCTTTGCAATCTTATGTTGAGAAAGAAAGAGAGCAATAGATTGCAGAGGTTGACATGCGGTTTATGGGGACTAACGTCCCAAAGCGACTCAGGCTATTAGAGACGCCGTAAAGAAGGGCTCCGGAAATTTCGACCACCTGGAGTTCTTTAACGTGTGCTGAAATCGCACAGTACACTGGCCTCTAGAGTTTCGCCTCCATCAAAATTAATTCATCGCGGCCGGGATCAAAGCCGCGTCTTTCGGGCAGCAGCCGAACGCCGTAACCACTGAGCCATTGTTGCGGCAGAGCTTGACATACCTTCGAATGGACGAAAGGGAATAATACAGCTAAAAGGCAGAGGCCTACAAATGCCGCCGTGATGCCGTTGTACACCATCATAAAGATCTGTAAAATAAATAATTGTAAAGCACTAAAAAAGAGCGCGTATGAGAGCAAAAATATCTGCAGTCCCAGAATGAGCGCCAAAAGCACAAAGTGGCAAGTAGAGAAGGCTGGAAAGCAAAGCACAGAGGTTTTCATTATGGCTTAAATCTTCTATCTCTTCTGCATGGATAAAATATAACGTGACTATGTATGGGTGGCGATGTCGTCAAATGGAAGAATCAAACATAAGCAATATAGGTCTGCACTGACACAATCGTATGCCGCTGCTTTAGGATCAGAACTTGTTACGAACTTTGTTACATCCAGACTTTGAGCGCTAGATTTTGTTTCAGAGTAGTTACAGTTTGGAGCTCTTGCTCTCGTCTTTAGTGATAGAAAGTAAGACGTGAACATTTTTTTTGACATTCTGAGCAACGGCACTCATCAGCTTTTTGACAATGCACACAATCTATTATGCTAGCATCGTGATTGGCGGTCGTTGAATGGCGTGAACAGGTGTTGCTACTCACTGCAAATTCGGGTGCGGGCCAAATGCACTAAGACACATGACGAATCTCGCAAGTTTTACTATTAGTATTGTTAAATGCTATATTTTCGTTGTCAGCTCCGATGAGCATAAGATAATCACTCTCAGCATTTTTCAGAATAGCAGAAATGTTCCGTGTACAAGACACGTTGCCTAGATCGGGAACAAATAAAGAGGAAATCGTACTCACTCTAGTCAGTGAGCCCATGTGTACGCACATTGTGCTATATACTGTCACTAAGATACCCAAAAGCAGAGCTGAAAGATGTTGGCAAAAAGAAGAACATATTATCGATCGGAAAAGTAAAGTGACTGCATGAGACTCTTTTTAACACTTTGTTACCACTGCGGTAAACATGAATACAATTAGCTTTACGGCGCAGTTTCTATGCTACGCAATCACTAGGCATATGTAGGCCAGTTACAGTAACTCATTCACCACAACCACCATCATCATCATTATATCAGACTGTCGATAGTAAGCAAAAAAAATTAGCAGCTGATATGCAACTATTGCTGTCCTGTGACAGCTGCGGCCACCACACTGAAAGAAAAATTTTATTATCATTCCCTCACTCGACTTTCTCGCTCACGCGACAATCCCCACCAATTGCAATCAACTATTTGATTTCTAAACGTTTCCGAAAGTTAGTTTTCGTGAAATGCCCTACCCAAGTACATTTCCTCGTATTTCTCTCCACTAAGCCATAATTAAGCCACAACAAGGCGCACTTCCCGTCGGCGGGACGAACCCGTCTTTTAACCCTTCTCCAAGGTTGCGCCGCGCGACCGTCAAGGCTGCCCCGGTCACTGCTCCGAGGTTCCTGTCAGAACATACCTGTCGTGAGGGTGGCTCTCCCGTGAATTTTGTTATTTAGGAGGCGGCCTGTAACACTCATATTGTGCGGATTTCTCTTATGACGTGATTATTAATGTAAATATGTTCTATTCTCCAGTAGCCTTTACGAAAGACTATCTGGCGCTTTGTTATCTTGAAGTTTAAGGTTCTGATTCCGATCGGTCTGTAATTTTTCATGTCCTCGACGTCTGCTTCTTTATAAATTATAATATTATTGGTGTTTTTCCATGATTACGGCATGATCGAGGTCTTGAGGCATTGTGCACGCAGGGAGGTGAGTCCATGGCAATTTCAACACCGTCCTTCAACAGATCTGCTCATACCTGATCATCACCAGCTGCTTTTCCACCTGCATCGCTTGTAAGGTTTTTTTTTTACTTCATATTACATTACACCAGCATTATGTCCGATTGCTCTGGACTGCTGGCTCTCATCGTTTCCTCACTGTTTTGATGACTCTATAGATCTGTTCAGAAAACACCAGCTTCTTTGAGCATCTTACCACACAAGTACTGACATTGCTCTCTTTTTCTCTTAGGGCATATATCTGATTTTTGCGCATGTCTAATTTCCCCTTCACCTCTCCTAGTTAACCTCTCTATATTATATGAATGTCGATTCTCTTCATATTAAACATCTTTATATCGGTTACGTTACGCTTGCTGACTTTTATGTTTGATACGTTCAATTCCC
The DNA here is from genome assembly GCF_055824585.1 of Amblyomma mixtum. NCBI lineage: Eukaryota > Metazoa > Arthropoda > Arachnida > Ixodida > Ixodidae > Amblyomma > Amblyomma mixtum. The sequence continues at coordinate 26,170,440 of NC_143021.1, read as the reverse complement.
TGAGTTGAGTTAGTGCACCCTCCAAGACGACACGTGCACCCTCCAAGAAGACCTAAACGCTCTCTCCCGTTGGTGTGAAACATGGCTCATGCCTTTAAACGCGATCAAATGTAAAGTCATGACATTTTCTCGCCTTCGCAACCAGATTAAGACCACCTACTACCTCAACTCTACACCCGTTGCCTACACATCATCATACAAATACCTTGGCCTGCACATGACACCATCACTGTCATGGATTACACATATTGACACCATTTGCTCCGAAGCCTCACGCGTTCTCGGCTACATGCGGCGTAGTCTCCCCGACTCATCCTCACACATTAAAAAACTAGCATATCTCACATTCGTCAGACCAAAGCTTGAATACGCATCAGCCATCTGGAACCCATCACAATCATACCTCGCCGCAAACCTCGAAGCCATTCAAAACCGCGCCGCACGATCTATCACCTCGGACCATTCCAGAAATTCCAGCGTCACCTCAATGAAAAAAGATCTCGACTTGCCGTCCCTTGCATCACGCCGCATCATATCTCGTTTGTGCCTTCTTCACACATTCTATTATCACCCAGGGTCCAGGCATGAGCTACTAACAACACCACTAAGATCTTCCCGATTAAGCCAGAGCTAGTCTCTGGCACGAATTTCCACCCGCACCTTTGCAATGGGTAGCTCATTTTCCCCTCATGCAATAGTCTTATGCAAATCGTTACCCGAAAACATAGCCGAATGCACAGACAGAAAACAATTCCGTAATAAGCTAAAACTTCCGCTATCCTGAATAGACTGTCCCCTTTGTACTCTTTTGTTACTTAGTTTAGTTGCATTTCTGCACCTTAGTGTAATTTTGTTTCTCTTGCGCTTGCTTGTTTGCTGTTATTTCACTTAGATGTATGTCTGCATTCTTTACTGTATTTTTCTTGCTTTTGTTTTTGCTTGCCTTCGTTGTATTTTGTATCTTGCTCTTTACATTTTTCCACGTTCAAGATATGTACATTATGTTAATTCGCCCCCCCCCTTATGTAATGCCCTCGGGTCCTTGAGGAGAAAAAAATGAAAAAATGAAATTTCATGCTACGGTGTTTCTTCAGTTGCAGTTTGTAATGGAATTTCACACGTAAATACACTATGTAAGATTTTTCGAGCCCTGAGATAACTTACGGGTAAGCAGTATAATTTATTACCTACTTCTTAAGCGCAGTCCGCAATAATTGCAAGTAAGTGTTGAGAGATGACGTCGAGGAAAAGCATCCTCCTTCCGTGCAAGATGACCACGGTTCGATTCCGGTGCCGCACAATTCAGCACCAGATAAAAAAAAAATTCCGATTGTGAATGTAATTGAATAACCAGTTCAGGGGTGACGGCTTATCCCAATGACCGCCAACCACAACGCACTACCTCACCGCCTCACCAGAACACGATAGGGCCACTCCGGAGTAATGCTTGGCCGCAACCTCTTGTATGGCTACACTAATTAACTCCCGGCACTTGCACAGCGACTGACCAAGGTGGCTGTCAGACCTGTTATTCAGCGGAGGACGCCAAGAAACTGTGACTCCGATCAGGCCGCCATTGCTAACATAGTCCTCGCAATGTTTAACGCTAGAAGCTTATTAAGTCTTACTAACGTAACAGTGCTCATCACGGAACTAGCGGGCAATAAATTGGTTCGTAGGACGGATGAAGAACAGGTCTGGTACGCACTACGATCTCATGATTTAGTGCACAGACGAAAAATACGCTTGCGATTCCTGATTAATAAAGATATAGCTGGCAACATGGACACAATGAATACCATTATTGGGATGGTGGATGTTATCGTAATTAAGAATACAAACGGGTAAACATCTTGGTTAGTACAGTCCAATATACCTATATCGAACTATGATGACCAAATAGTCGAAAGCTTCTATGAACACGCGAATCGGTAATGATTAAAGGGAAACGCGCTACAGTGTGCTGATCGGAAATTCAGTACTAAAGTACGCAAAAAGCAGGCTGTAGACCATGCATATGGAGACTTGGCATTCGTTATAGGAATGGCAGGGAGAAATCAGTAGAGTAGGCGAGACTACCTTACGGATTACAGAACCTTATTATTAATTATTAAATAACTTACGGATTCGAGACCATAACTTATGGATTGAGCACGCATTCTTCCAAATACGGGAGTGCTGGAAACTGACGCTGACCAACCCAAAAGTTGAGACTCAAAATAGAGTGGACCCTTTTTTTTAGCTAAGCTAACCCTGGCATCGTGCAGGATGTGGATGTGCTTGGCGAGGGGCGATTCAGTGATCCTAGGATATAGCAGTCTCGAATTAAAGACAGAACGCCGGTTAACGCCATTGAAGGAGCCCAGCAACCAGTTAGCGATAGGAAGGAAAGGCGAGGAATCCAGAATCTTTCTCCAGAACAGGCATTCCGCTTTAACCGAGGACGATTACCTTAGTGTGCCTATCTTAGGTTGTCACCAGGTGTATCAAAGGACGCCAACTAGGGTCACGCTATGAAAGGACGCCAACTCGGGTCAACCGCATATCAACCGGTCATGCAGACGCCTTTCCTTCTACTGCAGGCTATCTTATCCTGGACCATCCCCACCACACCTTTCAACGTTTTCCGTTTGCGGCCCTCGGCTGTGCGCGGCGCCGAAGAATCCGCCTGGCTGCCAGTTGAGACTTCGAGCTACCACGCATACGACGAATTTCACCTGCATCCGTTGCTTCCGGCGGTGAACAGGACCATCATCTGGCAACGTGGTGCCAGTACCAGCGCGGAAGTTCCCCGACTACAAAAGCCGCTGCGCCGCTGGAGCCATTTGGGGCACGACACCGCATATCAACCGGTCATGCAGACGCCTTTCCTTCTACTGCAGGTTAGTTACCTACCCTGTGCCACATGTTTTCGCACTAGTGATCGCTTCCTGCTAGCGGTGTCGTGCCCCAAAGACGCCATTCTCTTTTGCCATAGATTGTTATTGCCTCCTCCTTTTGTCTTAACGCCCATTTTGCTTCTCTTTTGCTCATTTTATCTGGAGATATCGAACTAAACCCAGGCCCTACCGAAAACGATGCCCCTCCAACCCTCGAATCTATCTCACAGGCCATATTACGCATAGAATCGAGCCAGAACACTATACGTTCAGAGCTCGCCTTGATCAGGTCGACACAAACAACCATTGAAGACTCTGTGCGTCGACTTTCATCACGCGTCGAAGTACTTGAAAAAATTGTTGAAAACAACCCTGAAAATGATGCCGCATCTAAAGCTACCCCGGACTTGACTAAACTTTCTTCTGACGTCAAACTGCTGACGACCAAGTACGATGACGCCGAAAATCGCTTACGCCGCTCGAACTTTTTGTTCTTTGGAATTACAGACGAACTCGGTGAAACTTGGGCACAATCTGAAGAACGCGTTGTTTCTTTTTGCTCGGACAAGCTTGACATTTCAATTTAAAATCATCAGATCGAACGTGCGTATCGATTGGGTCGATTCGAGGTAGGAAAAAACCGCCCAATCATTGTAAAGCTAATGCATTTCAAAGACAAATCATGGACATTGCTTGCTGGTCCGAAGCTGAAGGATACATCGTTTTCTATCCGCGAGGATTATTCAGCCAAGGTACGCGTGGCTAGAAAGAAACTTTTCACTTATGGTCAACAGAACAACGCCTCTTTCAAGATTCATTTTGACAAGCTGCTGATTGGCAAAAAGGTTTTCACTTATAATGCAGATACGGATTCTGTTGTCGAACTAAAACCATAGCGATTACAGAAAACACCGAGACCCCCACAATCGCCTCATTCCAATCCTTCACAGAGCAGCCGCTCAATCGATACCTACAATAATGTTTCGCTTTTGCTGACAAATATTAGGAGTTACCTGCCCAAAAAAGAATCTGTTGAGGCGCTTCTCGACGACCACAGCACTGACATCGCATTATTCACTGAATCCTGGCTCGCATCCGATATAGATGATATCGAACTTTTGCGCGACAATCAATCTTTCACTCCTACCGACGAGACAGAGTTGGTCGTCGGGGAGGCGGCATTCTTGCTCTGGTGAAAACAAGCCTTTCAGGTCATCCACCGGAAAGTCATCAAGCGGGCTCTCGACCTCCCGGTCACCACGTCCAACCAGCGACTTCTGGCCTTGGGCGTGGTAAACACATTCCGGGAGCTTCGAGAAGCCCACTTAGTCAACCAATACACGCGTTTTGCACAGACCACGTCCGGTCGCCGCCTCTTGGACCGGCTACACATCAAACATGACTACCATATTGAGGACAGGGAGAGAGTGCCAGAACCCTGGAGACGCGCCCTCCGGGTCCGACCCCTTCCCCGCAACATGTCCAGAGAAGACCATAGCGGTCGTCGCCAGGCGCGCGAGGAAGCGTTGGCGCGATACTATGGTAACCAAGAACATGTGTATTACGTGGACGTTGCCGGCCCACACCACGGGGTGTGGTACACGGCCGCAGTCGTACACAACACAAGCACAGTTAACGGGCTCACTTTCAAAGCCTACAGCGCAACACACGCGGATGAGATTGCCATTGCTCTGGCTCTCACTACTCCCAAGTCGAAACACATCATCACCGACTCGCGAGGGGCTTGTCGGAACTATGAGTTGGGCTGGGCTCCCCCGCTTGCCTGGCGCATATTCGAATATAGCTGCCGATGCGAAGATCCAACTCCACGCAACCTGATTTGGGCCCCCGGTCACCAGGGCCTCCAGGGAAAAGAACAGGCCGATCAGGCCGCCCGCGCACTCTCTCCCCGGGCTATCTCCCTGTCCTTGGACGCCTACTCCCAATCAGACAATCTGGCCCTTACATTCAAACACATCACCGATTACTACAAGGAGGAGCACCGGCGCTACCCGGACCCTTGTAAGGGACTGGATCGCGCTGACGAGCGCCTCCTCATCAAAATTCTTACTAACACTGTACTGTCCCCGGCGGTACTTAAACATTTCAACGCATCCTTTGATGGCTCGTGCCAGTTCCGTGGGGAGGTGGCTGACACCTTCCACATGGTTTGGGCGTGTCAATCAAACCCATCTATCCCCCCCCAACCTCAACCCCACCAGAGAGGACTGGGAGGCGGCCCTGCTCGGCTGTCAGGACCTAAAGACCCAAAAGGCCTTGATTCACCGGACGCGGGCGGCGTTGCTTGCCAATGGGGCCCCGGAATAGGGGCTCCACCTGGTATTGTTAGGGGAAAGGGCCAATAGGGCCTACCCCAATCACCTGTCTGTAAATATTTATTGCACTATAAATGTTTTTCACCACCACCACCCCAGTTGATATCAATTGCCATAGCGAAATGCTGTGCATCAAATTGAATTTTCCCTCTTGCACCAACAATCTAATTGCATGCTATCGAGCCCCCGACACGGATCCTTCTTTCATTAGCGACCTTCACTCTGTTCTTGAAGACTTTCAGTCTCGATTCTCTCATGCCAACTTCATACTCTGCGGCGACTTCAATTTCCCATACATCGATTGGGATGACTTGACTGCGTTATCTCGTCCATCAAAACATTTCTTAGATCTGGTCCTTACATTTAACCTTACCCAAACAGTGTGTGCACCAACTCGAGGCTCAAACATACTAGACCTCGTCCTTGTATCCAATCCAGAATTACTTCAATCGCTTTCGTGTACTAGTGGTCTAAGTGATCACTGTATCATAACTTTCAACCTGTCAACTGAAATTCCTATACGGCAACCGTCTGTTAAATACATCCGTGATTATTCTAAGACCGATTTCCCAAGCATTAACTCCCACCCTGAAGAATTTCTTCATACGTTTCAAATTTCCATACATAGCAGATCCGTGAATAACAACTGGTGTCTTTTTAAAGAGAAAATGTTATCGCTTAGAAGCTTACGTCCCGCTCATCTGCATTCGAGGGGATGCCAATAAACCATGGTACTCAAATGCGCTGAGGAAGTTGTTGCGAAAGAAAAAACGCCTATTCCGTAACGCAAAGAAATCAGGATGCGCTAGGAAGTGGGACAAATACTTTGCAAGTCTGCACGAATACACACAGTTATTACGATCTTCAAAACGAAACTTCTACTGTCACGATCTCATAGAGATAATGCGGGTAAACCCCAAGGAGTTTTGGAACTTGCTCACGCCCAATAAAAACACTTCGCACAATATTTCCCTGAAGCCACGTGACGGCTCCGATGTTCCAATTTCCGAGCGCTCCGACGTCATGAATTCCTATTTCACGTCTGTATTTACCCAGGAGCCAACAGCAAGCATTGTTTCCGTGCCAAGTCTAAATTATGCACCTATGCCACCTGTTACCATTACAGCAGAGGGAATTTTAAATCTCATAGATAATCTAAATATATCCACTTCCCCTGGACCAGACAACCTCCCTGCTATGATTTTTAAAGCAACTAAATATTTCACGAGCCAAATCTTGCAACTCATTTTTTCCCAGTCTCGTAGCACTAGTCAGATTCCAGACGACTGGAAATTAAGCAAAGTTGTCCCAGTGTTCAAAGCTGCAGATCGCTCCGACCCCTCAAATTATCGACGAATTTCACTGACATGTATCTCTTGTAAACTCTTCGAACATATAATATACTCGCACATCGCATCTCACCTTGACCACAACCGTTTCTTCTTTCCCAATCAGCATGGTTTCAGGGCAGGTTTTCCGTGCGAAACTCAGCTGTTCGAACTTACAACTGATCTTCACTTAAATCTAGACTCTGCCTTCCAAACCGATATAATTTATTTAGATTTCCCCAAGGCATTCGATCGCGTCCCTCACCAGCGTCTCTTTTCCAAACTCTCAGCTCTGTCACTTGACCCGCTTGTCTTAGCCTGGATCCACTGTTTCTTAACCAACCGCTTGCAATTCACCGTCATCGCCAGTCATGCATCATCTCAAACTACTAGAGTAATCTCCGGGGTTCCCCAAGGATCGGTTCTTGCTCCATTACTCTTTTTAATCTTCATCAACGATTTGCCATGTGGTATTTTATCATCTGTCCGTCTCTTTGCTGATGACTGCGTCATTTATCGCCGCATCAACAATAGCAGTGATCAGGAATTATTACAGGATGACCTAAGCCGAATTCAGAAGTGGTGTTCCGACTGGCTAATGCAGCTCAACGTTTCTAAATGTAAGTTCATGCACATCTCACGTAAACGTTCGATTCTTCATTTTTCGTACTCCCTGAACTCCGTAGCGCTGTCTCAAACTAATTCATACCGGTACCTCGGCATCGAGATAACAACCAACCTAACCTGGGCTAATCACATCACGACACTATGTGCTAATGCCTCCAGATCACTCGGATTCATCAGGCGATCACTTTCCATGTCCACCGCAGCCACCAGACAACTAGCATATGAAACGTACATTCGAACTAAACTAGAATACGCCTCAACAATATGAAATCTTCACCAAGCCTACTTCATAGATTCACTTGAAGCCATCCAGAATCGGGCAGCACGCTTCATCACCTCACAGTATAAATCTCAGCTCAGCATCACAGCGTTGAAATCATCTCTCGGCATCAAGTCATTAGCCTTTCGCAGGAAAACTTCAATTCTTTGTCTTTTTCACAAAGTGTACTTTAACTTTCCAGCGCTTCGAGAAAACCTTCTACGAGCTCCGGTACGATCATCTCGTCGTTTATATAACTCCTTAAGCATACAGCGTTTGCACGGCTCCACCAATTATTTCAATAAATCTTTCCTTCCCAGTGCGATAGAAAGCTGGAATAACCTCCCCGAACACATTGTCATTGAGACTAATCCTTCCAGATTCAGACAGCTCCTAATCGACCATCTCAACGACAAATAATTTTTTCCTGCACCCTATGCCAGCTTCCAAGCCCTGCAAACTGACCAGCCTGTTCTACCTCGAAAGTTGTAATTTGTTTTTGTTTATATTTCTGCTACACTCTGTCATGACGTGATTATTTGAATTTGTTACTTCTGTCTTTTTTTCGTCTTGTTCTACTTTTTTTCTATTCTATATTTTATATTTTCTATATTTTTCTGTATTTCTATATTCCTTCTATATTTATATTCATGTATGACTGCTGAACACCCCTGTACCTACCCTCCCCCCCTTATGTAATGTCCCTAACGGGACCCTTAAGGGTTAATAAATGATGATGATGATGAGTGAACGCTGGACAGCAATCCTCAGATCAGTATTCGGGGGAAGGCATTCATTGGCGCCACCTCTTAGGCAACACGAGGAAATAATTCGTGCGAAGTTTTAGTCCGCAAGTTGACGACTCCTTCTGAGAAGTTCTGGCGGAGCTAGGTACTAAAAAAAAAACATTATGACAACGAGAACGAATCTGGGCAGGCAATTTTGCACAAAAGGCTAGCTCGTCAACCCGCTCTTGCTGCACAAAGCCGAGGTCTTTGAGCAGGCATTGCTGTTGGATGAAAACCTCACGAATTTTTTGTAAGTCTCCTGCCAAAAGTAACATAAAACTTCTCGTATAACGACACAGAAGTGTATAAATCCCCAGCCTCAGGCGAGGTAAAAAGCGCGCTGTCAAAAAAAAGCGTCAATGCGAAGCAAACATGCCGTGCACCTTCCTTACGTTCCCTGACTTCTGTTGAACAATCAGCTGAGCTCAAAAAAATTTCCATTTGTGCTTTCGACATCACTTTTGATGGCAGAAATTGTAGTGAGAACAAGTTCCAAAAAAGAAGGGACGTTCCAGCTCGCCACTTGGTTTCAACAACTGGGATGTCCTGGCTCAAATAAGCGGCGGAAAGGCGCATGAATAGGTTAACAATGTTCACGAAATGTTTGGCATTTGTGACGGGGTGCAAAACCAAAAATCCAATATTTTTCACATTTGTGAAGACCGTAATCGTAGAGGCACTCTCTGATCGCTCCAGTTGCAAGGGGCCATTATCGTTGCGTATATTCCTTCGAACTCAGTATTGTTATCTGGGCCTTGGTTATGAAATTTGTACTTGACAATTGATTTTTCAACTTAATCAAATGTATTTTCCTAACCTATGAAGAATGAATACTGAACTATTTTTATAATCTGCATATTTATGCATAACCTTAGTGATGGTATGAATACAGGTATTGTAGAGCAATGTCTTGTTCAAAACCGCGCACTTTGCCTCTTCCACTGGAATCACCCAGTCAAAACGGCTACAGATTTTGAGTTATTTTCGCTTACAATGAACAACCGGCGGCAAAATAAGTCAGGGTATGAGGCAGGCGGCCAGAATCAGATAAAACTGCATCACCGCGCCGTCTGACGTTCACTTCTGAGGTCGAGACATGGCAAGGGTTTAGCGAACTGCGAGCGTCACGCTGTGAATAAAGAAGGCGACGCCTAACACCGAAAGGTAGATGTAATCGGATAGTCCGCTGCAGGCGAGAAAAAAGACATGGCTGCGAGCACGAAAGGGCGCGCACGGGCACTGCGATGTCTGGACACCAGAGGTGCAGCGACAGATGGTGCGGCGATGATTTTGGCGGCCTTTCGCGTGCCCCAAGTTATTTTTCCGCCGGTTGTACTTGTAAAGATCGCACGCGGAAGTCTCTAAATGAAATGTTGGTTAATTGCTACGTCGGCGGTGAAAACTCTAGTTCAGTGAGGCAGCCCTCTCTCTCGTTCATTCATTACACCTTTGTCGAGCCCTAGTATAAAATCATAAAGACTTTTTAATTATCCACCAATTATTGGCGTTGACATGGGGATTTCCACGCAGTACCTCCAGCATGCAAGGCGGAGGCTGTACTTTTCGGCAGCAGTAGTAGGTGGGCTTAATATTGTCACCGACAAACGCAGCAGAAAAGCGGGAAGCACAGCGTTTCCTAGGACGAAGCCCGCCGAACCGCCGAGCTCATGCAGAACGAAGACGACGCGGCAGTGTGGCAATATGTACACGCCGCCTGAAAAAGGGCAACCTTAGCAGGAGAAGAGTCGGGGCCAATCTGGGGCATGCTTTTACGAATTTTATGGGAACGCATTGGCCGCAGTTGTCACAGTAGAGAAATAATTGTACCCGGAGTTGTTTCTTTTCTAGTGAACAGAGTTGGGCTGATGATGATAATAGCGATGACCTAAAGGAATGCGCGTGTAAAATAATGCAAGAATAAATAGTATCGCCTTCGGAAAAAGGCATATCATTTTCTGCGAGTCACATTTTGTCCTACTTTGATTTAAGTTTGTTTAGTGACTTTTGCTTCCGCTTTTTCTTTCTCGTTATTCCTGCTGCATTTAACTTTGCACAGGAAGTCTGCGGGGATACAGTGGCCGCAGCTGGCGCAGAACCGGGTTAATTGGAGAGATACGGGAGAGGACGTTGTCCTGCAGTGGTCGCAGTTGGGCTGACGATGAAGATAATTGTTTTCTATTCCACAAGATTTTGTTTTTGCTGTGACTCGAGCTCCTTCTCCTCGCACTTTCATGATTATCCTTTTAGTCTGCTTATAGTATCTTGAATATAGTGGCAAATATAATTAGAACGATAACAATATAGCTATTTCGTGATGCCCCACCATATATTTCAAACCCTGATACCCAGATCCAGGATCTCAATGTTTTTACTCTTCGGATGAGGAAAGATAAAAGTTACGCGAACTTCACAGATTTAAAAAAGGGGAGAAACACATTTAAGATTGTTAACGAAGCCAAACTTCTTATAAGAACATGGTGGCATGACCAAGATAGATGCGCAGAATCTAAGAAAATGTATATTCGAGGTAAAGTAGGACACTAAAATAAAAAGGACCAGTATTATTGGAGCAGTTTGGTTTTACCTGTGCCACGTGTCATCCACAACACATGATGTTCAGCCCTTTTGAACCGGGGAACAATGACGTCCACATATAAGATCGCAGCCTGTGAGTTGATCGTTGACGACACTGTGCTGCGCAAAAACAGAAAAAAACGTGCACCCAAAGCTCTTGGAAATGAAAAGCACGTGGAAAGTATCATCTGATGCAAAGCACTTCCGACGCTGCAAGCGCTATGTTCGAAGACATTTTTCCTCTGGCCGCATGAATATAGTTTGTCAGTTTTACTCAAATATGTAAACGCCTCAACCCTACGAAGCGAGGGATCAAATAAGAAGGGAAATAGCTAGGGATGTAAATAAACGAATAATGTTGATGCTATCTACTACTGAACTTCAGGATTAGCGCGCCACATCTAAATAACGTCAGATTTTCTCCCCCATTGCCTGGCGCCGGCTTTTCGGGACCTTCAAACATCCCTTCTAACCACATGGTGGTGGTGGTCATGATTTTGCACTACTATTGCGATCTACAGCCGCCTTCTCTATATGCGGTATATTTCCTCGTTATATCACTTAGTAAGTTTAATAAACGTGTGCATCAAAACAAAACGAACCGTTTGACACCATCCGGAAGCCCATGCTACAAACTGTTCGACGGCAGTGGCTGTCGCAAGGCCCTAAGAACGCGCGGTTTGGTGGAGGAAAGGTCGCCGTTGCGAATTCTACACTTATTTCTGGCTTCAGCTCAATTAGTTTTTTCATCCTCAGGAACATGCCATGTCACATGACACTTGGAAGATTCTACGTCAAAGGGTGGCCCAAAAATATTGTGGAAATTTTGGTCCCGGGGAGGTCCCACTTTTATGGTCGTTATATTGGCGCATATATAACGAATAGAAAGTTTAGTAAATTATAGCTATAAGTTGAGGCGCGGCGCTGCCACTGTTCGCATATGATATAAATTTGTTTATTGGGGTTTAACGTCCTACAGTGACTCAGGCTATGAGGGATGCCGTAGTGAAGGGCTCCGGAAATTTCAAGCACCGTAGATTCGGTAACGTGCACTGACATCGCGTAGTAGACGGGCATCTGGAATTTCGCCTCCATCGAAATTCGGCCGGAGCGGCCGGGATCGAACCCGCGTCCTTTGGGTCAGCAGCCAAACGCTCTAATTACTGAGCCACTGTGGCGGGTATGTGATATGATATAGTCTGGTTACGTGGTTGCTGTTTTGGTCAATTTGACCTTCATTACAGACAGACGCGTCCTTGACAAATGGAAGTAGTAATTGCTAAGGCTTCCCAACTTTTTATAACTTTTATTCATGCCCATTTTTAAAATGTCTTTGCTTTCGCATTACTGGTTTGGTTTATTTGGGTTTAACGTCCCGAAGCAACTCAGGCTATGAGGGATGCCATAGTGAAGGGCTCCGGAAATTACGACCATCTGGGGTTCTTTAACGTGCACTGACAGCGCACACTACACGGACATCTCTAATTTCGTCTCCATCGAAATTCAGCCGCTGCGGCTGTGATCGATCCCGCTTCATTTGTGTCAGCAGCCAAGCGCCCTATTGACTGAGCCACCGTAGCGGGTATGTGATATGATATAGTGTGGTTACGTGGTTACTGTTTTGGTAAATTCGATCATTGCAGACAGACACGTCTTTGACAGATGGAAGTAGTAAGGACCAACGCTCTTAAAACAGCAGATTCTAGGACGTCTCATAGATGGCGTTGGTCATCCATAAACTGCGCATTGTAAACACTGATTCCTCTAAACGAACGGCGCTGTGCTGACTTGTGCATGTCGTCGCACCGACCATTGGTGGCGGTGTTCCTTCGCAGGCGCTCCTAGTAACTGCGCAGGAAGGCCTCGACACGGCCACACTGACACAGATAGGCGAGATCTTTAATCATTATCATTGACATTAGCCATCATATATGCCAGGGGCGATCACTCTGCACGTCCACAAGCTACGAGGACTAGCGCTGCCGTCCAGTTTGTCACTAACCTTGGTTTTAGGTGTCTCTACAATCTGGAACATAATGCAGGCTTTACGCTGGAGTGCAGTAGCGTTCGGGTTATTGCCAACGGATACTTTTTGCTAGCGGCCGTGAACATAACAAGGAAGCCCAACGCATTGCGAAAGAAAAACAAGAAAAGCATGCCAAAAACTAGGCAAATACCTATACACCCTGGCCAAGAATTCATGTAGAGGGGTCGATCACACTTAGAGAGAACACGGCTTCGCGTGTCCTCCTACCAATACTATAAGAGGGCCTGAGTCTCCGTTCTTCCTAAATATTAGAAACTACGAGTTGGTGGCTGCGCATTGGAGTCCACAGCTATTAGCGCATTATTGCACTGTATACGCTCCACAGTTCAGTTTCAGTTTATTTCCCACATCAAGTACAGGGCATGTACGAGATGTGGTGAGGGTGACGGGATAAAAGCTGCGTCAAGGGCAGCTTGACTGGCACCGTCTTCCCAGACAACATAGCAGCAGGCACGACCGTTCGGAAGTACAGCAAATATATATATGACGAAAAGAATAACAAGGAACAATCATTTCATATTGAAAAAAAAATATACAGAATAAGATAAGTGCAGAAACAGTGAATCAGTCCATTAGTTAAAAATACAATCAGATCATGCCGTACGGGTTAGCTAATAATGTCGAATAATTTTTTCATGGTGAGAACCCGGAGGTGCTCTTCTGTAGCTTATATTTGTTTAGTGTAGTTGGCAGCCTGTTTCGAAGCATCTGGAGACCCTAGTTAGTACGTGATCGCGGAACGTGCCAATGTTCATGGTGGAGGGTGGAGCGAGATGACATGTTAATTAGCAAGTTTGCAACGGCTCGTAATGTTGTTATATTTTTATGGATATCAGATTTCAAGGATTCCAGCAACTGCAGCTCATAAAGCGTAGAAAGTTTAGCAATTCTGTATTTAAAAAATAGATCGGAAGTGTGGGCATTATATGGAGAGTCTGAAATGGGGTCGAACTGCATTTTTTCGTAAAATAATCAACCTATTCGCTTATTTCTTGGTGTCGTTACCCCAAACCAGACGTCAGTATAATAGATGAGGTGCAAAAAGCGTGTTATAGAGCATTAGTTTTTGGGGAACAGGTAAAAAATGCTGCACTTTTCTCAATATACCTACTGCTTTGCGCAGTTTAGTTTGTATGTTTTCGGCTTGAAAATCCCATAGCATATTTTCATGGAAAACGACACCCAGTGATTTTGCTGAAGAAGAAAATTCTATTTCAGTAATATTGAACTTCAGTGGATTAATGCGAACATTTGTTTGTTTAGCTTGAAAGAGAACTGCTTTTGATTTGAAACAGTTTATTTTTAGGTTATTAGTGCTTGACCACTTACATATTTTGTCCCAGAATAGGTTGGCGCATTTGATTAGGTCAGTTGCATTGTTTTCTGTAAAAACTGTACTGGTGTCGTCGGCGTATATAAAATAATTTATGGTGTATCTAGAGATGCAAGGTAATTGATGTAAGCAATGAAATACAGTGGGAAAACAGTGCAAAAACAGTCTTTCTTGCATGCTGCCAATTGACCTTCTGGATGTCCAAATCGTAATGTTGTCAGCATAGAGTGCCTGCTGTCCAGCCTACTCAGTAGTCCTAATAGGACAGCGCTGAAGAGCAAAAAGGACAGCACTACCCCCTGCGGTGCGCCACTACTTCCAGGTCGAGTGAACTCCGACTTTACTTCTTCGACGTTGAGACTAGCTCTTCAGTTCTAAAGAAGTTATTCGATATAATTATACATCCTTAAAGCGCAATTGCAGTCACGTAATTTTTTTAGTATGATATTATGTTTGACATCATCAAATACACTTTTGAGGTCTAATGTTAGAGTTGCCTTGGTCTGATAGCCTCTAGGTTTGTCGATGATTTGTTCTTTTGGCCGTAAAAGTACACCTTGAGTTGAAAGATTCGATTTGAAGCCGGACATCGTGTTTGGAAGAGGCCCGTTTTATCTAAATGTCTGTAAGTTATTTTATATATAACTTTTTTCCATCAACTTGCCGGTGCCCGATGTTAGCAATATTGGCCTCAGATACTCAGTACTGATCTTTTTGCCGGTTTTCAGACGAAGCGGACCTTCTGCCGTCTTCCATTCGTCAGAAAGTTTTCCTTCCGACCAGCATTTGTTAAACAATTCCGCATTACCCTCCTAGCGACTTGTTGTACATGTTCGCTAGCATTTTGGTGGTAACCCAATCTCCGCCAGGGCACGCGTCGCTCCTCATGCCCGCGAGGTGAAATGGGGTGAAATAAATATCCAGGACTGGGAGTCGAACCCGCGGCGGCGTGAACAGATGTGCTTCGCAGTACCCTGCACGCAAGAGCACTTGGCTATCGCCGTATTGTGTTAAACTCGAACGAACACGTCTTGTGTTAAACTACAACACACGCTGGCACTTTACATTGCGCATCGCCGTCGTAATCAACTTTCCACTTCACCGCGAACAGATCACATCAGCTTAACCTCGATCAGAGCGTAACCTGAGTCTAATATCATCACCAGGCGTTCCATAATTGCCAGATGTGCGGACAACCCATCAAGGCAAAACCATGAGGCAATCAGGTTGAACTGCTGTTTTCGCACGGCCACTCGGTTTGACTACATTAAAACGCTACGAATTTTCACCAGCGAGTTCATGATCGCAGCATCGAGTGTTGTCATCTGTGTGGCACATGAGCGCTAATCTTTTTTGCTCACGTCTGTACGCAAGATCCCAAAAACTTCAGTCAGCTCGCAGAAAAGATTGTGGGTTAGTGGCTGGTATGTCGCCTGCTGTTAGAGCGCTTGTGGCATTCTATCGATCGCAACATATGGAGTAGGAACTGCATCAGTGCTCTTTCTGGGCGCGCGAATTGTGGATGTACTGCGCCCGTACCTTCTACGTCAAATAGCGCGGAAACAAAGAAATAAAGCCTGAAAACAATTGAACCATTAATTACACAGTGTACGAACAAGTGCTCTGCTTTTGTACTTCCTAATCGTCCGCGTATCGATAGCCGATTACAGTAGTATAAACTATAAGATGGCCACGCCAACTGTTTAAGCCGCGAAAAATTTCGACAGCAGGGGCGTTGCGCAGTGTAATAAATACCTCGTGGCGGCGCTTACGATGCCTGCGAGAAAGAGGCCAGTAAATCCGGGCACATGTACGAGGTGGGTGTTGATGTAGTGCGGTAAAATCTGAAATGAAGCGGAGACGCCCAATAAGCGTTTTGGAATCAAGTTCGCTCAAGAAGGAAAAGACAATGGTCCGCTTTCCGGTCTACCGAGTAAGTAAAGAAACGATGATAGTTTACACAAAACGTTTACAACTAGCCCGTCAAAAAGCATTACTAATACACGAAACGAAAGACGTGAAGAGCTGGGTAATCACTCGATATGCAATTTACTTTAGCGTGTTCACTGCACTGGGCGTTTACGCGCAGTTTTAGAGGAGCTCTCCTACCCCTTTACATTTGTTGCTGATGTTGCCCCAGGCCACTATTAAATGTCCCGCCGATACGCCAAGCCAAAAGCTGTATTGTTGCACACAGTCACTTTCCTTTACGGCTCCCCTTGTATGATGGCGATCATCGTTGCACCATGATCACACTTATCACTACGCGCACGCGAAACAAAGTAAAGTGTTGATTGATTAATCACTATTAGAGTTTTCATTATCATAAATCTACTCGGATGTTGTTCTTCGAAAGCCACCATGATAACCCAGTATGGTGTGTTCTAATTCTGTAAAAAAAAAGGTGAGGGTCGTGAAATGCTTGAAAATTATTATTTTATTAGGAAAATCTATATAGGGGTTTCTGTGCAGCACGGTGGATCGGATTTCTGCGCCGTACGCCTGCCACCAATTGTGAAAACTTCCAGCATTTTGCCTTTTCTTAAAACAGACTTCAGCTGAATTCAGTGACAATAAATATACTATTGTACTTGGTGGCTGTTTAATTATGAATTTGCTTAGTATTTCTTGTGTTCAAACTGAGCTGTATGGAGTGCTGGAATGCAATGCTTTCCCCAACTTCAATCACTGACACATGTATTAAGGTTACAAGCGCACATTAAACGGTGCATTCAGCAAAAATATTTGGGATGAATTGCAAGAGGGATTAACGGTAACTGCAGCTTATATGAACGTTTATTTGCCTATATACTTTATGTATAATTGCTTGTAGCCTCAGAAAGCGTCTAGTAAAATAATTTTCTGTAAGGTGCCCCCGTATCACCAAAGTAACCTAGTTACATTTTTCAAATGCACTAGCACAAGTGATCTGGGATGCCGTATACTCTAGGTCTAATCCTAGTGAACCATATAGTATGATTATATAGTGTTCTAACCCATTCATGCTGAATGTTTTCCATATGCATAGAACGAGGTCTGAAGCCGCAAAAGCATGAAAGCTGTGGTTAACCAAGAAATATCTAAGAGAAATTACTTTGAAAAATTCGTTTCACCAGCGCTTTGCGAAATCTAAAGCCATAAAGGAAAAAAAATTTAATCCCTCCTGAAATAAAGTAAACAGCATTATGCGGACCACTTGGAGACGCTATATAAAGAAGCCATTTTCTAAATAAATAAAACTGAATACGGAGGTTCTTGGAAATGTTTCAACAATGTAGTACCTACGAACAGAAAGCAGACTAAAATTAAGGTAACAGTGAAAGGTGGAGTGTTGTTTGAATCTGAGTGGGCACATTCTTTTAATCATTATTTTGAACTTATCCCTTCTACCAGTCTTTTTCAAGACTGTATATAAGAACGCGGACAAGGCTATGAGACAGGGAATTGCTAGCCGTCCTCACAAGAGGCGAGGTTGTTAAGACAGTTCAGTAGGTAAAAAATAGTTACAGCTTTTACGTAGTTTGTCTTCAGGTCTAAACAGTGGGAGATTGTCACGAATGGAGCTGATCACACAGGGCCCTATCCTGTCGAGGCCACTCTCTTGGCAGCACTGTCGTTCTAGTAGCACAGTGAACAGAGGTCCTGAACGAGAACTGAACCATGACTGGTGCTGCAGAGTGCATTTTCAAACAAAGGTACCAGTTCCACGCAACCAGAGTCCTATAAGAGTCTACACGTTTGTCCATTGTCCTCAATACAGCGTCTGTCAAACCTTGCTGTATTGATAATTGTGTTATGTTTAATTTCTGGCAAGCAGTTGCCCTCATGAACCTAAAATCTGCCTTTTAAAGGATAGTAGTTGTTAACGCATGTATATGTTCGTATATTAAGAAGGTCGCCGTACCATAAAAGAGATCTACCTCGAGCTCCGCCTAGAAAAACGCATTTACCTTCCCCCTTATCATTCACTCACGGTGCCAGAGGTTCGCCTTCTTCGCACATCCAAATGAATGCAGTTATCACCCCGTCTCGCGTCTTTCTCTACCGCTACCGATCGGACCCTTCCTGTCCCAACTGCCCTGTATCTATGGGGACCTGGCCCCTTGCCTCTCCTATTGCATCGTGGTGGAGCAGCGCAAAGGACGGGACACAAGAAACAAGGAAGGACGTACACAGGCGCTGACTATCAACTGAATTTTCATTGCGAAATACAGAGAATATATAGCAATCATGAGGGGGTGGAACATAGATAAAAGGTTGCTCGGTCACCGGAATCCAGAAGACAGTCACGTCACGTGGCCCTATACACCCTCCGCTTCTCTTTATCGTCTTTCACCGCCACCACATTCACCAACATACTTTATCTACTGACGTGACTGTCTTCTGGATTCCGGTGACCGAGCAACCTTTTATCTATGTTCCACCCCCTCATGATTGCTATATATTCTCTGTATTTCGCAATAAAAATTCAGTTGATAGTCAGCGCCTGTGTACGTCCTTCCTTGTTTCTTGTGTCCCGTCCTTTGCGCTGCTCCACCACGATGCAACAGCCCCAACTAGCCCAGCAACTTGCTCTTCTGAGCTCTCCTATTGCCCGGCTGCTCAGCAGTCGGGTTCCTACCCCCAATCTTCTTTATCCATCACCACCTGGCTCAACTGGCTTGGCGCTGAAGGGGAGGAAGAACAGCGACTTCTGGTCACAAAGGCGGTCGACATGCTCGGCCTGTAAATTACGGCCGAATAAAGGTGTTGTACTACTACTACTACTACTATTAAGAAGGCTGCATGAAAGCGTTCGTGGCTTCCAGTCATCTTTCGTGCCTTGCCTCTCTTTGCGTCTATCTTGCTTCGCTGCGACAGCACAAGCAGATTAGCTCAACTGCGCTCTCTTACCACGAACAAAAAGCAGCGCATTGTGACATCTGGCTTACTTGGTCGATGCTCTGAATAGCTCCTGTTAATGCTGGGTCACAGCCACGGAACCACACGGTTAGTGCCATGCCAAGGAACAATCCAGTTAAATAGACCACGAAAAGTAGCACTGCGCTTGTGCGGGCAGTTCTGGAAGAGAAAATGGACAAGTGAAAACAGTGTACTTTACATGCTGCATTTACCGCAGCTAAGCATTTCATCGTTAATTGCTGAATAAACGCCTGGTGCAGCGGCTTGATATTTTCACCCGTATTCTACCGCGTCCCCGTTCAAGGCACGAAATTCGTCACTGAAGTCACCATGCTCTCGTGTGAGCAGCCGACCTTCATATAGTGACGTCTACATCCAAGAATAAAAATAAAATTTCTTAAGGGGAGGGTACGCGATACCTGAGTACTAATCTGATTTTTTTAAGGGTGGTATTTATTACACTCAAAATCTCTGCTTTTTACACGAATTGTTTAGAAATGTTTTATGAAACGCCACAAAGGCATCCCAATAAGACTGAGCAACCCAGCACTAGACGGGAGGAAAGGTTCAGCACACCACCAAAAGGAAGCGCCACTCCGGTTTAAAGATCGTACACTTCCCTCAGTTGAACAATAGTTTGGCAGAAATGAGGTTTCGTCGAAAGAACAAATTCAGAGTGCCGGTCCGTACTTATAGTTTTTCATAAGCTGTGCAGTTCAATCAGAAACAACATATCAAGAAATTCATCAACATAATGCACTCCCGGAGCCACTGAATGCTGTGAGCAGTAAGTCGCATATACCCGCTTTTTATAGGCCCTTCGCAAGACGCCCGAGAACAGAATTGCGTCCTTTCAATTCATGGTGCTATGTTTTGTGTTTCATGAAACTCAGAGAAGCTGCAATAACAGGTGACAAAAAATTTGGCAGCCCATTATTTAATAAAGGTGGACCTAGTGTATGCGTTTTCTTATGGCTGGGACACATTGCGGCTTATGCGGAGTGGGACACATTTTTCTTGTTATTTTAGTGCCAATGTAATCAATGTATGAGTAGGTGTGTCATTAGAAAACAAGGACTACTTAATGAACCTCACAACAGAGCTTACTATGAGACAATGCTTTCTCATTCAAAGCACGTAAGCAGTGTTGTGTTCCGTCCGAAATTTTATTAATCCCTTGCGGAAAATAAAGTACTTGCATAAAGAGTTTCGGATAGTCTTATGCATGATAGCAGACTGACGTTTTACTTATTGGCACTAATACGACTAAACCTAAGATGAAACTTTGCTCATACCATTTTCACTTATCAATGAACAGAAATCGTGCATTTCAGTATTCAGCGCTTGAAGGTCTTGCACTGGCGACAAACTAACGGCAGCAATGCATCGCATCTGCAGCGCTGTTAAAAACCGGTCTGCCGATAAAAAGGTCTGTCGTGGAGTAATACATTCATATCGACCTCTATTTCGAAAGGTGCCTCCTAAAAAGTACTTTCTATTTCTAATAAGGGAGTAATTACTCATTGGCATCCACCCAAGCGCAGCCATAAAGCTACAAAGGAAAGCTATACAGCTTTCTCGGAAACTTCGTAGTTCAAGAAAAATTCGTCCTGGTCCGGGGTTCGAACCCGGGACCACCGCTACACCGGAGCAGGGATTCCCCTAAACATTTGATCAACACATACTTTCTATTTCAATCGTTAATTAATAGATGTCTGAATAGGCGCATATATGGGGAGTTGAATTTTTATTCAAGTTACGTTATAAAAAAAGGAGGGAAACCGAGGCTAGTTTAAACCATTGACGTAATGTTTGCTCTCATGCTGAGCTTGTAAAAGTATTCGAACGCTTGATCTTTAGTATCCCCATGTCGGAAAAAATTGCCTGGATTCGGAGACCGTTTGATACTCACAACCGGAGCTGCGTGAGCAACCGGCCACTCCTGCAACTTAGCTGGACCATCTATGTATCATAACCTTGTGGCGTCATCACAACGTGTTCATCGAATTGTGAGCAAAGTGACCACCGTGGCAGTTCAATTAATGATTGGTCGCGAGGGATTGTTCGGGAAGAGCAACCTGGGTTTCATAAGCCTACCGCTGCATCACTGCACCTGAAGTGGTTTGATGACTTCCTGGGATCTATGAATGTAACGTAGAGCATAAGCAATTTCGCAAATATCCCTTACAAAAAGTTTTAGATAGTCTATAGAGTGTCTATCGATTTCTGTCTATAAAGTGTATAGACCGCCCATGGACAAATCCTAGAGGACAGTCTATAGAAAAATACAAATGCCTATAGACGACCTAAAGATTTATGGCCATACACTTCTAGTAGACTTTTGCCTATACACAGTCTATAGACTATGAATAGGCAAAAAGCAATATCTATAGGAAGTCAATAAAGTCAATAAGAAGTATATAGACTGTCTATGGAGCATTTTTATTTGGGATGAATAGGCAAAGAGCAATATGTATAGGAAGTCAATAAAGTCACTAAGAAGTCTATAGACTGTCTATGGACCATTTTTATTTGGGGTGAGCCGCTAACTCCGTCGCGTGATACCCTTCAGTCGAAGCTTAAGTGTCCCCTCCAAGTTTTCATATTCTTCCTAATCGGGTAACTATTCGAGCTGAGTTATGCAAAATTTTTAGTAGTATACTTCAGGGTGATCTAAGTTTTATAAAAATTTAGACGGTTAAAATTTAGATGCAGTTTTTTTTATGTCAGGCCTTACCAAGTGGCCCTTTCTTCCGGCATTGAAAGCAAGCCCTTGAAAATTGGTAAAAAAAAAAAAAGCCACGTGACAGCGCTAGTGCACCCTGCATTTCACGCTCCCAACTGTGTTTTGAACGAACGAAGCATGTGTTCTGGTTATCCACACGTGTGCAGCCACCCCTCAGTTTGAAGGACTGCACAATGCTGAAAGACAACGTAGGCTACCTCCAATTACGTGACTTAACTGGATTCCCTTCATTTTAGTCCGCTTTCATGGCACAGTCAAAGCTCCGTATGAACTGGCTATCGGTGGTGTGCCCATATGACTTATCGCAGATCCCGTCGCGCGCTTCCCATGATCAGAAATATGTGCTGACGCGCTTCTAAGACTATGCCGACAGCAGCGTCTACCGCTAACTTCACTCCCTTTATTCCTTCAAATGGCCCTACGTGGCCTGGACGCATGCGCGTAATGTGAGGGCTGTGCGGTGGCCCTGAGACCTTGCACGGTCCAAACTCGCTTGCTTAATAAAGTTTTCCATCCATCCATTCATCCATCCATCAAAATGGACATGGCAGCACTGCAATAGAAAGGCCATGAAATATGAGCAAAGATACAGGTGATTACGCTCTCGCCCCAGGAATCTCTAGCTCAAAAGCGCAACCAGGTTTGTTTGTTTTGGTATTTTACGGCCGTTCTTTAAGTCCCGCAAAATGGGTCACATAGGAGACACGTAATTTGCTACAAGAAACTGGATCGGTTGTTTCTGAGCCCCCTTTAGAGCATAATGAAACAAACTTGACCCTAAATTAAATATTTAAAAAATTACATGATTAATCTTACTGACTTGGGTAATTACGCGCAAAGTAAACTATTCTGACGGGCGCAGAATAACGGTTGATTTCAGCCGGCTGTAGTACACCACGTTTTTTTTTAATCTTTGGTTGAATATGGTGAAACGCTGCGTCCAAGTAGAACTTTGTGGCAGGTGTGTACGTATAAGCACATTATAGACAACTCTTTATGCTCCAGTCAAACTCGCTCATCAACTACCATTCCTCTCCCAGGATTTCGATGTCACAAAGGAAGCCTTGAGATCCGCTAAGTAGTGGCTTTCAAACTTTTGGTCAAAATCCTCCCAAGCAGCACAGTTAATCGGCCCAATATTGGAAACGGATCGTTTCATTGTGGCCCTATGCAGGACTGGCCCTTGCCAATACATTTCCAATATTGGGTACATTAGCTGTGCTTCTGGGGCTTATCCTCAAAGATTAGGTTTAGGCCTGTGTTTAGGGAGGCTGTCACGACAGCGGCAGTAGTTGCGAGCGGGACCAACGGGACCAACGGATCTTGACGCCGGTAGCTCTGAGCCTCTGCTCGGGCCATGGTGTAGCAGCAGCGGCAGACGCAGCACGTATACCGGTTGTTTCTATCACTGTGCAGAAGGAATTACCTTAGACCATTTTAATTCGAAAGCGTCGCATGGCTCATCAGCCAGAAAGCCCGCGGGACCCTCCCCCGCGGGGCCTAGAGGACCCCAAGACGTGGGATGACTGGGTCCCCTGCTGCGCTCGGAGGACCCGGCCGTGCAGACCATCGCCACCTGCCGGGCTGCGAGTGTTATGGACCTTAGGAACATAAACACTTGAGTGCAGTGGGGTCGTTCGGGGACCCTGGGGCGTGCCCCGAATTCGTTGTACAATAAAGTGTTTTCTCTCTCTCTCTTCGCTGGCGACTTCACTGCGGCACTACGCCATCCCCGCAGCACAAAACACCGCGCGCTAAATTGCTAGTGAGAGTGACACGCTGGGTTTGGGTGTCGTCGTGTTCTTCAACTTCCATGCGGGCGAGGAAAACAGAACAGCTACGCAAGCCACTGCATTAGAGTAGTACACCATCACCACCGCCGAACGCCCCGCCTGGATGCTGTCCCATTCATAGCACGCGAGCAGTCATAAGTGCCCTTCATAATTGTAGAGCGCAGCTCTTTGGCGCTCGTTTCTGCGCTTCGCAACGTCGCCATTGTCCCTCGTAACTAGCACTAGACACCTTAGTCGCGCAATAAGCAGCCAAACAAGTGGAGCGGGAGCATGGAAAGCGAAGGAAAGGCGCATAACTGCCGTCTAGGAACAATGGACACCTCAGTCGCGCTTTAAGCTACGTGGCGATAGTGACATAATGTGCGCTGCATGCGTTGGCATTGACAACGTTGTGTCAGAAACGCGGCACTGAAGCCATAGGCCTTCGGTGTTCATTATGTTCATTGGCACTGGCGTTGACGTTTTACACTCCGATCATTTTTAGGAAAAGAAGTGCCCATAACTGGCTCCCTGGGTCAGTGGACGCCTGAATCGCGCTTATAGGTACGTGGGGTGATGAGAGAAAGATGTGGGCTAGCGGAATGCGTTAGCGTTGACAATAGTGAGCGAACTCTCGCGATCAACCATTAACTGCCACCTGTCAGGATGGTAGAGCGGGTGGTGACCTTAATGTTTATATAAAGACGAACGAACAGGAGTTCATTACCACTCATGTGGGAGAACATCCTGTTGCTCTCGCTCGCAACGCCTCTCACGACTGTGACAGCCTCGCGAAATACTTGCATTGACCTCTTGTTTGAGAACCAGGTATTGGTGCATCAAATAGAGCATATATTTATGACTCCGACCACAAAGCTTCCTTAATGACAGCGAAGAATTGTTGCGGAGTGTTTCTTGAAAAATGAATATGTGGGAAAAACAAGAATTTTTCTGTAATTGAACACACATGTTTTGCTCAAATTCTTTGCCTCAGTCTATTGAAAAGGTGAAACAACCGATGTGCTGCGCTAAAATTTCGCATTAGGGAGTAATTAACCGTCGGTAATTTTTTGTTCGACCGACTTCCATTCCAGCCACCGCGCCGAGCGCGACTGGAGAGAGCGTGCATGCTGCGTTCTCGTTATCTTTGCTCGAGTGGCTGGCAATGCACACCATGCATACTTACAGGAGGGCCCCATACCCTTCCCAATCTACGGTAACTCTCGTCGTAAGACTGGCACAGCGATCACAGATCGCATAGAAGAGCCCTAAAGCTGATGGACACATCAAAGAGTGGACGTTTGACAGCTGTGTTTCGGAAGCGGAGAACAGCTTTCACCGACGCATCCCTGGTTTCTAGCACCGCCATTGTCAAAGTAGGGCCAACAGAGGTTTCTCTGGCCATCACCATTTTGAGCGTGCCTAGTGTTCTCCTAGATAGAGCCTACATGCCCTCAAGAACCTCAAGAGCTTGACTGTTTCTACTTCTCAGTAGCACCGCACTCGATAAAGGAGCAACAGCTATTTTCTTAGGGCCGACCAATTGCGCTTGTGAAGGTTACTCCAGCATAGAGCCCACATTTACATCCACTCAGCCCTGAAATACACACCATATACCGACGTTGTCCGGATTTCCTGACCGTATTTCAGCCCACCACGGCTGAGGAATGACCAGAGAAGTTGTGCACGGGCAGTTTCATAGGAGAGGAAAGACTTTGTTCAGCGCTCACAGCAGACACCTAAGGACACGGGAGCCCTTAACTAACAGCCCCTCCCAGTTACGGAGGCAGAAAGCTCTTTACTGCATGAAATGTCGATCCCCACGACCACCATTCCATTTCGGCTCGCAGAGTTTTTTCCCGCGCAGAGACCACATTCGCGCGGCATCTACCCTCAAGTGCCCGGAAAAGGCGCGGTGCGCACAATATGCACGCATGCCAGCTTTCCAGCCCCGGAAGGGACAACGCTGAGCACGCCTGGCGAAGAATGACGGCTGCTTCGAGGGCTAGTTGAGAAGTGAGAACGCTTGAGTCGGCGTCATCACCAAGAGGCACAGCTGACCGGGAGCCGTCCAGTTGGCGAAATTACAAAATCGCCGACTCTATCTATGCCTCTGGAGAAAAGAAAGGAGTATTGCAGAGCTCATTTTCGGTCCTCGCACACGGAGGGTGCATGGCTAATGTCATGTTCCTGACAAAAGAGAATAACGCCTGACGTTCGTGTCAAAACCACAAAGGCGAATGCATCTGGCTGCAGAATGCTTCCTTTTCTCGATTAAAGCAAAGTAATAAAGTTTTGAAATAGCGATGTGGCATTCGCTTTTTCATTTTTCTGAAGTGCTGTATTTTCCTCAAAAAGTGACATTCCTGTTTGGTGTACTTGCTGCGGCTATCATAAATAGACGTGCTTATTCCAGTTGCGTAGGATAGCATGCTACCACGTAGACAGCGTAGTTTAGCGTTTCCGCTTAACCACTCGCATTACATAGAGAAAACTTGACAACAGTGAGTTCAGTGCAGGTATAAAAGAGCAAAATGAGAGCAGTGTTTATTCTTTCAGCATTTGCAGGTCATCAGCCTCAAAAACTGCTGCGAGGTCATATACACATTCAGTGCACAGGAAGCCATCAAGCCAGGTACGTAAAAAAAAAGAAAAAGTACATTACATAAATCGCGCTGTTCCGACTTTCATGTTGCACAACGATGACGTCAACCGTCCAGCCCTCGACCGCAAACATACGTTCGCAGCAAAATTGTTTCAACCGTCCAGCCCTCGGCCGCAAACATATGTTGGCAGCAAAATTGCTTCAACCGTCCAACCTTCGACCGCAAACATATTTTCGCAGCAAAATTGTTTTCGCGCGCCATTGTCCTTGAAAACGGAATACTTCCTGCCATGACAAAGAACAGGTGTGATATAAGTGGACGCTGCCCAACATACTAGAAGCGCAGCTGGGTCCATGTCGAAAAGCACTCGAGTACTGGTGTCTCCTCCCTGCGACTGCCGAGCTAAACGTGAATGAGCTTGAACTAAAGAAGAGTTTAGTCATCAATCATTGGAAGTAACCTTAGATGAAAGGAAGTAATTCATTTCGAACTCCCAAAGCGCAGCCTTAGTGCAATAAAGCGAAGTTGAACGTTCAACATACCAAGCAACTTCTCAGTTCAAAAGAACGTTCGACCCCAGGATGACTGTCTGTCCGCGGTGGTCCCTAATTAGGACTACGTTAACAAGACGGATGGCAGACGGACACGCTAGGTCGAAGTGAGGAGCAAGAATATGGGCATTTCTCATCTGCTTTGAAGAAATACCCCTCCGTTCTGCCATGGTGCTCCAGCCAATGTTATATAGTGTTACTGACCACTGCGTGGCGGGCTCGATTGCCATAGACATGCCTAGATTTTAATAGAGGCGAAATTCCAACCCGATACTATGCTGTCAATCGGAAAAATCTCGATGAACCTTAGTTAGGTGAAACTTGGTGAAAGGGTTCGAATACTGAATGCCGTATAGTCGCACTTTATACATTTGCAGATGAGTACCAGTTATCAACGACTTTATTGCATGCGTGTAATTGAGATTTAATGCTTAATTTAAGCATCAGCCGCTGCTCCTTACGAGCAGACGCCCAAAAGTGTGGATCTTCCGGCGCGCGATGAACGATGTCGGAACTCTTTGGAGCTGCGAATTAAAATCTTTCAGTTGTACCAGAGCACAGCTCAACGCCTTATCGAAGACTATAAAATATCGAAAATGTCCATACAAAGACAAATTTGAAGGACACAAAATTGTAAATAAAATACTTATCTGGACAAGCCTTACCTTGTTTCAAGCCTTAAAAACCTGCAGAAACGATCCTAGTTTTCCCGAGTGCTACCACGTGCAGCTACCACGTGCGGACCGTCAAAATTGACCTCAAAGAATTTGAAGGTTTGGTTCTGAGCGCTTGCTGCCAGCGCAGGGAGCACTCAACACATGAAATTCTTCAGTGGGTAAAGCTCGCCGGCCATAAGTTCTAGCTTTTTGTGCCATCTCGTCACGCTCTGATTTTTCTCACAGATGGAAATATCCCTAGAGTGTGTGTCGGAGTGTTTGCTCCCGGTGGCCGACAAATAGCGCTAGTTGCTGATGTTCAGTAAAGCTGACCTTGCCTTTGAATATGGTGTTGACTGAGAAGATGAGTCTAGAATACAGCCGAGAACCGCAGTACTGTGAGTTTCATGCAGCGGTTTTGTATGCCGTATTAAAACCATTGATGGAAGAGAGAGGCTCAATAACTAATTTCACTCTACCTAGCCCTTGCCAGAAAATTTTTCGTTAGCCCCCCTGTTTTGTGCGTGTCACATTGTAGAGGCGGCTACCGAGAACATCAAGAACCATGCGGATGCGCCTAGTCGGGGCCTAAAATCGCCGGTGCAGCTGAGACATCCATGTTCAGAAACGTTAAGTTGAAACATACGGGAGAAATTCTGAACCAGAAGCTTAATCCAAGCTCCTGTTTAGTGCGTTGACTATAAGGGAAGCGTATTGTCTGTAAAAATATCCTTCCACTGCTTTTGACTAAGGTTTTACAGTCAGACACTTCTATTGTACGGCCTAATTCGAGTAGTGAAATAATGTCTGGCGAGCGCGCATGCTGTTTCTGACGGCTACGGGGCTCGAAAACTTACAACGCAAAGCCATACAGACGCAATCTCATTGATAATATTCCTTTTCTCCACACACTCAAGGGGTGATTAACTACCGAGGGAGGAAATTTCTAGACATCTCGGCATAATCTGAGGGGAAGATTTAATGGCGACATGAGTGGACGTCTCTATCCCCTGGCACCACCTGTCCCGCTCCCCAACTCCAGCATCATGCGAGTCTTCTGTGCTAATTTTTTTCGGGCTAGCTGCGCGCAGACTACGTTATAATGCAGGTAGGTCGCTTTACAAAAGGCACCAACGTTCCTTCTGATGTAAATAACTGTCTACGTAGCAGGCTGGTACATTGAGAGATGATAACGAGATGCACCCCACTAGGGACATTTTCTCAGCACAGGTCGTGTGGAGAGTCGCTGCTGCTTCAAAATGAGAAACCGCGATTGAGTTGTTTGCTGAGAGCACGTACGAAATTCTTCCGACAAATTGCGTGTTTTCCACGAACAGGCCTTGCCCTTTTTTTTTTGCGCACAGTTACAAGTTCAGAGAAATTCAACGGGTTCTTGTCCCGGTTTCGACATGATGAGCGACCCACGCCGTTGGAAATTTACCATCTGGACAGCTGTTGTTTACCACAGGCTGGCTTACGAGCGGCGCAAACACCGTGCGAAGAAAAAAAACAATTCTGAAAATGCGATTTAGTGTGCTGATGTGGTGCTCAAAATAATCAAAAGAAAACGGTCAGCAGCTGGTACGTGCTAGCGTGACGACGAAACAATCGGCTTCTAAATTCAGCACAGTGCAGACTGCACGCGCTAATGTAACCTATACTGTGGAAAGAAGAAATGTAAATCTTAATTTTAGTAGATTGCCAGATTTTAAAACGTTCTTTAGAGATCAAGCCTGTTTCGCGCACCGGTATGGCAGCAGTTCAGACACTTCTGTTTTCCCTGACTGCTATGCTCGTGGCAATGGATTGAAGCCGCCCATATAGTAATTTAATCCACCTTTTCAATAAGCTTTCTTTTCGCGGATCTGCGGGAAACCGGAAAGAAGAAATGTAATTTCTAAATTTTAATCAGAGTGCCAGATCTCAAAACATTCCGCGGAAGTCAAACACGTTTCGTGCACCAGTATGGCGGCAGCTTCAGACCCTTCTTCTTTCCGTGTCTGCTATGCTCGTTGCAATGCAGTGAAGCCGCCCAAATACAACTTAATTGGCCACTTTGTCATTAAGCTACCTTTTCGAGGCTCCCCGGGGGGCGGGCGCGAAGCAGGTATTACTGCCTAACTCATCCGCCGCTTCAAGCACCCTTCGACAGAGCGAACTATCCGGTAAGGCCAAGCATTTTTATGTCAGTGACTATAAGAGCATCTTACAGCTATAACACTCTGCAGATGACAAATATTAAACTTCCATGCACACAAACGGCACGTCCACTTTCGAAGCCCACATCGACAACTAATTTCTTCATGTGCTTAGCCCATAACCTAACGGTAGAAATGAACGGCTAGAAACCGAGATCAATTCCACACTTTTCGCAGCCGTGCATCCAACATCGGTTGCGGTTGTTCTGTGTAATTTTCTACGGAAGCACGAAGGCTGCTTGAATTTGTGCATGAGCTCGCCAGCGCGACGTGCTACGTACATTTCCTATAATTCCCCATTTTCCCTAGATAACGCATGAGGAGTGTGATCTGGAAAGTTTGTTACTTATTAGTATGGCCGCCGCTGCACACCCGCAGCCGTATATTGAGCGCCAATCTAGCCCAGTAGTATATTCTTTGCATCTCTGCCGCAAACCTTGTTATCTAAAACAGCATAGTTTAATTCGTGGACTCTTAATTAAGTCCTATATAATTAATTTCGGCAGAATGCAAACTTAATGGCCTAATGATTTGCTTTCTCCCATGTGTCACCACACAAGATATTAAGTTACTTATGCATGAACTCTTGCATCGTTTCTATAATTCTGAGCGCTGTTCACAGCTCTTTTGCATTGAGGACTGTTTGTGGGCCATTTCAGCACCTGAGGAGCGTCGCCCCGTCTAAATCCTGAGCGGCCAATCTAATGTGACATCACCCACGATGGTATGCGTCATGCTAGATTTGTGTGTTTATTGAGAGTTTCCTTGGATGGCACAGAGTTGCTCCGATTTAATCCTGTGACCGAGGAAGCGATGCGTAACGTAGCGTTTGTTTCACCAATGCTTGTTTCAAGCCAATATGCCCCTAAAAGCTGCTTGGTATGCGCACTCTGCTGACCTGGCTTGACCACACAGGGGAAATTGGCCATGCACGGGAAAGGAAAAAGAGAGACTCGTGAGCAACACATGACAGAAATGAAGTCACCGAAACCAAGGAGCGCAGGGTATGTTATTTCTTATTTTTTTGTGCTCGTCATCATTGGTACAACAATGAGGTAAATATCTGAATGATACTTGATAGTAAAGCAGAGGAAAAATAAATCGCATGCCGCTAGTGGGATCCAAAGTCACGACCCTCGTTCATAGCGGCGGACGTCCGCCGATATGTTTTACTCTGTCAGATGCAGTCAGTAATATTGGACCAAAAATGAAAGTCGCTGAAGCGAACTTTATTTTTGGGAAACTTATTACTTTCTCAAACTTCGTGGAAAAAAAAAGGTACGAAGGTAATGAGTCCTGAAAAAAACAAATCCGGCGGCAACTAACTCATCAGTTTCAGTCGATCTTCAATACCGATCACAGAAATCTACCGCATATAACAATTCGCAACACGTGCCTTGAGCCCCTCGCAGTTCACTAGGCTGGTGTACTCAACCTCTGGCCAAAATTAGATTCTAAAAAGGGATCTAGACCCAAAAATGTACCTAACACATTTATGACAAGGTATGATGATGGATGACGAAATACTTATCTTTTATTTTTAACCAATCTTTACCTTGATCTTCCCTTAGAGCAGATTAAAAATTGGCAAAAATGATTGCGATCAACAAATCTTGAGATGATGATCACGTCTCTTACTGCGCCAATTTCAAAACAAGCATGGTGAAACACATAATACCAAAACATGTAACAACCTTCCTGGAATGTAAACCAGTTAAATTGGCGTTTGAGAACAAATTTCACAACAAACTACCTGCCGCCATTCAACTAGTTGGACTAATACATGATGTTTCACTAAGCATCGACCACCAAATGCAAATTTACCTTATGTTACTAGACTTCTGAAAAGCAATTCATCGTTTATCACATAAACTAAATCTAAAATTGGAAACTACGCTAGGCGAAGGACCAGTAATGAACTCTGTCAAGAGCCAATTAAACAGTCGAGCACAATTCGTAGAATTTAACCGTGAAGAGTCAAGTAGCTGAAGTCTTTCCGGTGTACCTCAGGTCAGCGTTTTCGGTCCTATTTTATCGGCAAACTGCATCAATGATTTACCCGTTAGTATTTCTAATAATATGACGCTTTTGCTGATGGTTGTGTACTGCACCATGAAATTGTTTTTGCAGACGCCCATGTAAGACTTAACAATGCATTACAGTCAGTGTCTAAATGGTGCGCTAAATCGAAGTCTTAATATCTCAATATCGAAAAATAACCTCCGTTATGAATTACCAGGAAACGTAATTTGCCTGACTTTTCGTACGCACTAAACAATAACCAACTTCCCGCATTTACGCAGCATAAATACATTGGTTTAATTTTATGATTTGATGTGAAGTGGGGCACTCACGTGAACTTAATTACGTCATCAGCAGTAAAACAACTTTCCTTTCTGAAGAGGCGCCTCCTAGACGCGTCGTCAAACATTAAACTACTTTCCCACAATAGTTTTGTTAGACCTGTGCGTGAATATGCGACTCTATCCTTGTTTCGTTTAGAGATAAACTAATAAATAAAAAGAAGGGAATCCAAAGGAAAGCTGTAAGATTTATCTATAACAAATACACACAATCTGCCTCATCCACATAACTGATAAACAATGCTAGAATATTCAAGTTACAAAACCGTGCCAAAAAATACTTCATAAGCTAATGCATAATATGATGAGCATAGATACTACAACGTATATTTCAAAATCAGAAGCATGAGCAACGGGACATATGCACTCACAATCACTGAAAGAGTATCGACTCAACAGAGACTGTTTTAGACATCCATTTGTCAGTTAGCCATTAGACAACGGAATAACCTACCATCATGTGTAACTAGCTGTTTATAAAAATTTTTAGAGACATATGAAGCGTCCCTACTAGTTCTAGAACGTAAATTTAAACACCATTCCGTATGCTCCAATGCTGTATATCAAAAATTGTGCTTTCTACTGTATAGTGCATGATGTTGCTTTTGTTCCGTGACATGTTTTACTTGCTGCTGCCATGTTATTCGTCATCGGTTATTAGTATTGCTATTAACTGGACAGCCTCTGCACACGTACTGCTGCACTGCTGTATATTATGTACTTGCTTTCCCGTGTTCGGTATATTTACAGATCATGCAATGATCCCGATCCGGATTGGTAGTATTTATAAATGAATGAATAAAATGAAATGCGATGAGCATTAACGCCAAAGCCCTAATGGGTTTGTTTCATAGGGCGTGCTTCAGTGACACCCATTGGAAAGCTTACAGTTACAATGGCTAGGATGAAATAATTTCATTTTTGGGCCACCTTCTACTAGTCAGAGTTCTTTCATTCCTCTACCACAAAAAAAGAATCAAATAACGTTGCTGGAGCAGTGATTCTAAGTATATGCTGTCTTGCCCTTACGATACAAACAAACGACCATATTATGCAGAGCTCATACCTTTGAGCTTGTTCCAGTGTTCTACACGCCAGGAGCCTTTGGGCAACGACTTGGTCCAAGCACAGCCGATATGTTGCCAAAGCGCAGGACCCAAAAAAGGCGGCCCATATGGTTTCGTCATTCGTCAGATCGAAGCTGTAGCTGTTGAAGAAACGTTGAAAATTTCGTAGAATACCAGTTTTTGCTTCGACGTAAGCACCTTGCGCACTGTTTCCTGTTGGTGTTTACGTTCTACTTCCAGATCACGTAAAGAAATGGAATGATATCGCAGGAGGAAGTCCTTGGGTACATGCGTGTTTTCTGTTAAATAACTATTCATATCAAACTATGTATTTATTGCTGTGGTCCACGGGCTTGGTTCCTACTTGAAAGTAAGCCTTCCGTAAGTGTCTGTCCTGGCCACGAGAAAGCATAAAATAAATTATTTTAGTGCGAAAGCTGTACTTCACGAGGTCTAACAGTCTCTCCGAGTTTCAGTGAAGCTTCCTTGGCAAATTGTAGCTTAGCAACAGCACATGCGGAAATGAAATACAAATTTCCGCGGCTGAATTTTAACCCTCGGCGGCGCGAAGAGATTAGGTTTGCCGGCCACTGCGTGAGTGCGCTATGCTATCGCAGCAACCAATCACGCCTCGTGTTGAACTTCAACACGCTCTCGCGCTCTGCGCTGCACATCGTGGTCTTCATCAACTGCATCCGCGGATAAACAGATCAGATCAGCTAAACCTCGATCAGTGCTTACCTGAGTCGCCAAACGTCGTCGCCAGACGTGCCGATGATCCAGGAAACCAAAACCATGAGTCATCCAGGCTAAACACATTCTTTCGCACGTTTACTTGGTCTAGCTAAGTTACAACTCTGCCACTTTTTAAACTACTGTTATACAATATTCGGAGTTCTCAGCAACGAACAAAATATTGGATTGTGCGTGGCACTACAATAATAAGAGACTTTTTATCACTGCAGGGTGCATTTTGCATTACAATCAAACAGAAAGCGCTTCCCATACTACCCTAATTCATCTGTACTAAAAGCATTGTTCGCGCTATGGCTTGATGCGAATGCTTTGATTATTCAATTATGCCGTCTAACTGAAGCAGACTTCCATGAGGTGCCTGCTGCAGTGCCATGTGGGCGGTCATCAAAGAACACAAAAAGAGGAATACTTACTTCACCATGTGGTGCTCGGCTGCTAACCCGGAAAACGCGGGTTCGATCCCGGCCGTATTTCTATGGAGGCAAAATTCTAGAGGCCCGTTTACTGTGCGATGTCAGTGCACGTTAAAGAGAACCCCAGGTGGTCGAAATTTCCGGAGCCCTTCTCTATGGCGTCCCTCATACCCTGAGTCGCTTTGGGACGTTAAAACCCCATAAAGCGATGTAAAGCAAACTTACTTCCCCATGTATTTCCTCCAGTCTGCACTGCTCAGGGGAGGCACTGTCGAGTTCGCCGACAAAGAATCAATCATGATCTTTGAGACTACTGTGACTGGTGCAAAGAGAATGAAGAAGAACTGCATGCAGTCTGTCCATACCACGCCTCGGAGACCACCCTGCGATGAAGGAAAATGAAGACATTAAAAAAAGCTTACAAAATCCGTTGGCCGTATTGCGGCATTCAACAGAGTATTTACAGTATTCGGCCGCGCGTGTTGCATGCAGGTACTCTTGGCGCGTTGTGGCTCTTCCTATGCACAGGCAACACAGTCGGCCAATAATACTCCAACTATAAAGCGCTATTTGCAGCCATTTACAGAATCAAAGATTTTGAATTTTTTCGAGCAGTATTCAAAGCTGGTCGATGTGCTATAAATTTCTTGAAAACTGACGCACTACAAAAACGAAGTGGAAAGATTCTTGCAGTTTCAAGGAAACAATTCTCAAAGTGGCAGAATGCTATGCGTCTAAATGATGAAAGAAAAACTGGTATGGCGCAATGGTTTCTTACGCCATACCAGTTTTTCTTTCATCATGAACCAACTCTCCCAAACTAGAGTTTTACTTGACCATATTTCTCCTACAATGGGCGCTTTCCTCTTTCGAAGCTTCCGCACCAAACCTGTCATTACGTGTCTCAACCTGATTGCCGTCTCAACGTGCCAGTCTCGAGTGGTCTCCTACTGCTTGAAACGGAAAATAGTTCCCTTGGAGGTTCAGTCATTTTTCGGTGTTCTGCAGCCATCTTGGGGGCACGTCAGGCGCGTCTGCAAGATACCCAAGTCTGAGTTGGCGTCAGTCCTGTATTTTGTGTGCCTTCTGTGTCCTTGTTTCTTGCGACATACCAGTTTTTCTTTCATCATGAACCAACTCGCCCAAACTAGAGTTTTACTTGTCTAAATGATCGCGATCAGTTATGCTCGGTTGTTTCCAAGCAGTCTTATATACCTTTCGCTCGTTTCCTAATCCCTGTTCCTCTGGTAAAGAATAGAACAGCATGTGAGTAAAAAGGGTGAAGGTGTATAAAAAAACCTTTTCAAAATACATAGGCCAGTTTCGGGAGAAAGAAAACCGCTAGAAAACTAGGAAAACTATAAAATGGAAGCCTGGATTTTGCACCAGTAATAAACGTCGGACAATTGATTGTGCAGGTTACAGATCATTCCTGAATAATTCAGCCATGTGGTTTCAACCTAGAGTAGATAGCTCATCTTCAATACGTGAAACACTCATTCCGAAAAAAATAAAGCACGGCAGTGTGTCGAAGAGAACCCAGATGAACACCTGTCAATTCACAAGTACTGCAATTTTGGTTGCAGCTGATTCCACGCGAGAAAAGCGCATGCCATTTGTGACAAAAAAAAAGCGCGCTGGTTGAAACAAAGAAAGCATGCTTAGCTTCATGGCGGTATTAAGAACGTGTTGCATATCTTCTGCGAAACACTGAAGACTGGGTATTTGCGAGCCTTTCAAAAACGTACAGCAACTTCTACAGGTGAAACTTTGCAACATGTCCCCAGGTTTGTTCAGTCGGCCGCTACAGCTGCGCAGATGCCCGACCGTCGCCGTCGAACAAGAGCAAGCGACGCGCAGCTGTGCCCTGCATACTTGGTATCGCTGCGTAGCTTGGTTTCTATACAACATACAGGCGGCCTTGGAGGCTACACCCTGTTATGTTTTTCACTTTATTACGCGTCACAGTATCGCGCCCCATTTCCTCTTCTCTGGAATAGTAACTAATGCGCTTTTGAAGAGAGGTGGTAAATAATAGCCTTAATCAGCGTAATATACATTGAAAAATCCCCGATTACTTTAAAAAATCGCAATTTTCACCACAAATCCTGCGAAAATGGGAAAGGCCCTAGTCATGCGGAACTTTGACCCAGTAGTCCGTCGTTCTCTTTTTGTTTTACATAGAAAACAGATGATATAACTTCGATTCATTGCAGACTGGACGAAAAAAAGCGCGAA
Source organism: Amblyomma mixtum (assembly GCF_055824585.1). Classification (NCBI taxonomy): domain Eukaryota; kingdom Metazoa; phylum Arthropoda; class Arachnida; order Ixodida; family Ixodidae; genus Amblyomma; species Amblyomma mixtum. The sequence goes on along the minus strand of NC_143021.1, from coordinate 26,134,001 downwards.
AAAATGATCACTTCAAACGTGCAGCTGATCAGGTAACAAAAAATGGACATTTGGCCGCGAAATGAACACTTCAACCGCAAGTGCTAACTTCTAAGAGGCAGCAAGTTGAACCTCCACCAACATACCGGGTCAGTACGATAGAGATGTGCCATCGACCGCTTTAACAATTGTGACTCGAACAAGCATCAAGAAAGTGCCTACAGCTGATTGCATTTTAAATCATTCATCGGAATCGGAGCGCTGAATAGAAGTAGAGAAGTGTGCTGCAGACACGCAGAGCAATTTGTTTCTCTTCAGCCATGCGTGTTCTCTAGACTGTTATTTATTTACAGCGCAAAAAGATCAGCTGGTTATTAGCGTTACACACAATGACAAGTTTTTTGTTATGTGCTAACATGCTCTCTAGTGAAATGAACAGAAGTTTGGAAATAGGTTTTATGCCATATGTACCTGCAGTACAGCAGTACACCCGTTTCATGATGTGTTTTTAATAATTGCCAAATGCAGTACCTCCTCCTCCAAGCATTCAGTATTCAGGCCAGATTAGCAATTCCAGGCTTGGTTTGACCAAAACACATCGTTGCCATCAAGGGGGCCGGCAACTGGTCGGTGAAGGAAACGGCCTCAGTGCGATTCTGTGAAATTAGTTTCAGGTATAGAGAGCCTACATTTTAATGAATTCCATTGAGGCACGTTGAGCATGTGCTCTGGGAACTTTAAAGTGACCGTCGTGTTGCAGTATTTCCACTTCGTTAGTTCCAACACAGGTTTCTGCAAAGTAACTAAACGGTACTTCAGTGATTAGCAGCAGCGCACAGCAACAACGCGATCTCATCGCTGTCATTGGGCATGCATTGCGTGTGTGCGATGGCTATTACTGCGGAATTCCTGAGGGGCTCACCGATGCGCTTAAGAATAAGGCAGCGCTGACACTAGGCTTGATCAGAAGCCCCATTCGGGCTAGTAGGAGATCAATCATGCCCGGCGCGAAACATAACGAGAAGAGATAGACTAAATGACAGTGACAGGTATGCCACCCGTACCTCTCGGTCCGGTTGCTCGCGTAATCGTGTTTCGCGCCGCGTAAGCAACGTAGGCTGCAGTCAACTCGCGCAGTGTGGTGTCATGCAAGTTCCCATTGTCGCGCGTGCTTTAGCACGCTTAGCAAGAATTCCCTTAAGTAAGCGCTATAAAAAGAAGTAGCCAAACTGTTTGAATGATAAACGTCACAAATTTGTCACCATAATTTTCTTCGATTCGAAAAGCTCATTTGGTTACAAGCGTGTTCGCATCTCATTTCTTCCTCTTGATTTCAACTAAGATGTCATTAACCCGCGTTTGTTCCCTCACCCACTCCGCCCTCTTCCGATCTCTTAAGAAATGGGCTTGGGCAGGGCATGTAATGCGAAGGCAAGATAACCGCTGGTCCTTAAGGGTAACGGAGTGGATTCCAAGAGAAAGCAAACGTAGCAGGGGACGGCAGAAAGTTAGGTGGGCGGATGAGATTAAGAAGTTTGCAGGGATACAGTGGCGGCAACTGACAAAGGACAGGGTTAATTGGAGAGACATGGGAGAGGCCTTTGCCCTGCAGTGGGTGTAGTCAGGCTGATGATGATGATGATGATGATGATGTGTTCGCATCAAGATGAGACGCAGAACGTCATTCTTTCAGCCCATTATCTCTGCTATTCTTAAACTTGACCAAGTTAGCTCGCAGTTTGAGTGAAGATAGGGGCTAATACACTTTTGCCGGAAGCCACGGCGATATGATACTGAATTCGTCAAAAACGTGTATTCAGACGTTCAGGTTCCTTCATCGCAAAATCGTCTGTTTGTACATATCTCGGCTACTGTGGCCTCAAAAGAGTAACACGTCTGACTTAATCGTGCACATGTGCGCATAAAATCAGCCTCGCCATATCTCTCAGGAGTTATGCAACGTTAGTATTTGTTTTGCGAGAAACACTTACCAGTGCTGTGTAGAGAGTTCCCGAGAGTCCGATAAACACGTTGCACCAGAAAAGCGGAGCTTTGAAAGCTGAAAAGCCAGGAGATCTCGGCATAAGGAAGACATATAACCTGTACAAACACCACGCTTCCTCATCTCTCGTGAATGTTCCCTGTAGACTATGAAGAGTAATTTGCTTTTAGGATGGCACCTAGAGTGCATTCAACCAGAAAATAACCATACATTGCAAGTCCCTTAACAGCCCTCGCGAGGCCTTAAGGAAGACCTCTTACTGTTAAGCGTGAAAAGAGAATTGCGGTCTAGCCAAATTAATGCTCAGGTGTCTAATGTATTCTGAGAAAACTCTGGTCATTATCTTTATTGTCGTTTACATGCCGACTATGTACTGCGAAGTATGAAGTAAAGCTGAGTGTCTGACAATAATGCCCGTTGCGCTGACGTGTTGCGGAAAACGAAAGGGAAGGAGATGGCTTCTATATTGGCGTAACGCGCCTGACGGGCAGGAGTGTCGTAATTTACAGCGAAGTCTCTTTTAGGCTTGAACAGCGTCCGAAAAAAGCGTATTGATTCACGGTTCTATTTGTTTAGAGTTCTAAGAAAAATCTAGGACAAAATCTAGCAAAAAACACCTACATAAAAGAAAGTGAGTGCACGGGCAGTTCGTTTTCTTCACATCTGCCGAAGAAACCTTAATAGAGAAACTTCGTCAGAAATTCTATCTGGTAAGCTGTGAGTTCCATTAGTGAAGCGATAACATTTTTCGTGTTTCTAATGACGTATTTATACTTTCATTTATGGCTATACGTATAGTTAAATCACCTGAACAGCAACGCAGTTTAATACATTTCGTTGGTTGGTTTATGGGGTTTAACGTCCCAAAGCGACTAAGGCTATGAGAGACGCCGTAGTGGAGGGCTCCGGAAATTTCGACCACCTGGGGTTCTTTAACTTGCACTGAAATCGCACAGTACACGGGCCTCGGATTTCTCCTCCAAAGAAATTCAGCGCGGCCAGGATTGAACCCGCGTCCTTCGGGCGAGCAGCCGAGCACCATAGCCACTGAGCCACCGCGGCGGCTAGATTAATACATATAGCAATAAAGAATTATAGTGACAATAATAATAATAATGATAAGGTTCTACTTCAATCCAATTCAAAATTACTGTCATAAGTAGTCCGCATGTAATCTATGGGTCTGATATTGACAGAAGCAATTGCTAAAGAATGAAACTGACGGTACCTGTGACAAGAGTGAGTGATGCTGCGAAAATGGAGATTGCGCCCACACTTTGCTGGAAGAAAGAAGAAACCAGAAAAACAGTTCAGTAATTGTGCTTGTCTTCTGCGACATTTGGCCTGATTTCGCCTTTTTTCAAAGGCCATTAAGTGTATGCATAGAATATTGGTTGAGAGACTATGTGCAGCTTGACGCAGGAGAACTATTGGGATGATTATGGTGGTTTTTGTTAACTGACAAATAAAATATTGAAAGCAGAGGGAACGGAGAGGTGATGCGCAATCTTAAAAGCATTCAAAATTTTCGAAGATGCATACCCGACTAACGATCCTCCATCATTTTTTTCCTACTATTGGCCTGTCTTAACAGCAGGAAATCCCAAAAATAAAGCTTTGGTCTCAATCCTAGGTTAGCCGCCGCGGTGGCTCAGTGGCTATGGTACTCGGCTGCTGACCCAAAAGACGCGGGTTCGATCCCGGCCGCGGCGGCTGGAGTTTCTTTGGAGGAGAAATTCTAGAGGCCCGTGTACTGTGCGATGTCAGTGCACGTTAAAGAACCCCAGGTGGTCGAAATTTCCGGAGCCCTTCAATACGGCGTCTCTCATAGCCTTAGTCGCTTTGGGACGTTAAACCCCAGAAACCAACCAACCAATCAATCCTAGGTTAAGCATTTTCCATGCATTTCTTCATAAATACACCCCCCGTAAGCCCCTTCTCGTTTGCAAGAATGCTGGTGTGGTCATTGCTTCACTCAAGGACATTGGTACGCTACGTCTACAGAGGAGTTTTTACGAAGTCTGTTTAGAACAGATCAACTTTTTTTCTTTTTGTAAAGAAGTAGCTTCAGCATTTTTCAGTGTGTTTTTCTTGGGATACGGTCTGTAACTGAGAATAGAACTCGCTTGTCCTCTGCAATGCTGTAAATCTTATTTTAGAACAGCCTCCAGCTGCATTGTGACGCCTCACACGTCTGTATGTGCTGTCTCTGATGTCTGTTGGCAGCCTCCAGACTGGGAAGTAAAATGAGATATTTACGTGGTCGGGGAGGTGGGTACACTTCGGAGATGCCGTCATTCCCCCGAAACATTCCGCTTGAAGCGTGAATATTAGGACGTGCATGTGGGGTAAAACCACTAGTCATCGTATCTTGGGGCTTCCGTAGTTTGCCCCACGCAGAAACACACGCAGAACCTGTTATTTTCGAGCCTGAATGAAGTTACTAATCCGTACAAATCCCTCTGCATTTCTCTTACCCCGATGTGCTTTTTGTATGGTCGAGAGCACTACTGCGTGCTCTCAGTTTTGCTGAAACAGCTCTGTTATATCCACAGTCACGACTGTTTACAAGCAGTACGGCTCTTGGTTGCAGCTTATAGCAAATGTTTTGCACCTTAAACAGTAAGTTAATTCCATTCTACTGGAAGCGAAGACAGAAATTTATTCCCTTCGCGTGGCATATCTAAGTCGGGCACAAAGATTTATTTATTTGCCATTCACTAACAAAATGTTTTTGCTTCTCTTCTAGCTCTCAGCTGATCACTTTTATGCTATGAATATTGATAAACTTGCCATAACCTTCCGAGTGATGTCACTCCGCCATTTTGGTACCGATGTGCATGAAACCGGCATTTGCTCTCATTCAATGGGGAATAAAACGGCAGTGGATATTAAAATGCTTGAAGTCACGTTTACAAATGCTCATATTGCTGCGAATGCCCTGCGAGAGGCTAATTATTCTGTTGGGCCGATCACTAGATAGATCTCGCACACCTCCTAATCATTACAAACCTTCCAAAGTGTGGCAGCACATCCACTGATCTTTATTGTTCAGACGTTTGGCGTAATTCCTTTACTTCCTTATTTTCACCGTCTTTGATGCACACCAGTCCCGCTGTCGCTTAAGATCGTAGGTACGCTACGTTAAAGCTATCGAATTGAGGTAGTGCTGAGAAGACACAAATTTACTGTTTTTTTTTTACTAACTTACCGTGAGGAAAAGGTAGATAACGCATGCTGTCAAGGAAATGTTGGCGTTGAAACGCAGCGGGATGTACTGCGAAAAGAGAGATAAGCTTTATACATATATATAGAAAAATCACCACAATTTCAAAAAAAAAACATAACACAATTTAATTCATGTCGTTTCGGCTGGAGGACCAGCCTGTTTTCCAGTTTACTAAAGAATTCAAAACACGCTGCTTTTAAAGAGCGCTTGAGGTACAGGAATAGCGAAAAGCACCTGTGCAAGCTTTGCGGGGTGGAAGAAGGCGTAGGAAAACAATGACAAAGGAAACAAAGAATCGATGGCACATGCAAATGTGATCCTCTAACAAGGACGCAGTTATTGGGAAGGGGTGAACGACATATAATAAAAAGGAAGCGAGAAGATCATTTTCCCCACTACCTCATGACAGCAGCGTTGGGAGAAGCAACAGCCACCGAAGCGAACGGGAATAGGGTTTTTTTTTATTGCACTCATAAATGGCGATCATTAGTCAATATTTTATCTTTCTCAAAGATATCTCATGGGAGATGCAGAAGAAAAAACACATGCTACCGATGGGAACCGAACCGACGACCTCCGAATTACGCGTGCGTAGCTCTACCAACTAATCAGTGATCTTTAAAAAAAGGTAAGATATTTCCTAATAATCTTCATTGATCAACACGACAAAGTTCAAAATACCTTATGGTATTTGGTTGCTGTGGTTGTTGGCTTCTCTCATATGCATAACGAGCCCCTCATTTTGCTTCCCTTTTCTGCTACACACGCGCGCGCGCACACGCACACACGCACAGAAACACACACACACACACACATACACATTCACACGCGCGCGCGCGCGGGCGCACACAGATGTCATCAGAAATTGAAAAACATAGGACTTAATTCATGATGTTTCGGCGGGAGAGGCTGGACCTCCAGCCGGAACGTCGGGAATTAAATCCTGTTGTTTTTCAATGTCTGAGCAATAACTTGTATTCATCAATTAGCTGCAAAGAGAAATCCATATATATATCGAAGTATACGCTTTGTTAAAGGAAACATTTATTTGACTCCACGTTTCGATCGGAAGACCGATCGGAAAGATCGATCTTTCAGTCGAAAATAATTTTTTTTCCGTACAGAAAACGCCCACGGCAGAAGCGAAATCTTTGCTCTATAGTAATCGCTCTGTAGCCTGACATGTGGGAATCCTGTTTTGGAGACATACATTGTTCCAAAATTTTGTTGTTTTTGTGGACATAGTAACATGGAGTTCAAGAGCAAAAAGCGAAGGCTGTTTTAGCACAAGACGCAAGAAAAAACAATCAGTTACGTGGATACTCTCTCTGTTTCAGGTACCGAAAAACGGCTCCAATTTTCATTGTTTTTTAGACACATTCAGTTCAAATTTTAGATTGGTCTGGCGGGAACGTTAGGCTGAATTCGATCTGCCCCTGCCTTCGATGTGTGCGAGAAATGACCAAGGATCTCAATCATGTGGAAAAGCTTAGTACGTTATCTCTACGACTAGCTATGCCAGAAAACGCGACATCTTCATTCAAAGTGACATAGGCCGTAAAGCATATCATCACTGCCTAAAAGCGGTCCCAAGTGCCTTACAACCAATAGTTAAGTATAAAAAATGTAGATAACCCTAAAGTAGCGAATTAAGGACTCAAGCAGCATATTTTTTTTTTTGGCCTGTAAATTTATCTCTGCTCTTGAAACAAAAAGCGAATAGCACCGTGCTTCTCTACACTTTAACACAACGGAGGCGACTCAACGCAGATGCGGAATCATCTGCGTTCAAAGATGAATCAAAATAATCCTATTCTGGCACCTGTCAACAATAATACTTGATAGTAAATGCACTTAGAGCATCCCGGTTTCCAGGATCTTTGTTCAAGTTCGTTTCTTTGCGCAGATGCAATACTTGCTTGACATTTTTTAATAAAATTAGCGGGAAGAACTGCTGGAATCCGCTAAACCGTAACTAAACTCTAAACTAAAGCTAAAACTTCTGGCACCGCCTTATACTACGCGGTCTTCGCTGACGCGTTTTGATCCATATTCCTCACGATGCCGTGAAAAATGTTGCCATAGCAGTTGTAGGCTGTCCAGCACGCGACATCCAGTACAGCCTTCACTTCTGTATGACGGGAAGCCAACACTTCGTCTTCAACCAGCGAGAAGCTGGCCTGTAACTGCAATAGAACCTCACAAGAACCTAGTCAGACCTTGCGACCATACGGCGCCGTTCATCTGAGTTGACGGCTTCGCTCAGGCAGGCTATGTGACCTGGCCCGAAGTATCCGATGGACCAGTTAGTAGACGATTCACCCAGAAATCATATGTGATTGAAAAACGCGGTCTGCTGACGAACGATTTGTGCAAACTTCGGAACTTCACGCACGTTACGGAACGCGGACATTTTCCATTTCATGACCGCTCGGAGTCCAGAGCGCATCAATTTACCGGGCAGCCTGAGAACACAGCTCCTTCTGCCCACATCCTAACGTATCAGAACAAAACATACATCTCCGGCTAAAAGAGAAGTTGGTCGAGTTGTTCATGCACTGAGTAGAACGCAACTCTATCTGAAACTGGGACAAAGGAAGACGCACAAGAGTGAGCGCTGACTTTCGAGCGCTGTCGTATATGCTTATTTCCGTGGTAGGAGCAATAAACTTCAGCGGAAAGTCAGCGCCAGCGCTAGTCTTTCTGTGCTTTCTTCGTCCCAGTTTCAAATCGCGCTGTTTTCAACTCAGTGCACGCCTACCCGTGAGAGCTTGTCGGGTGAGGTTTCAGTCTCCTCTCGTGGAATTCGCCGCGGTGTCTTCACGCCCTTTCGGCGGCACATGATGGCTGAAACAGCTTTGAATTAAAACAAATCCACGAATCGCGCCAGGTGAAGAATGAAGAAGACTGGACGCAGCGGCGGAAATTCATCCGGCTCTTCGGTACATTTTTTTTTTTTGGTACCGGGTTTGTGAAATCTCTGGTAGAGGTAGAAGTGGACCACCGCCTATGAAATGTATCAGTAGAATACCTTTTTGATGTGGATTAATTTAGTGCCTTCTTTTAGTGGCACTCTATGGTGTACCAAAATGTAAGTTCTCAAACTTTAAAATTTCAGACGAAAAACAAATCTGATAAAGCTATGAATCGCATGGAAAACTTGTGTACTATATTTTCTACGTTGAAGCACATGCAAAAGTAGCTTAATATAGTGTTACACTTTTGGTTAAGTTGTTTGGCTAAAGGCGCAGCCCAGCTGCAGGAAGACCGACCACATAGGCAACCGTCTAGAAAAAAAAAAAAACATCGAGTGAGCTGTTATCAACAGAGAACGCCCCAAATAAACTCAAGGTCCAAAGGCGTCGACAGAGCAGGGCAGCATGTGCGACCCAGAAAACGGTCGCGTTAGTTCATTCCTGGAACCTGCCTAAGGTCAGGAGAGTTTTCCCTTACCACTTTTACCCGCACCGGCTTGTCGGAAAACGTGCATCACAGGGACGCCATGCAGGTGCACGCAGGAGGCTTTGGCCTGAAAGCTTTTGTGGCTTACGGTACCTACTTTGAAAAGTAGCTAATGTTGGCGTAGTAATTGTACGATATTTTCGCTTCAAACATATGAAGGATATGCAGAAACGCTGTCGCACCTATTCGGCACTATATCTCAGGGCTTCAGAATCTATGCAACATGCAGTGAGGCTTCAGGACATCAACGCATAATATTGGCTGTCAAAAAAAAAAATCTGCCCTACCGCCGACTCTTTATGATTGCAAGGGACCTTGTGTTTTATAAAGTGTCAAAGAAAAAGTAAACAAATGCGTCAGCGGGTGCTACATGGTTTGAGTGCTATGTTTGAGCCACACGAAGGAGGGATTATTGATGAAAGCAAAGAATCAAATAGAATGCGTATCAGTAATGAATCTGAACGTGGTGGGATTGTTATGACAGTGAGTACAGATACCTGTAATTTTTTTTTGTGCCGACACTCTAAACACGCTATAGGCACTAGCTGTTCTGTCGATCGAGTATTCGCTTAAATATTACAATACATATGAGGCGTTGCTTTGCTTTGGTTTATGGGGTTTAACGTCCCAAAGCGACTCAGGCTATGAGAGACGCCGTAGCGAAGCGCTCCGAAAATTTCGACCACCGGGAGTTCTTTATCGTGCACTCACATCGCACAGAACACGGGCCTCTAGAATGTCGCCTCCATCTAGATTCGGCCACCGCGGCCGGGATCGCATCGACGTTTTTCGGGTCAGCAGCCGAGCACCATAACCACTGAGCCACCGCGACGGCTTTCAGGAGGAAGAAGAAATATCTTCACCTTCAAGGTCTGTTTAAAAATTCTCAAGAAGAAAATTAGGAGCCTTAAACTGAATCTCGGAACACGTGGTCATACAACGTTATATTTCGGACGCGTATACAATATAAAACTTTTTGCTACAGAACGGATTTTGACATATCTATACTGGAGTACGGTTATATCAAGGGATCTCACCTTCATGCTGCATGAAGGGTCTGCTAGACCAAGAGATTATGTGCTCAGGGATTTTATGTTCATCCGCCCCAGGTGACTCATGGGCGGTTGTCAACAAGAACTGTATGAACTCATTTCTTATTTCTATGCGGCACTTTTTATGTTTCCTGTAGACTGTAAAAAAGCCTACACACGTCACAGTTCGACGTCCGTTTTAGTTACAACACGTTTGTTTATCACTCTGACAGAACTGTTTATATTGGCAGCTTCTACGAAAGCTTCTAAGCATCCGCAAATGTTATTTCAGGTGACTAAAGAAGTCCCAGTGAACTTTGTTTATCTAATGCTTTGCTGCCGTTAATAAACCGCCGAACATTGTGAATGCTTCTGTTCATATTCTCTGATGTAAGAGGTCGGCTTACCGCTCTGTAAATGAAAGCCTGCCATATAAAGTCTAAGGCGTTGTATGATTGGATGAAAACACGCCACGTGAAGAGCGTTGCAAGGTTCTCGATGTGCTAGTTGCGAAAAAGTAATATGGATAAGAAAAATACTTATTTTTAATGTTTCTGAGCATTTATTTTCAAAAAATGCGCCTTGCAATGCGGTAACCTGCAAGGATCTGGACATTTTTCACCGGATGACGAAAATAAGGTTCATTTAGAACAATCAAAGCTGTCGCCGCTATCGTGGTATAAACGCAAACTGTTTCATTTCACGTCGAGAAGCAGACTTATCGGGGGAACAGGCTTTCTCTGCAGGTTGTTCACCCCGAGAGTTTATTCAACTTTCATTTATAGTTCACGAGGGAGTTGTGTAGAACTAAACGTGACACATTGTCTGCCGAGCTTTACGTCACTGTCATTTGTAATCAGAGGATGACAAAACTGCATGAAAAGTTATACTGAAACCGCCCGTCATACCCACCCGAGCGGTCACGCGGATCAGTTAATAGCGGTCCGAGTGTTCAAGCCTGGAACCCGGAAAGCAATGATTGTTTTCCTGGACATTTTTGTCTGCATTGCAGCTTTGCTGGAACCAAATGTTTGACGCGCTTGATTGCTTTTTTACAAAACTTTCCTCGAGAGGCGCGCTATCATGAGCTATCAGAAATGCATAGAAATTCTTAGTGATAAAGATCAGCTCATGGTGTGCCACAGAATAAGCAACACGTAACGCTCCTGTACGCGCATGCGCACCTGTCTCGTAATGAAACTGCTTTTGCAGGCTTGTTTTCGTGCACACTATAAAAATGTCGAAATATTTGAACCAAAAATGGAAAGCATGAAGGAAGAATCTCTGCAAGTACGAAAAGAAGAAGGGTGGAGGATATACATTTTACAGAATAAGCAACGTTCTCTTGTACTTTTTTCGTTGGAACACAATCTTAGCGGAATTATCATTCACACTGTCTGCCGTTCTTCTTTAAGAAACACATACGAGAATTAACAGAAGTTATGTAGTTACCTCCAGATTGAGAGACAATACGTGTGAGGCTATCCTTGGCAATTAACTGCTGGTATTTTCGATAGCCTCTTACAAAGCATGAAGAATGTGGACCGTCACGAAAGCAACGAAGAGCGAAAATCAGTATTTGCCATGTTGTACGTACACTACGTGTCACACATTGTGAAGAGAGTAGAAGCACGGAGTCCAACTCATGTTTCCGGCGCCATGCAAGCTCGCTACAGTGTGGCCAGTGATGAACAACCATGAAGGACAAGGATGCACTTCAAACCACATCCTGAAATATACAGAATGCGCTACGGAAATCACCTATCAGGATTCGGTATCCGGTGGAAGGATGTACATCGGCCAAACTGACCGATACTTCATTAAGAGGAAGAATGATTGTGAACTTAATCTGTTCACCAATTCAAACGGCAAGTAAATTACACACCGCAATGAATGCCAGAAATCTGACAGTCATCCGCGCAAGGAAAGCACAAAATTCCTCACTACAGCAAGCAGCAAAACTGAAATTGAAATAATTAAAGTCTTTCTAATCACCAAGAATGTGTAAACGTGTCAGCGCACCATTCCTTGCAATTTCAGATAATGAATAGCTGTTTTTAAGAAGGCCACCCTTCTAGCCATCAGTTTTGGTGACGTGCATCTCTGCCGTAACCTTTACGCTTGTTATTTGTTTCCATCCTTCGCGCCCATTCTATTTTACCTTTTTCAGCTTAGTTATAATGAATTGTAGCAACCTTGTTTTATACCACTGTTACTTGTGCGTACCCTTTCTCCTATCCCCCTTTTAGCATGTTTAACGTGCTTTCCCTCTCTTCTCTGCTTTTGATATTCTGCAATGTCATCCTCTGGTATACAATTAGTTCGAAGTCACGTTATCATGCCGACTACATCACCTGAAATAATTCTTTAATTTTGGCCTTGTCTTGTGTAGTAAATGGTTCAGCAAAAGCATCCTACCTGAAAAGATTAGACAGTGTTCATAATCTTGGTCTGCCCTTATCATCTGGAGCATACGCGTTCCTTGTAGAGCCTGTACGATATAGAGTAGTGAACTGTATTATCTCCAGATCATACCCCCTGATTTGGTTAGCTCGTGTGGTGGTTATCGAGCATTAACAGGGAGTGCATGCAATTCTTCGAAGAATAGTTTAAAGCATTGAGCTTCGCGTGTGTGCCTTCCTTAGTCTGTTATCGATGTTAGGCGCTGTTTGAAAATGAACGAATGGCTGAAGTAGCCCGCCGGAAGACACTTCTTCAATAGATCACAAAAAATCTAAAATATACATTAAAACGCGACAAAAAGAGGCAGTTAAGTTGAGGCTCATAAATTCGTTTTCAATGGTAATGATCACAAAGACATGCTTGCAAGGGCAGACAGCCATCAGTGATATCCGACAAAAAATGACGCAAAACGGGCAGGACAGTTGGTTCTGTTTACCATGTGCGTTTTTGAAACACTATCGGTATTTTTCGGGCAAAAATATCAAGGATTGTCTCCCTGACGCTGCTTTCATTGCCACATGCGCTTTCACTGACATACGAGGTCTGTTAGAAAAGTATCCGACCTTTGGCCGAAGAAAAAAAACTGGCATAACTGGAGCGCTGGAAACCTAATCACCTTCAAAGTAGTCTCCTTGGGACTCCACACACTTCTCCCAGATGTGCTGCCACTGTTTGAAGTATTCCGAAAAGGCCTTTTTCGGAATGGAGTTTAGCTCAGCTGTCGTTGCAGCCATAATGTCCTCTCTTGTCTGAAATCGCGCTGCTTTCAATGGCCTCTTGATTTTGGGAAACAACCAGAAGTCGCAGGGGGCCATATCAGGAGAGTGACGAGCCGGTTGAACTACAGGAGTCTGGTTTTTCGCCAAAAAAGTTCGAATCAAGTGCGAAGAATGTTCAGGAACATTGTCGTGATGAATACGCCAATTTCCTGTTGACCACAACTCCGGTCTCTTGCGCCGCACAGCATCACGTAGGCGACCGAGTGCGAAGTTGTTGTGCTGTTGTACTCTTTGGTCATTGTTTGACCCTGGGGCGTGCGTACTCGCGGTGTGCCACACAGCGAGAGTCCAAGAAAGCAGTCAGCATCACTTTGACTTTGCTGAGCATTTGGCAGGCCTTCTTTGGTCTTGGGGACGTGAAATGCTTCTACTGTGACGACTGGGATTTGGTTTCCGGGTCGTACCCGTACACCCAAGACTCGTTACCAGTGATTATGGTGTTGATGAAGTCGGGGTCACTGTTTGTGGAATCGAGCGTGTCCTGTGAAACTTCAACCCGAAGCTGCTTTTGCTCCACCGTGAGCAGCTTCCGCGCGAATTTCGCCGCAACTCTCTTCATGGCCAAATCTTCGGTGATAATAGAATGTGCAGAAAAACTACTGATGTTCACCTCTTCCGCAATTTCTCGGTTAGACACACGACGGTCCCGCATCACCAGAGCGTTCACTTCGGCAATGACGTGGCCATTTCGGCATGTTGATGGCCGACCGGAGCGTGGCTCGCTCTCCACCAATGTGCGGCCATCTTTAAACCAGTTGTACTATTGCTTAATTTGTGTGCTGCTCTAAGCATCATCACCGAAAACCGTCTGAATATTCCGAATGGTTTCCACTTGGCTGTCCCCCCGTTTCTGCCAAAATTTGATGCATTAGCGCTGCTCCTGTCGCACCGCCATTTTGCTTGCACTAAAAAACCGACGAGAGCACTGTGCACTACCTTACTCAAACGCTGCCTCCCAGCGACTGACGCTATCGGCAGGCAGGAAAAAATTCGTGCATGCGCACGACGGTTCGAGGTCTGCTGGTGCAAGCGCGCTTGTCTCATATCCATCAGGTGTCCGGAAAAAAAAATAAGGTCGGATACTTTTCTAACCGACCTCGTATGTTCACATGTCCCACCTTGAAACATTAGCTTCACTTGGAAATCTCCTGCTGAGGTTGCGCCTGCTGCCCACTTTTTGATCAGACAGCAGTGGTGCTAACACATATTGATCATATGGTAGAGGAGCATCCCATCTAAAGTAGCTCTGTGCTTTGTGTGAGCCGAAGGTACAGACGCGCGCATGCGAGCGAAATTTCGTACTTTCGTCACTAGGGCAAGTGCTCCTGTTCTCTTGCATCTCTTTTGTTCTTTACTTTCACCTGATTTTCTCCAGTGCGCATATGTGGGTTTCAATGCATATATTTTGCGTTCCAGAACAAACTGCAATTCTTACTGCTATATTAGCGCTTCTGTTCTCTATAGCGACTTGTTTGCTTCAGAGTGAATCATATTGTTTTCAAATCTTATGGAGCACTGAAAGCCTAGCCCCGCATGTTTCGTCTTGATGTCTTGGGCATTCAACTATTTGGACAGAACATTAGAAGTAAACCACAAGGGAGAAAAAACGGAGGAAGATAGACGGAAGTAAGTTACCATCACTTTTTTGTCGCGAGTAGTACGTGAACGGTCGACATCGTACACCTTGCGTAGGTGCTGTACAAATTAACTTGCTACTATAAGCGAAATTTCGCAGGGGGAGAGTACGTGCAATAAAATTTATTTCGGTGCTGTCGAGCAACGCAAGTCAATGAAAAGCTTTCAAATATAAGGGAACATGCATGTTATACCGTGTAGAAGAATACTGCCTGGCAAGGCAGAGCAGAAATAACTTTTTTTTTCTGTGAATAACATACCACAACCTTGTCTATAACTACAGATAGGAACAGGTGGTCCCTATTGAATAGATCGAATACATCTGCAGGACGTGACATGTAAAAAGCGACGCGCTTGGGAGTACTGCACCTCTAACGGGCAAACAATGGCGGGATGTTATTACCGGTCGCCACATTCTTCAATGTTTATTTGTCCAAAATAATATACTTTGACTTCAAGCGCTCGACGAGTCAGAGATTTGAGAAATTTCTGACTGGCAGAAGCCTTTCCTCTTGCGTCAGAACCAAGCTCTAGAGGATACGTTAGCTGTGTAACGAAAAGCGCTGCTTTTTCTGTCATCAAGAACTCCTTAGAGTACTGGCCCATTGTTTCCATACGGCTCCTAAGCGTCATCAGCATCCGACGTGGTGAATTTCTTGTCAGACAAATTGTGCTCGCAATCGCTGGCAAATATTAAGGCGTAAGCTTTTAATGCCTCATCGTTGTAAGCAGGAGTTGTCGACAGAAATGTCACGCTTTTCAATTGGTCGAAACGGTCGTGACGTCAGAGTGCGCGAATTTCAAACGCGGCCAATGGTACTTTGGCTAGTAACCATGCAACCAATTAAAGGGATCGTATAGTGATGCTCCAAGTAAGTGGGAATGAGTTTAGTTCATTGCTTAATTGCCCAATTAGCCTAATTAACCCTTCTAGTCAGGCGAGATAAATAAATAAAACCGAGTAGGAAATTGGTCAAGTTGGGGAATCGAACCCCGGTCTCCGGAGTGCGAGACGAGCACGCTACCACTCCGCCATGCCTACTCGATGGTTTGTAATGTGCAAAGGCGCGTCTAGTGAATGCGATGCCTTCGTTCACTCCCGTCTTCCTCCCTTCCTGTTACGGCGAGGTTTAGGTGTCCACCCAGATATGCGAGACAGATACATTTCCTTTCCTGAAAAACCAATTTACCGACGAGCAAGGGGTAGAACCGAACGGGCGATGGCGTTCTGTGGACTCCCTGGCAGCGTGGTAAGATGCCGTCGCGTTTCACTTTTAGAGGCGAAGCTTAACATCTTAACAACGCATCAGTGACACAAGCAGCAACACCGCGCTTAAGGCTTACGCCTCAACGCACTTTAGGTCGACAAAGTGCCCTCCTGAATTTTTTCTTTTTCAGCGCAAGCCACGGGCATGTGTTTGAAACAAATTTCTAAAGTGCCTGACTAGATTGCTATAGGCCACATTTGGCTATACCGGCCGCTTTGTTGTGCCTACATTCTGTCTCTTCCCTATACCACCGGTTTCCAGCTGAGCCTTTTATGTGCATGCAATTTCCATATTCCACGCTGCACACCTCAGACAATCTGAGCTAAAAATACTTTCACTTAATTCTTGAAAATGGAACAAATTTTATCTTTTTCTTTTTCAGTGCTGTTCTGCAGAGAAATAGTTTAGTTCCTCGTCCGTGAATGTCCGTACTTCATACCTACTTTATTCGTACATGAGTGCTGTGCCCTTCCCCAGGATCATAACAGGGTGAGCACATGCACTTGCATACGCATATATGAAGGCAAAAGTGTACGAACAAATAATTTTATGAGCTCTTTAAATGATGGTATCGACTTTTGTTCAACTCCATCGCTAGAAAGGTTATTTCATTCTACTGCATTAAGCCTGAAATAGGAGCATTAAAAAAATGGCTGAGGCTTAGCTTAGGTTAAGCCTAGTCAGATGCGAAGCATATTGTCGCCGAGTTGCATATCGAGCACGCCGCTTGGCTAGACGTTCTTCACGCTCTTCATCAGTCTCTGTAGCACGCCGCAACTTTTGCTTCTCATTCCAACGAGGAGCCCTGTCTCCAGGAGGCATCTCTATCCCGTGTACGCCTAGCAGAGGCAGGCGCACCCCCTTGTATACCGCCACTCCAGCATCACGTATTCACTACAGCGCACCTAGCGGCAGAAGCAGGAAACACATTGGTCGCGACGCCTCGCGCTACGGCGCGAGCTGGGGCCCCGTTTCTCCTATGTCGTTACGTCACGCATCACGTGGCCCTCCTTGGTCGCGACGCCTCGCGCGACGGCGCGAGCTGGGCCCCCGTTTTTCATCTGCTGTGACGTCACGCATCACGTGATATGACATGGAGGTCACGAAAGGTCAATGGTAACGACACCGCCGCGCTCGAGGAGCTGGGTTGGGCTATTTTAGTATGCTTCGCATAAAATTTTCAGTCGAAGATAGCCTAACCAGAATGGGAAAACTCCAGATGTGTGAATGTTGTAATCTCCTGTTATCGAGCGCAAACAGAAATTTATTCTCAATAGGCAATTTATACAGGTTACAGACGGAAAGCAATTTTACCGAAGTAATTCACTGTCAGACTGTAGGCTACGATTCTTGAAAATAAATGTTGCTGCTTTTGGTTGGATGCGCCCAAATTTGTTGGTGCGGTAAACAGGTTCCAAATTAGTACAGCTTATTCAAGTGCTGGGCGAATTAGGATGTTCTATGAACGAGATCATACAGCTTGTGCTGCAGATAATAATGGCTCCCTGAGATAAAACCATCTAGGAAAGCGTTAGATCTGACAATGTTAACTGATATGTTCTGTCCTCGATAAATTATTATCAATCGAAAGAGCGACATATTTACAATGTATTACTTATTTCAGAGAGAGAGAGATAACTTTTATTTTTCAGCTCAAGTCCGAGCCTTCTTAGTTGCCCGTTTGGTGGGCGCTATTTATCGGCGGTGGCAGAGTAGGGCCACGTGTCCCTTGGATGCGTCGGATGTGGGCGGCGAGGAGCGGCCAGAGGGTGGGCTGCAGAGAGGTTGGTGGAGCGGTCCATCGGGCCCACGTGAGGTGAAAGGGGGGAGGCAAGGTATGCGAGGAAGGTATGGTGGGAGAGTTAGTTGCGCGGGGGCATAACCAATATGTATGAATGTTGGAGGGATGCTCTCCGCACACGAGACAGGCGGGTTTGCCCTGTTTATGAAGGATATAGTGGGAATACAGTTCGCAGGGAAGGGAGTTAGTCTGTGCCTGTCGAATTAGAGTGGCGTCAGCACGGCAAAGGAAATGGGAGGGTGACGGAAGGGTTCGTCGCATGTGCCGCAAATTGCGAAGGTGTTCGCGGCGGTCCTGTCGGTGTGTAGCGCGGTCTGCCTTGGGATTATAATGGGCTGGCCAGGCAGTCGGAGGGCCCGGTGGTATTTTTTCACGGGCCAGAGCATGAGCAAGCTCATTCTCCGGTATACCTTGATGACCAGGAATCCATTCAAGGCGGACATGGAGCGTAGGGTGGGCTGTTAGGTATTGCAGCAAAGTGTCTAGGATATGGGGAGGGAGTTTTTGAGATTCGAATGAGCGTATGGCAGCCTGAGAGTCTGCACGTATGTTGATGGTGGAGGACAGGTGGTCGTGAAGCGTAATCGCCTCTGCTATGGCCAGAGTTTCTGCGTCGGTTGAGGAGGGCACTCCTGCGTGGAGATGTGTGGAGGTGCTTCGAGGGCCGACTACTGCAGTAACTACTTGGTGCTCGAGGATATGGGCATCGGTATAGTAAGTGTCGTGGCCCAGTACGGGTAAATGGTTCGCCAGTGCTTCACGCCGCCCGGGATTTATCGTTGGAGACATGTGGCGTGGAATGGGTTTTACAGTAAGACGCGGGAGGCTTTTCCACGGGGGAGCAGATGGTTGAAGCGGGGGTAGTTGGGAAATGGTGTGTCCGAAAAGGCTGAGGAGGTCTCTGCCTTGCTCGGAGGTAGAGAGACGGTGTATCTGGGCTCGGTGGTGCGCTGCTGCGCGTTCTTCGAGGGAGTTGAAAATGGCGGCGTCTGCGATCAGAGCATTTGCGGCGTAGATGGGACCTCCCATGGCTAATCGAGTGAAGCGACGCAGAGAGGCTTCCAGTTTGCTTACTTGAGAGGATGTGAGGCGTTGATAGGGGTAGGCGTACATGACCCTCGAATAAACGAGTGCTTCTATAACTCGACGGAGTTCATGTTCTCTGAGTCCATGCTTTTGACGAGATATTCGGGACAGCATGTGGCGAATTTGGTTCAGTTGTTGCAGGAGTTGGCTAAGCCACACGTTGCACTTGCCATCTTGTTGAAAAGTGAAGCCAAGGATCTTGATGTGGCTCCGTCGGGGAATAGGGGTTTGCGCGAGAGAGAGTTGAATGAGTTCGCGGTAGGAAGAAGTGCTTTTTTGAGGAGCGTTAGAAACCACGATGTATTCCGACTTTTCGGCGGAACAACTCATACCTATGCGGCGTGCATGCTCCTGAACGACGTCGAGGCCTTGCTGCAAAGTGGATTCTAGTTCCCCGGCGTTTCCTGTGGTAGACCAGAGAGAGATATCATCCGCATATATAGCGTGGCGTAGGCCAGGAATTTCAGCGAGTTTTCGGGGCAGTTCTTTCATTGCCAAGTTGAAAAGCATAGGTGAAAGAATGGATCCCTGTGGTGTACCTGCGGTGAGGGGAATGGGGGCGGAAGGTGTGCCGTCGGGGCCAATGATTCGGAGTGTACTGTCTGTAAGAAAGTCTTTGATGTAGTTGAACATGCGGACCCCAGGGCGAGTGTCTGCCAGGTTGGTGAGAATTGCGGAGTGGGCGACATTATCAAAAGCCTTTTTGATATCCACGCCGGTCAAAACTCGAAGCTGTGCGCTGCTTGGGAAGGCGTACAAATCCTCATAGATTTGCCGTCCAATGTCCTGTGTGCATACGTGGGCGCGGAATCCGACCATAGTGGGAGCAAGACAGCGATTGGTATGCAGGTGCCATTCGAGGCGGGTAAGGGCCATCTTCTCCATCAGCTTTCCTAGGCAAGAAGTCATGGATATAGGTCGGAGGTTAGAGATGAGCGCAGAGGATTTTCCTGGTTTCGGAATCATAATTACGTGTGCCTCTTTCCATGCAGCGGGAATTTTCCCGGAGCGCCAAACAGTATTAATAATCTGAATAAGTTCGTCTAGTTTTGAATCGGGGAGATTACGGAGTATACCATAGGTAATTTTATCTGGGCCGGGTGCTGTGTTTCGCTTAAGGGAGCGTAGAGCAGCCTGAAGTTCGGCGAATGTAAAGTCGGAATTCATTCCTTGCTCGTCTGCTTCTTCTTCGGTGTAAGGGTATGACGGGGAGCTGGCAGGAGAAGTAGAGGATGGGTAAAATTGATTTCGGATTTGCTCAACCAGCTCTTCTTGTGAGACGGAGAGGGCCAACTGTAGCTTTTGAAGTGTGTTACGAGGTTTACCCTGTCCAAGTAGGGTGCGCATAATGTGCCAGACTTTTGGAGTGTGGAGTCTCGACCATGTCATCACAGAGCTGAAGCCAGTTGTTCGTGGCTAGTTGGTCAGCGTATTCTTGGGCTGCTTGCGTTAGTTCAGCAACTTTTCTTTTCAATGCGTGGCTAGATCTACAGTTGCGCCAAGCTTTTATGGCCCGGCGACGTTGTTTCCATAGCCCAAGTAGGTGTGTGTCAATGTATGGATAGTAGGGAGATCGGTGGATATGTTTGGTGTGTTGGGAGACGGTCTCCATAATGGCGCTACACCATTTTTCGGGGTCCTCGAGTGAGACTGATAAGGAGTCGAGGGCCGGCCGAGCCTTTGGCCAGTCTACGAGCATAGTGGGAGGTAGATGTGTTCCGGGTGGTCTGGAGGGTCGCTGGGACGTGAGCGTTATCTGAAGAATACAGTGATCACTCCCCATCGTGTCACCCGTATTACTCCAAGAAGCGCGGAGATCGCTGCGAATCCATGCGAGGTCGGGGTTTGTGTCGGATTGTGCTCCACATCCTAGACGTGTAGGCATGAACGTGTCATTCAGGAGGGTGAGGTGATGAATACTGGCGAAGCGGTCGAGTTTTCGTCCGGAGGCTGAAGTACGGTCGTATCCCCATGCAGGGTGTGGGCAGTTGAAGTCACCAAGAAGGACGAAAGTAGTAGGGACATTAGAGGCAGGAAGGGCCGTATGCAAAGGTGGGATGCTGGTTTTGGAGTCGGAGGGAGTCCAGTAGCAGTTTAAAATCGTGATACGGTGACCCTGATAGGTGGAGTGTGTCAGGACATGCTCTTTCGTCCCGGAGTTGAGGTGGGATGTATCTTCCTGAATGGTGGGTATCGTGAGCCGTATGTATGTAACCGTCAAAATCGGCGGAGGAGGGGGCGTTTGATGTCCTTTTCTCTTCATGACTATACTTGGCTGAGTAAAATGGTCGTAACCTGGCAGAGAAAAGGCACCATGCGTTTCCTGCAGTGCGATGACGTCTGGGTTAACGCCAGTAATCCGCATGTGTTGCAAGAGGGCATTTTTCTTGCGACGAAAACCGCGGCAGTTCCACTGCCAAATAATTAGAGGGTTATGGGGTGGGGATGTGTGTCGCATGATATCACTCATCATGCCGGTCTTCCTCCATTGTGTCGAGGTTAGGTACTAGAGGGGCGCTTGCGCGCTTTCGAGGGGGAGCATTGGAGTCTGCGTCGGGAGAGGGTGGGGCAGAGGACGCGAGGGAGAGGAGATGGTGCTCTAGTTGCTCGACGCGAGCCGTCAGTTGTTGTAAGGCCAATAGGACGGGAGCAAGGGATTGCTGTATGAGAGCAATAGCGTTGTCGGTAGGGAAGGGTGAAAGTGGAGTAGGTGTGGAGGGACGTGAGTAAAACCGGTTTTGGAAGGACGGGGGAGGGGGTGCGATGGATGTGGGAGATGGACCGCTCACCTGGTGACTTGGTGGAGTCTGTGACTGCATCACGGAAGCTTGCGGTTTAGTAGAGGAGGTGGAGGTGCTGGTTGCCGCACCAGAAGTGGTGGACGGTGGCCGCTTGGCAGAGGGCTTGGTTCGAGATTGACTTCTTTGCGCGGTCTCGTGCCCCGGGCTGTTGCTGCTGCTGCCGCAGGAGAGCTGAAGGGCCTCGTAGCGGTTCGAGGTAGGCAGGGGCGGCCAGTTGGTCGCGTCGGCTTTAGGGGGTGGAGGGGCGGCGCGGGCGCGATGGCGTCGTTGGGCGCGGTGCCACTTTACGACTGCAGCGTCGGCGTCTTTCCTTGCGGGGCATTCAGGGTGAGACGGTGTGTGGTCGCCCTTGCAGTTCCAGCAGTGTGGTTCACATTCGTGTGGGGTAGTCGTTGGGTCTTGGTCAGGAGGAAACGGTTGGCTGCAAATCGAGCACCGAACAAGGCTAGGCTTGTTAGGACAGACGTCGGCACGGTGTCCTATGGCGTGACAATGCGTGCATTGTTTGCTGTGCGGCTTTTGCGGGTAGATGCGGTACACTCCGCTGTAGAAGACGGCATAGCGTGGTAGACGGGGCCCTTCGACGGTGAGCAGAAGTGTGTTGGTACGTCCGAGACGGCGGGCGCTTAGGAGTCGGGTGCCGTCAACACGAAGGTTAGCGGCAAAGTCGTCTTCGGTAAAGTCCATGGTGATGCCGTGTATAACACCACGGGCGTTAAGGGGGTCGTTAGCTACGTACGAGGTGACTTCGTACTGTGTGTTGTTCAGTGAAACTTGCTTGAGTTGGAGCAGCTTGTCAGCAGCGGCTGGGCGGTGGGTATCGATGGCCAGGATGTTTTGCGAGGTGCGGAGTTTGATGTAGGTATTGTCACGTTCAGTCTTGGTTAGGCGGGCGGAATCCATGACGGACCGACAGAGCACAGGGAATAAAGTGTTGCCGAGGTTGAGGTGGTTCGCAAATTTCATGACGATCGTGGCTGCGGTGGCTTGCCGGGGCGCCGCGGGAGCACAGTGCTTGTGATTCAGCGCCTGGGCTGCTGACTGGCTAGGCGAGCTCCCCGCCGTTCCGGCTGCGAGCATGCTGGCGAGCGCGGGGGGCGTTGCCCCGGCGGTGCAGATGTAGGCTTGGCTTAGCGCGCCCGGCGTGGGCGGCCAGCCAGATGCTGATGTGCCAAAAAACGGCGCAGAACGCTTGGAATTTTGATTACCAGGCGTACAGGCGATGAAGTAGCGCTGCTGTAGACCGGTTGGTGGCGATCCGAGGTCAGGAACCTGGACGTAGACGTGATTTTGCTGGAGCTCGGTGTGCGCACAGCCGATCACGGTGGCGCTGGTGGCGCCCTCTCACTTATTTCAGGGGACCTTTCTTCAGGGCGGTTGTCATTTTGCCATTTTCCACTCCTCACGTCATGGTATTGCTTTCAGCAGCTGACTATTCATTGTAATTTGGAACTGGATAACATTAACAACGTTGTAAGGTACCCAGTCTTCTTCATAATATTTATCAAGAACGAAAAGATTGTCAACGATAGAGTTTATGAAGAGCAAGAAAACGAGGAGACCACTAAGGACTTTGGAAAACCATTTTACACGCGTATGGAATTGAAAGATGTGTTGGTTATTGCAACTAACTTATGTCTGCCTCTTTAAAGCGACCATGAAAAGAATTAAAAGCCTCTTGTAAATGTTAGAAGTTATGCTCAGAAGCACTGGCACCAAGTATGAGTCTTCGGAACTGAGCCGGCAATTTATTATGGCTTTTTAAAAATCGCGTTTTTTTAAATTCGCGGGCCGTTTGGTGTCTTCGTAGGGAGCGATTTTGAAACCAAAACCGGGAAAACAGACGTCACTAGTCCCATGACGTCGGTAGGCCACCACACGCTGTCATTCGCTCAAGCCGCGGCAGCTACGACGTCACGGGCACACTTCCGGTAGCGGTGAAAATCGTCTGCTCGAGGCGCCGCGCGACCCCCTCGGGCAAGCGCGGGCCAGGGCATTGCCTTCACACATATGTTTTCAATTTACCTCTGCCGCCTCTTTCTGCCGGGAGTTCGAGAGCAAAGAAAGCGCCGAGACCGGAGAGACGCTGCCGACGCACGCTGCTACTCGGGAGTGCGACAACCGGAAGTCGTAAACCGAACGTCAGCGAATGACGTATTCATGGGCGGAGCCCAGTCCCGGAGCTGTTTTCTTTATTTTTTCTTGGTGCTCCGCGTGTATGAGTTGAGGGGGGAGAGGATGAGCGTGATTTTTAATCGTCTATAACTTCGTTGTTATTCATGCTAGCTCGAAAATTCTTTCGCTGGGGTGACGAGTGATGGATTGCCTATCTTTACGTAATCTCAATTAATTTGTTTCATAGTCCCTTTAAGAAGCTAGGGTTCCAGCATCAAGGGAGCACAGTGCACTTGATGCCACGTAGCGTTCAACAACTACAACTTTCAGTACCTGCCCAATAGTACATTACGCGCGGAAACTTCACCCTTCTAAAAACCAAAATTATAGTGCATATATGATGGTTCCGAGGATTTTTAAACTAGCGCTTGCAGAACACCGTTCTGCGATGATTCTGTACTGAGTCGCTTTTTGTTCACCGAAGGGTTAGATTAGGAATGTGTTTCAAAGGGAAGGGCGTGTATTTTTTTTAATCACGTATTATAGAGCACGTCGGGGCCATACTCTAGGTTGCACTCACACACACAGACGACAGCGGCGGGTGACTGCACGACACCTTGTGCCGCTGTACTCACTTCGAATATCGATGTGATGCCCAGGCGGTACAGCACTGGCACGAATACATATGTGGTCACAGGAATCAGCACGAAAGAGGTGAGGTATCCCCAGGACAGGTGCCAGCCGTAGGCGTAGTAGTGCGCTGGAAAGCCCACGAGTCCGGTCGACGAGAAGAGCGACGCCACGGAGGACGCCGCCAGGGGGAGTGTCTTCAGCATCCGGCCAGCGAGAAACACTTCATCTGCTGTGTCCCTACTTCCGGCACTGACGTTCTTCCGCCGGAAGGAGAAGTACAAGCCGAGAGAAAGGTTCGCAGCAACCAGGATGGCAAACAAAACATACTCGAGCACCCGGACCATTCTTGACGACTTTCAGGACAGTTGTGCTCCTAGGGGTGTCCTTGTTGTTCACACTAAAGACAAATAAAATGAAAAAGCAAATATGTATAGTTTGCCACCATATACCTGAAAGGCCTGTGCTTTTTTTGCCAGTGCAAAAGTTTAAGTGCCCAGTAACATAGGCGAATTACAACAATTTTATCAGGAATCGCGGTTCATGGAAGTGTTAGATTGAAGATGTTATCGAAAGAAGAAAGTAGCTGAATTCGTCTCACTTTAAAACAATGCTTCATTTTTTCCGAGCGGAATAGTAGGACTGGTGCAACTACATATCTGGGCGCGTACTACCCTCTTGTGTTGTGGATCTTGCTTTCGCTAAGTATTATAAGCGTGCAAATGGGAGACAAACTTTCTGCTTCATTAAATCATGTTTATAGCTCTCCTTGTGAGAAACATCATTAGCGTCTCTGAATATTCATGTGGCCCACAGTGTGCGTACATTTTCAGATACGCAATGCGCTGTACTGTCGAGAGAAACCTGAAAAGTTTCGTATTGCTTGAAGCCCTCATTTCACGACAAAATAACACGAATGCAAAAACTTTATGAATTTACGCTTCGCCGTATCGATCACGCATAGAGATTAAGAGCCTAATTCTTTTAACAAACACATTCATACTATATCAATTTTTTAGCTTATCATCCGAAGTTACCGCATCGAAATATTAGGTATAGTGTCGTTTAGTAAAGCACTCTACATCATCAGAAAAAAAGAAGTGAAAGCCCAAGACAGCACTTGCTAGTGATGCCGTACACATTCTCAACGCCCATCTCTATTTCTTGGTTGAGAAGATCACTTCATTTCCTAAACACGAAACGACCATATTGTTTGGCCCAGCAGGGATTTTTAATTGTAGCCAGCATTACGGACTTAAAAAAAAGTGCGCTAGAGGCCCCAAAAAAAACTTTCCAGACGTTTCGTGCACAAATGTAGACGCTATGCTGCAAAGGAGTAAGGCAGAATTCTGAATCGTCATACAACACCTCTCAAACGTCCTGCTCATACTTGCAGATGCAAGTAATATTAAGAGTCATATTTCAATAAAACGATTAATGTTGGAATATACATGGTAGAACTCACCTCATTCGAGTGAAATGCACTTCAACTCGCCTTGACTTCGCTTAGTGCAGCTGACGTCAAAATGCAGAATGCAAGGATGCTAGTTTCGTTGAGAGCAGGCCGACCATAGGTCGTTTTGCAGTGGGTATCACCTTCGCATTTAGTCTTTTCTGTTTTGTTGGCACAAAGGCAGACGGTGAAAAAAACAAGCCGCCGCAATGCAAGCACCCACGCATAGCAGTAAACTAGACTGAGTCGCAGCTGGTAGGAAGCGGTTGTGGATGCGTCTGCTGGATGTGACAGAAGTGATAAGACCGGTGCGTGTGATGCAGCAGGAAGTACATATTCATTTTTTATTCGGGCATCGTAGTGCACGTGCCCTTTCTAGTTGGAACAATGAAGCCTGCCAACCATGAAGTACTGCAGCAAGTGCAGACAATTCAGTGCCCCCACTTTATTGTATGATGGCATGAACCCTTAACTCAGGAGCGGCGGGAATAACCCGGAGCGCGGTCATTTTCAGCCCTGTTAAGTTTTTCAACACCGAGGTGTAGCAAACGACAGTGATGGCGGTATGTGTGCCGCTGCTATGTGACTGCTAAGCAAATATTTTCATTAGTGCAAACAAGAATATTATATACGAACCAGATTTGCGGCTGGATGAAAACATCGTAGAACGTGAAGTATTTCCTGGCGCATTTGCCTCAGACAGAAAGTAAAGCGTTTCCACGGCGGGGAGATGTTCATTTGAATATATGGCACTATCTCGCGTGCGCTCACCATCATCATCATCAACCCTACTGCGCCAAATGCAGGGTAAAGGCTCCTTCCATCTTTATCCAATTAACCCAATCCTATGTGAGCTGTGGCCGCCGTAACCACACAAACTTCTTAATTTCATCCACCCTCCTAACTTTCTGCAGCCCGCTGCTACGCTTCCCTTCTCTTGGAATCCACTACGTTAGCCTTAAGGATCAGCGGTTATCTTCCCTTCGCATTACATGCCTCGCCCAAGCCCATTCTTTCCTCTTGATTTAGTCTATAGGATGTCATTAGCCCGTGCCTGTTCGTTCACCCACTCTGCCCGCTACTGAAGGTAACTTGGTAGGCAGTGTCCTACCAGATAACACTAGCTGATAACTAACTCCTGATGGGACGAAATTTTGACATCCCGGCCGGTTCTGCTGCCAGCTCATTGTTCCAGATTAATAGGAGGCTTGGCTTTATTTTGTTATTTCTTCATGTTGTTGGTGTTTTTATTTTTCTTGCATGACCCGTTTTAAATATAATATAAAATAATATTGACTACTCTCGTAAACATTCATTTCCCCTGAAAACTATTTTCTAGTATATGCCGTGTAACGTGATATAAAGGCCGCACCCGTGTAAGGGCCACACCCCCTGTTTTGGACTGGATAATTGAGAAAAAATACTGTTATACTTTTCTTTCTAATAACTCGTGTTTGCAGCGCACCTTCTACATTCACATGCGAATAAAAAAATTTAATGGGGTAGTTGCACAAGTTTAAACGGTATTCCTAATTTCAATGCTGAGAAAAGGTTGTACTGTTAAGATAACATGGCAGAAGTGCGGCCCAAAATTATTGAATTTCTACTGGCGGGCTACAGGTGAAGATGTTGTTAAGATTTTTATTTAGCGAAGCTCAAACTTTACTAAATTTTCGCGATACAGTGCGATGTCTGCCGACGTAAAGTGTCCACAGAAGTTTATACACGAAATTTAAAATTTCCTTATTTTAAAAACAAAGTCAGTCTTGACCATCACTATAACTCTAGGCTTGAATATAGGCCATATAGACACTATTAATCAGGTGATAGAGAAATGCGCCAAGTATAGCCAACCCCTATCTGTAGTCTTTATAGATTACGACAATCCGTTTTACAAGGTCCAAACTTTAGCAGTGGTGCAGGCATTGCGGAATCAGTGCGTAGAAGTGCTTTGTGTAAAAGCACTGGAAGATATCTATAATGGGCGCCCAGCTACTTTAGTTCTCCGTAATTTAAGCACTAAAACTGCAGTAAGAAAGGGTGTTAGGCGAGGTGACAAAATCTCGTCAATCCTAGTCACCGCCTGTTTAGAGGAGGGAGAGAGCTTCCATATCTGCAGCACTAAAAACGAAACAGAAGGAACACACACAAGAAACACAACAGAGCGCTATTGTTTGACTACATCTTGTGTGAACTCGCCCAGTATAATGTATTGTGGCATTAAAAGGCCTGGATTAGGAATTAAAATTCCCCTAGGCCCCTAGGTTTCTGTGGCTGTTGGCTTCTCTCATATTTATAACGAGCCCCTCATTCGCCTTTCCTTGTCTGCTTAATTGCTTAACGAGGGCCTCGGTTCTGGCAGCCTTGATGCCTTAGGAAGCATAAGAGGGTTCTCACACAGCTTCCACCCTCGCCGTTCGATGACGTTCTACGTCACATCAGCGGTAACTCAGGACGTGCTACGTCCGCCGCTTAAGAACGTGGGTGGCGCTGGTGAACACTCCCAAGGTTCGACAGAAGCCAACAGCCACGGAAACCAAGGGGCACAGGGGATTTTTTTAATTAATTTATTTATTTTGTGGTGTTGATCAATTTAGAATATTACTGAATATGTTATCGCTTAAAGATAATTGATTAGAAAAGCAGAAGAAAAAACAACCACATGCCACCGGTGGGATCCGAACCCACGACCTCCGAATTACGCGTCCGGTGCTCTACCTCTGAGCTACGGCGACGGCTGTCAATTCTTCTGCTTTCGGGGGTATTTATGTTTTACAAGTAACCTAACCTTGAGAGTGTTCACCAGCGCCACCCACGTTCATAAGCGGCGGACGTAGAACGTCCTGAGTTACCGCAGGTGTGACGTAGAACGACATCGAACGGAGAGGGTGGAAGCTGCGTGAGAACCCTCTTATGCTTCCTATGGCGTCAAGGCTGCCAGAATCGAGGCCCTCGCTAAGCAATTAAGCAAACAAGGGAAGGGTAATGAGGGGCTTGTTATCAATATGACAGAAGCCAACAGCCACAGAAACCAAGGGGCACAGGGGAGTTTTTTTAAATTAATTTATTTATTTTGTGGTGTTGATCAACTTAGAATATTACTGAAAATGTTATCGCTTAAAGATAATTGATTAGAAAAGCAGAACAAAAACAACCACATGCCGCCGGTGGGATCCGAACCCACGACCTCCGAATTACGCGTCCGGTGCTCTACCTCTGAGCTACGGCGACGGCTGTCAATTCTTCTGCTTTCGGGGGTATTTATGTTTTACAAGTAACCTAACCTTGAGAGTGTTCACCAGCGCCACCCACGTTCATGAGCGGCGGACGTAGAACGTCCTGAGCTACCGCAGGTGTGACGTAGAACGTCATCGAACGGAGAGGGTGGAAGCTACGTGAGAACCCTCTTATGCTTCCTATGGCGTCAAGGCTGCCAGAATCGAGGCCCTCGCTAAGCAATTAAGCAAACAAGGGAAGGGTAATGAGGGGCTCGTTATAAATATGACAGAAGCCAACAGCCACACAAACCGAGGGGCACAGGGGATTTTTTTAAAATCATTTATTTATTTTGTGGTGTTGATCAGTTTAGAATATTACTGAATATGTTATCGCTTAAAGATAATTGATTAGAAAAGCAGAACAAAAAACAACCACATGCCGCCGGTGGGATCCGAACCCACGACCTCCGAATTACGCGTCCGGTGCTCTACCTCTGAGCTACGGCGACGGCTGTCAATTCTTCTGCTTTCGGGGGTATTTATGTTTTACAAGTAACCTAACCTTGAGAGTGTTCACCAGCGCCACCCACGTTCATAAGCGGCGGACGTAGAACGTCCTGAGTTACCGCAGGTGTGACGTCGAACGTCATCGAACGGAGAGGGTGGAAGCTGCGTGAGAACCCTCTTATGCTTCCTATGGCGTCAAGGCTGCCAGAATCGAGGCCCTCGCTAAGCAATTAAGCAAACAAGGGAAGGGTAATGAGGGGCTCGTTATAAATATGACAGAAGCCAACAGCCACAGAAACCAAGGGGCACAGGGGATTTTTTTTAAAATTCATTTACTTATTTTGTGGTGTTGATCAATTTAGAATATTACTGAATGTGTTATCGCTTAAACATAATTGATTAGAAAAGCAGAAGAAAAAACAACCACATGCTCCGGTGGGATCCGAACCCACGACCTCCGAATTACGCGTCCGGTGCTCTACCTCTGAGCTACGGCGACGGCTGTCAATTCTTCTGCTTTCGGGGGTATTTATGTTTTACAAGTAACCTAACCTTGAGAGTGTTCACCAGCGCCACCCACGTTCATAAGCGGCGGACGTAGAACGTCCTGAGTTACCGCAGATGTGACGTAGAACGTCATCGAACGGAGTGGGTGGAAGCTGCGTGAGAACCCTCTTATGCTTCCTATGGCGTCAAGGCTGCCAGAATCGAGGCCCTCGCTAAGCAATTAAGCAAACAAGGGAAGGGTAATGAGGGGCTTGTTATAGATATGACAGAAGCCAACAGCCACAGAAACCAAGGGGCACAGGGGATTTTTTTTTAATTAATTTATTTATTTTGTGGTGTTGATCAATTTAGAATATTACTGAATATGTTATCGCTTAAAGATAATTGATTAGAAAAGCAGTACAAAAAACAACCACATGCCGCCGGTGGGATCCGAACCCACGACCTCCGAATTACGCGTCCGGTGCTCTACCTCTGAGCTACGGTGACGGCTGTCAATTCTTCTGCTTTCGGGGGTATTTATGTTTTACAATTAACCTAACCTTGAGAGTGTTCACCAGCGCCACCCACGTTCATGAGCGGCGGACGTAGAACGTCCTGAGTTACCGCAGGTGTGACGTAGAACGTCATCGAACGGGGAGGGTGGAAGCTGCGTGAGAACCCTCTTATGCTTCCTATGGCGTCAAGGCTGCCAGAATCGAGGCCCTCGCTAAGCAATTAAGCAAACAAGGGAAGGGTAATGAGGGGCTCGTTATAAATATGACAGAAGCCAACAGCCACACAAACCAAGGGGCACAGGGGATTTTTTTTTAAAATTCATTTACTTATTTTGTGGTGTTGATCTATTTAGAATATTACTGAATATGTTATCGCTTAAACATAATTGATTAGAAAAGCAGAAGAAAAAACAACCACATGCTCCGGTGGGATCCGAACCCACGACCTCCGAATTACGCGTCCGGTGCTCTACCTCTGAGCTACGGCGACGGCTGTCAATTCTTCTGCTTTCGGGGGTATTTATGTTTTACAAGTAACCTAACCTTGAGAGTGTTCACCAGCGCCACCCACGTTCATAAGCGGCGGACGTAGAACGTCCTGAGTTACCGCAGGTGTGACGTAGAACGTCATCGAACGGAGTGGGTGGAAGCTGCGTGAGAACCCTCTTATGCTTCCTATGGCGTCAAGGCTGCCAGAATCGAGGCCCTCGCTAAGCAATTAAGCAAACAAGGGAAGGGTAATGAGGGGCTTGTTATAGATATGACAGAAGCCAACAGCCACAGAAACCAAGGGGCACAGGGGATTTTTTTTAAATTAATTTATTTATTTTGTGGTGTTGATCAATTTAGAATATTACTGAATATGTTATCGCTTAAAGATAATTGATTAGAAAAGCAGAACAAAAAACAACCACATGCCGCCGGTGGGATCCGAACCCACGACCTCCGAATTACGCGTCCGGTGCTCTACCTCTGAGCTATGGCGACGGCTGTCAATTCTTCTGCTTTCGGGGGTATTTATGTTTTACAATTAACCTAACCTTGAGAGTGTTCACCAGCGCCACCCACGTTCATGAGCGGCGGACGTAGAACGTCCTGAGTTACCGCAGGTGTGACGTAGAACGTCATCGAACGGAGAGGGTGGAAGCTGCGTGAGAACCCTCTTATGCTTCCTATGGCGTCAAGGCTGCCAGAATCGAGGCCCTCGCTAAGCAATTAAGCAAACAAGGGAAGGGTAATGAGGGGCTCGTTATAAATATGACAGAAGCCAACAGCCACACAAACCGAGGGGCACAGGGGATTTTTTTAAAATCATTTATTTATTTTGTGGTGTTGATCAATTTAGAATATTACTGAATATGTTATCGCTTAAAGATAATTGATTAGAAAAGCAGAACAAAAAACAACCACATGCCGCCGGTGGGATCCGAACCCACGACCTCCGAATTACGCGTCCGGTGCTCTACCTCTGAGCTACGGCGACGGCTGTCAATTCTTCTGCTTTCGGGGGTATTTATGTTTTACAAGTAACCTAACCTTGAGAGTGTTCACCAGCGCCACCCACGTTCATAAGCGGCGGACGTAGAACGTCCTGAGTTACCGCAGGTGTGACGTCGAACGTCATCGAACGGAGAGGGTGGAAGCTGCGTGAGAACCCTCTTATGCTTCCTATGGCGTCAAGGCTGCCAGAATCGAGGCCCTCGCTAAGCAATTAAGCAAACAAGGGAAGGGTAATGAGGGGCTCGTTATAAATATGACAGAAGCCAACAGCCACAGAAACCAAGGGGCACAGGGGATTTTTTTAAAATTCATTTACTTATTTTGTGGTGTTGATCAATTTAGAATATTACTGAATATGTTATCGCTTAAACATAATTGATTAGAAAAGCAGAAGAAAAAACAACCACATGCTCCGGTGGGATCCGAACCCACGACCTCCGAATTACGCGTCCGGTGCTCTACCTCTGAGCTACGGCGACGGCTGTCAATTCTTCTGCTTTCGGGGGTATTTATGTTTTACAAGTAACCTAACCTTGAGAGTGTTCACCAGCGCCACCCACGTTCATAAGCGGCGGACGTAGAACGTCCTGAGTTACCGCAGATGTGACGTAGAACGTCATCGAACGGAGTGGGTGGAAGCTGCGTGAGAACCCTCTTATGCTTCCTATGGCGTCAAGGCTGCCAGAATCGAGGCCCTCGCTAAGCAATTAAGCAAACAAGGGAAGGGTAATGAGGGGCTTGTTATAGATATGACAGAAGCCAACAGCCACAGAAACCAAGGGGCACAGGGGATTTTTTTAAAATTAATTTATTTATTTTGTGGTGTTGATCAATTTAGAATATTACTGAATATGTTATCGCTTAAAGATAATTGATTAGAAAAGCAGAACAAAAAACAACCACATGCCGCCGGTGGGATCCGAACCCACGACCTCCGAATTACGCGTCCAGTGCTCTACCTCTGAGCTACGGCGACGGCTGTCAATTCTTCTGCTTTCGGGGGTATTTATGTTTTACAATAAACCTAACCTTGAGAGTGTTCACCAGCGCCACCCACGTTCATGAGCGGCGGACGTAGAACGTCCTGAGTTACCGCAGGTGTGACGTAGAACGTCATCGAACGGAGAGGGTGGAAGCTGCGTGAGAACCCTCTTATGCTTCCTATGGCGTCAAGGCTGCCAGAATCGAGGCCCTCGCTAAGCAATTAAGCAAACAAGGGAAGGGTAATGAGGGGCTCGTTATAAATATGACAGAAGCCAACAGCCACAGAAACCAAGGGGCACAGGGGATTTTTTTTAAAATTCATTTACTTATTTTGTGGTGTTGATCAATTTAGAATATTACTGAATATGTTATCGCTTAAACATAATTGATTAGAAAAGCAGAAGAAAAAACAACCACATGCTCCGGTGGGATCCGAACCCACGACCTCCGAATTACGCGTCCGGTGCTCTACCTCTGAGCTACGGCGACGGCTGTCAATTCTTCTGCTTTCGGGGGTATTTATGTTTTACAAGTAACCTAACCTTGAGAGTGTTCACCAGCGCCACCCACGTTCATAAGCGGCGGACGTAGAACGTCCTGAGTTACCGCAGGTGTGACGTAGAACGTCATCGAACGGAGAGGGTGGAAGCGGCGTGAGAACCCTCTTATGCTTCCTATGGCGTCAAGGCTGCCAGAATCGAGGCCCTCGCTAAGCAATTAAGCAAACAAGGGAAGGGTAATGAGGGACTCGTTATGACAGCCACTAATATGAGCCACTTCAGATGAAGGCTTTTGCTATGCACCAAACATCTTGAGTGTATTGGCAGCCTGGTAATATGAAAACGCATTTGCTATAAATGTACATCATCGAAAATGAAACAGAGCCGCCGCGTTGGAGGCTGGAAAGGCTGGAAACTTATATTGGTCCGTGTATTTTTCTTCTGTGAAAATGGACAGCATCGAAAATGAAACAGAGCCGCCGCGTTGTCTCAGTGCTTATGGTGCTCGGCTGTTACCCCGAAAGACGCGGGTTCAAGCCTGGCCGCGGGGGTCAAATTTTGATGGAGGTGTAATATTAGAGGACGTGCACTGTGCGATATCAGTGTATGTGTATCAGTGTAAGAACCCGAGATGGTCCAAATTTCCGGAGCCCTCCAGATGCCCTTGTGCCTTTCAAATTTCCGGAGCCCGGAGCCCTTCCGGGCGTCTCTCATTACTTCAGTCATTTTGGACGTTAAACCTCACTGAAAAAACCAAACCGAAAATGCAACACTGCTCTTCCAGCTATGAAATTTCTGTTTTCCGCTCATAACAGCAGTAAAATTCAGTGCTAAAGTGCAAATGAAGGATCCTTTTTTGTTTTATGCTGATGAGTGGAAAGCTACTCCTGACAGGCCTTTCCATTCACCTTTTGCATGGGCGGCTCTGCAGCTACTACTATACGGAAAGCCATAGTTAATAACTCTCTGTGCAATTTGCACAGATATGTAGTAGTGGTTAGTAGAGTGGGAATATTTGCTGTGCGAGAGACGTTATCTTGCCAGAAAATGCCATTGTGCCTTTCAATTACTAATAGGCACATGGCATGATGTACCAAAAAAGGACAAGTTATGTCGATCAAGCATGTTACATGAAAATGTCGCTTACCTTAAGTGATCAATTTGTAGTCTGCAAGGCTGTCAAAATAACTTTAGAGTCCTGTCCTGCGACACTCAGGCATGTTCGGAGCATTCTTATTATACAACAGCGACATCACCGCCATCGCTACCCCAATAGCACAAACGGTGCGCCTAATTGCGGGCCCTTGTGGGCCCGGCACGTGATGCCCGTGGGGACCTGACCTGGGATATGTGCGGAATTTGCAACTCGGCATCACGCGGGACCCACAGGGGCAGCCCAGTGGGCTTGATTCATAGCACCAGCAGGGGATCCCTATAGTCTGCATGCACCGAAACGATAAAGGGGACTTTCCTCCGTCCGCTGTGGGGCCCAGATTGGCAGTAATGGGCTTCTCAGAGGGAACCCCCACGGGGGCTTATGTGGCAGTACAGCGGGGACCCACATGGGCTACCCGTTTCCAGGCGCACATCGGCTAGCCCATGCCAGCTCACATTGGCTAATCCATGCCAGGCCCACATTCCAAACCCTCAGCTTTCGCTTCCCAACCGATTTTGCTGGGGGCAATCTCTCCCCCGTGCCATTTGTTCTCTCTATTAGAGACCCGATTAGTGAGCGTAGCAGTCATTTTTTTCCCATTATAGCCCCCTCGGTGTGCGCGATCATTTGTCCATAGGACCAGAAACGCGAGCTCTGATGCAGGCCTGGAGAGGTCTATTGGACATGGATGGATGGAAAACTCAGAGGTGGGCTCGGTGGCTGTGCCACAACACGGTCTAAACCACCCGTCTTCGCCATGCAGGTTTTCTCGCCGATGATCATCTGCGTCATGCTCCCTGCAGCCTTTTGCGGTTCCTGGATGACAGCAAACGAAAGTGCACCCATGCGCAGTGCAAATAGTGGGACATTCTGCGCTGCACCTACTGACGCCCCCGCACCTGTGCTACTGACTCAAGCAAACTGGACCCTCGGACTCGACTGGAAAGCCCCATCGTCAGCGACATTCTACGGACAGTCTATAAAAGAGCAGCAACCGTCGCCAGCACTCTGTGGGCTCGGTGGCTGTGCCACAACACGGTCTAAACCACCCGTCTTCGCCATGCAGGCTGGTAACCATCTGAGTTTATTCTCAAAGAAAACTAGCAATTACTTTTTGGTACAGCTCCCGAGCCCCCAGTGTTGCCTTGTTATCAGTGTCGAGTGCTTTAGTTTTGTTCGGTCTCTTCTGCTGCTGTGCGGTGACATTGAGAGCAACCCTGGCCCCGATAAGCTCGACACTATCCTTAGCGAACTAAAGAAGGTGTCTTCTAGCCAGGCACAGTTAGTGAATGAAGTGCAGGGGCTTAAGGGTCAATTGCTCTCAATGGACCAGAAAATGTCTAATTTGACCGTACGCCTCAGTGCTCTAGAAACCCACTGTAAAATCTACCCACACTTCGTTCAGATCTAGAGGCAATGCAGACCACAGCAACCGAGTCTGCTCGCCTAGTTGGTGTACTAGAGGATCGCCTTGACGACGCGGAAAATCGCTCCCGACGCAACAACTTAATCTTCTATGGTTTGCCTGACACTAACCCTTCTGAAACATACTCGCAGTCCGAGGACCTAATAATTCGTCACTGCTCTGAACACCTCGACACCCAGCTAAGTGCAAATGATATAGAACGTGCCCATCGCCTCGGACGCCACTCTGAAGACCGGCAACGCCCGGTCATCGTTAAATTTATATCCTTCAAAACTAAGGAATCAGTTCTTTCAAAAGGTCCGAAATTCAAGGATACCGGTTATAGCGTCGGTGAGGACTTTTCACGTCGTGTCCAAAATTGCCGAAAACACCTTGTGGCTTTTGCCAAGGCAAAGTCTGCGTCTTTTTCCCTGAGATTCAAAACAATGCATATTGGCCCAAAACGCTATATTTTTGATGAATCATATCAGTCCGTACAAGAGATATCGTAACAATCAACTAATCTTTCCCGGTCATCACGATCTTCCCGGCCTACTCCTCGTGTAAACTTTCCATTATCGGTAATCTTTACTAACATTCGCAGCTTCCTGCCGAAACGTGATGTCGTGTCAAATCTTGTAGCATCATCAGGCAGCAATCTGCTCGTTCTAACTGAAACATTGTTGAATAACGACATCACAGATTCCGAGATATTGTTCGACCTGCCTCATTTTCATCTTTTTCGCGCTGATCGAAAAGATGCTCGGGGGGAGGAGTTCTGATTGCAGTCCATGAGCAGTTTTCTTGTTCTAGCATTGACGTCACTTCAGACTTAGAAATTCTATGGATCATGTGCCGGGCATCCCCATTGACAATATTAATTGGTGTGTGTTATAGACCACCTCGCAGCAGTCCTGACTTTCCTCGCAAACTTCACAATATTTTAAATAACATGGTTTCCAAGCACCCTAAAGCACACATCCTCCTGTTTGGGGATTTCAACTACCCCAATATCGACTGGCATAACCAGTCTCGGCCTATAGCCAGTCAAGAAGAGTCAAAAGAATTTATAGACGTTTGCCTTAAATTTAATTTAACCCAACTAATCTCCGAACCAACACGTGTCGCAGGGGAAACGGCTAACACACTCGACCTTATACTGACCACCAATCCAGACAGCCTAGAATTCATTACGTGTCTCAGGGAAATCAGCGATCATAAAGTAATCCATGCCAGTTTTAATTTCTCACCTGTAATATGACAAACTACTCAGAAAACTATTAACCTCTACAATAAGGGAAACTATGACGCAATTAACACCGAACTAACTAACTTTCTATCGACGTTTCAAACGGATTTTCATAGTAGAAGTGTAAACGACAACTGGGTGCTATTGAAACATAAGTTTTCTGAATTGATCAATAAATATATTCCGACACGAAGTTTTCGAAAAAATAATCAAAAACCCTGGTTTACAAAAGCTCTTAAAAAGCTTGAAAATAAGAAAAAACGCGCATTTCGTACAGCTAAGCGTCAAGCAAGCCAGCAGGCTTGGGATAAATACTACGAAACCGAACACATGTACTTGGCGCCGATTAGAAGTGCGAAGCGTTCATTTTACGAAGTTGATCTGCCAAAAATGATAACCGAAAACCCCAAGAAGTTCTGGAAATTGATAAACCCGAAGGAAGAACGTCTTCCAACCCTCACTAACAATTCTGGTGAAAGTATGACTGATATCGAATGTGCAAACGCGTTTAACACTGCGTTTTCTTCCGTTTTTACTAACGAATCCGAAGCACCGTGTTTTAGATTGCCTCTTATAATCACCACAGGCATGGACGCGATAACCTTCAACAGTAATGTAATTTCGTGCATAAACGACAAAATTAACAATTCCTCGGCCTCCGGCATAGATTAAATCAATTAAAAGGTCCTGAAAAACACTAAATCAGTCTGTTGCAGCATTTTTTGTTCATTGTTCTCGCAATCACTCTCCGAAGGTACCATTCCAGACGACTGGGAAGTGGGGAAGGTCGTTCCCGTCCACAAATCAGGTAGTACTGATTCACCTCTTAATTATCGCCCCATTTCATTAACAAGTGTACCGTGCAAAATCATGGAACATGTCATTTACTCTCAAATCATGCAATTTTTGGATTCAAATAATTTCTTCCATCCATCACAGCATGGATTTCGCAAGGGGTTCTCCTGCGAAACTCAACTAGCCATTTTTCTACATGATATTCACGCCAACCTTGATACTAACCTACAAATGGACTCCATTTTCCTAGATTTCTCTAAGGCATTCGACAAAGTACCTCATCAACGCTTGCTTCTTAAACTCTCCCAGTTGAACCTACATACGAACATAATTGCATGGATTAAAGCTTTCCTCACGCATCGCTCTCAGTCCGTCGTCATTAATAACCAACTTTCCAACCCGCTTCCAGTAACCTCTGGCGTCCCACAGGGTTCTGTTCTCGGTCCTTTGTTATTCCTCATATACATTAATGATTTACCCCAGCATGTTTCTTGTCACATCCGCTTGTTCGCCGATGATTGCGTCATTTATCGCTCAGTGACTAACCATTCTGACCAAGAATCCCTTCAGGCAGACCTGCGCCATGTGCAAGACTGGTGCTCCCAGTGGATGATGATGCTGAACTCTAACAAATGCAAGTGCATGTCCTTTCACCGCCGTCGAAATCCTCTTGTTTTCAAATACACAGTCTGCATTTCCCCAGTTGACCTCGTCCAGTCATATAAATACTTAGGAGTCACCATTTCTAATGATTTATCTTGGCGTCTGCACGTGACTAACCTGATATAATCTGCTAATGAAACACTAGGTTTCTTAAAACGTCACCTACGGGAAGCCC
Organism: Amblyomma mixtum; assembly: GCF_055824585.1. Taxonomy (NCBI): domain Eukaryota; kingdom Metazoa; phylum Arthropoda; class Arachnida; order Ixodida; family Ixodidae; genus Amblyomma; species Amblyomma mixtum. Next base: position 26,095,111 of record NC_143021.1, on the reverse strand, counting down.
CACAACACGTAAGACTACAAGCGTACATCTCATTCGTTAGAACTTAACTTGAATACGCATCACCCATCTGGAGCCCTCATCAAGAATATTTAACACACGCTAACGAAGCTGTTCAAAACAGGGCTATCAGATTCATTCACTCCTCATACTCGTACGACGTGAGCATATCATCCCTCAAATCTCAGTCAGGTCTAGCTAATCTTTCTAGTCGCCGTCGCATAGCCAGTCTTGTCCTGATTTATTCACAAATGAAAATTGGGTCACTGACCAAGTCGAAAGATCTTGTCCTGTTTCACAAGTTATTTTATTCACCACTAAAACAAGAACCATACATTTGCGCACTTCCACAACGCAGGTCCCATCGCATCGATCATTCTCTTCAAGTTTTGCGTCCACGTGGCCGTACCACTGTTTTTGCCAACTCATTTTTTTCTCGTGCAGCAGCTGACTGGAACGGCCTTCCCCATAATATTGCTGCCATAACATGTTCATCATCATTTTCAAGCACTGTTGATTCCTGCATTTTGTAAACCCCACCCCTTATGTAACACCCTGGAAAAGGGTCTTTAAGGAAAATAAACTGAAGTGAAGTGAAGTGAAGAGTTTGGACTGTGCAAGGTTTCAGGGCCACCGCACAGCCCTCACATTACGCGCATGTGTCCATGCTACGTAGGGCCATGGCACGGGCAACCCGGTTCACACAGCGAAGTTGCGTGTCCGGGTCCCGCGACGCAAGGAGGACCTCCCATTCCTCCCATGTACCGATGGCGGGAAATCCCTGCTGGAGAGGATCGGCAGGGCAGCCGAAGAGGATATGGTCGAGGGTGGTGTGCGATTCTCCGCAGAGAGTGCACTCTGGGGAAACAGGGCGGAAGTGGTATAGAAGGTGAGAGGTAGGAAGAGTTCGGGCCTGGAGTCGCCTCCAGAGGATTTGTTGGGAGTGGGATAGGCGTGGGTGGGGAGGGTGATAGAGTCGACGGGCAAGGCGTGCTTGTTGAGTCAGTTCGTCACGGAGTTCACGGAGGAGTTATCACGAAAACAAGCAATGTTCTCAGTGGTGGCTGTTCGAAATATAGTAAAACGTTTCTTGTTACTTCTAGCTTCAATTTGTAAGCTCAGAAAAGTCGGCATTGTCCACTGATATGATACAAAATAAATGAAGGGGCGAAATAAGGAACGCTTTGTCGATAACCACTAGGAGCAGGGCTTTCAGACTCTTTTGAGACTGTCCTTAGATTAGGGCCGCGTCGTAATTTGGCCCTATATTTGATATCAACCTGATCATGACTCGTAATGAACACTTCAAAGCATGCCGAAGTGTCATCAACAACTCCTGTCAAGATATGTGTGAAGGTTAAGCAGTTGCAATAGTCCAAAGCCAGCTCAAACACTTTATCATTTTAGTGTCCAGAAAAGCTATAATTAATGAAATGTATTCATTTCTCGGCAGTTTTCAGTAACATTCAGTCCTGGGTAGTCCGACTCAATGTCTGATATCGACTTTCTTGTATAGCCCTTAATTATTTCTTGATAGGCGATGAAATCGGATAATTATAATGGGTGTTTTGTTATTTATTGATTTTAATCTAGGAGCAGCGGAGCTAGCTTGCTCAGTTAGGGGTGCAAGTTTCAATTTTGACGTGGCGTTATTTAGTATGTCTATGAGCAATTCGTCTTTTTCTTTCTCGATGCCAAATATCTTCAATGCTCACCCTTCTAGTAAGGCATTAGAGGTCATCAACCATAAAGTGGATTGTCTTCCTTTCATTGCCAGAGCAGGATGCTTCATTTTCAGCCACCTCAGTGGTGATCGTCTACATTTCCCCAGCCGCTTGCCGAGGTTCACAAGAACATCACCATATTAGGCTGACGGCAGCTTTACCGATTCCTATATGTGATTAACAGTTTTCTTAAGTGGTAAGATCTCGTAAAGCATTTTATTATGCAGAAACATAGTGACTTCTGAAGCATCCGGTTCCATGGGCGTGGCGGTGCTAAGTTTTGTACTGCGGCACGAACAGCAGCGCCAGGAGTGCTTATAGGTGTCAACTTTGCAATGAAAATTTGAGCAAAAAACCAAAATGCTGGGAGGCGCTAAATGTGGGAGGCGCTAAGAGTGGGCAAGGCAGCACCCTTGGGATGCAGTCGCAGCTAAATCCGTTCCTCTTTTTTATGCAGGTCGTTGCTTCGTGCATCGACCCTGTCTCTGTTCAGATCGGCGGCGGCGAATGTGCTGCTTCTTGTAGTGAACAATACCAGCATGTGCCAGTGACAGTGCTTTTCTCCGCCAACACTGGAATTTTCAACGACACCGACGACCGCTGTTCTGAACTTTTTAGACGTCTACAGTGGCTATCCCAAGGAACATCGCCATCATCGCATCTTTCGGGAACCGCCCCTAAGGTTTTCTTCACCAGTGGGCAGGGCAGCACCCGTGGGATGCAGTCGCAGCTAAACCCGTTCGTCTTTTTTATGCAGGTTAGTAGATATCGCTACTCCTATGAATTTAAAAGCGATTCTCTTTGTTCGGTCGTGCTGCCTTGCCCAGGCGTCTTGCTTGAAGCATTTGCAGAGTGTTTTGTTCATTTCTGTTTACGTGCACTTTCGCTTAGCGGTGACGTTGAGCTTAATCCAGGCCCAGAGATAGCAAAGAAACTCGATGAAATTATAGAGAATCGAAAGGTGTCTTCATGCCAACTACAGTCTCTAGGGGCAAAACTTGATTTGCATATATTAGAAACAAATCAAAGACTTGCTTCAATTGAAAGCAAACTGGAAGTACTATCGCAAACAGTCCAAAGGGTGGAAGCATGCGAGCACTCGTTGGCAGGATTGAACAGAGAAAGAGTTTCGCTAAGAACAAAGGTGAACTATCTTGAAAACTACTCTCGTCGAAACAACCTGCTCATTTATGGCATTGAAGAGTCAGAAACTGAAACAGTAGATGACCTTAAGAAGCATGTTCTGACGGAAATATTTGAAAGCAAACTTGAAGTCAAAGTAGGGAGTTTGGAGAGGGTGCACCACTTGGGGAAAAAAGCTGAAAAGCGTCCCGTGATTATGAGGTTTTTTGATTTCGCTAAAAAGGAAGAGGTTCTCCGGAATGCTTCAAAATTGAAGGGTTCCCCAACGTCCATCTCAGAGGACTTTTCACCTAGGCTACGGAAAACGAGAAAGCTACTCTGGGCTACTTTTAAGGATGTTAAGAAGCCCGAGGATAAAGTGTACATGAAATATGACAAATTAGTTGTCAATACAGAGGTGTACGCGTGGGACGAAAAGAAGAACCAAAAGTATAAAGTGAGTCGTGCAGTTTTAGGTGATATCGGTCAAAATGTTCCGAGTAATGACGCAACTTCCTCTGAATCAGTGAAAAATGCCGGGCGTCCGCGAAGGAAATGTGCTCCCGCTTCTTCTACTTGACAGGCCACAAGTTCAACTCGGTCTTCCTTCAACGCCCTTATTAGTGATCATCAAATTAAACAGATACCGTCATCTGTAGAGAATATCGTTAGCAATTCTTTTGGCAGTCCGACGAAACCACCACCTGAAATTTGCCAACTACGAGTGATATCTTTGAATGCCAGAAGCATTGTTAATAAAACAGACAGCCTTGAGGTAGTGCTCTGCTCTTATGATCCCCATGTACTGGTGATAAGCGAGACATGGTTACACAGTGGTATTTTTGATGAAGAAATTGTGCCACCGGGCTACGTCATTTACAGACGTGATCGCGGTTCACGTGGTCGAGGGGTTGCTGTGATTGCTAGGCGTGAAGTGAACGTAACGTTCCTTGACCAAATTGATCAGCATGAAAGCTTGTTTTTGCGCCTAGTAACGCATGGCTTCACCTTTTACCTTTGCGCTGTGTATCGTCCACCTGATCCAACGGATTCTTTAATGTCTAGACTTTTCGATCATTTAATACATTACCAGAATCGGAATCTAATCCTTACCGGTGACTTAAATCTTCGTGCCATCGACTGGGACAAACCGTCGTATGGTCTATGTGCCTCATGTGATATTGTTTTAGATCTGATCTTTTCTTTGAACCTTAAGCAAGCTGTTCGTGAATACACCAAGCAGTCATCTGTGCTAGACCTATTCTTTGTTAGCCAAACCTTTTTTGATGGAGTGCTTGACGTTGAAGCGGGAATATCAGATCATTGTCTTTTATACTTTTGTTGTGCTTCGCCTGGTGCTTCGGGGGTGCGTCCAGCTAAAATGATAAAGGACTTCGTTCGTGCTGATGATAATGCAGTCATCGACGCCTTACAGTGGCTGACGTTCATAGTTTGTGGCATCACTTTAAGAATGCAGTGCAGTACTGTACCGAACATTTTATTCCACTTAGAAAAGTTCATATCAACCGTCGTAATCCTTGGATAAGTCGAGAAATTCTTTAACTGAAACGCAAAGTCAAGCGATTTAGGAAGAAAAAGATATCTTCATTACAACAGTTCCATCTACTCAAACAGAAACTTGCCTTAAAGTTAAAATCAGCAAAGTTTCATTATTTTACCATGACGCTCCACGAATTCATCAGAAGTAATCCCCAATAGTTTTGGAATTTTTTAGGTCGAAAGAATGAGCAGCTGAGTAAGGTTCGAATTAATGACGACATTGTGACCGACTGCACAGTGATTGCAGAAGGTTTTAACTCTTATTTTCAAAGCGCATTTCTGACGGAGAGGGCAACCGCAGCTAGAATTCGAGGTGAAGATCTTGGTAACGTAACGGCTATTTCTGTGAATGGTGTTCTGTCGATGCCGCCTAAACTTGATAATAAGAAATGTTCGGGTCCTTATGGGCTTGCAAATTCTTTTCTTAAACGTTTTGCAACACAATTATCCGAGTTTTTAACACAGATATTTCAAATCTCTTTAATTTCTGGTGATGTGCCGGAGGACTGGAAAATGGCCCGCGTTGAACCAATCCATAAAAAAAGGAGATAAGCTAAGTATTTCTAACTACAGACCGATTTCAATTATTTCTTCTTGTTGTAAGTTAATAGAACACATGGTCTCTGGGTACCTTAATTCGTTTCGAGCTGAAAATAACATTTTATCCCCTTTGCAACACGGCTTCAGAAAGGGTATGTCCACCGTGACGCAGTTGGTTTCTACGGTTAATGAATTCCAAGTTGTTCTTGATAAATCCGGGCAGGTTAATGTTCTTTTTTTAGACTTCCGCAAAGCTTTTCACACTGTTTCTCATGGCAAACTCATTTCTAAATTAGATAGTATTGGCGTCCCTACTTATCTTGTCAACTGGATTCATGCTTATCTTAAACATAAGAAACAATACGTAGACGTTAATGGCTGCAGATCTAACGATCTTCCAATTACTTCAGGTGTACCTCAAGGCAGCGTCTTAGGGCCACTGCTTTTCCTAATCTATATAAATGATCTGTCTTCTTCCATCCCCGTAAATGTCTCTTTAAAGCTTTTTGCAGATGATTGCATACTTTTTAAGACCATAAATATCCAGAACGATCACTACATCTTACAAAATGCGCTTCTAGCTGTTCATCAGTGGTGTGTAAAATGGGATATGCAACTAAACCTCGATAAAACTGTTCTCTTACGCATTTCGCGCAAAAAAAACATTTTAGTTATTTCTCTTACGCCCTCCAAAATCTTGTAATCCACGACGGTACACAATATAAATATTTAGGGGTAACGTTAACTCATGACTTAACATGGACTTCACACATTGCAGACATTTGCTCCTGGTCTTTTTCTAAGCTTTGCTTCTTAAGGCGGAAGCTTAAAGATGCCCCTAGTAAAGTTAAACTCCTTGCATACTCAACATTGATCAGGTCCAAATTAGAGTACGCTTCGGTATTATGGGATCCATTCATAAAGAAAGACATATACAAGATAGAGATGGTGCAAAGGAAAGCGGTTAGGTTTATTTATAACAAATACAGGAGGTTAGACTCACCTACAATCAATCAATCAATCAATCAATCAATCAATCAATCAATCAATCAAACGTTTTTATTTTCATCACAAATTGATGAGGGTTGGTTCAGACAAAAAGTGGAAACAACTTCCACTTGAAACAGCCTGAACCCCCCGTATACATGATTTTGGAGGGCGTAAGAGAAAGAACTAAAATGTTTTTTTGCGCGAAATGCGTAAGAGAACAGTTTTATCAAGGTTTAGTTGCATATCCCATTTTACAACACTAATGAAAACCAACCATAATCCATTACTTGAAAATTTCACCAGCGCTGCGACTAGGAACAAGAACAGAGAAGGAAGACAAGGATTCTGTTCTTGTTCCTAGTCGCAGCGCTGGTGAAATTTTGAAGATGTACCAACTAGCTCAAACCACCATTTTGCTCCATTACTTGAAGTACGCAGAAAAATTTCCCGTCTGTTGTTTATGCATAACATTTTAACACATAAACTAAACATACCCCACCCTGTAATTCTCAAACAATTGTCGCGCCGAACACACCATTCACGAATTTATTTGGTGGAACCCATTTTTGCAAGACTGACTCATTCAAGTACAGTTTTTTTCCACGGACTCTTTCCGACTGGAACTCTCTTCCCGAGGCCATTTTCCAGTCCTCAAATTTTAGTAAGGCTCTTGAGAAGCATTTTCTCGAGTGAATGAGCGTTGTATCTCGTTATTCAGCTCATTGTTTGTAACCCTATGTATTTTCTTAGTATTTATCATTTTCAATGCCTGTATAGCCCCTCCTGCATGGGCCAATCTATTGGCCTGCAGTATTTTGAAATAAATAAATAAATAATACAAGAGTGGAACGCTTTAGTACTTGGTTTCGCATGCTTAAAGCATGCGAAACCAATAGCTGATTTTAATGTATTTTTCTGCGATTTTGTCCTGCTACTCATTCTTGTCCTTCTTGCTATTTCTACCTTCAATTTGATTATTTTCTGTCTTCCGTGGGCAGGTTGTGACAGCGTCGCCAGTTCACCCGACCTCGCGCTATTAATAGTTAATTTAATTACCCCCTGCCATGGTGGGCTGGTTGCTCACAACCCGGTGGTCATGTAGGCATCATGTCACAAAGTCTCGTGACCTCTCTTGACCAATCAGTGAATTTTATTATATGCTGTCATTTTTCTTAATGTTGACTCTAATTCCCTCACATTATTTTGCATCTTTAAAGATTACGGCGGCCAGCACCACGAAAGGAAATGCTTGGCCGGAACAAGTTTTACATGCCGAAAAGACACTGAGGAAGTGACTGCGGTCGTATCTCGGTCACAGTCAAGATTATTTTTGTCCCCTTGGCATTCAGAACGGAATGATACAGTTTAATTCCATTTTACGCAGAACGCAACTACAGCCGCAATAGGTTAGCGTCCAGATAATTTTTCAGTTAAGCATTGGTTATGAGCTCGATATCCGCCGCTGCATGAGCGTTTATATGAAACCGGGAGGCAAAAACCCCGCTAACAGACACTATACGCTATCCTCTTCCCCATACTGTCTGTTTTTGTGAGCGAAGCCTGATGGTATTGTAACTCTTCTAACAACGGCAGGGTTAGAATGGCGCCCAGTTTAGGCTGCATTCGCGGAGTGCCACTTCATGCATAGTGGCATTCGCTATGGGACGCGGCCAGTGCGTAGTCAGTCCGGCAGGCTCGCTTCACTCGTCTTACACGCACAAGCTTCCCACGTGCGCACACGGGTTCCCTATGCTTCGAAACTCCTGTACAATGCCAGAGTGGCTATAGTTAGGCAAAGTAGTTCGCAGCAGAGCCGGCGTTGCATGGTCTGAGCAGGTGTGCGCTCTCCATCTGGGTCACATCTTTTTTATTTATTTCGTTTTCTACTTATTTATGCAGTGCCTGCAGCACCACAACATTTATTGGTGAGGGGTGGGGGAGAACGTTGTAAAAAAATATCTCATTAAAAAGAGCTGGTTCTGAAACAGAAAGCGTGCTCAAACACTTGGGAAAAGACAAACAAATACGCGGCATTGAAACGGAAGCGCGGCAACAACTCGTTCACAGACATCGCAGTATAAAATTTCAAACTCAAAAAGATGAAATGGCAAAATATAGCACGAAGTGTAATGCTGGCTGAAAGTGAGAGAAGAAGAGAGGAAGAAGTAGGGTAATATGATCCTACGAGAAATTGACCGCAATGAAACTAAAACTAAGAACACGATTTCCATAGAACAATGTTCTTGGAGAGTCACTTACAGCGTGTGGAAGCATGCGGAAAAAATTGGCTGCGAGCGACACAGGTGTGACAGCGTGTTTCAAGAAGTTTCAAGTCGTTGTGGTGTGGTTTTGAAATGAATACGGAGGAAAACATATAAATTTTTGTTTCTTAATGTGCAAACAGAATAGTTCGGATAAAAAGCTGTACTTCTGCTGGCAACGGGTCTCGTCTTACAGGTTCTGACCTAGGTTTTTGTTAATTTAATGTAATACTCTTGCGGAAGTTGTAATCACCCGAAATAAACTTGGGAGCCCAATTTTGGATACGTTAAACTTTTTCTGTCACAGGTTTAATGGTCCGATGCCGCCCAAGACTACTTGACGGTTCGGCGAACATTCGACATGCAAAGCAGGCCTTTCGCTCGTTTTGCAACTTTATAAAAATTACATCTGGTGATTAAGCAATGTAGTGAACTTTTGAGCTGAAATATCTAATGTGTATATGCTTTTCAAGTTTTCAAGTTAGACAGCTCTATATTTGTAGCATTCAAACATTTATGCATTGCTCCGATCCAAATCATACACTGATCTAATCGGCTGATGTTTACGGCTGAAAGACACAAGTTGACAGTTCTCCCTGTTCAAATACAACCGCACTTTCGGGACGAACCAAAATTATGTTCAAGTCACTTCTGAAGGCTGTTGGCATGGTCATAACTTTTTACATGACTGCAAATGACAGTCTAATACACGCAATCATACTTTGCACTCAAGACATTGTGCAATATCATTTAAATAGACTAACAACAAAGAGCCCAGAATGCACCGTTGGGGCAAGCAAGAAGTTAGGGCGACATCGGTTCAATTAGCTTAGTTCACCATAGCATGATCTGTTCTCCCATACCCGTGATATCAAATCCAAAAGACTTTAGAAGTGTATATTTAGAGTTATCAAAACTTAGCTCATAACAAGAAATATGAAAGGTACCCAAATCTTTCCGTAAAAAAAGTTCACAGTCTACCTAAAATCCCACATCAAAAATTTAAAAAAAGTCATGCAGGAATTGTACCACTTGAGAAGTGCAAAAGAGGCCAGGCCTCAGTGTGGGCACAAACGAGAAAGTTTAGTGTATAGCACGTTGCCGCACTTCAATCATAATTACGGACACAGGGCAGCACAGCTAACGTTTTGAGATCAACGACTCATAGCTAGCGAAAAAGAAATCCAAAGTGCTCTCAGAAAAATGGTTTGTCTGCTGCTCGTAGACACGAATTGAGTGAGATCGTTAGATTTAATGAACTCTGAAAAACACGTGGGAAAGGGCTGCAGGGTCTGACAACACAGGTTTTTCACTTCTGCAATGAAAAACAGCTCGGCTTCGCATGTATTTTAATGGAAAATCCGGCGAGTGCCAAATTGACATACTCGTTAGTGGAAATCAAGTCACTGCACCGTCCATGACTATATTCAATCATGCAGGTATGAGTGCTCGAGATAGCATTTTAAACGTGGTAGTCCACATTGAACTCAGAGAGCTTTTGACCTTTGAGCGCTGGTAATTTTTCTTCACGTTATTAAAGCTTACGATAGTGTTCTTCAAGGCTCTATACAAAAAAGTTTGCAATTCACGGGTACATAGAGCTATCGTCTACAATTTATTCACTCGTTCATCTGTGATGGCTCGATATGACTTCGGTAAGGCAGCACTTAAAGCCTTGAAAAGCGTTTAGAGTGAGGCGCGCCTCAGCGAAGTGTTTCCGGAGAAGAACCGACATAAATCGATGTCCCGTCACCTAAAATATATTTTTTAGGATGCACTCAGTCAGACGGGAGCGGTACAGTGCGCCGCCGCCATTCCGTTAGGCAGCTCCGAAAATCCTATCTGCTCGCGCTTGGCAGTTGTGCTGGGACGCGTAGTCATCCTCCGCGGCCAGCCGTGCTACTATGGCAAGCTACAGGGCCCCCCTCTGGCGACGAAGCTATGAGTGAGGGATGAATGGCGAAGAGCGGATGGTGTTGCGTGAACGGGCTGGCACAATAGGGAGGGGAGAGCTGCACAGGTGGCTATGATATCGGAGTCAAAGTGCGAAGGTTTCGCACGGTCTACGGAGACGGTATCTTCCCTGCCAGTGATGGGGAGAAGTGCTTAGGAACACGCTGGAGCGCCTGGAACGGACCATCCTATGGTGACCATGAGGATGGGCGCACAGCTTCGTTTCGAACGAAGACGTGCGCGCAGTGCTCATGGTTGGGGGCTTACGTGAACACGACGAGAATATTGTCGTTGACGTTGGGGAACGAAAGTGCTCATAGCGCTACGTAGACAGCACGCGTAGTTGGAACCGTCGACAGGTGCGTGCGGCGAATGCTCGAAGAATTGGCCAGGCACGCTAAGAGTAGTACCAAATGTTAGCCGTGCGGGACAGGTGGAAGAGTGGACAGTGCGAAGTGCACTGCGGAGCACACGCAGGGCAAAGTGTACCTCAATCCAGGGTGAAGGAAAAACCGGCGCCATAGGTAAGGTGCTCTTTGTCGATAAAAGGTTCGATGAGACCGTTGGAAATCACATGGTATGAGGTCGTCTTGATGTGATTCACCAAGCCAATATAGGTTGGTGAATAATGTAAAGTCCAATTGACAACCACCGTCAGTGGCAATGGTGGAACAGACACTGCAGCGGCTTATCCAGAGAATTAGAGGTTCGGTTGAAGGACATAAGGGCCACTGCTTCAGGCCATCCGGTGAACCTGTCAATGACGGTAAGTAAGTAGTGTTGGTTCTGGCAGGGAGTAAGGGAACCGACAATATCGATCTACAGATCGCTCAAGCGGGTGTCGGGGGACGAGGAGGTGTCAAGGGTATTCGCAGTGCGTCGATGCACTTTGAAATGCCGACAGGGTACGCACGCTCACGACTAATGGCGAACGTCAACGTTGGCGCGAGCCCAGACGTAACAAGATATGACAAAGTGCTGGTTTGCGTGAATGCCAGGATGCTCGAAAGAATGGAAGGCGTCAAAGACAGATCGCCGGTGTGTTCGAGAAGCGTAGGGGCATAGGCGACCGGTTGTTGTATCGCAAGCGAGAAGAACGGCAGAGTCAGGGAGTAAGAGGTACTAACTCCTGCACCAGAGACGTCTCCCGCGTGCGAAGCCATTGCAGCTGGTCATCGCCTCTCGGAGCAGCAGCCACAGGCGTGAAGTCGATGATTGGTCGACCATGGTCCACCAAATTCACCTCAGCAGGAGAAAGAACGTCGGCGACTGCTTTAAACATCCTGCTCATGTGACGAATGTCGCTGATAATTCGGAAATGTAGGCGAGCTGTCTGATTTCGCGAGGAGCATAGAGGCGCTACCACTTTACGCACGTGCGGAGTCAGAGGCTTGTGGCCAGTAAGGATGTGAAAGGCGCATCCCTCGAGGAAATGGTGCAAGTGTTTCATGGCCCAATATTTTGCTAGCAGTACTCTTTCAAAGGTGCTGTAGCGGCACTCAGAGGGAGCAAGCTTTTGGAAAAGAAGGCAGTCGGCTGCCAAGCACCTGCAACGAACTGTTGCAGGACAGCGCCGACAGCACTGTCCCATGCATCAGTCATCGGTAATAGCTGGCAAGGAAAAGAAATTCGCGCACTTGCCGTGTGGTGGTGCGTCAAGGAAATGGTGCGATGGCGGTAACACAGGCCGGCAGCGGGCGAATGTCATGGGCGTTGACGCGGTGACCGAGAAAATCCATCTCTGTGACGCAGAACTCGCTTTTGGGGCTGTTGACCCCGAGGCCAAAGCGGCTAAGTCTTGCGAGCACTTGACGCAGGTTGAGCTTGTGGCCCTTGCTTGGGGCTGAAGACGAGGATGTCGTCAAGATAGACGAAGCAGTATGTCAAATCGCGTAAAACTGGGTAAATAAAGCGCTGAAAAGTCTGGGCCGTATAGCGAACTCCAGAAGGCATCCCCAGATCCTCAAACTTGCAAAAAGGCGTAATGAAGGTGTTCCTCCGTATATCCGACGCCTCAAAAGGGATCTGGCGAAATGCCTTGACAAGGTCGACCTTTCCGAAGATGCTACAGCCGTGAAGTGCCGATGTAAAGTCCTTGTATGTGGGGAATCGGACAGCGGTCATCGACTGTGGCCTTGTTAAGCGCCCTTTAATTGCCGCATGGCCTCTAGTCACCATTCTTTTTGGGCACCATATGGAGGGTTGATGCCCAAGGAGCGGAGGAGGAATGGATTAATTTAAGGTCTACCATGCGCTCAGTCTTGCCTGGCAACAGCGAGGCGACAAGCGCAAGGAAACATGCGACCCCAGTGGTCACAATACGATGGGTCACGCCGTTAGGAACAAGTGCTTTAAGTGACGGTGGTCGGAAGACATCCAGATACTCGGCAAGGACGCCGGACCAAGGGGAGAATAGTGCTGTGTGCCTGAAGGAGGCGTGGGGGGGGGGGGGGGGGAGTGGAGCGCGGCATGAAACACCTTGGACTGGATAGCTTATCACAGAACCCAGGACGCGCTTTGCTGCATGTCATCTAGGAGGCTGTAGTGCCATAAAAGTAGACGCTGATGATTGGCGAGCGCACGCCTGCGATGACAAAGACCAAGCGAAAAGTACGTCGGCGGCAGATGCCAGAGTTCCCGAATTCTGACTATATGTCCGTATGGGCGACCCTTGACTGCGGTCCAAGGGCGCGAGTCTGAAGGACGGCGTCGCTGGGCCAACGTAGCAGGAAGGACACAGAGCTCGGCGCCAGTGTCAATGAGCCAGCGAATTTTGCTAACACAATCAGTAAAGTGGAAGCGGCGACTCTATCTTGGGCCGAGAACACCGGTCGCCTTCAGTGGTCGGCCCGACCGCTTTCCACGTAGGCGCAGGGCTGGCGACATAGAACTGCGCGAGAGCCGTAGCGACTTTGGTACTAAGCAAAGGTTCTCTGGAGAAGGTGAACGGTTGTTAGGAAAACGGGGGGTTGTACGGCTAGGTCAAGACGAGAAACGCGGCCGGCGCGCCTGAGTGGCGGCAGCATCAGTTGTAAGTCATGCAATTTGTCGGGTGAGTTCCTCGTTAGCCGCCATGAGCCGCCCATAGTAATCGTCTGCAGGTGCCCATGGGAACTGAGGGGCAGGAGAGCAATTGTGGCCACGGAATGAAAACCGATGTCCAAAGCCTTATCGGCTAGCTGAGCCAGAATTTCCAGGTTGAAAGTCGAAGACGCGCTCAGGATCTCGCGCACCATCTGAAGCAGGCGCTGCAGGAAAAGCTCCAGAAAGAGTGTGGTCTGGAGTGAAGTAGCAGATTTCCAGCCAGAGCGTTCATTCGACGCAACAGGTCGGTAGGCTTGCGACCTCCAAGCTCTTCCGGAGTAAGACGCTGCTGCAGGTGGCGGGGCTTCGTTTCAGAAGTGCGCAGGGTTAGTGTCACCTTAAGTTGATCATAACGGTGATCAGCAGGCCGAAAACGTTGGACGTCGCGAACAACCGCAGCAGTTCTAGGTGTGAGCGCACCAATGACATGGTAGAACACGGTCATCAGCGAAGTGATACGGTGCCGACGGAACAAGGCCTCAATGGGCATTAACCAACGTTCCGTTTCTGATGACCAGAAGTCGGGGAGCTTGAGGGCGGAGATGGCGGGCGGACGAGTTGGTGGCAAAAGAGGCGGCGGAGTCGATACATGAGGGAGGAGTCCATGGCCATGGATTACACAAGAGAAGGCAGGCGGGTGAGGGCAGCCGGGATCTCGAGCTCCGGCGGCGGCAGATCTTGGGAAGTGGCTGTCGTAAGCGCAGGTCATGAGCAGAGAGCGAAAAAGCGAAGTCTGGAGTGGCTACATTTGTGGCGAAGAACCTACATAAGTCGCTGTCGGAACTCCACAAATTTATTTTACAGGACAGCCTCGGTCAGATGGGAGCGGGATAGCACGCTGCCGCCATTCCGTTGTGCATCTGCGAAAACACAATCTTATGGCGCTTTCCAAGCGTGCTAGGGCGCGTCAGTCCTCCGCGGCCGGACCGTCATGGTAAGCTACATTTCCTTTCCCCCACGCTCTAAATGCTACAATGGCGGGTATTCCTGAGGCCTTGAAGAACAGGCATTATATACAGCTGACATTTTTACTTGGTTGACCGGATACCAACACTAGCGGCTACTAGCCTTGATATCTCATGAGGCCCTTATTTAGGTACAATATTACTTTCGCGGTGTGGGATTCACAATATCAGCGAGAAAGTCCAGCATAGGAAGCCTATATGCTCGGTTACAGACAGATGTTGGTAGCTCCGTCAATCGTCAGTCTCAATTGTATACGCATTTATTTATTTATTTATTTATTTACAGAATACTGCAGACCGAATCGGCCCAAGCAGGAGAGGGTACATACATTTGTTAGTAAATACTATGCCTTAGGATCAGAAACAATGGTGAAGTTAGAAATCACGGCAAGAAAATATAATAAAAAAGATAGACAAGGTTACAAAGCAAATACACTGTGTGAATGTACATGCCCCAAACACAGGCACATAGACAACGAAGCACACTATGTACTGCTAATGAATAATCATCATTTCCAACCATACACTCAGATATGTAGGCTCTCAAATGGTTGAAGGCAGGAGAGGTGAACATGAGGCAAAGGATTCCATTCGGATATTGTTTTCGAAAAAAAAAATGAATATTTGTAGAGATTCGTCCGGGCAAATATTGGCCTGATGCTATGACTATGTTTATGTCTCGAAGGTCTGGTTGTGTCCCTTTCGAAGTAGTCCTGTGGCTGAATACCTAGGTTCTGAAGATACAAAGAGTGAAAAAAACGCAGCCGCGCAGCCTTTCTTCTTCCGGCTAATGGCTCAAGGGCTGCCTGATGTAACATGATGGATGGAGAGTCCCTTCGCTTATACCGGTTATATATGAACCTTACTGCTAATCTCTGGATTTTCTTTAATTTTTCTATGTTGGCTGTAGTGTGTGGGTCCCATACTATGCTGGCGTTGTTCTTGACGATTAGCGTTGTTCTTGACGCTTGTCTCCGGACGTGGCGAGCAGTGGACTCAATTTTCCTTCAATGTGATCTACAGAACTGCACTTGAGAGGTACAGAATTCATCCTTGCTGGATGGTGGGACTCGACGATGGCCTCGAGTTTAGCCACATAATGCACCAACTACCTTTAATTCTCTGCTGCGAATCCAGAGTACGACTGGCTGGAAGTTTTGCACCCAAAGAGCCTTAGGACGGCTCTTGGAGAACCCGATACGGCTACGAATAATCGAGTTCTTACCAATGTATATCGAAAATTGTAAACCTTTTGACTTCACAAAGATTACTGATGCCGTGTGATCACCTTGGAGAGATTGTGATCGGACGAGCTTTTCTACAACGTCGTCGTTAACCTTCGGAGACTCATGCTGCGGTAAACAAACGTCGGTTATTTGAGTCTAGCTGTACTTTGAGTATACCTCTCGATCACACTAAGCTGCCTACTATTTTTGCGTAAACTCACATGTTGCAACTCGAACATTTTGAAAGAGAATTGGAGCGCCATTTCTAAATTTTCATCGATGGCTTCGTAGGCAAGATAAGCAGAGCTAGCTGAGAAGCGTTCCATATTTCATTTTTGAATGCTGCCTGGTCCGTCCACTCGAGCTGGGTCGTTTCCTGTACAAGGCTGAAATCGTAAACTCTTTTCCGGTTCAACCTGTCACCGCTGTCACCGGCTGAACGTCGCCGCTGCGCTGCGGTGGGCGCGGGGATGTACATCATTGCCTTATGTGCTGCCAAGAGCATAGTGCGGAGAGGTGCCACGGGATCGTCGGAGTCCAAACGACTTTCTTCAGGACATTATTTACCCGCGAGGAAATCGAATATATAGGAAGGAGACTTCCCACCTTCTTTTAAAAGTCATTGAGGGCACTGATATTGATATAAAAAATCGTGGGCGTTCCTGGGTTGATCGCTTGAATGAGTTTGCGTCAAGTGTTATATATATATATATATATATATATATATATATATATATATACATGGGACTGGCACTCTAAAGAGTTCTTTAAATAGGTTTGGTATATTCTGCTCTGTCGCTGTAGAACAGTTCACTACTTGCCACTAAACAATCTTCATCTTTGCACATATTCAAAAACAGCTAACAAGTACATTAACCGAAGCTTAAAAAATCTCTACTAGCTTTGATCTTACAGTTACACTTGCTCTGTTTAATAATTTTTCCTTTTTTTGCACAAGATGTGGTCAGTGATACAACTGCTGTTCTATTTATCGAGTGTATTTTTAATATTCTTTATTGCTTTTATATCTGCATTATCAACATATAGTATTGTATAACTTTTTCAAGCATCAATCACTCTTTGTGTGCATGACAGCAAGCATTTTAGGAACATCATTCGACGCACTAATTTACTACGGATGCATTAAACTGCTGCTGTAGGACTGTTTGAATTTATTTTTTCCACGTTTTTAGTACCAGGAGGTCTTCGTGCACTTATGACCTAAGGGACCTCCTGTATTTTCACTTATGCAGCAAGTCGCTATGTAATCATCAATATGTCGCTTGGAAAAAGAAACACTGAGTTCGTTGCAACCGTGGCCCAAACCCTAAAGTTAGTAATATCATAGGTTGTTTATTTTGATTCTTCATATCCGCGTAACACAGGGAATATAGTTTAATCGGATGTGGCATAGTTAGGTTAGGCATATGCCTGATCTGCAGTGTAAAGTTTTCTATGCCCGAGGTATTATAACAAGCTTCGTTATATTCGAAGCTAACACTCGAAAGCCGTTAGGTATAAGCTGGCATAGTACCACCTCAGTCTCCAATTTCTTCACCCGTCATGACTGGAGAAAAGCAGCTAACGCAGCTTGGCTATGCCCAGAAAACCAAGTACAAGGCATAGCGTACAGAATGTGATAGCTCATCAGAAACCATAAGTGACTGCAGTAGATGTTAAAAATAATAAATGGTAAAATACAAAATCACAGAAAAAGAGCCAGTGATGAGAAATAAAAGTCAAGAAATCGCAAGTTTGATGGAAAAGTAAATTAATATTATCACTGGATTCATACAACAAGAGAGAACGCAGACAGTTAAGACGCCGAGGTCAGGAACGCAGAAAATAACAGTGATAAAATGGTATTAACAGTACATCAGTATTCACAACCCTACAAAGCAGTGCGGCAGCTCCATTCTTTTACAGCCATTATGGTTTTGACATGCAGTTTATGTACGGATAAGGTTTTGAGCTAAAGTATAATTTATAGTTGCAACGAAAAAAATGTATGGTCTATACATCATGACTGCATGTCTCAGTCGAAGCGTGGTGTAATTATAAACATGGCAAAGTTGATAATTTTTATTACGGGTGAATCAAATGTACATTAGTTGCAAAAAGAATTCATGTAGGCTATCTATGTGGTTGATGGATTGTGCTTGGAAGGCGGTTGCTTTTTTTCTTGATCTTTCGAGGCTTGGGATGTAATGAGCAATTTTTTTTATACAAGTTAAAAGACGAGCTGCTTGGTATTGGTAGGTAGATTGCACGTTTTCAGCGGAAAAAACACAGACGAATGGAGATACACGCAGGACAAACGTTGACAGCAATTGATTATTTATTGGCACGAATAAATATATATACGAAGCAAGGTTTGATACCCCGACTCACAAGCGCATGCCCCGCACATGCGCATCCGCGTTAACAAGTTTACCTACTCAGCAGTTTCACCAAGGCACACGTGTCAATCAAGTGTTTAGATATCGCAACTCCTTCGGCGATAACATAGCAGATGCAGTACTTACGCATTATTACTACATCTTACCAGTTTCCTTCTGCTAAATACAGATGCGGAATGGTTGATCTCGCGCCGAATACCTTTCATATTGGTTCGCCCACATGGGAAGTGTGGCCAGTACGGGTTCAGGCGGCCGAATATCAATGTTCCTCTAGAGAAAGAGACTGTGCTCAAGACTATGCCGTGTAAAATCGAGTTCTTCGTAGCCTGACAGGGCTTCGCAGAGGCGGCGAGCTGCTATGGCACATATAGCGAATTTACAAACAGGGTTAGATCTTCAATATTTTTTCTTATTGCATCTAACGACAATGACAAGGTTTCTAAACGCATGCAAGCCGACATGAGTGCCTTGAAATGTCCTCGTTGCCGAGGGGGGAGGATAGGAAGCAGATAATTTTTTCTTCCGAAGTTTCAGGTGAGTTATATTCACAAGAAAGTTGCTATCCATGCCGAACCACAATCAAAATTAAACAGCCGTGTTAAATAATCATGAAGGCAACACTATTGTCCCAAAAGTTTTTCACGTTTTTGCTCTTGCCCACCTTGCTGCTTCTCCATACAAGCTTGTCCAAAGCAATTTCCATTCTGGTATCATTTTACCATCAGCAGACTTTCAACGGGTTTGTCACAGAATGTTGAGCGAAACTCGGTTCGACTTTCGTTAACAGTACTTCATAGACGCTTGCAATAAACATTACTGCGTAGAATAAGTGGCGCCCCAGAACCACTGAAATTCTGTAGGACCTTAGCTTTCCGACGGCGTCTTGCATGTTTCAGATTTCTGCCCATTGCGTGTCACACCTAGGCTTACTGAATATTTCTGATGGAAGTTTACATTCCTGTAAGTAGCCAAACTGAACTTTGAGGGCATTTATTGCTTTTTTTGATTAACCGCTCGGTTGGGGCTGACTTGCGTATAGCGCTGTAGTGATATTGTCACGAATATTACACGGCACACCGTTAGATACACAAGAACTGTTCCAGTCTGCCAAGCGGTCACCAGCAAGCAGGCGAAAACACTTCTTCTTCCTCGTCACAAGCGAGATGGCGGAGCACTTCTTCTTCGTCCACTTCTAAGCTGTATCATTGCTCCCTCCTCTGCAGCATCGCCTCAATGCGGGCCGCTTTCATAGAGGGGAAAATGGGTTGGACACGGAAAGTTAAACACAGCTATCACGACACAGAACCGGTGGCACTCAAAGTACAATCAGCAGGACGGTCGTAGTACGGCTTCATACGAACGACGTGCACAACATCCGGATGCGGTGGTCTGCGCGATGGGCGGCCTGGGGTTGTCGGTGAAACTTCGTACGTCACGTCGCTAATGCGGCGAAGAACTCGGTAAGGTCCGAAGTATCGGCGCAGTAATTTTTCGGACAACCCACGGCGACGAACTGGTGTCCAAATCCACACCTGGTCGCCTGGTTCGTACGTAACAAATCGCCGTCCGAGATTGTAGCGGTCAGCGTCGACGTGCTGTTGACGGTGTATTCGCTGCCTGGCCAGTTGACGTGCTTCTTCAGCCCGCTGAACGAAAGTGGCGACGTCAAGATCTGGCTCTAGGTCACACTGAGGGTCGACGGGCAACATGGCATCCAAAGAAGTAACAACTGGACGACCGAAGACAAGCTGGAAGGGCGTGAGCCGCGTTGTCTCCTGCAGGCCCGTATTGTAAGCCAACGTTACGTATGGGAGAATTTGGTCCCACGTTTTATGCTCCACATCCACATACATGGAGAGCATGTCGGCCAGGGTTCTGTTAAGGCGCTCCACCAAACCATTTGTCTGTGGGTGGTACGCTGTAGTACGCCTATGGCTGGTGTGGGTCAGATCTAGGACTGCCTGAGTCAAGCGGGCCGTGAAAGCAGCTCCACGGTCAGTAATGATAACCGCCGGAGCCCCATGACACAGCACGATGTTGTATACAAAAAACGTAGCTACTTCGACAGCAGTTCCGTTTGCAAGCGCCGTTGTCTCAGCGTACCGCGTCAAATAATCCGTCGCGACAGCAATCCAACGTTTTCCAGTGGATGACTTCGGGAAAGGGCCGAGTAGGTCCATTCCCACTTGTTGGAAAGGCGTCTTCGGAGGCGCTAAGGGATGAAGAAATCCTGCGGGTTTTAAGGGAGGAGACTTACGGCGCTGGCAGTCGCGACAGGTTTTGACGTATGTCCGCACTCGTGGAAGTAATCTGGGCCAGTAGTACCTCTGCCGAATCCTCGCTAAGGTACGACTGACCCCCAGGTGGCCGGCAGATGGTTCGTCGTGGCAAGCGCTCAAGATATCAGGTCGCAACTGGGACGGGACTACGAGCAGAAATGTTGCGGTGCTGCTCTCAAAGTTGCGCTTGTAGAGGACGCCGTTCTGCAGAGTGAAAGATTTGAGCCCACGACGAAAAACACGAGGAACGCGGGGACCATCACAGCCTTCCAGGTACGCGATGAGCGGCGCTAACTCTGGGTCCTCCCTTTGAAGCTGCGCCATATCGGTTGCGCTAACAGCACCAAGGAAAGAGAAGTCTTCAGTGATTTCCGGGGAAGCCAGGTCCACTGGCGCGCGTGATAAACAATCCGCATCTTGGTGCTTCCGCCCCGACCTGTACACGACCGTTACGTCGTACTCCTGCAAACGGAGGCTCCAACTCGCCAACCGCCCAGATGGATCTTTTAGGCTGGCCAGCCAGCATAACGAGTGGTGATCGCTGACAACGCGAAAGGGTCTTCCGTAAAGGTATGGGCGGAACTTACTGATGGCCCAGACTACCGCAAGACATTCTTTCTCAGTCGTTGAATAGTTGCATTCCGAGCGCGAAAGTGTACGGCTTGCGTAAGCGATGACTCGTTCGGCGCCATCCTGCCACTGTACCAGGACCGCCCCAAGGCCTACGTTGCTAGCATCAGTGTGTACGTCGGTTGCTGCGGCGTCATCGAAATGGGCGAGTATCGGTGGACGTTGCAGGCGTTGTCGGAGCTCAACGAAAGCAACCTCTTGGTCGCTTCCCGACAAGAAGGGTGTGTCGTCTCTGGTCAGCGCTGTTAAGGGTTCAGCTATTTTGGAAAAATCTTGGACGAATCGTCGATAGTAAGAGCACAGTCCCAAAAAAACGTCGAAGAGTCTTTTTGTCAGTGGGACGCGGGAAACTGGAGACAGCAGCAGTCTTGTCGGGATCTGGGAGAACACCGCGCGCGCTGACAACATGCCGATGAAACGAAGCTCCTCAAAACCGAAATAGCATTTCTCAGGCTTGATCGTAAGTTGGGCACATTGGAGCGCCCGGAGCACTGTGCGCAGCCGCTCCAAGTGTTGCTCGAAGGTGGGCGAGAAAATGACGACATCGTCCAGGTATACGAGGCACGTCTGCCACTTGAGCCCAGATAAGACAGTGTCCATCATGCGCCGGCAAGTACGGCGCTGAGCACAGTCCAAACCGGAGCACCTTAAATTCGTATAGACCATCAGGCGTCACAAAAGCAGTTTTCTCGCGGTCTCGCTCGTCCACCTCTATCTGCCAGTAGCCGCGTTTGAGATCTAAAGAGGAAAAGAACCTGGCATCACGTAGTCTGTCGAGTGCATCATCAATCCTGGGGAGCGGGTAAACGTCCTTTTTGGTCACGTTGTTCAGTTTGCGGCAATCAACACAAAATCTCAAGGTGTTGTTTTTCTTTTTCACGAGGACCACCGGTGATGCCCATGGGCTTGTCGACGGTTGAATGACATCGTCGGCGAGCATTTCGTCCACTTGCCTTTTAATGGCTTCGCGTTCCGCCGAAGAAACGCGGTATGGGCGCTGGCATACGGGTGGTGTAGTCTCGTCGGTGATGATGCGATGCTTTACGACAGGTGTACGACCGACCCTGGAGCTTGTGGCAAAACAATCCGCGAAGTCGGTTATAAGCGCCGAGAGGAGAGCCTTCTGCTCAGGCGCCAAATCCGGATTGATTCTGACGGACGGAAGGACAGGACATGGTGGAGCCTGGTCTTGAGGGCTTGTCTCCAGGGCGCACACTTGAGGCACCACGCCGAGGTCATGCAGGAAGGCGACAGCCGCGCCCTTGGCGAGGTGCTGCAACTCGTTGGCAAAATTTGTAAGGAGCACACTAGCACAACCGTCTTGTAGTTGGACGAGCCCGCGAGCGACGGCTACTCCCTTCTCGAGCAGCAGGGGTACGTGGCTATCAGCGACACCTTCGTAGTCGTGGAATAAATCGTTCCTTACGAGAACTAGCACACTGGACCGGGGTGGCACCATTACGTCGTCGTCAACAAGTCGCAGAGCAGTGATGCGTGAGTCGTCTGTGTCAGTGCGCGCCACGGCCCGTTTAGTCGAGAACGTGACCCGTGCTTCGTGCAGGTCAATGACAGCACCGTTCGTGTGGAGAAAGTCGAGACCGAGGATCAAGTCCCTCGAACACTCACGGAGGACTACAAATTCGCCGACGTACACCAAACCACGGATATCGACACGAGCTGTGCACCTGCCGGCGGGGATAATCAGGTGACCCCCAGCAGTGCGAATGCTAGGCCCCGACCACCCCGTCAGTACTTTCTTCAGTTGTAAGGCAAGGCCAGGCACATGACAGAATAGTCGGCACCAGTATCCAGCAAAGCGGTCACGTCGATTCCGTCAATTTTGACGCACAAATCGGAGGTAGCGCGTCGGATGCTGTCGCTACTCGCTCCCGGAGAAACATCGTCGCGTGGTAGTGGCGAAGGAGGATCTTCCCAAGTCCCGGCATCAGCGGCCTTGCCTACAGAGGCCGCTGGAATCAGTTTTCCCGGCGTGGACTGGGAGAACGGCGTCCGGAGTAGCCTGCGGCTTGGCGGGGGCTTGGAGAACGGTAGCGTCTCGGCGACGGTGATCGAGCCTCCTGGTGGCCTGACGTGATGTGGTTCTGGCGCGACGACAGATGGAATGCTATCTCCTGCGGTCGTTCCCCGTTCTGAGGGCACGGGTCGTCCGGCGCGAAACCACGCAGGCCCACGCGGCGGTATGGGCACGCCCTGTAGAGGTGACCCGCCTCGCCACAGTGATAGCAGAGGGGCCGGCGATCCGGGGCACGCCACACTTCACTCTTTCGCGGTCGCTGATAGGCTGGCGGAGCGTCACCACGAGGGGAGCTCGACGAGAGCACTGCTGGAGTCGCGGCAGTGACGTCGTACCCAGGGGCCTGGCGCAGGACGGACGCATACGTGGGCCTTGCATCAGGCTGGCGAGGAACCTCGGAAATGTAGTGCTGTTGTGCTGCCAGGCGCACCTCGTCCCGGATGACTTCGCTCAGTGGCATGAAAGATGGCGTCTCGGACGGCGTACCGAAGGCCTGCAGTTCCTCTCTGACGACAGATCGGACCAGCTCGCGTAGAAAGGCCGCGTCGATTCCGGGAGGCATGGAGATGGGATCAGGCCCGAAGGTGCTGACGTCGCGATTGTACTGGCGGGCTCGCTGTTCCAGCGTCTTCTCCATAGTTGCCGCCTCGGTAAGGAACTCTGCCACAGTGCTTGGTGGGCTGCGCACGAGTCCTGCGAAGAGCTCTTGCTTGACACCCCGCATGAGGTGGCGAAGCTTCTTGTCTTCTGTCATGTTGGGATCCGCGCGCTTAAAAAGGCGAGTCATGTCCTCGCAGTACATGCGTACACTCTCGTTGTGGCGCTGGTTGCGCGAGTGTAACGCAGCTTCTGCTCGCTCTCGACGGTCTGCATTCGGAAAAGTGGCTTTAAGATTGCGGCAGAAAGCTTCCCAGGACGTAAACGAAGCTTCATGGTTTTCGAACCATGTCCGAGCCGACTCTTCAAGTGCAAAATAGACATTGTGGAGCTTACGGTTGTCACTCCAGCCGTTGTAACGGGCAACCCGTTCGAAGATCTCGAGCCAATCCTCGGCGTCCTCGAACACGTCGCCATGAAACGACGGGGGTGTTCGTGGCTGATGACAGAGGATGTGCGCCGGGAGCGTGGTCTCAGTTGCCATGGCAGCTGGTGCCTCCGAAGGCCGGGGTTGCGTCGCCCTGGTTGCAGCCGGAAGGAGTCCAAATTCAGGGGACGCTCCACGGAGGCGGCGGCCGCGGCGCTGGTGAACTGGGGTGAGATCCGTATTGGTCGGTAGCCTACGCGGGTCTGGAAGCGTACCCAGCACCTCCGCCAGATTTGTCACGAATATTGCACGGCACACCGTTAGATACACAAGAACTGTTCCAGTCTGCCAAGCGGTCACCAGCAAGCAGGCGAAAACACTTCTTCTTCCTCGCCACAAGCGAGATGGCGGAGCACTTCTTCTTCGTCCACTTCTAAGCTGTATCAATATTACCTACGCACTCCTGCATGAATAGGTTTCTAACGACTATACTTTGGAGACTTCAGCCATCTTGAAGATGATGCCTCCTAGTGGAAACTTGTGTGAAATACAATCAGTTACCGTTGTCGATTAGAGAAGTACGGTAGAAAAGAAGTGCTTCCTGTCAGTTGCCATCCGCGTTACAACAGCGCAGTAAATTGTGCTGACAAAGAATTTGGCTTTACCACCTTTATGTTCTTTGGAGCTCCAAAGGCAACCTTCAGCAATGAGTGACATTCCTCGAGAACACCCAGGCACAGAAATCAAATAACCATTTCTCCAAGAAGATCGTTCAAGAGGTCCTTCAGTACTTTAGTCTAAGGGGCCTGGGCCCATAGAAGACAATTTGCTTCTCATAAAGAGGCACCACAGTTTGCAGGAAAAGGCAGCGTGCTCTGCACAGCTGTAATCATAATAAATGGAACAGGCGCTCCTCACGCAACGCATTGCTAGTTCTGCAGATTCCTCAGTGAAGTTTCATCCTTTTCGGTAGAGGTGCAAGGTTAGTTACTCTCTAGTGAGGGTCCATCGTCAATGGTACATTTTTGTCCGAGGCCGGCAGCAGTTTTTCCAACGCGTGTAGCAAGCAGCATTGGGCGTCAATGAAATTTTGGGGACTGCCTCAAAAACAAGCTTTGCTTCTGGCACGTCGACATCTCCGGGAGAAAAAGCTAAATGGCGTCCACTGGTAGCGAACCCTATCCTAGGTATTCTTGTGACGTCAATGGCGCCATTTTATGGTACAGCACGCTGCCTCAGTAGTGCAAACCTTAGCAAGTGGCGATAAGCCGCTTAGATATGCTTGCAGCCTTTCGCCGTGTTACATGCTCCACAAAATGGCCGTCACTGCGGCGTGAGTGCATACTCCCTATTCAAGTACTTCTACAAAGACAGCCAACATGTTGGCGAATGCTTCAAGATCTCCCTTCCCTCGACATAATGCAATATTGGGAACATGGGGAACTACGCACATTAAAACCTGGCTTAGCCTCCCCCAGCACTGTACAAACGCAGTTTTTTTTTGCCGACCATGACGTTTGCATTGTCGTAAGATATAGCCTGCAGGATTTTTATAGGTAAATTCGGGTACATTTTTCTTCCAGAATGAAGTTTTCGAACTGTGCCGTTCGCTTGTTCTGTTGTTAGCATATCGCAGCTTTGCTCTGACTCAGTCAACCGCTGGTAACGCTATGCAGAAAATATTGATGGTGATTTAGCACTGCTAAGCGCGAAATATTTTGCAAAAGCAGGTGTTTGCGCTTGGACCCCACAACCACCGGTAGCTGCTGCGAAGGCCCTGGCACGGTATCTTTCTCGGGACATACTGAGTCGCCCCGGCCCTGTCAAGGTGTTTTAAAATCTCAACCACGTTAGTCGTCTCTTCTAAATCAAGTGTATTTAACTATTTTTTAATTGTCGTTACCAACTTAACCAAAGAACGCCTGCGGCCGATTGCTTAAAGGCTGTGTTTCTGCAACATATTTGTCAACACCAACACCTTTTACTACGGTGTCCCATTTCTGCCAACGCATGCAGCGCACATCTCTCTGTAGATACCGTTGGTCACTATCGCCACGTAGCTCAAAGCTCGAATGGGGTGTCCATTGACCCAAAGAGGCAGGTGTGCGCGTTCATTTATTTGTGACTGTCTCAGAGGCTTCATGTCAAGCTGCGGAATTAGCGGGGTAGGAGGCTAAAGTGATTTTTACGCACGAACGGAAGCTGAGGAAGACGACTACGTGCAACGCACGGCTCGAAAGTGTGGCAGTTCAACAGAATGCCGTATGGGTTCCGCAGATAGTATGTGCTCTCGTGCAGTGGTCAGCGAAGCTGATCTGTTCGCGCCGCCCCGGGTTCGAATCCCAGTCGCGTCAATGTTTGTTTTATTTCTTCAGGTAATTAAGAGGCTTGGTACAGATGTCAAATTTTTCAGGATTACTGAGAGCTTGTGCACAAAAAGGACGCATAGGGCTCTAAAATCCAGTTTTTAAACATTATTGAAGGTATTATGTGGAACACCCTGCCTGTGTACTCATGTAGCACAAAATGGGCTATGAATAGTATGCGCAGTGAAGGGTTAAAGTAGGTAGCCCTACATAGCCTGCCCACATTCACCCTGCACTGCGAAATGCCAGCAACCTACCCATCCCCTCCATCGGTTGTAGTTCGGACAGATGGGGACAGCGCCTGAGGAAGAAAGTATGTTCTTCATCGTGGTTATCTCTCAAGTACCGACATGGGGCCGACGCCAGTTTGGTCCCAGCAGGGGCAACTTTGGCTAACTTACACATTCCCCTGAGGTGCGCGGTGTGGGTACTTTAGGGGCAGCCCTAGACACAGTTCCTCCAATCGAACCCCAAGGGCGCGGCATCAAACAAAAATTTCTGCACGTCAGCCTGATCTAGGCAGCCCGCATCAAGGAACAAGGGCATGCGCACAGTATGAGCTGCGAGCACTTATTCCACGTCGGGCTTAGTGCAGGCAGGTTTTAGAATATTGAAGTTATTGTTGCTGTAGCGAGTGAAAGAAGAATGAAGAGGAAACTGCACGGGCCTGTCCACTGAGTCGAGGTAAGGAACAATCGCTGCAGCGTTCGGTCAGAGGAGGATTGAAGAGATGTGCGAGGAAATGCTGAAAGAAAAGTCGCGTGTAGCATCAATCGCGTGTGCCGAATCGCGACGACAGCTTTACAAACAGATACCCCATTGGCAAGAAGTCCTTGCCGCAATTTGCGACAGCCCCTACATCCCAGACTAGAACCGCCATGGGTAGCTCGCCAATCACTATCATCATCATCCCCTCCCCCTATGCTCGTTGCAGGGCTAACCCCTCTCCCATGATCATCATCATAAGCCCGGCTATGCCCTCTGCGCGACAAAGGCCTCTCTCCTTCCTGTACAATTAATCGTGTCCTACGCCAGCTGGGGCCTTCTTAGTGGCACAAATTTGATCTCATCCGCCAGCCTAGCTTCCTGACGCCCCCTGCAAAGCTTCCTTCTTTCGTATTCAGTCCGTTACCCTTAACCACCATCGGCTATCTTGCCCTCGCATTACATGCCTTGCCCAATCCCATTTCCTCTGGGCTTTGACTAGATGTCATTACGCCGAGTTTGTTCTCTGACCCATTCTTCCCTCTTTCTGTCCCTTAAAGCTACACCTATCATTTTCCTTTTCATAGCTCTCTGCATTGTCCTCAATTTAAGTTGAAATATTTAGTTAGGCCTCACCTTTCGGCCCCATAGCTGAGTACCGGTAAGATACAGCTGTTGTATACTTTCCTCTTGAGGGATATTGGTTTACTGCCATTCAGGATATTATTGAGCCTGCCATATGCACTTCGCCCCATTCTTATTCTTCTAGTTATTTCCCTCTCATGAACCGGATCAGCAGTCACTACCTGCCCTAAGTAGACGCATTCCTTTACATTTCCAGCCCCTCTCTACCAATTGTAAACTGCTATGCCCTTCCAAGACTTGAACATTACTTTGGCTTTCTGCACGTTAATTTTTGACCCACCGTTCTGCTCTGCCAGTCTTACTGACTGATCATGCTTTGCAGTTCATCTTCCGAGAGACTTGGCAATGTACACTCATTAAATAATCACAGATTACTTCGTTATTCTTCATTAACTCTTATCCCTAGTTGTTCCCGCTTCTTGCATCTGAATACCTCTTCTAAACAGGCGGTCAATTACATTGACGAGATCCTGTCTCCCCGCCTGACACCCTTCCTTATTTAAATTGCTGGCTTTAAGATTGGCTGTGGTTGCTGTGGAGCCATTATATATATCATACAGCATTTTTTACATAAGATTCATCTGCAGCCTGGCTTTATAACTGCTTTATGACAATTTCTTTATAACTGCTGAGGTTTCTCCTGTATCAAGTGCTCTGTTCTATTCCATGAAGGCTATACATAGGGGTTGTTTATATTCTGCGCTTTTCTCTATTACCCGATTGATAGTGTGAATATGGACTATTGTCGAGTAGTCTTTGCGAAAGTCTGCTTGATTATTTGGTTGAATGAAGTCTAACACTGTGCTGACTCTATTAGCGATTTCCTTAGTAAATGCTTTTTATGAACCAAAAGAGTATGCTGGTCGCTCTGCAAGCTTTCTAGTCCTTGACGTCCCTTTTCTTATGGATTAAGATGATGCTAGCGTCCATCCATGTTTCCAGTACACAACTGGTGTATTCATATAGGGGGTTGTGGCAAAGTGCTACACCAGGGGGGCCAAAATCCTGCGCTGTTGAGGAAGTTCGCTTTCGGTTCTGATCACCATGTTCAGGCCGAACCCCGTCCCTGGTTACGCAATTGCATCTACAAGCTGATTTTTTTTATCCGGTGGAGAATTACGTGGCACCTGGATTTCAATCGCGGTCTCATTGCACGTGGGGAATATGCTCTACCTCTACGCCGCCGCTGCCTCTCCAATTAACCTGTCTAGTGCCAGGTGCGGCCACTCTATCTCCACAAACTTGTCAATCTCATCCGCCAACATAACTTTCTCGCGCTTCCTGCTATGCCTGCCTTTTATTGTAATCCAGTCCGTTACCCTTAAAGGTCATTGGATATCTTGTTCTTACATTACGTGCGCTGCCCAAGGCCATTCTTTCCTCTTGATTTCGATTAGGATGTCCTTACTACGTGTTTGGTCCATCGTCCCCCTTGCCCTCTGGCTTTCTCATAATGTTACACTTGTCATTTTTCTTTGGAATGCTCACTGCGTTGTCTCTAACTTAAGTTGCACCGTTTTCGTTTCCTTCTCCGTTTCTGCCCCATAAGTGAATGCCGGTAAGATGCAGCTGTTTATACTTTAATTTTGAGGCATATTTGTAAACTTTCCTTAGTGATCTGAGAGAATCTGCCAAATGCGCTCCATTGCATTCTTCTGATTATATCACACCGTGATCCGGATCTGCGGTCGAAACCTGACCTAAGTAGACGCATTCGATTACCACTTCAATCTCCTCCAACCAGTTGTAAACTGCTGTTCCCTTCCGAGAATGCTCAACATTACTCAGGTAGCTCAGCACAACCTCGTACAGCGGCACAGTTATTCCCAAGCATAGTGTGGTCACTTTGCATATTTAAGTGAGAATTAAAATTATGAACACACAGCTTTTGTAATCGATTAACACCTCTTTTGGATAGTTGGATAGTTGAATTAGAAAAAAACTAGCGCCACACCATGCACACCACAAGAAAAGAGCGGTGACGAGACACAAGCTCTAACTCACAACTGAAATTTTACTGAAGCCAGGAAGCACCTTATATAAGGTGAAGTTTCAAGGGGAAGGAAGGGTGACATGGATGAGAAGGTGAACAAAGTCAACCATCTGGGAGCGCAGAAACAGGCAGGCAGCCAAAAATCGCACAAGTAAAACAGCAGTTACTTGATAGCAGAGTCTGGAAAATTGAACTCGGAGGCAAAAGGAGATAAAGATGGAGTGCTGACACACCTAGAGCCAAATATATTTATGTAAAATGCCTCCAGAGTAACACGTGCAGTTTTATCTGTACTCTTGCAAAGAATCTTAGTCTCATTTAACCGCGCCTCGCACCCGTCGTAGCTCATTACGTGCGCAACCAAATGTGCGTACTTATCTTTGAAATGTGATAAATTTCGGGCACGGTAAGCGGAGTCTCGTGATTCATCTGTCAACCCCGCTTTCTTGAGTTGAAGATTCGGGGGCACAACTTTTCCAGCTTGTTAGGATCCGAAAATACAACGCTCAAGCTATACCTGTTGGCCACTTTCCTCAAGTTGTGCAAGGTTTTGTGTGCGTAAGCCACAACTAGCGGCCTCTGTGTCGTGAAACGACCTTCTCCGGTATTTCTTCATGATCCGTGCATCAGTTATTGAAGGAGGGTTTCGCAAACAGCGATCAACACATAGCAGGGAAACCCAGCCGCCGAAAGTCGGCTCATCTGATTTTGAAAGCTGTCTTGCAACTGGTGTGGGCACAATTTCTAAGGAGAAGACTCTAGGCACCGCGACGTTATTGCTCTTTTTACGGTCTTAGAGTGCATAGAATCGTACGGCAAAAGTTCTTTTTTTGCACGCGGGTAATAACCCCAGCAAACGTGTCTTTCAAGGAAGGTTAGTTTTAAGTCTAAAAACTGTAAGACATTAGTGTCGGGTAGTTCATGGGTAAAAGTGAGCCCAAGTCTATGATTGTAAAAGTATTTAAAACTTCGCCTACTTTAGAGCGGTAGGCGAAGGACGTCTCCGTTTTTAAAAGCACTTACAAATCGTGCATGTACCTAAAGATATTTAAAACCACCCCCACCCCCCTTACAAAGAAGTTTATCTAATGATTGATCGACCTTTGGTAAGAAAAAGTCGCCAACGATAGGCGCCACCTATGACATTATGCGCACTCCGTTGCGCTGCAAAAAAGGCAGGTTGTCAAAGCGTATAAAAGTAGAACTGAGGAAAATTGCAATAAAGCGATAAAATTATCAACCGAGAGTCCTGAAGAATTTTGAAAGGACACGTCGCCATTTGGTTCTATGCATTCCTTTAAAGCCATCAAAAGTTTATCTTGAGGAACAGAGTAAAACAAATCTTGCACATCTACCAAAAACCCAAAGCCGATGTCATTGGTACTCTGTAGGTACTCCGCGACAACTGTCGAATTTTTTGTGAAGAAGGGGTCGTCTAAAACAAGTAATTTTAGATTCTTCTGCAAGAAACTGCTGACATTATTTTGTCAAGATCCATGTTCTCTTACAATAGTCCACAAAGGGATATCTGGCTTGTCTCTCTTTCTTCTTTCACTATCTCCTTCCGCCCTTCTCTCATTGCGCGGTTCAGGTGTCCGCCGAGATATGTGAGACAGATACTGCGCCATTTCCTTTCCTCAAAAACCAATTTACCAATTTATTTATATCTGGCTTGTGGGTCTTGGCTGTAAAGAAAGCATTCCGGCAATTACCCTTGCTCGTTTTTATATCCTTGGTAAGAGGTCTGGTTGGGACCATCCGCTTAGCGCATGAAAAAAGGTCCCTGCGGAAACATTTCTAAGTGTGCTAAGCTGCGTCGGTGGTGCTGGTGAAAAGCATTTATTTAGTAATTTACAGAGAGGTGCTCGGGGAGAGGCCCCTAATGGGTCTCACCCCTTACAATACTAGGCGGAGTCCCTCATTCCGGGATCCCGTTGGTCGAGACCGCTACACAAGTCTGCAGAACCAGGGCCTGTTGGGCCGATAGTTCCTGGCAGCTGAGCAGGGCCGCCTCCCAGTCCTCTCGGGTAGGGGAAGGGGTGATTGGGGGGAGAGAAGGATTTCGTTTCAGAGTCATCGTAGTTTACATGTCTGCAGGCGTCTGCGTACCACTCATGTTATCTGGGTGAAATATTGTCGCATTTTGTAGTGTTGCTCACAGCAGTGACGGGTATTTGAAGGCCATGAACTCAATTTAGAACTATAAGCTATTTACCACGCTGGTGAACTTTAAGCCTAGTGGTCCCAGGACAGATGCTGCCTTATTGTGGGCCTTGTAACTAGGCTTGTATACGCGCTTTCTTGTGGAGGTACAGTGGAATTTCATTTCGGTATTATGAACGCCTAATGGAACAGCCAGTCATCGCATCTAAGTCATGGTTTCAAGCTTAAAGGTCACGGTGATTTTTAATTGCTGTGAACAGTATGCAGCTATCATCATTATCTCATGTCTAATAATCAGTAAAAGCGAGGAATCAAAGCGGTCCTAGGCTCGAACCTTGTGGAGAACCGAAAATGAGGAAAGAGTGCCCTGATGCGCAGCCATTGACGACTATACATTGCTGCCTTTGTGGCCGCTGCTCGGACGCTCAAGTAATAGTATTCTCTTTTTCTTTTCAGTCACAAAATTTGGAAAAGGAATACACAGCATGAAATGGTGAGCTGCGTTGCCATAGAATTAATTATAAGTCATTTCCTAATGACACTGATGGGTCTTTCTGTTTACAAAGAGTTACTGTCCCATACCGTGTTTTGTGGGGGCAAGACCGAACACAAGGAGACCGCTGTCGTTTACTTTCACCTTTCCCTTCCCCCTTATTACTGTCCGGTAGGGCTTAAAGTGTAAATGGGTAAATTGGTAAATTGGTTTTTGATTAAAGAAAATGGGGCAGTATCTGTCTCACATATCTCGGCGGACACCTGAACCGCGCCGCAAGGGAAGAGAGGAAGGTGGGAGTGAAAGAAGAAAGAGGTGCCGTAATGGAGGTCTCCGGAATAATTTCGACCAGCTGGGGATCTTTAACGTGCACTGACATCGCACAGTACACGGGCGCCTCTTGGGTTTCGCCTCCATCGAAACGCGGCCGCCGCGGTCCGGTTCGAACCCTAGTACTCCGGCGCGGTATACGAGCGCCTTACCACTTAGCCACCGCGACGGTTACCAATGTAATGATTTCTATGTGGATATTCCAGTGCAACAGATCTGTAGAGGCGGCCTTTTTGGGTGTTCGAGTAAAATTTCAAATCTCTGCGTGTACACCATAGCTTACAAATAATTTTTAAAATCGCTACTCGGAGTACCTCGCAACCGATTAGGGCGACATCTAACCGCGCGTCCCCTACCCCGATGAGGTCAGTGGGCAGTCTGGGCGAGCCCACTGAAGTCATCAGGCCAGCTCATGGAGCGTGGGCGAGTGGGCGAGATGGGGCGCGGAGCGGTGCAGTCCAGGCCAGTTTGGTTGCGAAAGCAGGGCTATGTCAGTCGCCGAGCCATTTCGCGGTACTCTGGAAAGGCCAAGCTGCGCATGCGTGAGGAGCGGGTGACGTCACACGGCGCACAGCTGGCGCTCCGGAGCAGCCATGGATAGGGTGCCACGATGCCAGCTCCGCCGTTCAGGGTGGAGACAACATCGCGGGCGCCGCCATATTGAATCACACGGGATCAGCTGCGCTAGCGTGTGTAACGACGCCACTCTTACTCCCGGCGGGCGTGAGAGTGCTTTTGACTAGAACAGTCTTTTTCATCAACATCGCACTGCGTATCTTTTCACTCATAATAGCCATTTTAACATCCGAGGGTGGAAGGCGTAATTGCATGACTTAATTTTACAGCCCCTGGTGGGTGACGTTGAACATTTACTTGTTCCGTCTGTTGGTTTGAAAAACGCGCTAATATTTTAAAGATCTGTTGCAGGGCAGGTCCTGCTGCTCCATGCGGATAGAATAAATTGCTGCCTCTGTTTTTCCGACGATATTTTGAATTTTAATTCCCAAGTTCTGTTAACGCCCGCGTGTCGTCAGCCGCCCGAGTACTGCGGCTGGTTTCGCTATCGTCGCGCAGGCTGTTTCCGTTTCTTCTTCTCGCAAAAACTGGTGTCTGTCTACTTTCTAATCTTTCAAAAGGTAACTGCGAGTTGCTCGCCCGTTTATTGCTCACAAGGGCGCAATTACATCTGCTTATGGGGTGGGCGCTGGTATATACAAATGATGCCGCCGTATACCGACGTTGCCACTGCTCCTGCGTTTTCTTTCTCGAGGCCAAAGAAAACGAATCGCCCCTTGTTGGCGATAGCATAAAAGATTACTGGAAGTTTCTCACTCGTTTCATTTTTATGAGGAGCGCACAACCACCGAATGTTCTTGCGTGCGCTCTCATCGAATACACACTTCGCTTGCGCCATGGACATACGCACCGGTTGCTCTCCCGCAATTCCTCAGTTTGTGAAACACCATTCTACACATATTTTTTCATATTTTTTTTATTCAACCAAATCAGTATTCATTAATAAACCATGCATGTCAACCTGCTCTAGAAAGGGTGGATTTTAGTCATTAAAAAACTGCAGTAATTCTGAAAATTTTAAATTCGAAATCGAATTAATCGACAGTGAAAAGTCACGCTTTAAAAAAGAATTCGACCATAGAGGGTTTTGTTAAAAAAACGCGGTTTTTAACGTTGGCTATACGTGTATTTCCTATTCTGTCTACAAAATTGTGTGCTGATGGGTTAGGCTTTTCGAAAAATAACTCCTACCTAAAAATTGACGTTTATTACTGATGAAGACAAATATGCAACATCGCTTTTCAGCCTACTCTCTAACAGAGGGTATAGAGAATAAAACAAATGACAATGCAAATTATTCATTTAATTCCAACTGTAATTGCAGGCCATGAAAAAAACACGAACTACAGTATAAGTAAGCTAGACATTGGGACAGAAAAGTGGGGCATGTACTGTGCGGTGTAACCTTAAAGGAAAACACAAAAGCAAAGCATGAAAAAAGGTTCAAACCACGAAATAAGTCAACAAGACTTAGGGGCAATATGTTGTTGTGCGCAGTGTGGTGTAACCTTCGCCGCAAACATGAAAACAAAGTATGAAAAAAAAAGATGCAAACCGCGAAATAGCAGAACGAGACAGAGTGGTAAAAAGCACAGTGAGGTGTAACATTTGAAGCAATGCACTCTAGGGCTGATCCCGCTTTACTTGAGCTTCCCATTTTTTCCTTCGCTCGGAGTCTCGGGGGAAGCGAAAACAGCGTAGACCTTTACGCGTTCACCTGGCACACATTGGCACGCAACAACCCGTCATGCTGCCTCGGTGGACTTGAGAAGCTCTTCAGTCATGCGGTAGAGCACCGTCAAACAAATGCTCCCCGAGGAGCAGTTCCTTCGGCGTTGGAGCACTCGCTTCATCGCCGTCGACAGGGGCCGCGTGACCGTACGGCTCCTGCCTTATTGAGTGTGTGCAGTGAGCGGTGTTGTTGCGCGTTTCTTATTTATTTAGGGAGCGTGCTTCCCCCGCGGCATCCGGACATTATGGACACTGTGGACATTATTACGTGCAGTGAATGACTTTTGTTTGCAGGGCGACAGGAGTCGCCGTCGTGTCTTGAGTGATCGCTTTTCGGTAATCGAGCGACACTAGTCGCGAACTGTACTCTTGTATTTTTTTGAGGGACTGTCGTCCCTTATCGTGTAACCATGGGGTCCAATAAAATTCTCTTGTAAGCCACCAGCGATCGTCCGCAGCCACTGGGCCTCGAAAAACGGAAGCTCAGCTGCTTGCACTAAGCAACTGAGACCAGCCCGACCGACCGCTGTGATTCAAAATGGCGCCGCAGGGAGAGAGGGGTGGCGTTGGAGCGGTCAAAGGATGGCACCACCCTGAACGGCGGCGCTAGCATCGAGGCACCCTAGCCATGGAGCCGCCGCCGCCACCGCACGCTCTCCATCTCCTCGCCGACAGTCTCCCTCTCTCTCTGTCTCTCCCTGTCTGATGCGTAGTAGCGATTGCGCATCGGCATCAGCGTGGTTTGTGGTGTATAAAAAATTGGCAGAGGCTTAGCTCTGCTATGCCAGGATATAGGTATCGCGAGGTGAGCGCGAGGTGTCCACATCTCGGTGGACACCTGAACCAGAGGGAAAGCTCACAACTGCCCTCTTGGAACAGTGGACACCTCAACCATGTTTAAAGCTAAGTGGCGTTAGTGACAGGTGGGCGCTGCATGCTTTGGCATTGACAAATTTGTGCCAGAAACACGGCGCTGAAGCCATAGGCCATCGGCGTTCATTGTATTCATTTGTGTTGGCATGTCAACGCTTTACACTCCGATCATTTTAAGGAAAGGAAGGCGAGCGCGCGCGGTGAGGCACACCAGCTGTGCGTAGTGACGTCACTTGCTCCTCGCGCATGCGCAGTATGGTCGTGCAAGCGCACGCGAAGCGGACACACTGTGGGCAATGCAGCTCACGCAACAATATATGACTGCGCGCAGATGTTGCTTTCGCAATACTCCCGGTTTAACCTGAACTAAACCACAGCCAATGTTTGATTATTTTTGTTTCTGGCTGGTGCATGTTTTTTTGAAGGAGCAGGATTTTAATAACCGATATCTTCGGTGTAACGAAGCCAGCTTAAAAAGGTTTGCCATCTTTATGACGAGTGACGGAATACCGATGGCTCATGCGCTTTTAACAACGTCAGTTGGTACCATTTCAGAGTCCCTTTAATATCCGCTGCAGGCCTGGAAAGGACACAGAGAGCGGGTTCCTTCCTGGAAATTCGGGAGTAACTCCAGGGGGGCACAAAGGAACCAAGTTGTTGTGACCGATGCGTGGAGCTACGGAGACGCACTCCGCAAAAAGCTGGCTCCGCAACACGTTCGCATCGGGTGATTGACTGCGTGGGCATAGGGCCAAAACTCCGCGACCGGACGTGCGACTGCTCTCTCCGCACGACGACGATGCACCCCGAAGCCATCGCGTTGATCTCGTATGTGGCGATTGCCTTCCGGGCAGTACATTCTCCTTTTTAGAGCGCAGCTCTTTGGCGTCCGTTCCTGGGTTTCGCGTCGTCGTCGTCGTCGGCGTCGGCCTCGTAACCAGCTCCGCCCCCAATGTAACGCTTTTCATATGGTCGAAATGCTCGTGACGTCACAGTGCGCGAATTTCAAATGGGGCCAATTGTACTTTGGCTAGTTACCATGCAACCAATCAAAGGGATCGTATAGTGATGCTGCAACTAAGTTGGTCTGAGTTTAGTTAATTGCTTAATTAATCAATTACCCTAATTAATATAGAGGAGAATGAAGAGGTCAGAAGAAAAGAAAAGAAAAGAAAGACGCGCGCCGCAGCGACAACAGCGTCCGCGGAAGGAGACGCTGCTGAAAAAAAACAGATAAGTACGAAGCCGCGTTCCCTCCACCACCACGCACTTCCCCACTCAGTAAGACGTTGCTCGTTTCATATACGTTGTGTCGAACATCCTAGACAGTTCCAACAATTGACAGGTTAATGACAGAACACGATGGATAGAAATACAAGAATATAAATATGAAATAGCCTAATTAACCTTTCTAGTTAGACCGCATAAATCAATAAAACCGAGAACGAAATTGGTTGAGTTGGGGAATCGAACCAGGGTCTCCGGAGTGCGATACGAGCACGCTAGCCACTCCGTAATGCAAGCTGAATGGTTTGGAATGAACAAAGGCGCGTCTAGCTAATACGGCGTCTTCGTTCACTCCCACCTTCCCCCTTTCCCTTACGGCGAGGTGCAGGTGTCCACCCAGATATGCGAGAGAGAGATACATTTCCTTTCCTCAAAAAATAAATTTACCGTCCAGAAAGGCGTCCAGCAAGGCGTACAGCCGAATTGGCGATGGCGTTCTGTGGACTCCCTGGCAGCGTTGCAAGACGCTGTCGCGTTCCACTCTTACAGGCGAAGCTTAACATGTTAACCACACATCAGTAACACACGCAGACAGCCAATGGACGCGTCATTCGCTGGCAGCACTTGATTCATCATTCACAACAACATTCTTAACGTACGCTCCCTTGCCGCACATGCCAAGGACGTACACCACGATCACATTCTGCGCCATTCCTCTGTACTTTGCTTTGCTGAAACCTGGATGGATCCCGAAGAGCCTCTCGAAATCATAGATTTCCTATACTGCTGTGGTGCTCGCAGAGACCACAACAGAGCGGCGGGAGTCGCTATCTACTTGCGCACAGGTCTCTCTGCAATACCAGTCGAAATGTTTGGCACGTCACATGAAGTTGCCGAACTGTGCGCCGCAAAGTTGCCCAACGGCTTGCTGGTAGTAGCTAACTACTTCGCCCCTACCGCACTCACGAAAGACGTCGTGCACTTCCTGCAACTCGCATTAACCGTCCATCGATCCACACCGATGTTAGTAGTGGGGGACTTTAATGTTGACATAAAGACAAACAGCAATTTCCTAACACTTATGCGGGAGAACATCCCGTTCCTCTCGCTCGTAACGCGTCCCACGGCTGTGACAACCTCGCGAGGCACTTGTATAGATCTCGTCTTTGAGAATCAAGCATTGGTGTACCAAGTCGAACATATATCAGTCTATTTCTCCGACCACAAAGCTTCCTTCATGACTGTCAAGAACTGTTAGTGGAGTCTTTGTTAAAGGAATACGTGTGAAAAATAAAAAAAAAAATCTGTGATAGCGCATACATGTGTTGCTCGATTTCTTTGCCTCAATCTATCGAAAAGGTGAAATAGCTTATTTGCTGCGCTCAAATTTCGCATTAGGAAGTAACGTAATCGTCGGTAATTTTTTTAACATTCTAACCGTGGGTCTGTTTTGTACGGTTTGTGTTTGGTCTCATAGTTGTAAGTTTACGTTTTGTTGTGCTCACACTCGTTCCTTCCGCTTTTTCATGCATTCGACTGCGTTGGCACGTTTTCTCTTTTTCTTTGTTACATTGCTTTGTTGTTGTCTGTACGAAAATAAATGTTTTGTTTATTAACCTCGCTTACCAAGTTTACTTCGTTACAGCCAACTCACCGACACATTTCCACCCCGCATGGGCTTATGGGCCATAAAAAATTAATGTTGTTCATTCTTCGCTTTTGAATAAACAGGTTAGGTGCAAAGCGACCCCTTCGTCACTACGACATGCCTTGCGACAGCAGTTCGCGGAGCAGTTTGTTGGCAGGCACCAAAAAAAATGACAGGCAATTCTTTTAAAATGTTTAACTTTCAATATATAATTTACGCTGCAATATCCTCTGTGCGCTGCACATTCGGCTCCGTGAAGAAGAAAACCTTGTCAATCAGGGCGGCCCGGCGCCTCCTTCACCTGGCCACAATGTCATAATCCGGTATTAAACTTTGTTGCTAGGTCTTTTCATGTGTTGTGTTATATCTGTTTGTTTCTTGTTTGGTTTACCTTTTATCCTTTTGTACTGTATTTATTGCCCCAGTCGCATATTCTCTCGATCCTCATTTGCCGTTGTTTGTTCTTCTGTGAACAGCAGCAGCACCCTAGAGTGCGCTGGAGATAGACAATTCTGGTGCGCACGTGAGAATGCGATAGAAGAAGAGGCAGAAGAATAGAAGCGCTTGCTGCCAAGAGGCCTGCTAGAGCATCTTTCGCCGAAAAAAGTAAGCATCGCCCCCTTCATGGCAGCCGTGATCACAGACGGAAGTCGCGTAGAACAGGGAGTGGCAGTTATAGGGTGGCCGCACGAGCTTGGGAGCTAGTGCTCAGACATTATACCTTGATACGTGGCCGAGCTGAGCATATTAGAGAGCACTGTTTGAGGGGGAGAAGGCACCCCGTAGATCTGTTGCTGCTACTCTCCTCAGCTGGGGACGGTAAAAAGTTCATTAGGTTCCAGTTCTGTTTCGGCCCGCCTTCTGAACAGCACGTCACTGTTAAGGCTTTTTTCAGGCCACGCTTAACAGGTCAAAGCCCGGGCTGAACGTGAAGTTGGAGGCTACAGGAAGGGCGGTGCATTATGTACCGCAGCCGGTTAAGGGTGCCGGTAGAGGCTGGCTGAAATGTGCCGAGAAGATTGGTGTGTGGTCAACGAGATTTCAGCAGGGGAATAACAAAGCAACGGGAGAGTTAAGCGTTCTTCAAATGGATGGAGGTCGCTTCACTTACACACGCCTTTTATTAAGGCATGATGCTCCTTCAACTGTTAGTAGGGAGGACTTGACGGCAAGGAGGTCAGCGACAAGGGCGAGAACAAGGCACGACATGTATTACGCAGTTGTCTAAAAAACCTTCAACGCGACTGCGAAACATGACCTGGAGTACACCAGCTGCACGCTGTCTTTACTGCCACCTTACCGGTGTTAAAGGCATGGAATGAGCCCATCAGCCTGCTGGCGCAACGTACAGCCACATAAAACTAGAGCTTGCATGACTAGTGCACCTGAGTGTCACAGAAAGAGAAGCGCAAAGAAGTGAAATAGCTCGTTGTACGTGCCTCTTTTCCATTTATCTTGTTGCGACCGATACCGCAGTGGTGTGGCAGCGGCCACAGTTATGTTTAGGTGAGATAGTGGGTACCATAGCACATCGGAAGGAGCGCACAGACAGGACAACAGTAAACGGTAAACATTACAGTAAACGCCACTCGTGCCGCGGTTCAAAATTCCTTCACTGCGCGCTGGTGGGCACTTCTCTTTCGCGTATGGTCTTCCCCGCTTATTCAACGCTTGATTTCACTTCATTTTTGCTGAAGTGCGCATGGTTGAGGAAGCCATCCCGCAATCTTGGCTCCCAACAAGTGCGGAGGGGAGCCGCATATCCAAGAGCGACGACGAGCGGGCGGTGGCGACTCCGCTGTCCTCGCTAGTCTCGTCGCAGCCGGTCGCCGAGGTGCCTTCGCCGGTCTCGGACGCCTGTGTTGGCACCGCTGGCGTGGACAGCGGCATCGACCCTTCGTTGGGCACCCACCTGACCACCACCGCAGCGCAGGTATTCGTGCCGTTCCTGCTGGCTGGTGTTGGCTCCACCTTTGCAGGATTGCTGCTCGACGTGGTCAAGGTACGCGTTCAGTGACGTCCTCCTGGAGGGCTCATGCATGACCTGCACGGGATGTGGAGGCGCTTTTTCGTTACGCTGCAACAGAATAAGAAACAGAAGTAGCTTTGGCGGCACACTGCTTGGCTAGCTTTAGCAAATGTGTGGCACCATTGTTGCTGCTATCAGCCACAGCGCCTGCTTTCGCCTTTTGCAGCTAAGGTTTGATGCAAGTGGTAGCCTTATATCAATCACTTTCGAATAATCAGCTCAAATGATGAGCCACATCAGACCAAGTATTGTACAATGTTACTTGTTAATGAAAACTGCCCAAGACTCCAAGCAGTGGAGCTTGGGCCGCATGTTCGTCTATGTCTCGACTGAAGGACATTAGCTACAGAAAAGTGTTCGTACGAAGACTAAAGCACAAAATTTTTCCTAATATTATTTTTGTTTCTCGTTGGCATACCCCGAAACGACGAGCGGTTGGTAGCTTCCAATATTTTCGTACGCTGGCATTCCCGCACATATTTTCTCCTTTGTAAGGAAGGGTGCCCTCGCAAGAAACGGGTGTCAGCTTGCATACCATGCTGTAGACCTTTGGAATGAGGACGGAAGGCATTATAGATATAGCAGTGTTGTTCCTCTTTGGTACGAGAGCAATTAGTGCTCTAAAAAAATTTAGAACCTCTTGGACTTGATACGCTTTGGGCGTGCAGGTGGCTGAGGGAGTTCAGCATAGAACCATTGACATTGGATGCACGAGGAGGCTCTTACTGCAGGAAGCTATTCGTGCTTAATCGAGCTCAGCTCGTTGTTGGTCGTGAAACGGGAGATTTTGAAAACTTGTTGAACGTCTTGCTACTATCAAGCTAACCGCTGCTCAGCGTCAAGGGCGTCTGTCACTGCGGGCGTATAGTTAACGGGCTTGGCGAAGGAACAGAATTTGATTATGAAGACATGCAGTTTATAAAACGCAACGCAAACAAAAAAAGGCTGGAGGTGGAATTTTCCGAAGTGAAAAAGCTCGCCGTCACCTGGGTCGCACATTTAAACGAGGAAGATAAAAACCACATGTGTGACCATGCCCGTGCTGCAATGACTACAGAGTCCCGCAATTCGTTTGGAATTCCTAATCACTCATGGCATGCCACGTGGTTAAGGTAACCAGGCTCCTATTTCGGCATGTTTGAACCGCGCGCGATTCACTGAGGAGGTAACCTCTAAACCACACAGGCTTCAAAAAAAATTCAGGGGGCACTTTGACTGTCTAAAGTTTGTAGAGGCGGAAGCGTTTTCCGCACCACCTTCGCTGTTTCTGTGGCACTGGTGGCGTCACATATAATTGAGTACTAATTACTAAGTGATGACAAATCACTAATCAATGGTTAATTACTGATTAATGCCTGAAAACTAATTAACTGCTAATTAATGACGCTTAAGCTTCGCCTTTAGGAGTGGAACGCGACAGCGCGTTGTAGCGCTGCCAGGGAGTCCACGGAAAGCCACCACCCGTTCGGCGCGATGGCTTGCCCTTTGAACGCAACGCTTTTTGAGGAAAGGAAATGGCGCAGTAATTCTCCGTCATCTCGGTGGACACCTGAACCGCACCATAGAGGAAGGGAGGAAGTGGGAGTGAAAGAAGATAGATAAAGAGGAGCCATAATGAAGAAAATGAAAATTGTATTTGAGGAAAGGAAATTACCCAGTAACTGTCTCACAAAATTCAGGGGGGCACTTTTTTGACCTGAAGTGTGGTCACTGATGTGTCGTTAAGATGTTAAGCTTCGCCCCTAAGAGTGGAACGCGACAGCGTCTTGCAACGCTGCCAAGGAGTCCATAGAACGCCATCGCCCATTCGGTTCTACGCCTCGCTCGTCGGTAAATTGGTTTTTGAGGAAAGGAAATGTATGTGTCTCTCATTTGTCGGTGGACACCTAAACCTCGCCGGAAGGGAATGGAGGAGGATGAGAGTGAGTGAAGACACCGTATTCACTAGACGCGCCTTTGTTCATTCCAAACCATCGAGCTGGCATGGCGGAGTGGATAGCATGCTCGTCTCTCACGCCGAAGACCGGGGTTCGATTCTTGACCTCGACCAATTTCTTAATCGTTTTTATTTATTTATATGGCCTGACTAGTAAAGCTAATTAGGCTAATTGGGTAATTAAGCAATTAACTAAGCTCAGTCCCACTTACTTGGAGCAGCACTATGCGATACTAGCCAAAGTACAATTGGCCCCGTTTGAAATTCGCGCACTGTGACGTCACGACCGTTTCCACCAATTGAAAAGCGTGACATTTTCTGTCGACAACTGCTGCTTACAACGATGAGACATTAAAGGCTTCCGCCTTAAAAAGAAATTGATCGATGCTAATGAATAACTCATGGCCATAAGTGCGGGCGGAGCAGATGGAGCATGCCTGGCACAGATACTGAGGCACCCCGTCGCGTTCTTTTTAATTGGAATTAGGCACTGCCGAACCGTCCATTTCAAGACATCAGTGAGAACAACCGAGACATCCTTGATGCGTGATGAGCGCACAGTTTTATCAGGTGACGTTGTTATTGAAAGAACCTTTGAATTTTCACGTGTATACCCACCCACATTGTATCCGTGCGCCTGTTTACCCAGCGACTTGCTTAATATACCTCGTGGCAGAGCTCGTCGGCCCCGGAAATGATGAAATCTTGAAAATCAAAACCAATGCTTGTGAGGCGACTCCAGTTATTGTTCCCCTTGCTGAGAGGTTTACTGGGGATCT
The DNA here is from genome assembly GCF_055824585.1 of Amblyomma mixtum. Classification (NCBI taxonomy): domain Eukaryota; kingdom Metazoa; phylum Arthropoda; class Arachnida; order Ixodida; family Ixodidae; genus Amblyomma; species Amblyomma mixtum. Next base: position 26,051,828 of record NC_143021.1, on the reverse strand, counting down.
CAAAAGAATTTTCAATTCCCCTCAGCGCACTAAACGCTTTGTCGTGTGTTTCTTCTTTTCGTGTGTTTTGTGTGGGCTGTGGCGAATTGAAGCATATACAACCAACTAGCCGAGCAGTTCATCATGATTTGAGTAGAATACACACTGATAACAGTGGCCACCTTTGTCTACGATGGGCACAACGCGCTCCACCTTGCCAGAAAATGCAGCCGTATTATCGCGCTTTTGTGACGAGATGCTTCCTTTCAACCACCAATAAGCGGAAGATGGTTCAGTGAGGTGCCCCTACGCCCTGGTCACTTCTTCTTGCTGCTGTGGTCGCCGAATAGTAAACCCTTGTAGCTGTGAGCGCCGTGACATATCCACGAAAGCTGTGTCTTTTCCCTTCGGCAATTACTCCAAAAGCTTCGTACTCTTACCCCGAAGCAAATGTATGATTAGCAACTAGCTAGGAGCCGTCAGCACTGACAACGTGTTACTTGTCTAAGGCAATGAAATATATGTTGCTAAGAACGCGGGCCGAGGGTAGCAGTGAGCGCTTCGAAAATACAGGAGGCAGGTACCAAGGACGGGAATTTTTTCTCATCTTCGAATCAAACCTCCTGATCTCTAGAATTGTTAAGCTAGGGTAATGAATTACCAAAACCCAAAGCACACAGACGTGTGCATGTTTCGTTCATGCAATTATGGAAAATTCTTACATTTTCTTGTTTGAAAGCGACAACCACGAGCAACTTCCAGTTAATGTTGCGCCAAGCTATTTTTGTGTTGTGTTCTTCTACTGTCTTCTAACTTCTTGTGTTCAATTTTACAGTTTACAGAACTCAGTAACATGTAGCGTAAATGTTCTAGGGACGTCTCTTGCACACTTGCGAGAGATGGGGCTATACATTTCTTTATATACTGATGCGGTCGCCAATATTTAGACAGATGCAAAGAAGGTATATACTTCAAGTATGCAAAATGGCACGCATGCAACACCTCTGCATCATATTTTAGACAGCAAATCACTGAAAAATGCAAGCTGATCGTGTCATTTCGTCACCAGGAGCACAAATCACTCTCATGCATTATTTGACGCAATGCAGTCAAGCAAGTCACAATCATTCAGTCCTGTTGCAGTTGCTAGGAAAAGAAGTGAGTTCAGAATGGAACACATTGTTTTTTACCAACACCACACGGTTGTCCGAAACGGACATCTGACACCACCCACAAGGTGCCCTAAGAGACATTTCTGGCTGCTCTAGGCACCCACTGTCAACGGCGTGTAATACTTTACCGTGACTGCAAGTGACTCTAATACTCTACAGTCGGCCTGTGATGCAAGCGGAGAAGCTCACGCATTTTCTACGGAGATCCAGTTCTTCGCGTGCCTCACACCCTTCGTTGACCACATGTCTGTCCAAAGGCAGTTAGGCCAGAGCCAACAAGTAGAACTGTGGCTAGTATGGCAAAAGCAGTGCGCACGTATCACGCAAGAACGCAGCAGTAGGATAAAAAGTAACCGACATTTCAGATTGACATCAAAGGTTTAAGAACGAGGGAAAGGCATCGAAGTTGAATTCACTCGATGACGAGCACTTCTAAGGCCGACAACTCTTTTAAGTATTACCATTAGGCTCCTTAATTATTAAGAGGCGTATAGCCCACCGTATGTAGTAACCATATCAGTGTTTAGAATTTCGAAAACGGGGTTACCCCTGGCGCTGTGGCCCAACAAATTTTGGTTATTTTGACGAGTTTCGTCCACTGGCGAGGTTGCTTTGCCCTAAAGTTTCTTCAAAGAGCATCTGTTTCGGCGTGATGTAGCCAAATTTTTTGGAACTACAGCGGCGAGGGTAAGCGTGCTTTCAAAATTCTAAAATCTGGTGTGAATATTACCTGCCGTGGACTACAGGCCTCTCAATAATTAAGGAGCCTAAGAGCAATAGTAAACAGTTAACTATTCAATATTAGCTAACCATCTTGCTAGTTAGCACGTCTTAACTGTATTCTGATTTCTTACAATGCTCTGCCGTAAAAAGCGGTCTTCTAATTATTCAAAAAAGACTAAAAAATTGTATACAATCTTAGGCGAAACACTCTGTGTGTGTGTGCGCGCTTGTGTGTGTGTGTGCGTGTGCGTGTGCTTCCGCGTGCGCGTGCGTGTGTGTGTGTGTGTGTGTGTGTGTGTGTGTGTGTGTGTGTGTGTGTGTGTGGCTATTTATTGATTTACATAACAAGTGTGAACGTTCTGCACATTTTTCCTGTGGGTCTCTGTGTCTGTGGTTCGTCCCGTGTTTGCGCAACCTTCACGTGTGTGTGTGTGTGTGTGTGTGTGTGTGTGTGTGTGTGTGTGTGTGTGTGTGTGTGTGTGTGTGTGTGTGTGTGTGTGTGTGTGTGTGTGTGTGTGTGTGTGAGAGAGCGTGTGTGTGAGAGTGTGAGTGTGTGCGTGCGTGAGTGTGTGTGTGTGTGTTTGTGTGTGTGTGAGAGAGAGTTCGTGGTTATTTCTCGATTTACATAACAAGTGTGAACGTTCTGTACATTTTTTTCTGTGTGCGTCCCTGTGTGTCCTTGTGGTTCATCCCGTGTTTGCGCAACCTTCACCTAAACAGAAACATGTACCAACTGGGCCCAACCGAAGTTTTACTGAATTTAATGAACATATCTTTTTCAAGTTATGTTTTAGTATAATTTAATATTGTCATTCCGTCTACACTGAATTTATTTTCTGTGTGGACAAATTTGGCATGGAAAATATTGAAAACAATAATTTTGGTGCGACCTTTTAATGCATAATTGAGAACGGCATTACTTGTACCGTGTGTGAACCTTTTGCCTTCGTTACAGCTTTTGATGGCCGAAATGGATTTTTTTCTCAGTATTGAAGCAAAACGCAGAGTTCGCTCGTTGTTAACGCAGTCATAACACAAAGAGCATTGTATGAAATCTCTTGGTCATTGCTGAGTGCTAATGCTGGGTGTCCTGTTTTGTGTGCTTTCCCGTTTCAAGCTGCAGCGCTAATCGCGGGTATTTCTCTATTAACCAGAGCAGCTCTGTTTGCACCTATTTTTACTGCTTCACGCTTCCGCCTCTCTCACTCCTACTGTCATTAGCGATGATATTCGAGACTTATTCAGCCTCTACCCTTCGTCTTGCTGCGTTCCAGGACTGGGAAGTGTACATGCACGTACGAGGGCTGTTCATCCTTATTCCGCCCCTGCTGGGACTCAATGGCAACCTGGAGCAGACGCTGGTCGCCAGGCTGAGCACGCAGGTGAGCTCGCCTCCTCCCTCTGTTAGCCTTCTTTCCGACATCATTGAGTTCATCAGAGGCTGGAGTAGCATTGGAATCGTTCTCCACATCGATGCAGGTGAGGATTGCGCTTTTATCTCGTCTGCTTAACTTGCGTGCTTACTCTAGGCCGCCACCGCAGTAAAGGTTCCCAAATCAATTCTGCATCTGAGTTATGACGATGATATCCACTGCCCTGTTTTCCTGCCGGCATAACTGTGCCGGAAAAATCGCAATGCTTCGTTCGGAGTTTCTTAGAGAGCATCGCAAAAAAATTAAAACTAGTAGCGTAGGAAGAGCTTTGAGCAGTATTGAAATAGGTAGATTCAATAGAGCATATTATTAACTCCCTTGTTACATCAGAGTCTGCTAGTACTCTGCTGAAAAAGAATGCTGAAACTTAAACTTACTCGCCTGGAAACACTGCGGCGCAGACGGCAACTAATGTAATGGTGTAAGACGGCAGGCGGGTGTAATGCGCAGCAGGTCACTCATTTATAATTACTGCAAACACGCAGTCAAGTTATGGTCGCTTGATGAGACACCCACTTAATGACAACTTGAGTGAGATATGTTACAGAGACAGCATTTTTTACGGTAAATGGCTTCGGCATCGGCGTAGTATTTAGTGGTGCAAAAACTCCCGCAGACACCCCCCTGTCATTGTGAATTTTATTCGGGTAGGAAAAGAAAAACGCAGGGGGAGCGGGAGGGAAATGTTGTCGGTATAGTTCTTTTTGTTTCCATGCGGTTCAGCCTGGCGCTTAAAGACCGTAGTGTGGCTTCTCTAAAGGGCCATAAATTGCGGAGACAGGGGGTTGCTACCACTTTCGTATATTTTTTTATGAATACTCTAAGCTCTGTTGGGCATAACATGACGTCTGTACGCACTGGCTGTACCGTCACAAAACAAGAAAACGCCACTATATTGAACTCATCTCTCGGTGTGTACTAGTTTTAGCGCTTCATAAGGTTGGTTTTGTAGAAACGAAATGTGCAGCAACGGTCTCGCGTCTCGGTGGTCTGCTCAACCACGCCGGGAGAGAAAGGAGTGAAATGCGCTGAATGAGCGTTTGATACCAACATGTCCAGGCAGAATTTTGTGGTCATCAGTTGGCGCTTACTTCGCTGAGAGCGGCTCGCTTTAGGGAGTGACAACGGTTGAGAGAGAAAGAAGCTCCAGCATCCACGCTTTGAAAGAACCAACTGTGGTTACAATTCGCTTTTTTCGTTCATTCATTCGGCTAAGCTCACAACTATGAGCCCAGTGTTGACCAAATGTTTAGGGGAATCCCCCAAGGTGGAGTAAATTTGTAATAAGGGAGTAATTACTCATTGGCATCCACCCAAGCGCAGCCATACGGCTACAAAGGAAAACTATACAGCTTTCTCAGAAACTTCGCAGTTAAAGAAAAATTCGTTCTGGTCCGGGGTTCGAACCCGGGACCACCGCTACACCGGAGCAGTCGCTCTACCAACTGAGCTAACCGGGACGGCAAGCTTATGGTAGGGCGAGAGCGAATTGATCAATAACTCGAAGTGGGAACAGTGTTGACCAAATGTTTAGGGGAATCCCCCAAGGTGGAGTAAATTTGTAATAAGGGAGTAATTACTCATTCGCATCCACCCAAGCGCAGCCATACGGCTACAAAGGAAAGCTATACAGCTTTCTCAGAAACCTCGCAGTTAAAGAAAAATTCGTTCTGGTCCGGGGTTCGAACCCGGGACCACCGCTACACCGGAGCAGTCGCTCTACCAACTGAGCTAACCGGGACGGCGAGAGCGAATTGATCAATAACTCGAAGTGGGAACAGTGTTGACCAAATGTTTAGGGGAATCCCCCAAGGTGGAGTAAATTTGTAATAAGGGAGTAATTACTGAGAAAGCTGTATAGCTTTCCTTTGTAGCCGTATGGCTGCGCTTGGGTGTATGCCAATGAGTAATTACTCCCTTATAACTATGAGCCCAGCATCTCTGTTTTTTATAATCCAGGGATTAAGGGTTTGCTTCCAGCACTTGTCATGCTCTGTGACCGCCCGGCTTTAGAGCACTGTCTGCTCACAATTATTAGCCAATGAGACAATTGTTTAGTTAAAACCAAAGAAAAATGCGCCAGGCAGATGCGCAGTGCTTTAACAGCAACGATAGAACTCCTACCCATGTTCAAAGTGATAATAAGAAGTACGTTTCGTTTTCCTCCCAGGCGAATTTGGGCAATCTCAACCGGCTCGCTGACCAACTACCCATGATATCTGCAAACATTGCCCTCCTGCAAGTAAGGATTACAAGTTCACTTATCTTGACTTACGTGCTAACGTTAGTGAAAGGTACAAAACATTGCCGAGCCCAAACAGTAGATTCGATGCGAAACTTCACTGTTCATATATTTCGGAGCTAGCGACGCAGGCTGTATTTCTACCCTAAGTGGATTGTGCTCAGCACGTGTGCAGGTTTTTATATTTTTGTCTCCTCACAGCCACCGGTAGATACACAGGCCATAGTAGCGATGCGGCGGTTCATTGCGGACAGGAACCTTGTAACCTGTAGAAGTGCACACAGCTGTGTAACGCTTATACTTTTTCTTTAAAAATAACCCAACTACCAGAAGCTAGCAAAAAATAGTACACAACACCTCAGAGCCTGGATCTAGGACGGCCTGTGCATAGTAAGCTAATTCGCGACTCTTTCCAAGCGGTGACATGTACTCTTTATAAAACAGTAATGCCTCTAGCAACACTGTACTGACTCAAAAGGAAAGCACTCGAAACAAAAGTAGAACGAACTTCCAGCGTCCTTTGTCCTGCATTCTGGGCACATCATTGCTTCTGTGTGGGCGTCTTCTTGTCCAGCATGCAGCGACTAACACCAGAGAACGCAGTTTGAATGTATGTCTTGGCACTGAGCATCGTTTATGTCATCTGTCATCGTTCAAAAGTGAGCCATTAATGTACGCGTTCATTATGATTCATAAAGTTCCTTTCAGACATGCACAAAGTGACCCAAAAGTAGTTCTTTCAAATTTGTTCTTTTATGCGAAGCATATTATTAGAGCTACACTACAGCCCGTCGAGCGCGGCGGTGGAGCTACCATTGACCTTTAGCGTGACCACGTGAAACTACGTGACAACATGACGTCACAGCAGAGGAGAGATGGCCTGCCGGCTCGCGCGGTCGGCCGCGGCGGTGGAGGCTCCACATCAGAGGCGCTGCAGCTGACCACGTGACGCTACAGCAGCGGTATAAAGCTGAGCTTGCCTCGCTCTCCGGGCACTTACGAGGCGGCCAGGTGTTGGGATGCCGCCTAGAAGCAGGGCTGATTTGAACGAGAAGCGAAAGCTTCAGCGTGCCACAGAGACCGATGAAGAGCGGGATGAACGTCAACCAAGGAAAGCCATGTATTACCAAGCCTAGCCATCAATATGCTTCGCATCTGACTAGGCTTAACCTTAGCTAAGCCTCAGCCATTTTTGTTAGAGTACTACCGCAAATTTTTTTTTTCACATCGCGTCATTGACTGTAGAGAGCGAACAATTTCCCTGCTCCTTCGTATTTAACTTGAGGCAATTAAATAACCATCCTCTTAAAACAGCCCGGTCTTTTGACAGTGCCTGTGCACTGAGCTCGAGCTTCAGGGCTCTGCGTGCCCTTTGCACGTACAGTATTTGCCAAAAGTAACCAGGATGCATGGTTTAATTCTCATTCGTATAGTAGAGCTCTTATGGCTTTCTTAAAGGTAAAAAAGTCCTTTGAAGGTGAGGACAAGGGTTTTTCTTACCATACAGTGATTTAGAGCTTGAGGGCTGGGATAATAGCCTTAATATACGACTTAGAAGAAAAAAACGTGCAGCATGGTTACTTTTGACAGACTGTACTTTACATGCACTTTACACGCACGGAAAGTGCACAAATGCAGTTACGTTGGTCCTAGAAGTCCGATGTATGGGCGATGCCTCGCAGTGCCAGTCGACGGTGGCGACCATGGCGGCCTGTACGCTGGCGCTGTTGAAGGGATTGGCGCTGAACCACGACATGGATCTGACCAACGTCGGCATCCTCTTCGCCGGTGCGCTCGCTGCTGTGAACACCGCCAGCCTGCTTCTCAGTTGGGTGGCGCACGGTTTGTTTGATTCCGGATATGCGAACGCAAAGAAGATGCGAAAGTGCGTAGACACACACGGAGGCTTACAAAAGTCAGATTTACTATTCAATTTTGAAAACTATCGAGCGATGCCTGAAAAAATGTTGCATCGGTAGACGACATCAAAGGTGCAGCAACATCCATCCAGCCATCCAACATCCACCTTTTTTGGCTGCCGCCGCGGCGGCTCAGCGGTTATGGTGCTCGGCTGCTGACCCAAAAGACGTGGGTTCGATCCCGGCCGCGGCGGCTAGAATTTCTTTGGAGGAGAAATTCTAGAGGCCCATGTACTGTGCGATGTCAGGGCACGTTAAAGAACCCCAGGTGGTCGAAATTTCCGGAGCCTTCCACTACGGCGTCTCTCATAGCCTCAGTCGCTTTGGGACGTTAAACCCCATAAACCAAACCAAGCCTTTTTCTGCTAGCCAAAGAGAATGTGGTGATCGTAGGCCCGTCACAAATGACGGGGATGCCGGGTAGCTAATCTTCTCGATTTACGTATTGGCACCTATAACATCCTTGGTGAAGTGTATAGTGAACAAGGAAGCGTTCTTGGTGAAGGTGAGCTGTGTTTTTAAGTTTTCTTGACCGGCAATGTGTTCTGAAATATCGAACGTCAAAAATACCCATTTGAAAGCCCGTTGTGGTCGGATTCCTGGATTACAAAATTATCGATTGGCGTCTCTCGCAATTCTTATGCGACCGATACAGGCGAAGGTGGTGTGTTTGATAGTGTACAAGTTAGCTTCGTTTAGGCGACGGTACCACGTATCGTGTAGCGACGCCATTTTGCAATTATCTAATGCGAGAAAACCAACTCAACGGGCATTAAATGTGTGTTTTTGAGATGCGATAGTTAGAACCACATCGCCAATTAAGAAAATTTGGAAGGAGTGCTAACTTTCGATGGTGACGGCCATGCCATCAATTTTGCTGTATAACTTTTCCCTCCAAAATCAAGAATAAAAAGGATATTTATTTTAACCTAATTATTCGTCTAATTATAAGTCCAATTGAGGTACACCCCCCCGTAAAAAAATGCACGGCCCAAGAAGTCTGCTTGTGAGGGCTGCTGCATGCCTCTTTATGCATCCTCAGCGACCGTAGCCTCTCGAAAGAGGAATGGCATCGCGTAATCAATCCTATCAAGCTGTGGACTGCTAGATATGCTAGGAAGCTCCGCTGAACACAGAAGCAAACCGCTTGGGCTGTATACTTTTGACGGGGGCTGTACATTATTTACGCCTTGCTGTAAAATCCACCAGATCGCACCGACTTATCTCTCGCGGCGTTGCAAATGAAAATTCTTAAAGGTTAAAAGGAATAAACCTCCATACACTGAGTTTCGGGCGCGGGTGACCGGTCTAGTTCGTGATTCATGGCTGCGAAAAACGGAAAAAAACGAAACCTTTACGACAAGAGCGGACAAACGGCGCGTTGAGTTTCTCCTTTTCCTGATCCTTGACTTAAAATTTACGTTGTATTTCATTCTTCGCTGCTATTAATGGCGAGGTTTCTCGGAAAGATAAGCTTTCGAGGGGTCCCTTTTTAGCAATACTTGTCTTAATCACGTTGAGTCACCGTCGGCATCAAAGAGAGTGCGCTCACCAGGTGGCTTACGCGTATCATCATTGTGCAACTTTATCGAAGTGTTATCTCGCTCAGCACTTTGAAGCAGTGTCGTCAGGCTGCCTTAGAAGAGGTGCTTTCAGGGGCTATGGTGCAGTTTTAAACCACTTTTGTCACTTGATTTCCACTCAAAAGTGTTTTTTCTTGGTTGTATAAACGGTAAAAATTAACACTTTCGCGTGAAGGTTGAAGAAATAAGCGTGTGGTTCTCCCAAACATCGCTTAGATCTCTATTTTACTAATGATTCAGTTTCATTTCGCATGAGTCCGATCTGAACGTCGTAGTTGCAGTATTGTTTGGCTGCGGTTGACGAGAATTTGGGCAATACAATGCACGCCACATATGACCTGTAACGTATGCTTGGTGGTGCACATCAGCTGTTATATCGCCATATCAAGCGTGAAATTCTGACCTTGTTTTAAGGGAAATCGTTGCTGTAACGTTCTCTAGGGCTTGATGTTAATGAAAGAATAACTGGACAATAGTGAGGCTACGTTCGGCTAGAAGCCTGGTAAATTTACGAGACTGCGGTTTTGTCGCCGTGCATAAGCTGCTGGAGAGGGAAGCTTAGGCGCTCACGGTGCACGGACGCGTGTGTTGCGCAGGCCTGCTGATGTCCTCCGTGGTGGTTCTCACAGCCAAGTACCGCAAGAACCCCGGCCACATAGCGCCGGCCATCGCCGCCTCGTTCGGCGACCTCACCACCCTGCTCCTGCTCTCCTTGTTCGCCTCCTTCCTGATGCGACACCCGTGTACGCCTCAGTTCGTGCGCTTCTCTGTGTCAGCGCTTTTCTTTGAGCGAAAAACACCTGCAGCTGCTGCGCGTTCACAGAATCATGCCGAAAAAGAAATTGCTTGCAGTGCACTGCGACCGCATGACGTGAATGAAAACGAGATCCCTGTATCGCCGAGCCGCAGCAGTGGCTCACTGGTTATGGTGCTCGGCTCCTGACTCGAAACATGTGGGGTCGATCCTGGTCGCGATGATCTCATTTCAATGAAGGTGAAATGCGAGAGCACCGCGTTCTGTGCCGAGTTGACCGGAGCCTTCCAATGCGGTGTCTCTGACATCCTGAGCCGCTTTGGCACTTCGAGCGCCTTAGGTCAAATCCTCCAATGTTATTCTTTTTTTTTTTGCAAATTTGTGCGTTGTGACTGACGTACCGAGTGGGCTGTTTTGAGTGGATTTCTTAGGAAAGGTAATTCACGTTAGATGAGAAGAGGACGAGCTCCACAGGTCGAGCCAGTCCGCGCGGCACCTCTCGCTGGTCTCGTTACCTTGGAGGTATTGGCGCGAGAATGATGCGAATTAAAGGTCCTGTCACTCTAAAAGCAATTCCAAAGCTTCCAAACTTTTCGCCTACCCTAGGGCCGGTGCATACAGTTATTCCAAGCCTTTCAAATATCAATTAAAAATTTCACTTCCATTTACGACATACAGTACACTTAAAAAGGGCATTTATTCGTGGATATAATGCTTGAAAACTGGGCAGATAAACATTCGTAGCCTGAGCACACTGGCTAATTGATATAAAAATGAAAAATTGAGCAAAATATATGCATAGACTTGGCTGGTGCAACCCAGAAGCTAAATCGTTCCATTTGATGAAGCAAGAACTCTCTGAGTAGCCAGATAGATTTTAGCGTTCTGATTAAACGCCACGGTTTGGAATTCAAGCTGAGGCCAGGATTTGATACTGTCTGTGCTTAGAAACGCTCCTATACACATGCATATCGGATTTATTATCGTAGCTGGAGACATTGTGCTACGTGGTAGTACACTGAAAGTATTAGACATGTGAACCATTTTTATATTTTCTCAACGGAAATATTTTTAGCTTTAGGAAAAGTTATACTTCCTACTTGAAGTTATGTTTACAAAGAAAGAAGGTGGATCTGCTTGCAGTCTGCTAAAAGGCAGAATAACGTATTCCTTTTTCGCGCTTGACTACAGGATGACCCTGCGGCCTGAGCCTTAATCTCGTGCTTGGGAGATGCGGGATTTGATACCCATCGCCGCCGGGCACCCACCGGCTTCTTTTAGATGCAAGCTTTCTTTTGGCCTGCTTCTTGGCCTCTCTCGGGTGCAGTATTTATAAAGGGCCTAGATTCCACCTGAAGTGTTTCAAAGACCTTTTGCCACAGTGGTTTCTGGCCTAGCTGGACTGCGCACCCCACGCTCTTTTCATTTCGGATAAGAACTTCCGAAAATTTCCCTCCTGTATGGCATTTCAGCCCCACAGTTTTATTGCAGCGTACAGCCCTCCTTAACAATAGAAAATTATACGAAATTTCACTCGTCCGTATATTCCTGACAGGCTTTAATTCCATATTCAAATTCGTCCTCACTGCGCATCAGGACCTAAGCGGGCAGTTATTGTGTTCCTGCGCTGTTTCGCCCACCGCCACATCTAGTAACGTTTATAGTTAGATAGCTCCGCTAAAGTGCCCACCACAATCATCAACATTCAACGATAGGTCATATTTTGAATTACAACTCACTGCCGATGTAAGATGTGCGTGTGGCGGCTGTGTGCGCCAGCCGTGCCAGTTGTGTGGAAGTCAGCGCATCCTATGCTACTTTGTGGTACAGTGTTTCAAAGTAATGATGTAACGTCTTTGTTTTAAAAGATCGGTTAACTTTTGTCGCGGTACTTTCGTTGTGTCAAGCGTCGTGTTCACGGCGGCGCAACGCAGACCTGACGCCGGCGGTGATCCTGAGCTGCGTAGTGCTGCTGCCGATGTGGGTTACTCTGGCCAGCCGGAACAGCGTCTCCCGAGAGGTGCTGCGTGTTGGCTGGCTCCCCATCATCGTCGCCCTCACCGTCTCCAGGTACGCGCGGTAACACCGGAGGAAGCGAAAAGGAAGAACTACTGACGATATTGTTACGGTAATACCGTAACATCCCCGTAACAATATGTTTAATCAGATCGGCTGCTCTAGAAGTGTACCCACTCCCCTCTGTAATGCTCCCACCCTTAGAGTATCAATGAATAAATTGAATTGAATTGAATTGAAATTTATTCCACAACAAAAAGATGCTGCGAGGAGGACAGGAGAAAAGCTGTGTGAACAGCTTGAAAAGCCCTGACCCCCCAACACACGGGGTAGGACAGAAGCGTGCGGCAAGAGAACACAGTCGGATATGGCAACATCGTTGAAAAAGTTAGTATAAAACAGGCAAGAAGAACTAGAAAATCATATCACAACATTATACAAACAATAAACGCAGTTCTTTTGGTGTTATATCTGATATGTCAATGTTAGCATCCTTTATCATGTGATTCAGAAGTGTAGGCAATTTAAATTTTATCATTTGATTTCCATAATTGGTTCTGCATTTTGGAACATACCACATCTCAGGATGGCGCACATTATAAGCAGAAATGTTTTTCTCTAGCCTTGCTAGGCTAGTGATGGCATCATTATTTTTTATTAAACTGAGTTTATATAAGCCGCACAGTCTGTGATCGTTCATCGATGAAACTTGTATTATGTGGTACTTCTTGAATAGGCCTGCTGTGTGGAAGCGATATGGAACTTTACAGGCGAGGCGTAAAGCCCTTTTTTGCAAGACAGTAAGTTTGCTAATGTTTCCAGCTGTTGTTGTTGCCCATACAGAAAACGCGTAATTTAATAAAGAGGAAAATAAAGAGTTATATATGAGCATGTTAACAGGTATCGGAAAATTGTAGCAGTAACGGCGCATAACGCCAGCTGTCCTGGATAGCTTACCAACGATATAGTTTACGTGATCATCCCATGTCATGTTTTCTGAGAAATACACGCCCAGTGATTTAAAGCTCTTTACCACTTCAATTTCAGTGTTATTTAAGAAAATGGAAGGTCGCTGGACATGTGTGTGTCGGGGGTGAAATAAAATAGCCTTCGTTTTATTAATGTTTAGCTTTAGGCAGTTAATTTGAGCCCAGGCATTAATCTCGGACAACGTTCTATTCGCTCGGATACCTAGATCAACACACGATTTGCCTGAAAAGAATAAACTTGTGTCGTCAGCATAGATTATGTAATGTGCCGTTGCATCAACGCGAACTATCTCGTTAATACAAAGAATGAAAAGAAACGGTCCCAGGATGCTTCCCTGTGGGACACCTGTTTTGATTGACTTTGATGTGGAGTGTTTTCCTTCAATGACGACAAACTGAGTACGGTATTGTAAGTAAGACGATATTAATTGATGCGAAATGCCTCTTATGTCGTAGTGATCGAGTTTTTGTAGGAGAATTTCATGATTAATGAGGTCAAAGGCTTTGGAAAAGTCCAGAAACAGCCCAAGTGCCATATTTTTACACTCAAAGTTTTCGAGAATGAACTCCTTTTGGGCCAGCAGTGCGAGTTCCGTAGATTTGTTCCTGCGGAAGCCAAACTGAGCAGACGTTATTAAGTTGTAACGTTCAGTGAAAGAGGTCATGCGTTTCAGATTTATTTTCTCTAAACCTTTGGAGAATACAGGTAAAACGGATATGGGGCGGTAGTTTGACATGTCATTTCTATTTCCCTTCTTAAACACAACTGTCACTTTTGCTCGCTGCATTTTTTGAGGAAAGCATCCTGTGGACAAACACATATTAAAAATGTGGGTAAGACAAGGTGCTAATACATCAATGGAAAATTTTACAGGTTTCACTTGAATATCGTCCGCGTCAGCAGCTTTACTATTGCTTAGGGTTAAAAATGTCGCTACAAGCTCACTATTAGTGACTGGGTCTAAAAATATAGTTGGATTACTTCGCTCCTTCATATATCTTAAATCAGGGTTTCTACTGGTAGCACCACCGATTGATAAAAAGAAGTCATTAAATGCGTCAGCTAACTTAGTGCCTTGAAGTTCTATGCCATCTTTTACGATTGTGGTTACCGCTTCTGAATCATTACCAAATACAGTGTTTAGTGCCTTCCAAACGTTGTTTGTGCGTCCTTGTGTTGCTTCGAACAGGTTAGAGTAATATTGCTTTTTTGCATTACGAAGATGTTTTGTGACTGAATTCCTGTACTTCTTAAACACTTTGAGGGCTTCAAGGGACTTACTCTCTATAAATGCCTTAAACAACTGGTCCCGTTTTTTAATAAGCTTGAGGCACTCTTTATCCACCCAAGGCTTCCTACTTTTCTTACAAATTCTAAACGTCTTGATAGGAAAACACGCAAGGTATACCTTAGAGAACTTGCTCATAAATAACTCATACGCTAAGTTAGGATCGCTCACTGCGAACACATCGTTCCAGTTTTCTCTGCTTAAGCAGTCTCTAAAAGCGGAGAGCGTATCAGGAGTAATGCGTCTGTATGAAAATTCAGAGCGCATTCGTGTAGGCGTGTTAACGACTTGACTGACAAACATAAATATAGGCAAGTGGTCGCTGATATCGTAAATCAAAGTGCCAGCTCTAACAAGGGAAGGATCAATATTGGTGACAAACAGATCTAAAAGTGTAGTTGATTGTGTAGTTATTCGTGTAGGAGACGTTATAAAGTTTTGACAGGAGTGAGAGCATAATAATGAATCTAGTTCTAATTTAACCCTGCTATTCTGTAACATGTCAATGTTCAGATCACCACCTAGAATTAATGTATATTTTCTTTCACTGACAAATTCTAAGAAAGAGTCTAAAAAAGGCAAGAACAGACGAACGTCATTTGAAGGCGGGCGATAACAAACACAAAAAACAGAAGTACCACATCTAATGGCAAGCGTTTCGTAAAAAGGAGTGGTTTGGTTTGGTTTATGGGGTTTAACGTCCCAAAGCGACTGAGGCTATGAGAGACGCCGTAGTGAAGGGCTCCGGAAATTTCGACCACCTGGGGTTCTTTAACGTGCACTGACATCGCACAGTACACGGGCCTCTAGAATTTCTCCTCCAAAGAAATTCCAGCCGCCGCGGCCGGGATCGAACCCGCGTCTTTCGGGTCAGCAGCCGAGCACCATAGCCACTGAGCCACCGCGGCGGCGTAAAAAGGAGTGATACAGCTGAATTCTGACATTAGTTCAGAATCCATCGAGTTAGAGATTAGCATTGCTACGCCACCACCCCTTTTGCCTGTGCGATTCATGTAATAAGATTTATACGTCGGAGGTGTAAACACATCCTCTTCCGAGGCAAACCATGTTTCTGAAAACATCATGACATTAAAGCGTATTTGCGCTTCGCCGAAAAAATAGTCAAGTGCATCCTGCTTATTTCTACCAGACCTCAAGTTAAAATGAACACAACTAAGACAATTCTGAAAACTAGTATCGCAAAAGTATTTAAGGTTTGCAACGTCTACCTGCGCAGTCGAAGGATCAAGCATAATCGGAGCAAAAACAGAGATAAACGGAAGGCTTTTTCAGGTTGAACTATGTCACAGCTTATCAAGGTCAGCCACGCAACGAATGACAACGGCGCCATCACCTTCTCTTCTCCTCACTAGGATCTTGCCATTGCAGTGCCATGAAAATCGGTAGTCATTGTCCTCTGCCCATTCCTTAGCGCGACGGAGCAGCTCTCTGTTTTGGTGTGTCATGTTTTCAGTGATCGAGACTCCAGATGAACCATTTCTGAGGGCTTTACGCTTTTCCAGCCATTTATCTCGAGTTGACTGCTGGGCAAACCTAACAAGAATTCCAGGCGTTTTGTTTGGTTTGGAAGGAAGCCTGTGAATAGCGCCAATGTCATTTGCCGTCAGCTCTGGCAGGTTAACAGTCTTAGCCACAGCATTCAACTTGCACATCAAGTCCTCATTTGGCGTAGCTTGGATGCCATGAACTTCTACGTTCAATTTCCTGCTACGAAATTCCAAATCATTGACAGTCGCTTTCAGTTGGTGAACGTCACTTGAAGTACATACAGCCTCTAATTTGTCTACACGTCTGTTCAAGTTACTAATGTCTTTCTCTTGTTTAACTTGTCGATTCAGGATATCGTCGTACTTCTGGGACAATAACTCGATGGAGTCCTTAATTTCCCCAACCTGAGCAGGCAATCCTGCTAGAGCATCAAGCCTTCGTGTTATATCTGCCAGGCAAACAGTTAGCTCAGAGTCCATGTTCCCTTTGTCCCCACTTTTAGCTTTAGATGGACGGCATGCCACGCATCGCCATGCTCTGCGGCCACTCTCTCCTTTGGCCTTAAATGTTGACTCCGACCAGCCAGAACAACTACCAATATGATAGGAGGACTCACATTCGCTGCACATCAGGAATTGGCCGTCATCTGGCAGGGACTCATTGCAGGACTGGCAAGTGTCTGCCATGACTCGTGGACCAGAAGCCCGAGGTATCACACAGTACAGCAAAGATATATAGAGCACATACCAGTGAGCAAAGCACGGAACACGGTGGCAACGGCGGTAGCAGTAACGCAGCGTTAAGCAACGAGTAAGTGAATTTTACCAACCTGGATAAGCAAAAAAGAGCAGATAAGCCAAGCGTCCTTTCGCCACCGCCACCGCCGCCGCCGCCCGTGTGTCCAGCTGTAATTCCGGCACAGGAAACGCGACAACACTTGGTGGGTGGATCACGGTTTGGATGACGTCAAGCAGGGCGCAGTGTTGCAGCCAGGGCAGCAGTTGCAGGGGAAGTCTGGAGGGTGAAGAAATTTCACGCTGAACAACACGTAGAAAAGGAACCGTTGCCTCGGAAAACAGCAGCAGGCACGACGATTCCAAGGCACGATCAGGCACCTCCTGTCCAGAAGTTGGAAACCCACCTGGATAAGCAAAAAAGAGCAGATAAGCCAAGCGTCCTTTCGCCACCGCCGCCGCCGCCCGTGTGTCCAGCTGTAATTCCGGCACAGGAAACGCGACAACACTTGGTGGGTGGATCACGGGTTGGATGACGTCAAGCAGGGCGCAGTGTTGCAGCCAGGGCAGCAGTTGCAGGGGAAGTCTGGATAAGCAAAAAAGAGCAGATAAGCCAAGCGTCCTTTCGCCACCGCCGCCGCCGCCCGTGTTAGGAAAAATGTTAGGAACTTTTCTGAACTACAAGAGCTCGTTCGAAACGGGTAAGCGCATGATATCGAGGTAGTGTTGAGAAAATGCTGCTCTATCTGGTTTAGTTGAACATCTACTGGCTCAATCTAGTCACAGGAAGGTGCTATGGAAATAAAACTTTGTTTAATCGTTTTAAAGAGCTCATGCTAGCAAAACAAAGAAGAGGTAACCTTCCGTAGCCGGTACAGAGCTTCCATAAAACACCCAGGCCTCCATCCCTGAAACAATTTTCCGTGTGTATTTAAAATGTGGGCTTGAGGTGGTTCTACCCAACTTTTCGCATAGGGTTCCCGATATTAGGGCCAGCTATTGGCGCCACATTAGACACTAGCAACAATCGAAGCCGACACCAAACAAGTTACGTGCACATGGGAGGAGACGGAGCGAAGCGCCTATACTGACAAGGAGGCTACATTACCCACTTTGAGCGGATAATTTTCATAATCATCATCATGATCAACCTTAGTACGCCCACCCCAGGGCAAAGGCCTCCCCCATGTCTCTCCACTCTGTCTTTCGCCAGCTGCAGCCACCGAATCCCCGCAGGCTTAATCTCATCCGCCAACCTATATTTTAGCCACCCACTGCTAAACTTGCCTTCTCTTGGAATCCACCGCGTAATCCTTACGGTGCTGAGGTTATCTTCACATTATATACTCTGTCCAAGCCCACTTCTTTCTCTTGATTTCGACCGGGATATTTTTAGCACGCGTTTATTCCCTAACCAAGCCTGCCCTCTTCCCGTCTGATAACGTTACACCTAAAAGTTTTCTTTCCATAACTCGGTGCGTTGTCCTTAACTTAAGCTGAACCCTCTTTGTTACCCTCCACGTTTCTGACCCATTGGTGAGTTCCGGTAAGACATAGCTGTTCAGTACTTTTCTCGTGAGGGAAATTGATAAACTGCCATTCATGATCTGAGAAAGCCTGCCGTAAGCGCTGCACTTCATTCTTCTAGTTCCTTCTTTCTCATGATCGGGATCCACCGTTACTACCTGCCCTAAGTAGACGTGTTTCCTTCGCCGTTCCAGCACCTCGTGTAATACTTGGCCACAACTTTCTATGAACAAATCACTTTGCCCTCGGCCTTCAGTCCCCTGCAGCTGCAAAGTAACTGACCAAGGCGGCCATCAGACCTGTAAAGCAGCGCAGGGTGCTAAGAATATGTCTCCAGACAAACCTCCTTTGGAAGCTGAATCCGGAAACATTCAACGGTAGAACCTTATCCGCTGACGCTAGCCTAACAGTACGGTCCGAAGAACTAGCTGGCTTCAAATGGGATGTCCTATAAAGCTAAGCGAGGATAAGTGGACAAATGAGGGGTGCGCACGAACGGTGATATCGTATATTGGCGTACGCACAAAAACTAAGTGTTGCCTTTCTCATCAACCAGGATATGTATGGCAGCATACAGGAGTTCTATAGTGTAAACGAGAAGGTGCCAACTATGGTAATTACGCTTAACATGAGGTAGAACCTGAAAGTGGCGCAGGCCTACGCCTCTTCATCCAGCCATGATGACCAGATCGTTGAAAGCTGTGAAGGCGTGGAATGACCAAGGTAAAACCCCAGTACGCTAGCCTTACTGGCGACTTCAATGCGAAGGCAGGCACGAAGCACACCAAAAACCAAGCGGGGGGCAACTATGGCACAGGCTCCCGGACTAGCAGGGGGAGTTATTAGTAGAGTAGACAGAGAGAAATAATTTACGGATCATAAGTACTTTCTTCCGGCAACGACAGAACAGCGAGTGGACGTAGGAGAGCCCCAATGGTGAGACTAAACATGAAATAGACTTCGTACTATGTGCTATGGTTTTGAGGTCAGCGGAAAGGAAAGGTGCGTTGTAGCGATCCCAGAATGGTAAGGTCTCGAATTAGCTTAGATTTTAAAAGGAAATGGAAGATACTAGCGAACTATACGCTAAGGCGAAAGTTGGGCAAGTTGGATGTGGTTCATAACGTTCAAAGTGACTTGTATAAATTGAGTATTTAAGCAATAAACCCCGATCACGAGTCCCGTTTCTCGTGTTCCTTTTGCGCTATTTTTTCATCATAAAATATGACTATCAAATGGTTGGTGGTAAGAGAGATAGTAGGGAAATTCAGGATATCGCAACACAACAGATATTGGCCTCTTTCTAAGGAAGACAACACTAATCTTCAAACAACCAACGATAATCTTACGTCAAACAAAAATAGCGCAAGGGCTGAACAGCGACAAGCAAGGATACACACGAGCGCTAACTTTTTTTTTCGAAGCCACGAGCCTGTAAATATACACGACGTGGTGATACATTGCGCAGGCGCAGGAGGACAAACAATTTCAATAGTTTCTAAGATAATCTAGTTCCTTTCGAGCCCAAAAGACGGTTTCGCGATGCACATGTCACCTAAGCAATCTATAGCGTCTGCTTCAATGACTTCACGGGTAAATTTGCTAGGTTCTTGGTGATGACGTTGCACGCTTCATAGATAGGTACGAAATATTCACCGTTTCTGCTGTGTACAACAAGAAAACCACCTCTTTTTTTCTATTACATTGTAATGATCCTCGACAAGGAGTTCGTTAAGGCACCTTCCACTCTGACGTATATAATTCTTTCCGCATGTGAATGCAATACTGTACACAATTGATTCCATATATTCAATGAACTTGGTTGCATGCTTCGTGGTACACCCACCCTTTCTGGCAGAGCCAGGTCTTGTCAACTTGCAGTTTCCGCAGCTTTTCAGAACCTGAAAAAAACAACTTTGCGTTTGACCGTTGTCTAATGATTTTAAAGCGATGGAGCAAGCCGTGAATGTATGGAATAATAGCAACTTTTTGCTTATTTGCTCAAAAAGGAGGTGGAACATCTAGAGGGGAACAGATCTGCCTCAGAAGGATTTGACAACACTTGCAAGGGCATACATAGGAAACCCGGCATGAGTTAGCCTCTGTACTTGTTCAGCAAAACTTGCTGCCATTAGCTGAGAGCAAGACTTCTTTATGACATTAGAGAGGCATAACTTTGCAGTTCCCCTCTTGACAAGTTTGAAGTGCGCATAATCATGTGAGAGCAGTGGGTTGTTGGTGCGTGGCTGATATTTCCAGTAAATCTGGTCGTCCTGGAATAAAAGGTTCATTTAAAGGAACCGGATACTGTCCCCTCATGGCAACTCATGAGTAATGTCTAGAGGCGAGAAGCCTGTGCGTACGAAATTTAGTGTGTTGGTAGCAACTGATTCGGAGGAACCAGAACCGCAGCCAAGGCAGATTAATCGTCAATGCATCTAAAATCCTTTGTCTCTTAAGTAACAAGGGGGCGGCAAAGCGCTCTCAAGTTCGGTTAAGTATAGATCGCCAAGCAGTCGGCGTTGCAAGGCCGTATACATGTCCACTTTTTCTGCAGATATAGCGACCGCTCCCAATGAATAGAAGTGAACTGGAGATAAAGGTTTAAAAGTTCCAAAAAGCCACTGCTAGACATACCCGATGCATTCTGGACGGGAATGGTTCCAAACTTGTCAATGCAGGTTTGAACACAAGGAAGAAAATTAGCTTGCGACAACGAATAACAGAAATCCTTAATATCTATAGAGAAATTTCTTAAACCGTGGAGCATAGGAGTCTTAAGTTATGACAGCTTGGAGTCCTTAAATAGGAAGGGATCCTCGATTTGCAACAGGCTGAGTTTTTCTTAAAGGAAATGAGCAATACACTTTTGCCAGGATTCACTTTCAAAGACAATCGCCCTGAAAGGAACGTTCACCTTGTGTGTTTTACCACAGAAGATGCCAAGGTGATCGCGATTGGACAATTCAATGCCCTTTAAAACTTTTTGTAGCTGCAGCCTGTTACAAAGATTAGTTTTACGCTAAGAAATACATAGCTTCAGGTAAGGCTCGAAAGCATTAGCTACTGCTCTCAGTGCTTTCGCATCGAACAGCCCGTGCGAGATGACAGCAAAACCGTCCTCTTTGTCTACAGGCAGCACACAAAGTTCGTGTTCCTGAAAACCGAAGCAAAGTTTTGTACAGATACCTTCGGAGCTGGGGCTTTTCCATAGATCAAGGTTTCCACACCTTCCGAAACACAGCGTGAGGATTCTTCTGCAGAGGCTCGGTGAGACACCTGTCGTACTCACGGCAGGAGTTCCAACGCAGTCCTGCTCTTGTCTACGGGAAACTTTGGACCCTGTGACAGCACCTGGTGCACGTCCTGCGGTAGGCTCACGCGTTCCAGGGGATGGACGGGGATGTTGGTAGCCCGACAGATCTGGGGAAACGATCCCGAAGCTGTTTGAGCTGAAGCTGCCAAAGGAACTCTGTAGTGCGATCAGTCAGGGCTGAGAGCTCACGAAGCTGCTTCTTTGCTGCATGAAGGACCCCTGCGGTGCTGACCTGTAATTCCAAGAGTCTCCTATGCAGGCGTGCGAGCCGGCATCATTCAGATTTTTTAATCCTCTAAATGCGGGTTCCATGGCCAATAGAAGAAAGGAAGCCTCCAAATAGGGCCCCGAGGCCATCTGGTAGAATCTTGCGGCGTATGCAGAAGGCAAGGGACCTTGCTTTGCAGACTGCACTGGCAATGAAGGAAAGTTTTGTCCTGGGAACACGTAAAACATAAAAGAAAGAGCCGGATGTACCTGAAGTGAAATTTATTAAGGTGGCAGTTTGGGCTCTTTGGGTACAGATGTCAAACAAAATAGCGCAGCGGCAGAACCGCGAAAAGCAAGGATTCACACGAGCGATAAATTCCAACCGTTTGTTGTGAACCGCATGGCAGTGAATATGCACGACAAGGCGATACATTGCGTACGCACAGGAGGACAAACAATTTCAATAGTTTGTCAGATAATCTAGATCCTTTAGAGATTATCCAACAATTGGTTTCGCGCTTTGTTTTCTGCCCTGCGGTTCACAATAAACTGTTGGAAGTTAGCACTGATATGAGTCCTTGCTTGACCCTCTTCTGCTCCTGCACAATTTTTGTTTGACATGTGTTACCAACAAGCCGAAGCTGCCACCTTAATAGATTTAATTTCTTGTACGTGGAGCGCTTTCCTTCATGTTTCACATGATCCTACGGTGACAGTAGCCTTCATTGCCAGTCCAATGTGGAAAGCAAGGTCCCTTGTCTTCTGTTCTGTATGCGCCACAAGATTCTACCAGACGACGTATTAGCCTAGTTTGGAGGCTTCCTGCCTTGTATTGGCCATGGAATCCGCATATGTAAGATTGAAACGCCTGAATGGCTCCGGCTCGCTCACCTATATAGGAGACTCCTGGAAGTACAGGTCAGCACCGCCGTGGTCCCTCCTGCCGCCAGGAAGCAGCTTCGTGAGCTGTCAGCCCTGACTGATTGCACTACAGCGTTCCTTTGAAAAACTTCAGCTCAAGCAGCTTCGTGATCTTCTTCCTCAGAAGTGTCCGGCTTCCAAGCGCCCCGTCCATCTTCTGGAACGCGTGAGCCTACCGCAGGACGTGCACCAGGTGCTGTCACAGGGCCCAAGAGTTTGCCGTGGACAAGAACAGGACTGCGCAGGAACTGCGCAGGGCGTTGTTGCTGTCATGTCCCACGGGCTCTTCAATACAAAAGCTCTGGAAGCAGTCGCTAATGCTTTCGAACCTCCCCTGATGGCTGTCTATTTCTAAGCTGAAAACTAAAGCAAAAGAGCTTTTTAACAGGCTGTAAATACAAAGAGTATTAAAGGGCATAGAATCGTCCAAACTAGATCACCTTGACATCTTCAGTGCTAAAAGGTACAAGATGGACGCTCCTTTCAGGGCGATGGTCTCTGAGAGTGACACATGGCAAAAGTGTATAGCTCTTTTCCGTCAGGAAAAGCTGAGCTTGTTGCAAATTGACGATCCTTTCCTAGTTAAGGGCTCGAATGATGCCATAGCTTAAGCAAAGTCTCCTACGCTCCAGGGTTTAAGAGTTTCTCTGCACATAGTAAGGATTTCTTTTATTCGTTGTCGCAAACTAATTTGCTTTCTTGTCTTGTAACCTGCATTAACAAGTCTCAACTCATTACCTTCCAGAATGCGTCGGGTACGTCTAGCAGTGGCCTTTTGGAGCATTTGAGTCCTTATCTCCAGACCACCTTTATACATTCGGGCGGGTCGTCATATCTGTGGAAAAAGTGGATATGTATAGGTATTTCTTTGCCCCCGTGCTTAGCGATCTATACTTAGCCGAACTTGACAGACCGCTTTGCAGCCGACTTGCTTACTTAAAAGTAACAAAAGGTTTTAGATACGTTGACGACTGTTTAATCTTCCTTGACTCTGATTCTGGTTACTTCGAATCACTTGCCACTAACGCACTAAATTTCGTAGGCGCAGGCTTCTCGCATCTAGTCATTACTCATGATTTATCATCAGGGGACAGTATCCGGTTCCTTGATATGAACCTTTTATTCCAGAACGATCAGATTTACTGGAAATATCAGCCACGCGCCAGCAACCCACTGTTCTCATATGATTCTGCGCACTCCAAACTTTTCAAGAGGGGAATTTGAAAGTTATGCCTCTCTAATTGCATAAAAAGGTCGTGCCCTCAGCTAATGGCCGCAAGTTTTGGTGAACATGTACAGAGGCTAACTGACAACGGGTTTCCTATGCATGTCCTTGCAAATATTTCCGAAATCCTTCTGAAGCAGATCTGTTCTCCTCTAGGTGTCTCATCTCCTCTTTCAACAAATTAGCGAAACGTTGCTATTATTCCAGACATTCACGGCTGTCCCATCGCTTGAAAAAGATTGGACAACGGGCCAAGGTCAAAGTCATTTTTTTTTTCAGTTCTTGTAAAGCTGCGGAAACTCCGCAAGTTGACAAGACCTGGCACTGCGAAAAAGGGTGGATGTACCACGAAGCATGTAACCAAGTTCGTTGAATGCATGGATAATGATGTGTATAGCATTCCATTGACATGCGGAAAAAAATACATAGGTCAGAATGGAAGGTGGTCGAACGAACGCCTTCGCGAGCATCGTTGCAATGTAAAAGAAAAAAGAAGTGGTTTTCTTGATGTACCCAGCAGAAACACCCAAGATTGTGTACCTCTCTATGAAGCATGCAACGTCATCACCAAGACCCCAGCAAACTTAACTTACCCGTGAAATCATTGAAGCAGAAGACATAGATAGCAAAGGTGACTTGGGCCTCGCGAACCCGTCGGCTGGACTATCTCGAAAGGGACTGCATTATCTAAGGAACTATTGAAATTGTTTGTCCTCCTGCGCCTGCGCAATGTAGCGCCACTTCGTGTATATTTAACGCCCTGCGGCTCACAATAAACTGTTGGAAGTTTGCGCTCGTGTGTGTCCTTGTTTGTCCCTGTTCTGCTCCTGGGCTATTTTTGTTTGACATGTGTTACCAACAAGCCCAAACTGGCACCTCACTAGAGGACCTCACTGCAATTACTACGGAGTGCGCAGTACAGGTAGGCGGTAGGATGGTTCGATAGGATACCGGCAAGCAATCCCAGAAGACGAATGACCTGATCAAGAAATGCCAAAGCATACAAGTGCCTAACCTTGCACACAGAAAAAAATGGTTGTGCTTTTAACGTTAATGAATAAGCGCAAGGTAGCCGACGTAAGGAAGTTCAATAAGTAGATAATCGAGCATCCTCAAAGGAATACAGGCAGCCTAAAATCAGCGAAGAGGAAAAAAAGCATAGGAAAAACCTGATGTAACAGGCGAAGAAGGTAATGTCATTCTCAATACTTAAAGTAGCTGCAGAGTTCTACGCAAATCTATAAACTACCTAGTGTAATCAGAATGTTAATGAGAGGGTTAGTAGAGCACAGGAATGGGACACCCTGCCTGTAACGAAGGAGGAAAGAAAGCACCAGAAGCAATGCAAAGGGATAAAGCACTTGGAGAGGGTCGGGTAACAGCAGATCTGTTCAAGAATGCAGGGGAGATTGTGCTGGAAAAACTATCCACCCTGTATACGCAATGTCTTTTGACCCTGAGTCAACCTGAAAGCTTGTATGAACGCTAACATTGTTTTAACTTATAAGGAGACGTCAAGTACCTGAAAAATTGCTTACCGTAAGCCCACATTCTGTTGCCTACAAGGAAAATTCAACGCAAGAGCTCTCTACGCACCCCACTCCTTGGCCGATCCCCCTGTGTGGGCATGCGCCATTGTACGAGGTTAAGAACACCTGTAAGATATTTACTAAGGTATAGGCTAATAGAATCAGCACAGCCTTAGACTTCATTCAACGAAATCAATAGTCAGGCTTTCGTAGCGTACAATTGAAAATAGACGATATTCAAACTACCACTCAAGAGACAAAGAAATGCGCAGAATACAGCCAATCCGAATTTCCTTGATTACAACAAAGCATTCGACTCAGCGGAAGCCCCAGCAGTCACAGGCCTTGTGAAATCACTGTTGAAAACAGTCTTATGTGAAAATACTGTATGGCATCTATAATGATGGCTTTGTAATCAGAGTCCTCCATAAAGTCAGCAAGAAAATTCCAATAAGCAAGGCTGTTAGCCAGGCAGGCGCGATCTCGCCATTTCTCTTCAACGCGTGCTTACGGGAGTTGTTCCGAGGCCGTGATATCGAACAATTATGGATAAGAGTTAATTGAGAATATCCAAGTAATTTTCCATTCACTGATCACATTGCCCTGCTAAATCACGCAGGAGATGCACTGCAAAGAATGAGTTACAGAGTCATTCATAATTAAAACTGCGCGAACAAAAACAAGGACACGAGCAAGAAAACAGACAACGCACACAAGCGCAGACACGGGACTTGCACTTGGAGGCAGCAATGAGGGATGCACAGAAGGTTGCTGCTTTGTCATTGGGCATGTTACATAAAACAGAGCCCAGGGTAATTAATTTAATTATGAATGATTCAAACCAACAAGCCCGCCAGAAGATACTTTTGAGTTACAGAGGCACAGATTAACTGGGAGCCTAAAATTAGCATGCAGAAAACCAAAGCAATGTTCAACAGTGTTGCAAGGGAAGAACGATACAGCGATGTGCAGGAAGTTGTAACATACGTTTATTTAGGGCAGGCAGTGGCCGCTGATCCGGGTCATGAGAAGGAAATTACTAAGACAATAAGAATGGGCCAGGGCGCACATGGTAGGTTCTCTCCTATCATGAATTTCAGTTTACCAATATCCCTCAAGACAAGTGATGCATCTGTATCTTACTGGTACTCACCTATGAAGCAGACGCGTGGAGGCTTACGAAAAGGGTTCAAGACAACACACCAAGCTGAGGAAAGAAAAATGACAGGTTAAGAGACAGAAAGCGCACCGTGAGGGTGAAGCAACAAACGCAGGTTAATGAGTTCCTAGTCGAAATAAACAGCAAGACATAGGCTTGGGCAGGGTATGTAATGCAAAGGAAAGATAACCGCCGGTTCTTGACGGTAACGCATGGGATTTCATAAGTAGGCATGCGAAGCAGGCTCGGCAGAAAGTTAGGTGGGTGGATGAGGCTAATACGTTTACTGGTATGTGATGGCCGTGAACTGGCAAATGACAAGGGTTATTTGAACAGACATTGGAGACGTCTTTGCCCTGCAGTGCGCGTAATCAGACTGATCATGATGAGTTCGTAGAGCAGCGGGGAATAGTTTTTGAATTTAGGAATGGGCAGTTCAGGCTAACGTGAGCCTGCAGTTTCTGCGAGAAGGTTCACATCGGCTCCACGAACTTGGAGTTAAGGAGGAAGGAATATCCCTTCCTCTATAACTAGGACGGGCAAGAAATCATCCAGAAGAACTGGTTACTAGTGAAAAGGCAGAAGCGTCTCGCTTAAGAAGTTTGTAACCGACGCCACGACAAAGAGCCATGTTCCTAAAAATGAGCGCGCGTTTCTCGTTCCAGCTTCGGCGGATACATCCTGGACTATGCAGTGGATAATTTCCTCCAATCGCCTTGCACCTCTCCTCTGTCAACGGTGAGATGATATGCCACACCCGATGACATATTGCTCGTGGGTGCGTTTGTAACGTGGCTGGCAGTCCAAGTAGAATACTCCTGGAGCGGGCATATGTGTTTAATGGGCCGCTGTGCTTTTGCGACCATGAAATGCGCTTCAGAGATCCTTAAATATGCTGCTTTGCTTTAAAGCTGTTCAGGCCATTAGAGGCGAAGGGAGTTAGCGGGAGTATGGTGCAGAACAAAATGAACACATCACGTACTCCAGAGCTGCGATCGAATACAGCCAGAGAATGGCAGCTCCAATACTGGCCCTATTTTGCAGAAGGCGCCCACAGCCAATTTTCACGATTACAGTATCTCTGCTGTTACTTCGATTTTTTTTTCGCGTACGATACTGAACGCATACGTCTAGGCGCCGGCAGGTGCATTTCACTGCGAGATATTGCAACATTGTTGAGAAACCAAGTTTTTTGCTGTTGAGGAAAATCTAGAACAGGAGGCTTGTCTGTGGTGTGCGCTGACAGTGTCCAAACTTTTATGCAATACTTTTCCTTACTCTATGCTGTGCTGTGGCTAAGGAAACTTCCCTGAGGTGGCAGCATGTGGAAAAGCAGCTTTTTTTAGTTACGCTTTATATTTGGCTAATAGATGAGAACCGAATGCGGTTTCACCCATCGGCGTAAATATCATTCTATACACCTGACCACCTTTATTTGTCCGGAGCGAAGTTTGGAAGGAATCTAGCTTATCTTTTTTTTTTAGACAGACCAAAGCAGCGCCTTTGCTTTTATGTGACGAATTATTATTGCTTCAGATGAGCCCTATTTTTGCTTTGGCGATTCAATTGTTCCTCTGCCATTGGTCCCTGCTCTGGTGTATAGACTTCATGGGATGACGTCACGCTCGTCGTGGCAGAAACACGCCCATGACGCCGCTAGTAAAACTGCGGCACACGCGTATGCTACTTTGGAGGCCGGCCGCCAACGTGCTTAACACCCCTGATGACCTTAATCTGCGCTGCGTCAGTCCCGGAAAAGAAACTCTGCGATGGTTGCGTAATAAATAGACGAAGCATGGTCCCTATGAGTAAGCCGGACTGGCTGTGAGTGCAGTTGTCCGACTAGCCGCGGTGCCACTTACTGAACGGCCGTGCTTCTGATTCGGCTGTTGCTTTCCAATGTAGGGTTGCGCTCATCGTACCTGATGGCACAGCGTTACAAAATACAGATTCTGCTGCAAGATTCTTGCGTGGATGGCCTTCCCAACTAGTCGGCTTCTGCTCGCGGGACAAACCAGCTCGGCGAGTCTCGCCATAGAGCCAGCGCGCCGGCCAGTTGGGCACGCCTAAGCGAACTGGTTGGCGAAATCAACCACAGCAGAATCATGACGCTTTTAGTTACTTTAAATGTACCCAAATGGCGGCCACTGAGCGAACGCCCACATCTGTTGTGCGGATTGCCTTTCGGCGAGGTGAGCGAGAGCCTACCCCTTAAAGCATTAACTGAAAGAGGGCAGTTTTGCGAAGAAGTGCAAGAGCCCAGCAATTATAGAGGTCTTAATTTGGATTATAACTGCGCCAGCTTCTAAATCCTACTTGTAACCGCTGCAGGCGTGGCAGTTTTGGCATTATAGTTGACCCGTTTAGGTCACGCATGCCGGCCGAACGCCATACAGTTAGAGATGCAGCCGTAAAAGCAGGCCGACCTACGTTCGAATAAATCAAGTGGAGGATTCATGGACATCAATTTTCATTTTGGGGGAAGCGTAGAATATTGTAAAGCACCGTTATAGACATATTGAAGGTGGTCTGGGCGTCTGCTTCGGCTGCGGGAGGTGGTTGGTTCGAAACCCACCGCCGGACACCCACCGGTAAAAATGGGTACAAGCCACCCCCGGCCCGGCGCCCGGCTCTTCAGGGGTGTGCGCTTGGAGGAAGCTCAGTAAACCCCGCTGCGCCCCTTCGGGGGCAACCTAGTTTCTTGCACTCAGCCTGCAAAGGTGGTTCGTGTTTCACTGCGAAGTGAGGAGTTCCGACTCAAAACTCGTACGCTCTAACCAGCGTGGCTCAAGACAAACACTGTAAGCGATCCTTCGTTTCGAAGAGAAAACTTCAGAGTATCACAGCTGACTAGACATGCCGGTTTTTCCGGCTGTCTGACTTGGCTGTCTGACTTCCGGCTGTCTGGCTTCATTTTTCCGGTGCATAGCAAGACGTTTTTTTTTTTTAATTTGTAAATCGCTCCCATCGAGCAACAAATCAGCAGGACCGGATGAAATACCAAATGCTTTTCTAAAGCATTACGCAGAACAGATATCGGCATTTCTGACTAACCTTTTCTAGTTATCGCTAGATTCAGGTGAAATACGAAAAACTATGGCGCACGGCACGTGTTGTCCCAGTTTACAAAAAAAGATGAACCGTTATCTGTCGTGAATTATCGACCAATCTCGATCACGAGTACGTGCTGTAAAATGCTGGAACACGTTGTAGCATCATATATTCTGCAACACTTAGAAGGAAACACGGTATTATCTGAATTTCAATATGGTTTTCAAAAAGGGCTATCAACTGTCACACAACTGCTATCGACTGTGCATGAACAGGGATGTGTGTTAGACGCGAACGGTCAACTCGATGTGTTGTTTCTAACTGTTGTTTAAACTGGAATGTATTGGTATTCCTCAAAGTATTGTCCCCTGGATCAAGGCCTACGTTAGTGATACGAAAGAATACGTCACCATCAGGAACTGTTCGTCTCGGATGTTAGATGTTACTTCTGGTGTGCCTCAGGGAAGTGCCTTGGGCCCGATCCATTTTTTAGTTTTCATCAGTGACCTGTTAGATGTTATTCCTGCGCAGGATTCTGCCCGATTATTTGCCGACGGCTGTTTTGTGTTTAAAGAAATTACGTGCACAAAGGATCAAGAAATATTACAGGATACTTCAGAAGCTATTTCCCACTGGTGTACAAATTGGTGTATGCAGTTAAACACTGATAAAACGGTACTTTTAAGAGTAACGAAGAAAATATCCGGTGTTCCTTTACATATCAGCTTAACAACAATAATATCGGAGAGGTGGAGTCATATAAATACTTAAGGGTTACGTTTACAAATAAATTAACTTGTCAAAACACATATCAGAAACTTCTGCTGCTGCACTTCGCCAAATGTGGTTTCTTAAGCGAAAACTTAGAAATTCTCCTGCCAGTACTAAGCGTCTTGCCTATAACAATTGCGTAGGTGGCGCTGCAAGCAGCAGTCTCGAACAGGCGCACGTTCGCATCGCTCCGACTTTTTGAAGTTTTTGGACCGGACGTTTTTGGGCTAGACTCCCAAAAATTAATGGGCCACCCCCATCGTGTTCCTCGCCACCTGTGGACGACGGTTTCAACGCATCCGTGTCAACGACTACCCCAGGAAACCATCCGGATGCATCGGATACGCCTACCGCCGAAGCCGCCAACATGGCTTCGCAGCAGCCTCGGCAAGACGCCGCGGTAACATCGCTTTGCAGCGGCACAGATAACGCGGCCAAACCTGACGCCGTGCTCGGCGCCGACGAAAGCATGGCAGATGACGAAGCCATTCAAGTGGTTGCGACGATACCTGTCTCCAACCCATTCTCTGTTCTTTCCACGGAAAACAAGCCGGGAAGCGCCCCTTCTGAGGTAGGATCTTGCACTTTTCCGTTTTCGAAATTTTCCAAGCAACCTGGGATGGGGTCAGGCACCTCGCGGATGGCTCAAGAAAGCACTCGCTTTGAGAACAAACGACACGGCGTAAAACATGCCCACTCGCATATAGCTATAAATGCTCGCTTCACGGATGCGCATTATCGATCGCTAGGCTGTGCCTCAGCGTCCATAGTCACCCCTATGGGCAGAATCGATCACTTGGCTGATAATGAACATACTGAAGAAGATGATTGGCAGCCTGTTAGGCGAAAGAACAAGGCCGCAGCCGCCGATCCAATCAGTGTTAAATACACTGTGATAATTAAGCTAACCTCATCTGGACAACTAGGGACCCTCCCCGCACACTGGCTGCACGAAGCTGTTGCTAATGAGCTTCGTAAAATTCATTTTCACTCTGGCTTTCAAGTACGGCCTCTTGAACGAAGCAAATCAGTTTACTGTCGACATATCGCATATGCATGCCAGAGACCATCTGATTGGACTGCAGTCTCTCCTAATTTCTGGAAAGGAGACACCTATCCAAGCTTATGAAACCATACGCCCCGGCCAGATCCGCGGGGTCATTTATCGTGCCAACGGGTTAACAAGCGAACAGCTCATGGCCAACCTCACGTGCTACTTGTGCAGGATAATAAACGCCAGGCCTATGGGCAAGAACGGAGCAGCTCTAATCACGTTTCAGGGCTCCAGACTTCCCCGAAAAATTCATCTGCACAGCCTACTCCTTCCGGTGACACCTTATCACCCGAAGTCTATCATATGTGAGACCTGTCTCAAAATCGGACACAGGGAAATTTCGTGTCCACTAGTCGACCAACGTCGATGCTCGTACTGCGGTCGCCTTGCACATGGAAACCTCGAGGTTTGTCCGACGGAACCACTATGCCGCAATTGCAGAGGTCCCCACGTAGCCACGGACCCAAAATGCCCTGCTCGGCGGCAGGCCACAAAAACCTTGAGGAATGGCATTTTCCGTCGTATCCGAGTGTCGCGACGAAAAGAACGGAAACAACAAGCCGAGATTCTACGTGGTAACCAAACGGTGTCGATGACGGCGCACAAGAGCCCTGTCAGTACACAGCAATCAGCCTCAGAGTCAATTGTGCTTGTTAATCAGGACTTTCCTCCACTACAAAGTCAGCCGATGCAGAAGACACGAGACAGCGAACATAAAACTAAACGGCAAGGCGCGCACAAGCCCTCCACACAATCTGAGAGCAATAGTCAAAGGAATGCCACCTCAACTCTAACCGCAGTTTTTGAGCATACCGCGACGGCACCAAAGCAAGCGCGCATTCATCGGGTTTACGCTGAAACACTCCGTGATACGCAACGCAGCGCGCAAACGAATCTTGCAAAAGATAGTTCGCGTACGCTACACTTAGATGAAAACCAGCTCTCGCGCATTATCGAACTGGTCACTGCCGAGGTGATCAAGCGTATGCTCCCACTCTTGGGAATGTCACCGGTTTCTCCGAATCAAGAGCCCGAAATTGGGCACACATCATCTTCACTTCCGCGTACCTTTCAGTTTAATAATGGCAGGAATTAGCGCGAAACCACTTGACATTTTTGCGTCGGACTCTCCTATATGGTTCTTGCAATGGAACTGCCGGGGAATCCGTCGCAAACAAGCGGAACTTCAGAGCAGAGTGTCCATCACGCCAACGCCTCCTCTAGCTGTCCTGCTTCAGGAGACTGGCATTAATAAGCCCAATCTAATAGGGTACAAACCTTACTGCACCCCTTCCATAGAGCACCGGCGTCCCGTTCCAGGATCGCGATCTGTGCCTCCAATAGCCAATGGGCAGGCATGCGTTCTTGTTCTGTCGCGCACGGCCCACACTGAACTAGATACTTCCGCGTGGTGCACGCAGACGCAGGAGGTAGCGGGAGTGCGCCTTAGCTTAGATGGCGACCAACAAGCCTTAGTTTTTTCAATCTATGCGCGATCATTCGGTACTACGACATATCGAGTAGATATGTCTTTTGTAGAACACTTCTTAAGGATATATCCCCAGGATCGCGTTGTAGTTGGGGGTGATTTTAACGCCATGCACAGCAGCTGGGGATATCATCACTCAGATGCTAGGGGAAGGCACCTTTGGCAGCAAATTGTCAGAGCGAAACTGACCATAGCCAACGACCTCACGCTACCTACTCGCCTTGGCCAGCACAAAGGTCAACAAGACACTTCCCCAGACTTGACACTAGTGACTCATCCCAGTGAGATCCTATGGTCGAGGGCTGATGATGTCATGGGCAGTGATCATTATCCCGTGGTGGTCTCATGGGCTCCTCGAGGGCGAAAGTCATTACAGCGGCAACAACGCCGTTGAATAGAGGAGCCCGTCTCATGGGACGATTTTCGTAGAATGCTCGGTACGGTGAACGCTCCCACAGGGTTAGACGAGCTCATTACTCAGATCAACGATGCCAAGAAGAAAGCTACAACGAAGCTTTCAGTCAAGTTTGATGCCCCAAAGCCGGACTCCCACCTTTTGAATCTGTAGAATCGTAGGCTTCGGGCTCTCAAGGCGTATCGCCGATCAGGCCGGACACCCCATCGGAGGCGTGCTCTCACTCGCATCAGTCAAGAAGTTGAGAAGTATACTCTGCAGCTCGCTCCCCAAGACTGGCAGCTGCTGCGCCACCTACTCAATGGAGCAGCTAACTTATCGAAGGCCTGGCACATATTTCGAGCTATCCTTGGACGCAAGAAGCCAATTTCCCCTGCCCAATGCATGGCCTTGAAATTGAATGTCTCCCCGGCGAAGTTAGCTATACAAGCAGGGAAGGTATTTTTTCCCCAACCTGAAAATGTAGATGCCTTGCCTGCGGACCCCGTATCAGGTACATCAAACGATTACGACGTTCCCTTCACATTAGACGAACTGGAGGCAGCTCTGTATGACTCCAATCACAATAGCGCCCCAGGGCCGGATGATATACGCTACTCAACACTTCTGAACCTTCCCAAGTCACATAAAGTTGCCCTCTTGAAAGAGATGAACAAGTACTGGGCCAACGGTGATCTTCCTCTTGCCTGGAAGAAATCAGTGGTAATACCAATTCCAAAACCTGGCAAGCCAAGTCGAACATTACAAGACCTGAGGACAATATCGCTGACGTCCAACCTTTGTAAGGTCATGGAACGTATGGCTCTAAGAAGACTTGAATGGTACTTAGACAAGTACAACGTCCTGTCCCCTATGCAAGTAGGTTTTCGTCGAGGGCTCTGTGCCCAAGACATTCTCAGAAGGCTTTATAACGACGTTCTCGCATACCCTAGCAGCGCACAGCTCCGAGTGGTTGTTGGGGTAGACGCCGAAAAGGCGTTTGATTCCGTGCCCCACTCGACCATAATTCGCCGGCTACAGGAAGTGGGGATAGGCGGCGACCTCTACCGCTTCGTGAAAGCCTTTCTTGCAGAAAGAACTTTCTCAGTAATGGTTGGAGATACTCAGGGTGAATGGCAACATCACAAAACAGGTGTCCCCCAATGCGCTGTCATATCAACGGCTCTTTTTAACATTGCTATGTCAGGTCTCCCGCCAATGCTGTCGTCGATATCCGGTCTTAATTTTGCCGTGTATGCGGACGATATAACGTTGCAGAGCAAGAACTAGCCCTACAAACAGACCTTAATGCCGTCCATGAATACATCAAGGAGTGTGGAATGGAAACCTCTCCCGAAAAAACCGAGTATGTGGTTGTCTTAAATGGTTCGCGGGTACGAGCCGAGGCCGAACGCAAACTTAACTCTCTTCATTTAGGGCACTTAGTAATCTGCCGGAAACAAACAATCCGTATACTCGGCATGCTTATTGACGAGGATGGAGGAGCCAAAAGCTGGCTTCATAACACGATGCATAGCTGCCATCAGGCTTTACACCTTATGCGCCGCGCCTCTGCGCGTGGATGGGGAATCAAGGAGGTGGGGCTCCGTCAGATTACCCTGGCACTCATAACATCAAAACTCCTGTACGCATATTCGTACATGCGGCTTAACGCAACCCAACGCCTTCAGCTTGAGCGAATCAATCGCAAGGCTATGCGCCTGGTTACTGGTCTGCCGCAGTACTGCCCAGTAGTGAACCTACACGCATGCAGCAAAATCAATGCCCTACAGGATCTGGCAGAGCAGCAATCGCTAGCCCAGCGAGTCCCTCTCTCCACAACGGCAGCTGGCCGACAGATCCTGCGGGCATTAGGCTACAGCGTTGACAACTTAGAGCCACTTTCGTCCGCTGCCCCGCCATGGGAACTGATCGACTTAGTAGATGGTTTGCCATTACCAAAGAATATGAGTTCGGCTAATCCTCAAAGGCGCAAAGCTGCCGCCAATCGGCACGAGAAGACATCATACAAGTTAACCCAGGAAGGAGCCATCCAACTATACACAGACGCCGCTCAGTTTCAACATTGCGCCGCTATAGCTTGTCACGATTCTGTGTCAGATACCTCTGCAGTTCAACAGCTTTCCGAGGAACACGCCGTCACCAATCTCGAACTCATTGCCATACGACTTGCCATTACTCGAATAGTAGAAAGACAAGATCCAGCTCCTTGCACCTACCATGTTTACACAGATTCACAAGCAGCCTACACCGCCTGCCGCGCAGGGGGTGCTGACTATGCCGTTCTCAACACTATTAGAACAGAAGCCCGTCGCCTGCGAGAGGAGGGCTACACTGTCATTATCAAATGGATTCTTGCACACGAAGGAATCACTGGAAACGAAAAGGCACACCAGGCAGCGCGCACAGCAGCTCTTTCCGCACCTTTGCCTGGATCCACAATCGTTTCCGCTTCTTAGCCCCCTGATGACGTTGCGCACCCGTCGTCGCCCCATATGGATAGGGCGGAGACATGGCATCGCGCACAACGCTATCGTCGCAGCATAATCCAGCACTTGGCCAACCCTGAGCAACTATATCGCCGTCCGCATAGCGCATTAAGGAGAGTGGAGGCAGTGCTCCTTCGCCGAGCCTAGACCGGCCAGCTTCTATCACCAGCGAAGTTGCACCTCATAAACCCGCGCTCATATCCGACTCCTCA
Source organism: Amblyomma mixtum (assembly GCF_055824585.1). Classification (NCBI taxonomy): domain Eukaryota; kingdom Metazoa; phylum Arthropoda; class Arachnida; order Ixodida; family Ixodidae; genus Amblyomma; species Amblyomma mixtum. The sequence goes on along the minus strand of NC_143021.1, from coordinate 26,016,118 downwards.
GTGCCCGACGTGCCCTGCCAGAGGCACGGCCGAACATCTCCTGTGGAGCTGCCCTACCTTTGACGCAGTACGGAAGAGAGCACTCAAGTCCCTGGGCGGGCTTCGACCTGGAACCCTGCAGGAATGGGTCGATCAGCCATCGCACATCGGGCCATCAGACGCACTCCGGCTCTGGAGAACTTTTCTTTCCTACTGCAAGGAAGATGAAGGGCCAGGCCATCACTTCGCGGAGCCGACCTCGGGACGACACTACCTCGAGGAGGAAGCGGACACCGGTCCCCAACCCGCGCTCCGACCTTCACCCCCACCCCCATCCTCACCCCCACCCTTAACCACTCCCCCACCCCAACCTCCATGAAGCACCTTAGTTCTGCCGCAAGGTATCGGCCTACGAAATGCAGAAATAAAGACGTTAAAAAAAACAACTGCGTAAGAGCTAAACCTGAGTATGCGGCGGTTGTATGAGACCCCCATAATAAAAAAGATATCATACAACTCGAGCGTGTGCAAAGAAAAGCTGTGCGATTTATATTTGGTAAATATAGAGGACACGATTCACCATCTACGCTTATGAAATAACAAAACGTTCACACCCTAGAATCCCGAAGGAAGGTTAGTCGCCTCATCTTGCTTCATCACTGCCTGCAAAGAAAAATAAAAATGAAATTGCCTAGTTGCGTCAAAGCTCATTATACGAGAAGAACCAGACATACGCAGGAAAACTCACTGGCACCAATTTTCGCCCGCACAAACACATTTAAAAATAGTTACTTCCCTAGAACTGTATCCGAATGGAATGCATTACCTTCTCATACTTTTCTGTCCAGAAATTTTTTAGCAGAGTTGGAACGTCATCTCTTTATTTCACGAGTTTGGTTTGTTTTGTGTTGCGATGCTTGTCTATATCTCCAATTCTGAATGATTTTTAGAAGTACTGAAAGGTGGGCAAGTTGGTTATTACTATCCATGGTAAAACAGCGCGGAAAAAACACGAGGACGGAACAAACACGACAACACGAGCGCTGACTTTCAACTGACGATTTATTACGCACATGTGTACATATATAGCATTCCCGCCAAACACTAAACAGAACAAAAAAACACTGCATCATCACAGAAAATATTAAAACTACATATCTACATATGCATGCTCCAAAAAGGTGATTTCGCGGTTAGCCAGTGATAATGAGGGCCTACTAATGCATGCTGTACCCCCTTCGTCAATGTGATATGCCTCTACTATTTCCCTTACTATCTGATCCTTATGTTTGAAGATGACGGATGTCTGATGAAGCAATGGGGCGCACGTGTGCTCAGGTTGCCTGCAGTGAAGCGCCAAATTCGAACCGGCTGCCTTGTCCAAAGAATTATGGTGCTTCCTCAGGCGTTCGTTTAGACATCTCCCAGTCTGGCCAACATACCACCCACCGCAAGAAAGGGGAATCTTATAAACAACACCCTCGATGCACTCAACCCTCCTCTCTACGTGTGCTGTGGTACAACCACCACCGATCCTCCTTCCTAGTAGGGCCTCTCGCTTCCACGCATTTTCACACCGTCTGAAGAAGGTGGGTGAAAATTTCAAATTGATGTGGTATTTTCGTCTCGCAGAAAATTAAGCAACATTTGCCGAGCAGTGCAGCGGAAGCGAGAGGCCCTACTAGGAAGGAGGATCGGTGGTGGTTGTACCACAGCACACGTAGAGAGGAGGGTTGAGTGCATCTAGGGTGTTGTTTATAAGATTCCCCTTTCTTGCGGTGGGTGGTATGTTGGCCAGACTGGGAGATGTCTAAACGAACGCCTGAGGAAGCACCATAATTCTTTGGACAAGGCAGCCGGTTCGAATTTGGCGCTTCACTGCAGGCAACCTGAGCACACGTGCGCCCCATTGCTTCATCAGACATCCGTCATCTTCAAACATAAGGATCAGATAGTAAGGGAAATAGTAGAGGCATATCACATTGACGAAGGGGGTACAGCATGCATTAGTAGGCCCTCATTATCACTGGCTAACCGCGAAATCACCTTTTTGGAGCATGCATATGTAGATATGTAGTTTTAATATTTTCTGTGATGATGCAGTGTTTTTTTGTTCTGTTTAGTGTTTGGCGGGAATGCTATATATGTACACATGTGCGTAATAAATCGTCAGTTGAAAGTCAGCGCTCGTGTTGTCGTGTTTGTTCCGTCCTCGTGTTTTTTCCGCGCTGTTTTACCATGGATCTGAATCATTGTCTGACTTATTATTTTTTTTCTCTATGCATATGCTTGTCATTTCTTGTATTCCAAAAGGTTTGTAGGTGCCCCTCCTGCTAGGACCATGCATGGTCCGCAGTATTTCAAATAAATAAATAAATAAAGACTACATAGAGAACGTTTCTGACGGTATCAAGAAAGTTTCAAGCCTGCCGAGGGGAGATCTGCGGTTATGCTGATTGTTATAGTCTAATTTTTGCGTTCACAAAAAACTTTCCGTAAATACGTATGCTTGTCCGAAATTTCTGGGTGTGACTGCAGCGTGCTCATCTTGGTAGAAAAATTAGTAATGATGAAAAGGTACCGAGAGTAGGTACGAAGGAAGGTGCTGCGGTGGCTCTTCAGTTGTAACTTTAGAATGCTGCACGCAAGGTCACAAGATGGAATCCTAGCAGCGGCGATCGCATTTTGATAGATGAGATGTCATCAAACGAGCGTGTGCTGCGCAATGCTAAAGCACTTTTAAGATCCCCAAGCGTTCGATATTCAATCGAAGCCCACCCCACGACATCTGTGCCGATGTGTGGCTTTGGAACGTTAAGCCCACATACCATACCATACCATACCATACCATTCCATACCATACCATACCATACCATACCATACCATACCATACCATACCATACCACACCATAGCATAGCATAGCATAGCATACCATACCATACCATGCCATAGCATACCATACCATTGAAGATCTGGGTTAAATTGGCTTTACAAGCTATATTTTTCTACGAGCGCCTATGAAACTAAGACATCCAGAGCTTGTGGTTTTTAAGAATCACCCACATACAAGAACTTCTCTCCTTGCACTCCTCTTTCCTTCGTGTGCTACCACTTGTCTAAGAAATGAGGGCAACATCTTTTACCCTGTCCTATATGCGCTGAGGGCATCCCTCCTTCCCTCTTCCTGTTTAGGAAATTTTCCACCGTATTATATATTTAACAAAAACGGTTGGGTGATGCTCGCCTCCTTGCGCAAATAAACCCATTTGGATAACATCAGACTTGAACGACAGCAGCAACACTGCACGATTCGAACCCCACTGACGACAAACGCCATATATCCGGGACCAGAAACTGCCTCATGGAGCTGTCTATGCAAATTGAAAACGCTGTGGCTGACTGCTATGCACGTAAGAAATTAACGTGTTTTTTATAATGCGTGGTCATGAATGCTGCGAGTTTCAAGCTTTTCTTAATTATTTGGTCGAAAGCTGTAATCCTTTCTTCGTAAATACTGTCCGCAGATAAAGAACGATAATGCGTGCACAGGAAAGGGGAAAAAAGGCTCTATTATCCTTGGCTGAAATGGAAGATCGTGGAGCTACATATTCATGTTGGTTAAAGGAATAAAGAGGACAAAGTGATATTCGTCTGTATACACAGAATACTGCGTTCTTGTGACAGATGACGTGAACGCATCATTATGCTGCAGAAGATCGTTCACTCGTCATCTGGCATTCAGGCACCCTTCACATTTCCGTCCTCAAGCGCACGTGCAACCCGACGGAACCACCCATTAAACATTGTTATAATGGAGTAATTACTCATTGGCATCCACCCGAGCGCAGCCATACGGCTACAAAAGAAAGCTATACAGCTTTCTCAGCCGTAGCCTTTCTCAGCTTTGTAGCCGCATGGCTGCGCTCGGGTGGATGCCAATGAGTAATTACTCCATTATTACAAATCTACTCCACCTTGGGGGATTCCCCTAAACATTTGACTAACACTTAAACATTGTTCCTTTCAAACCACGTATAGATTGATTTAAATATTCTTTTTTCCCTCTAACTGTTGAAATTTGGAATGGATTGGACGGCTCACTTCACTTATTGCCAATTGAAGAGTTTGTTGTTCAGTTGCCTGACAATTTGACCTGTTGATCTATTTTTAATACTTCTGTGTTATCTATTTGTATGCTACCCATGTTACTTGTTTTTACTAGCATATGTACCCACTCCTGCTATATCTCTCCTCTGCGACAGCAGTATTTGTAAAAAAATAAATAAATAAAATACAGCAATTTTGCTTAAAACGGAGGTTTTAAAGCTACAACAGTCCAAAAAATGAAATAAAGATATCGACCCCACCGGTTGTTTTCGCCAGTAACGCCTTATAAGACAACAGCTTCTTGGTAGTCTATCCCTAGGTTCGGCCAAAATGCAATTTATTTGCACATGCAAATCACAGAGTCGTTCTAGGTTTTCACGGTACGGGTTTGAATGGAACGCCAGCAAAGTTTTTGGATGCAGTTAGTTGAGAAAAGAAGATCCGTCTTTTGCAGCGAAAAAAAACAGCCAGGAGGTGCCGCAGGCTCAGTTATTACGCAACTTACATTCGTCATCGTCATCTGCAGCCTCACTACACCCACTGCTGGATAGATGCCTCTCCAATATCTGCAGCCCCCCTAACTCCGAAAACTTCTTAATTTCATCTGCCCATCTAACTTTCTGTCGCCCTCTGCGATACTTGCCTTCTCTTGTAATCCATTATATTTCTCTTAACGACCATTGGTTATCTTGCCTTTGCATTACATGCCCTAACCATGCCAATTTCTTCCTCTTGATTTCGACTAGGATGTCATTAGCCCTCGTTTGTTCACTGGCCCACTCTGCCCTCTTCCCGTCTATAACGTAATACCTATCCTTTCTCTTTCGTAGCTCGGTGTGTTGTCCTTTAGTTGAGTCCTTTTAACTATCCGCCACCTTTCTGCCCATAGGTGAGCACAGATGACATGCATCTGCTCTACACCTGTCTCTTGAGGGATATTGGTATACTACCATTCACGATATGAGAGATCCTGCCAGATGCGCTCCACCGCCTTCTAGTTAAATCGCTTTCGAGATTCGGAAGTAGACAGATTTAATCCCTTACCACTTTCCGCACCTGGCTACCAATTTTAAACTGCTGTTCCCCTCCCGGACTATTGAACATTGCTTTGGTTTTCTGCATATTAACTTTTAGACGCACCTTTCTGTTCTTCCTGTCTAACACATTGGTCACGCTTTACAGTTCATCGCCTGAGCGACTTAGCAAGGCAATGTCACTAGGGAATCACAAATTACTAGACTAAATCAAAATAAGATGGATCATCCTCAATATCTCAAGGACGGGGAAGCTCCTGGCCATATTTTGTCCTGCGTCCCCGCCGCAGCGATGGCGGTTTGCATACATCCCCGCGGCAAGCTTACCTACCATCTGTCATTAATTTACGCCACCAGTTACGTGGCGTGAGGTAATGACAGAGATAATGGCACATTATGGGTGTTGAAGGCTCAATGAGTAGAAATGAAAGTTGGCGTGTACCGATGGGCTACCGCGTTCTACGAGGGGCGTTCATAAGGTTCGTAATGTTGGCATGAAAGAACACAGGTAACGAAACGAGTCTTTAGTGGGAGTTTTATCTTCCTCGACATATTCCGCTCCCGAGTCTACGCACTTTTGCCATCAATAAAAGCCGTGCCGTCGGCAGTCTGTCCTGTGTTCTTCATAATCCTTCTGAGAGTTCAGAAAGAGCTCCACTACTTGAGCAATTACGTCTACCTTTCCCGCGCAGTGTTCTCTTCATGCGAGGGAAGCGGATAAGTCGCTAGATGACGACGTTAACAGGGGAGTTGGAGCAAAATTTCATAGCCAAATGATCCGGCGCGTGTAACCGTCACCTGCTCTGAGTCAGCCGTGGTTTCGTGGAGCAGGCGGACGCCTTCGTGAGAGCGCGGCACCCTTCGTTATGAGCATGTTGTTGCGGGGTTCGTGAAGTGAGCCTACACCCATTTTCCTTTTGCAGCATTTCTTACACAGATATTCTCCGGTCAGCAAGACCCATAACTTCCATATGTGCAGCAATTTGTGCTACGGAAAGGAGCCGGGCTAGTCGTTACATGGTTTTAGTGAAAACAGCGCGCAAAAAATGGGAGAGCCAAGAGAACAAGCAAACACAAACACAGTGTCTGTTTCCTCACTTCGCTGTCCCGTTTTTTTTTTCGCGCCCTGTTTTCACTATCAGCAGCATGTAATTGCCAACTGAGCGACGGTCGACCACTCTGTTCTTGGTGTCGAAGCTTGTCTGACCGGGTTGAAATTGTCTGAGCCATTTGAAGTATCATGAGATACGGCATTGTCACCGCACACCGCCACCAGCTCGTCATGAATCTTCTTGACGTCGAGCCCTATGAAATAAGAAAAGCACATTACCCCATGTGCTTCAGCTTTTGCTATTGGTGGTGCCATTATTCTTTTGATGCTGTAGCGGTGTTTCGTGGTACTCTACTGATGACCATTTCTACATTCAGCTAAAGCTAGAAAGACGCACATTCATTTTTATGTCTATAGGATCCGTGTGTTATAAATATACGCTACTGTTAATACGAACTTTATGAGCGTCCCTCGTAATCACGAAAAGAGTGCAAAAAGGCGGAGCTTTTAGAGGTTAGAAAAAAAAAAAAAGTGAAGCACAAGTCTCGCCATCATCGGCAGAAATCGGAAGTAGAATTCGAGCGTCAACACCTATTTTTGGGCGCGAATCTCAGAGGCTACGTTGCCCCGATGTTCAGTTCATTACAATGCCAACAGAAACATTTCAGTCTGCATAGCTAGAAGGGTCTCCATAGCTAGAAAAAAAAACACAGTCTTCTTTTACTCAGAGGAACAATCAGGTGGAGGAGGGTGGTACAATAATCTCTCGGTAGTGTTGATGCAGAACAATGCCCTGCCGTTTCGTCCCGCCTTGGCGCAGCTCTGGGAGGGAACCTGGCGGCCGTGTTCTGCTGCAGCCTGTCCAGCCACCTGAACCGCGGGTCGAGCCGGGGCTGCCTTCCCTCGGGCGAGCGACTATGCGTGGGGCCTTTGCAGATGTACTACCAGGGCGGAGACATGGCCGCCGTCGCCTTTGTCCTGCTGGGTGTCGTGGTGCCGGGCCAGACGCTGTTCGCTGTGCTCTCTAAGGTGCTGCGCTTCGGCCGCGTCTCCATGAGCATCGCTTTCTTCGCCGCCTACATCACGGCCTCGATAGCGCAGGCAGGTATTCCGAAGAGAAGTGCCAGTGGAAGCTGCCGCATGAAATATCTTCCCGAAAACTACTTTCCTGAACAAGCGGCCGCATTGAGGAAAGGAAACGTGCTATGCTAAGCGTTTCTCGTTTACAACAAAAATTTTATCCCCTGCCCTCCTTCCACTTGCCTCTCCAGGAGCATCACGAAGGCTTTGGCCGTGACCGTTACCCGCGGCCGTTCGGCTTCCCCTGCTGTGTTATGTTCCAAGGGTCAATGACCCTCCCTTCTTTCCGCAGATACCGATAGCACCATGAAGTAATGATGACGCAGCAGAAAAGCGGAAAAAAGGGGGAAAATCCCTACTCTTTGCGGCTGGCCTGTACGCTTTGCGTGTCGCGCAGGACCATGCAACTATGCTGTATTGTAAAGGTGCGAAAGGAGCAAGTGAGCTCCCAGCGCGCTCTAGTAGCGGAAGCGGATGTGGACTGTGAGAGTCCGGCGGTCCCATCCTGCAGTTTTGATGCTCGCTTTATCGCCGGCACAGGCGAGCCTGCGCTTTATCCGCTAGTAATCTGCAGAGACGCTTTTGATCTAGGAGGGGGGCATAGTTGAGGCAGTTATCATAAGCGTGCTAGTCTGCATACGGAGCCCTGAACAAAAAGGAAATACAGAAAACAAAAAGGGAACGAAAATGAACCTGGGAACTCATAGTGCTAATGGCAGCAGGCGTTCAGGCTGCAGAAGATAAGCGCCGCTTGAAAAAATAAGATTATATTCCGATTATACTATTCATCAGAACATATATAAAATTAGAGGTGACAAACCGCTACAGAAATGAAAGACAGCCACGGAGCTGGTGGGGTAAGAAAATTAAGGAGGCCATTGAACAATGACGGATGGCTTCAAGGCAGCACAAGGAGGCAAAGAAGGCGCAGTATTTTCAGGACAACCAAAAATGTGAAGCTGAACGACAAAAAAAACGAGGTACAGCCACTAGTCCAGGGTAAAATAAAGCACTCCACTGATCACTGCATGTGTGGCGTTCGCGCTGCAGCTAAAGGTGGGCCAAGAAAATTCAACTGCATAAGCTGTCTTACCTTCAAGCCGATTACGATAACATCTATTATACACAGGCTGTTAATGCTGGCGGTGAAATAAAAAAAAAATACAGGGGGCGCTTAAGCTCCGCCTTTAGAGTTTCAAGCGACAGCGCAATGCGTTGTTTGAACATATATGCCTAAGGTCATTCTTTTATTTGCATTCTTACATCGTTGGGCGCCCTCATGCTCCAACCAGTGGGGCCTTGTGCGACCCATATTGCTCTTCTCGTGCGACCAATCCATAATTTAACTGCCACCAGTCACGGTAAGCAGTTTGCTCACAATCCGGTGGGCAGTTTGTGATGACACCGCAATGTCACGTGACCTATTTGGCTCACCTGTCTCCTAGTTGCTAGTCCCTATTGAAACAGTCCCATATGATTTTGTGGGGGCACATTTTAAATCGTATGGGAACATATGAATGTATATTATATACATATGAAACCATATGGGACACACAGTAAGACGAGTATAACTTCTTATGAAGCATAAGTAAGCAAGTGTAGTTGCCGTGTCAGGTTATATGAGCCCATACGGTAATATATGATGATATACCTGGTAAGGTTAAGAGAACTTGAATAACCCATTTAGTCAGTTGGTTTATTATGGTGGAAATCCACATCACCTAAATATCTATATTGTCACGTTGTAGTGACGGCAGTCCAGCGGTCAGGAAGACACCAGAAAGACTTGCAAACGAAGCCCTTTATTTGGGCTGACTTGTGCCCGCAAAAGAACTGAATCACTCGGTGGCGGCGTAAGCAACAAGCGTGCTCGTCAATCGTCGAACTACGAATGCCCGCTGCTCGCGGCATCGTTCAATTTAAAGCCGGCAAGAAAACTTCGAGATAACAGGTCGAGACCATCTAGAGTAATCTGGAAACACGTAGATGCCGCTCTTCGTGGCTGTGATCAATCGAGAGTAGTCCGGTCGCTTCTCGCGTCACAAACAAAAATGATAACAACCCTTTCGTGCGGCCTTGCGCGAACGAACGGACATTACAATGATACGTGGCATTACCCCCCTCCCAAAGAAGCATCGTCGCGATGCTTTAAAATGAAAATAAACACGGATAATGCAAACTTCGAGTCCTTTAGCGTTCGTAAAAATTCAGGGGGCACTTTGACTATCTAAAGTGCGTAGAGGCGAAAGCGTTTTCCGCACCACTTTGACTGCTTCTGTGGCACTGGTGGCGTCACATGTAATTGAGTACTAATTACTAAGTGATGACAAATCACTAAATAATGTTTAATTACTGATTAATACCTGCATACTAATTAACTGCACCACTTTGACTGCTTCTGTGGCACTGGTGGCGTCACATGTGATTGAGTACTAATTACTAAGTGATGACAAATCACTAAATAATGTTTAATTACTGATTAATACCTGCATACTAATTAACTGCTAATTAATGACGCTTACGCTTCGCTTTTAGGAGTGGAACGCGACAGCGTGTTGTAGCGCTGCCAGGGAGTCCACGGAACGCCACCACCCGTTCGGCGCGATGCGTTGCCGTTTGAACGCAACGGTTTTTGAGGAAAGGAAATTGCGCAGTAACTGTCTCGTCTCACATATCTCGGTGGACACTCGTCACAATTCAGGGAGGAGGGGGGGGGGGGCCTTTTTTTTACCTAAAGTGCGGTCACTGATGAGTGGTTAAGAAGTTAAGCTTCGCCTCTAAGAGTGGAACGCGACAGCGTCTTGCATCGCTGCCACGGAGTCCTATCGCCCATTCGATTCTACGCCTCGCTCGTTGGTAAATTGTTTTTTGAGGAAAGAAAATGTATCTGTCTCTCATACCTCGGTGGACACCTACAACTCGCCGGAAAGGAAGGTAGGAGGATAGCAGTGAGCTAAGACACCGTATTCAGTAGACGCGCCTTTGTTCGTCCCAAACCATCGAGCTGGCATGGCGGAGTGGATAGCGTGCTAGTCTCGCACTCCGAAGACCGGGGTTCGATTCCCGAGCTCGACCAATTTCTTACTCGGTTTTATTTATTTACATGGCTTGACTAGATAAGTTCATTAGGCTAATTGGGTAATTAAGCAATTAACTAAGCTCAGTCCCACTTACTTGGAGCATCACTATATGATCCCTTCACTTGGTTGCATGGTTACTAGCCAAAGTACAATTGGCCCCGTTTGAAATTGGCGCACTGTGACGGCACGACCGTTTCGACCAACTTAAAAGCGTGACATTTCTGTCGACAACTGCTGCTTACAACGATGAGACATTAAAGGCTTTCGCCTTAATAGGGTTTAAGATGTACGACATATACGACTTCTGGGCGTGTGCGTCGTCGCTGAGATGCTGTCGTTCCGTCGGGGTTGACTTCATAGTCCAGGTTACCGATGCGGCGGAGAACCAAAGTAGCGTCGCAGCAACTTTTCTCTCAATCCACGGCGGCGAAATGGTGCCCATATCCAAACACGATCACCTGGCTTGTACTGCTTTTCTCGTCGGCGCATATTGTAGCGTCGGGCGTAGGTGTGCTGCTGGTATTTGATGCGAAGCCGTACAAGTCTTCGGGCTTCCTCGGCGCGATGAAGGTAGGCGGCGACGTCGAGGTTGTCTTCGTCTGAAACATGCGGGAGCATTGCGTCGAGTATTGTCGTCGGCTTCCTGCCGTATACAAGCTCGAATGGGGTAGACCTGGTGTCTCCAGGACGGCAGTGTTATAGGCGAAGATAACGTAGGGCAGAATGGAGTCCCACGTCTTGTGTTCGGCGTAGATGCACATGGAGAGCATGTCTGCGATGGTCTTGTTCAGACGCTCTGTGAGTCCGTTGGTTTGTGGATGATAGGCAGTTGTCCTCCGATGGCTTCTCTGGCTGTAGATTAAAATGGCTTGCGTCAGCTCCGCTGTAAATGCCGTTCCTCTGTCTGTGATGAGCACTTCGGGGGCGCCGTGTCGCAGGAGAATTTTTTGGACAAAAAATTTTGCAACTTCTGTTGCGGTACCACAAGGCAACGCTTTTGATTCGGCGTATCGGGTCATGTAGTCGGTGGCCACGTTGATCCACTTGTCACCTGATGATGAAGTCGGAAAGGGGCCGAGGAGGTCCACCCCCATTTGCTGAAAGGGCTTAGTTGGCGATGGTATGGGGTTCAGGAGTCCGGCTGGTCTAGTCGGAGGCTTTTTGCGTCGCTGACACTCACGGCACGTTTTCACGTAATGGGAAACGTCGGTAGCTAGCCGCGGCCAATAGTACTTCTCCTGGATGCGGTGCAACGTGCGAGCAATCCTGAGATGCCCCGCAGTCGGCTCATCATGACATGCATGAATAATGTCTTGCCTGAGATTTTTGGTCACGACAAGAAGATGCACTGTCCTGTTGGGCGCGAAGTTCTTCTTCAGGAGGACATTATTGTGAAGGACGAAGGACGACAGTTGGCGCTGGAACCCTCGGGGAGGCTGTGCGGTCTTGCCTTTCAAATAATCAACTAGGCTTTGCAACTCAGGATCCGAGCGCTGCTGCTGCGCGAAACTGCTGGCGCTTACCGGTCCTAAGAAAGCGTCGTCGTCTTCCTCTTCCGGTGCTGCGTCTACGGGGGCTCGCGATAAGCAGTCTACATCGGAATGCTTGCGGCCAGATTTGTAGACTGCAGTTATGTCGAATTCTTGAAGACGCAGGCTCCGACGAGCAAGGCGGCCGGAGGGATCCTTCAAATTGGCCAGCCAGCACAGAGCATGGTGATCGCGCACCACCTTGAATGGTCGTCCGTTGTCACCCAACTTCAACGCACATTTAGCGTGAAGCTCCCAGACAGCCTTAGAGCGTGGGGGGGGTAGCGGTCTCGGACTCTAAGGAGATGCCCTCGACTCAGCGTGGCAAGCTCAGCGAAGACCAGCTGCCAAGTGACAAGAGGTTTTTGGTCATTTGGTGCCCAGCTTTCGTCGGTCGCAAGCCAGAGAATGGGTCGGAGCCAAAGGTTCACAAACAAAACAAAGTTTATAAAGCCAAGAAACGATACAGAGGATTACACAATCACTAGTGCAAACACATACAAAGTGATTAATGAAACAATTCAACTCGTGCAATGTTAAACTCGAGAGAAAATGCAATACAGAGGAAATATTGCACCTAAAGTGCACTAACACACGAGACAGAGGTAAATTAACAAGACATAATTTGTTCACCGGGCCTGCGGCAGTCCGACGACCAGAGTTCCACGACGATGCCGTCCCGCAGACTGGCGACGGTTGCCTCGTTGGTGCGATGCTGGCCGAGTGGTGTTTTCCCGGGAGTCGAATGGGCGCGCTTCGATGAAGCTTAAACGGCGGTCCGGACTGACTTGACAGCGGTCGACGCCTTCTTTTATAGGCTTGCTTCGACATCTGTTTGTTCTACGCGCCAGAGTAGGCACGCACATACACTCAGCATCGGCAGTGCTGTCTCCCTTCCCTCTTCTCACCGGCCGCGCTTGGTCAGAGGTGGCGGGTCGCATCTCGAAGATTCGAGCGTGTTCTGGCGTGGCGCCGTCGCCGACGGGCGAGGGGGACGTGTCTTAGTGCACGCAAGGCTACGCCCTTTTCCCCCCGTCAGCTGTAGAAGCAACTCGGATGCTCCAGAGAAATCTTCGAGATGGATGACTCCTTCCCTGGGCGCACGCCGTGACGGTGAGCGGTGGTGAAGGGGAGAGGGAGCCACGCGCTCAGCGGTTTTCCTTCTCCCCCGTTCGGCCCGCGGCGGCGAGGCGCCGTGCGCGCGGCGGCGTTTTTCTTTGTTTGTTTCAAAAATGCGCCGAATTTTGTGACATCCGTACAGGTAGGGGCGAAATTTCGACGTGGCCCAAATAATGGCGAGACATTTTTTCTCGGTCGTCGAATAGTTGGCTTCGGCTTTCGACAGTGAACGGCTAGCGTACACGATAACTTTTTCCTCTCCACCATTTTTTTCTGGACGAGCACCGATCCTAAGCCCACACTGCTTGCATCGGTATGGATTTCGGTTTCGGCGTTTTCATCAAAGTGCCCGAGCACAGGAGGGGACTGTAAGCGGCGCTTTAGCTCTTTGAAAGCTTCCTCTTGCGGCATTTCCCATTTAAAAGGCATGTCCACCTTGGTAAGTTGGGTCAAAGGTTCAGCGATGCGCGAAAAGTTCTTGACGAATCGCCGGTAATAAGCGCACAATCCAAGAAACCTGCCTATAGCTTTCTTGTCATTAGGCTGTGGAAATTCTGCGATCGCGGCCGTCTTCTGGGGGTCTGGGCGTACTCCATCCTTCCTTACGACGTGACCAAGGAACAGCAGTTCCTTGTAGGCGAAGTGGCACTTCTCTGGTTTCAGTGTCAGGCCTGAAGACTTCATCGTTTCCAGCACTATCTGAAGCCTTCTAAGGTGGTCTTCAAAGCTTGAGGAGAAGACAACAACGTCATCTAAGTAGACTAGGCAAATCTGCCACTTCAAGCCTGCGAGCACCTTATCCATTACTCGCTGGAACGTCACTGGGGAGGAGGAAAACTTTTATTCCTATTTGTAGTGAGAGGTCGATGGACGCCCCTTACAAACACTAGGAGGGATCCCTAGTCCGGGATCCCTGTAGCTTCCGCAGCGGCCCGGGCTCTAGCTACCAATGCCTGTTGGGCATGTAGTTCGGAGCAGTCGCGCAGGGCAGCCTCCCAGTCCTCTCGAGTGGAGTGGAGGTGGGGTGGGTAGACAGGATTGGAAGGGCATGCCCACACCATGTGGTAGGTGTCCGAAAACTCCTCCTCACAGTGTGGGCACGCGCCCGAGAAAGAAGAATTGAAGTGCTTAAGTACTTCCGGGCACAGTACAGTATTGGTATAGAGGCGGAGAAGCCAGCGCTCCTCCACCCTGGTGAGGCCTTTACAGGGAGGGGGATAGAGACCATGAAAGTTTTGATAAAGAGAGGTGATCTCTTTAAAGGTGATGGCCGGATTGAAATTAAATTCCGGATCAGGCTGCGGATGAGGCGACGTCCGGTGAGTAAGCGCGCGGGCGGCAGCGTCGGCTGCCTCGTTCCCCTGAAGACCCGCATGAGCCGGAGGCCACACGATGGTACGATGGGTCGGAAACCCTGTGTATTCGCATGCGTGGACAATTTTGAAAGAACGGTCTGGAATATACCCTTGCTCAATATTTCGGCAGGCGCCCCTGGAGTCCGTAATAATGACTCGGGACTCTGGATCTGCGGCGGCCAGTGCAATGGCGATCTCTTCCGCAAATGTAATGTTTGGGGCACAGCAAGTAAGGTCCTGAACTGTAGTGTTTTGGTGGATGACGGCCGCCGTGTACCAACCCTCATGGTGTGGGCCGGCCGCATCCACATAGAAGAAACCTGGCTTATGGCCATATTGTTGAGAAAAAGCCTCCGCCCGCGCGAGACGGCGACCATCATGGGTGTCTGCAGTCATGTTCTTCGGAAGGGATCGCACCTGGCGTGCAAAGCGCCAGGCTTCAGCGATGCGGACCCGTTCTTCTGTATGTGTTGCGTAGGATGTGTGTAAGCGGGTCAGAAGGCGGCTCCACGCAGGTGTTTTGCTTACGCACAAGTAATGATTGTTAAGATGAGCTTCTCGTAACTCCCCAAAGGTGTTGGTCATCCCCAGACCGAGGAGATGCTTTTTGGACGTCGTTATGGGGAGGTCGAGCGCTCTCTTATAAATCTTGCGGAGAAATACTTCTAAGGCATTCTCATCGCATTTGCGTAGGTGGAGGTAGGGAGCCGAATATAAAATCCGGCTGGTTACGAATGCATTGGCCAGCCGCAGGGCATCTTTGCATCGTAGTCCCCCCCCCCCCCCCCCTTTTATTGGATACCCGGCGGAGCATCCGACCCACCTGGCCCCCCACCTTACGTAGCTTGTTTAAGGTAGTGTCTATCTTGCGCCTATGAAGAATGAAAAGCCCCAGTACCCGGATCTCCTCGTGTTCGGGTATCGGTCCGCTAAGTAGGGAAAGGGCAATTTTGGTTGTGCACTTTGAGTTGGGGCGTATGTGCACAAATTCCGGTTTGCTCGGGGAGCATTCAAGACCACAGCGACGAGCGTATGCGTCCACAATAGCTGCCGCTTGTTGCAGGTTGGTCTCGATGTCTCCAACCGATTGTTGTGTTGCCCAGAGGATGATGTCGTCCGCATACAGAGCGTGCTGCACACCGGCGACCTCTGCCAACTGGGTAGGGAGCTTCATCATGGCCAGATTAAATAGTAATGGCGAGAGGACAGCTCCCTGTGGGGTCCCTCGTGTGCCAAGTTGATATGGGCCATATTCTGTGTCTTGCAGCCGGATATAGGATTGGCGATCTGCAAGGAATTGTTTGATAAAATTGAAAGTATTGCGCCTACAGTCTGTTTGCGACAAGTGGGATAGGGTGATCTCGTGGGTCACATGGTCGAAAGCCCCCCGCAAGTCAAGTGCGACGACTACTTTATCATTGCTGGGGTGCTCTACGCTGTCGAGAATCTCCTTGTGAAGTTGCAAAAGCACATCTTGTGCGGACCGGTGTGGGCGGAAACCGTACATGGTGTCTGCGAAAATGTTTTGCTGTTCCAGGAAAGCCGACAATCTGTCGCGGACCATAGTCTCCATCAGCTTCCCCACACACTAAGTGAGGGAGATGGGCCGGAGGTTGTCGGTGTTAATGGCTTTACCTGGCTTGGGAATGAAAGTTACTAGTGCCGTTTTCCAATCTATGGGGAGTGGTGTGCCTCCAATCCAGATAGTGTTGAAGTAATCGAGGAGAGTTTCGTAGGCGGGATCTGGGAGGTTGGCAATAAGCTTTACCGTCACCTTGTCCCGGCCCGGTGCTGTACCTCGCTTCATTTTAGCCAGGGCCGCTTTTAGGTCATGGAGCTGGAACGGTTGATCCAAATCCGCGTTCTCGGAACCTGCATACGAGTACGCCTGACCACGGGGATCCTGGTGTATGCTCAAATATTTGTCGCGGAGCGCATCGGCCAGTTTAGCCGTGTCTCCAGTGAAGTTATGTATAGCCCTTTGAAGCTGTTTTTGTGGCTCAGTGCGTGTTTGTGCCGGATCAATAAGGGCGCGGAAGAGGCGCCACGTACTCCGACTCGACATTTGCCGAGCTGCAGTGTTGCATCGGTGCACCCAATCGGAGTCGGCGAGTTGGGCCGCGTATTGTGCCGCCTGTTGGGTGATATCCGAGATGCGAATTTTGAGTTTCCGATTGTGTTTTTGACGACGCCAGCGGCGGACTAGGCTGTGTCGTGCCTCCAAGAGGTGGAGGAGGTGGTTATCCACCGCCGGGCTCGGCTCTGAGAGTTGAACATTTTGCTCGACTGATTTCAAGTGGGATACTAGGTGTTGGGACCACGTTGAGTATCCTTGGTCCATTATCGATTGAGGATTGGTGTAGCTGCTCCTAAATTTGGTCCAGTCGGGTGGTTTTGCATTGGCCTGTGGTCTTGTGAGTGGCTTGGTATGGATTGTAGTGGTAATTATGCAGTGGTCGCTACCGAGGGATTCTTCGGTGTTCCTCCAATCTGCATAGCGAATATGTTTCGTAAAGGTGAGGTCCGGACACGTATCGCGTGTAACGGAGTTACCTATACGAGTGGGTTGCGCGGGATCCGTGTGAAGAGTAAGGCCTAGTGTGGAAACAAGCTCCGCCAACTTGCGTCCGCGTTTCTCTTCACGTGTGTACCCCCATAAGGGGCTGGGAGCATTAAAGTCCCCAAAGATTATGAGGGGATCCCGATTCGCGACCTTCAAAGCCCGGCTGAAGATATCTGCGAATGTAACATTTGGTAGCTTTGGGGGACAGTAAATGTTGAGTATGTGCAATGGGGGGTCCTGTTTGCGTAGCGGAAGGATGGTCACCATTACATAGGAGAAATTAGCGCTAAGATCCAGGTCAACCTGGGAGGCCGTGTAATTTTTATGTACGCAGAGGCAGCTCTGCGCATCCTGCTGGTACACCGTGTAACTGGCAAGGGTGGCGCCATTTCCTGGCTCCTGAAGGGCCACCACAGCAGGTAATTCTGGGAAAGTTGTAAGGAAAAGGCGTAGATCGGCTCGCTTTGTGCGTGCCTTGAATCCGCGGCAGTTCCACTGTACAATTTGAATAGGGATTGAATTGCTTCGCTGATGCTTCCTATTTCTAGGGTCGCCCGCCATGATCAAGGGTAGAGTTGTGAGTTTGGAGAGAGGAGGCTTAAGAGCCAGTGGCTCCAAAGAGAGGAGCGTTCTCTATACTGGGGATGGCACAGGGGACCTCTTCTTCTTCTCCGGCGATCCGACGCCTAGACGCTTTGAGCTGCCGGCCTGCGAAGGTTTTGAGCGGGTCAGCGCGCTTTGGAGCGCGGGTAAGTTGAGCGAACTGAGCGGTGATGAGGTTTGGGATAGATGCGCAAGGTGGCTAATTTTGTTGAGTGCTGCCGTAAGTGTGGCATTGATTGGCGTCTCCAATGCGGATATTCTGTTGTTAACTTGAGTTCAGAGCGCGCTCACTCTCGCCTCGAGTGCCGTGAGGGCATGCGCAGCCTGTCCTGAAGGGGTTGCGTCGCTTTCCACTGCCTCTGCGGCGGGTGGGGCAGAGGTGTGGTTGGGGGAATTTTGACGGGCCTCAGCTATTGCGAGGTGCTTTTGAAAATTTGCAACCTGCTCGCGGAGAGCAGATATTTCTTTTTGTTCGGCAGAGATTGCCCGTGGTTGGGATTGGGAAGGGGGAGGGAAGAGAGAAGCTGCCCTGCCCGCGCCGCTCACCTGCGAGTGTTGCTTGACAACGTTTGCCCAAGTCTTGGAGCCGCCGTTCTGGGAGGTCCGAGGGGCTTCGCTGCACCGGCTTGAGGCGGCGGTGGCGCAGCTTGAGGTTTTCCCTGGCTCCCGGTAGAAGAATTCACAGGCTGGTCCGTGGCTTGGTCGGCAGCCTTGGCCTTCGGCTTGTCCGGGCGACGCTTGCAACGCCTACGTCGGTTCCGCTTCTATTTACGCCCGCGCTCGGCATGCGGGGGCTGGATAGCGCGATATTTAGCCGTTGTAGTGCCGGAGCCCACATTTCGCTGGCGGGCCTGTCTACACCAGCGGTGCGCGCCCGCCGGCGCTCAAAGCAGGCCCAGACTTTCTCGGACAAGTCGCGACATGCAGCGTGACTCATCCCGCCGCCGCGGCGCCGACACGGACCCTTCCTCCTCTCCTCCTCTCCGTCGGTGCGAACTCCTCCGACGCTCGCCGGCTCTCGACCATTGGTCTAATTTGAACGGTGGCCAGTGATTGGAGGATTTGAACGGCTGGCTGCCGTAACCGTTACCAGCGGCTATAAAAACGGAGCCGCGCTGAACCCGAGCAGCAGACGGGCAGCAGAAGAGCCATCACGCCGGAGCTACGCTCGCCGCCGGGGCCGCTCTTCTTCTTTGTGCTAGCCCGTGGGGCTCTTGGCCCTTGTATCATGTTAAAGCCCTTGTACATACTGTACATAAAGTTCATTTGACTCACCGTCGCCTCGACCGTTTCCTGGCTCGGACTCCCAGTCCCAACAGTGGATGGCAGCTGCGGGATCGACCGGCGTCAGCTACCTCGGCACGGTGAGTGCCTGATGTTTTCCCCTGAATTCGCCAGACTGCTCTAGCACACGTGATTGTAGTCTAGAGTAGGGCTGTGTGTGTAGCACTGTAGAGAGCTTTGCTGTTTCAAGCCAAGTCGGAGCGCTTTGAAGCGAAAGCTGGTGCAGAGGGAGTAAACGAGGCGTTTTGGAAAGAATTACTTGCGCGTGTCATACTAGTAGCGCTATAGTAGTGAACGGCAAGGGAATTCTAAGAAAAGGGCAAACTACAAGAGGCTATTGTGAGCGATGGAGAACTTCAAAGTGAAGGAACTCATCGAAATTTGTGAAGAGTTGGGCATTGATTTGGGCCCCGCAAAACGAAAGCATGCGATTCTTGAGATCATGCGAAAAGAGAATGTAACGGCTGAGGAAGCCAATGAGGCCTGGGAAGAGATCACTGAACGCCGTGAGCGCGAGGAGGCCGAAAGACGCCGTGAGCGCGAGGAGGCCGAAAAACGCGGTGAGCGCGAGGAGGCAGAAAACAGAGGCAGCTTCAGAATAAACGACGTGCTCGCGCTAAGAAACTGATGGACCTGGAGTTTGAAGCACACGAGATCTTTTATGAGAGAGATAGAACATTGTTTGTTCGCTCTGCGTAAGACCAACGGTCATCAGCTGAGAGACAGGCCGCAGCCCTTCGTGATCGCCGAAGATATGGCGAAATATCTTGCGGAGTTCGAGCGCGTCTGCGAGAGAAAGCGCGTTGAGCGGAATGGTTGGGCACAGAAGTTGGTAGCCCTGCTTTCCAGCGGAGCGTATGACGTTGTCAAGCGCCTGTTGGACGACGGCTTGGCGGACTACGATGAGCTGAAAAGCTTCTTACTGGCGAGATATAACGTGTCACCGCTGGACCTTCGCCAAAGGTACCTGCGAGAGAATAGCACCCCATCGTTTAACGATTTTCCGTACCAGTTTAAAGCCGACATTTTAGAGTGGCTCGAAAATGCTGAAGGGTCGGAAGATCGTGACGCAGAGGTAGAGTGCGTAGCTGTAAAGCAGAGCTGCCAGTGCGGCACAGGGAAAGATAGTCCGTACGTGGCAGATGTAACTGCTGCTGTAACATTGGGAATTGCCCCGCATTCGCCAACTGAGAAAACCTCTACACCATCGGATAAGGTAGTCACAGCATCGGACGATGCAGTAACAGAGGTCTCGCCCATTGAGATTGTGGCGGAGTTACCGGAAAGCGAATCTCCTAGCATGTCGAAAGCAGGAGAAGTTGCCGAACAGGGCAGAGAGGACGTCCGTCTGGACATTAGTGAAAACACTTGCGCCGACGCAAGCGAAGTAGACGAGGACGGCACACCGTGTTGTTCAGCGCGTTCGGCAGAGATGCAGAAACCCGAAACTTACGATCAACGGAAGCAGGCGCATGGAGAGTTTGCGGACGCTGAGTGGTGCGTTAGTGTCTCTGGCGAGGAATGCAAAACGAGTCCCGTGCTTTCGCACTGCTCTGAGCTTTGCGACATTCCAGAAAGCAGCTGCAGTAGCGGGAACACCGCGACTGAGTGCACAGCCGACCCTCAACCGAAATTGGCTGAAACACGTCAGGAGCATGACGAGAGCTGCGTGTCAGCAGTAATGTCGACAGAAAACACTGGTTCGTCTGCGCCTGAAGAAACTAAGGTGCTGGACGACAGTGGAGAACAGAACGTTCCAGACGACATAGGGGCGGTAGACGTCAGCCCGTCCGAGAAAGATGAGGACGAATGCGCACTCAGTGACGCTGACAAGGAAGAACGCAGTTTGGAGGAGGCTAGTAAAGGCGCCAAAGACAGGCCTGATCTAGGTAGCACATATGAATCGGCTGACAATCAGAGTGATATTGTCAGAGAACAGGAACCTAGGCGACAGAAGCAGCACGTGCTTCCTCAGGAGAAAATGAAAGGAAAGCACAAGAAAGAAAGCTGCAACCGGAAGGAAAGTAAGAGCCAGTTCCGAAAAGTGAGCTATCACCACAAGGTGATAGACAAACAGTGCTGCCGTCGAAAGGAGAGGAAAGGGAAGCTCAAGAGAGAGAGCTGTCACCGAAAGACGATGAAAGGCAGGCATAAGAAAGACAGTCGCCGCCGAAAAGAGAGAAAGGGCAAACGCGCGAAAACGGGTTTCCACCATCGGAAGCGCCAGCGTCGCCGGCAAAATGACTTCAGTAAAGTCAGTCACGTTGTCAGCCCTGAAACTAGCGTCAGAACCAGAGCTAAAGAAATGTGCGAGGCATCACTATCGCCCAAAGCGAAGCGCATAAGTGTGTCGCGGCACATAGATCTGGGCAGTAGAATAAACTGCAAAAAGAAATCGTACGAACATTCGCGCGGAAAAGTGCACCAAGGGAGCAAACCGAGATTCAAGAGAGCGCTGCCAGGGAGGCGAAAAATTAAGGAGCGGGACAAGTGTGAATCTAGCCGCCAGCACAGAGAGAGCGAGACGCGCAAAGGCACGTGCTCTCATGCGGGCTCTCGCTTTCCGCTGCATTCACGGGAGAAACCGCGCTCCCATAGAAAGCGGCACGCGCGCGGAAGGAAAGCGCGTGTACGGCTCAAAGAGCGAAAGATTGTACGAGGCCGCAGTGCCAGGGGCAAGAAAATTGCCAAGAAGAAACCGTCTAAGCGCTCAGCCAAGCACAGTTATCGCGATAGAAAGCCGCGATTCGAAATGACGCCACTTAGTAGGCGTAAAATCAAAAGGCCGTGTAGAGGCGAACTACACACCGAGCGGAAAGGCAAACGGATGCGCGAGAAAGTCAAGACTCGTGCAAGGTCTGACTTGCCACCACGAACAGAGAGAAAGAAAGAACGGTCCCATCGGAAGCGTTGCGCACTCGCTGTGGGACGTCGCGACTGGCGCGCGAAGCGCAAAGAAAGGGACAAGTCGCAAGTGAGTGAAAGCGAATCGCTCTCGTATCGTACTGTACCTCCCCTAGAAACTGGAAAGACAAGTACAGGGAGAGAGAAAAGCGCGTATACCGCGAAAGAGGCAGAGATATTAGCTACCACGGTAGTAGAGAGAGAAAGAAAAGCGCGTCTACCGTGAAAGAGGCAGAGACGTTAGCTACCACGGTAGTAGAGAGAGAAAGAAAAGCGCAGCACCGCGAAAGAGGCAGAGTCATTAGTTTCCGCTGTAGCGGGTGTCGTTTACCGTGCGTTAGAAGCGAGGAAAACGCCAACGTAGACGCACTAAGCCGTGTGTTCTAAGCAAGGCTGGCTTCGCCTCCTCGTGACCTACATTTTGTCTCTTCGCGAACCGCTGTTAAGTTCGCTCGTAGATCCGGGAAAAATTTATATCCTCATTTGTGGCTTCAGCTGAGTGTTCTTCTGGCCGAGTGATCTCAAGAGAGCGAATTTATTTGCATTCATTTCATTCCGAGTGTTTCATGTGTTTTACACTTTGTCTGAGTTTATTACTTTCAAGTTCTTGTATCCCACATGTGTCTCTTGTTGAAGAGGGAACAAAAAGGGGGCAGAACTATTGCTAACGGAGTTTTGTGACTTTAAGTCTGGTGTATTGACGGGTGACGGAGGGCACTTGCTCGTGTTGGGTGTTGCCTGTTGTCGGTCGGTTCTTGGCAACATGCAGAACGATCAACGACCGATGCTGAGAAGCAAGCTCTTCCGAAGGACCGAGCGAAGCTGATCCAGTCACCTGGGCGACAAAGCTGCGGAGCAGTGATCCTGTCCTGACGAGCCGGACCTGTTCATGGAAAGGAGCCTGGAGCTACCTGCGGCTGAACACCGGACGAGAACATGGAGGAGCCTGGCGTACGAGCGCGCCCCGCATCCGAGCCACGCGGAAGTAGCTCGTCTTCGTGGCGCATTGTCTGGCGGCGGTGGTGCTGTAGTGCCGGAGCCCACATTTTCTGGCGGGCCTGTCTAAACCAGCGCTGCGCGCCCGCCGGCGCTCGAAGCAGGCCCAGACTTTCTCGGACAAGTCGCGACATGCAGCGTGACTCATCCCGCCGCCGCGGCGCCGACACGGACCCTTCCTCCTCTCCACCTCTCCGTCGGTGCGAACTCCTCCGACGCTCGCCGGCTCTCGACCATTGGTCTAATTTGAACGGTGGCCAGTGATTGGAGGATTTGAACGGCTGGCTGCCGTAACCGTTACCAGCGGCTATAAAAACGGAGCCGCGCTGAACCCGAGCAGCAAAAAGGCGGCTTCGGCCACGAGGAGTATCTGTTCTCGCTTCGGCGAGCGCGGCTTCGGCCGCTTCTTTTTGAGCAGCGTCCGCTCCGGCGGACGCAGTTGTTGCTGCGACGCGCGTCTTTTCTTTCCTTTTTCTCTTTCCTGAGCTGGCTGAGGGCGATAGGGGTTTGGGTCTTGTCGTCTAGGTGCAGGACGGCGCACTGCTGCGGCGTAAGTCATGGCTGGGGGCTGCATAGGCTGCGTGGGTGTCGGCGTCACACCCAAGGCCTGTTGAACTTCATCCCGGATGGCGTCTGTGAGCGATGAAAGCTGCGACTGCGTTCCCGTTGGCAGCAATCGGCGGAGCCCCCCTCGCACAACTTCACGGATAACATCCCGCAGATTATCGTTGTTAGCGGTGCCCAGGCAGTTTTCTGAGAAAATGCGCTGCTGGCGGTCATACTGGCGTGCTCGGGCATCAAGAGTTTTTTCCATGGTGGATGCCTCTTCAATGAATTCCGCGACGGTTTTGGGTGGGTTCCGTACGAGGCCCGCAAAGAATTGATCTTTAACTCCTCGCATAAGCAGCTTGACCTTTTCATTTTCCTTCATGCTCGAGTCGGCACGCCGGAAGAGACGCTTCATCTCCGCAGTGTACACTACGACGGTCTCGTTTGGGTGTTGTATGCGAGACTGTAGCAGCTGCTGGGCTCTTTCCTTTCTAACGACGTTCGTGAAGGTCTTGACAAGCTGCTCTTTGAAGGTTTTCCAATTCGCGAGGCTGGCTTCCTTATTCTCAAACCAGACTCTTGCTGGTCCCTCCAGGACAAAGAAGACGTAACTAAATTTCATGGCATCGTCCCAGTTGTTAAAGACAGCCACACGGTCGACCTGCTCCAGCCATTCTTCGGGGTCGGCGCCAGCCGAAGCGTCGACGGTTGGTGGCACCCGGGGCTGCTGCAGAATGACTGGAGTCGTCGTCTGGGGCAAGCTCATGGTGGACGTTGCGGCTGGTTTTCGCTTCCGGGTAGGGTCCGGCAGAGTCCCGAACACAGGTGCGTCCCCTAGCAGACGTCGGCTTGCGCGGTGGACTGCAGTCAGATCCTCCGGTGAATGACTAAGAGGGCTGGCGTCACGACTTGCTGGTGGTGTCCGGTACATAGAAGGCTACCCAGCACCTCCACCAGATGTCACGTTGTAGTGACGGCAGTCCAGCGGTCAGGAAGACACCAGAAAGACTTGCAAACGAAGCTCTTTATTTGGGCTGACTTGCGCCCGCAAAAGAACTGA
This sequence comes from Amblyomma mixtum, assembly GCF_055824585.1. Classification (NCBI taxonomy): domain Eukaryota; kingdom Metazoa; phylum Arthropoda; class Arachnida; order Ixodida; family Ixodidae; genus Amblyomma; species Amblyomma mixtum. The sequence continues at coordinate 25,991,824 of NC_143021.1, read as the reverse complement.
ATCACTCGGTGGCGGCGTAAGCAACAAGCGTGCTCGTCAATCGTCGAACTACGAATGCCCGCTGCTCGCGGCATCGTTCAATTTAAAGCCGGCAAGAAAACTTCGAGATAACAGGTCGAGACCATCTAGAGTAATCTGGAAACACGTAGCTGCCGCTCTTTGTGGCTGTGATCAATCGAGAGTAGTCCGGCCGCTTCTCGCGTCACAAACAGAAATGATAACACCCTTTCGTGCGGCCTTGCGCGAACGAACGGACATTAAAATGATACGTGGCAATATGTAAACGATGATGTACAGTGCCACTATCGCGCTTGTACTTGCCTGTGGTTTGCCTCTGAATGCTTAGTCGTAAATGTATTGCCGGCGCCGCTACTCCGCTGGCCGCATGGGGAGCTAAATGACGCATTTTGTCAGGAATTGATGAGCTAGGTAGCCGTGCGTAGCAAGAATTACATACGTTATGAGGCGATGACATGAAAGCTAGCATTGAGAAATTATGGCATCCTCAGACGGTTCTACCACAACCTATATTTAATAAAGATGCAGGGCATCGGTAACCCCTGCTGAGGCGCGCAGGGGAGACGCACGGGACTCCGGTTTGCGATCAAATGCCGTGAAGGCATTTGCTAGTTGCTGTCTTGGGACCACCTGGCTCCATACCCGTAATTTTTTGCTCACAACTCTGGCATCAGGTTTTCTGGGGAACAGATCCTTTACCGCTATCCCGTTAAAATTAATGCCCATATGTGCGGAATTGGTCATGCTTGAGTTTATGTTCATTGATCCTTGGGAGTCGTCAGCCACTCCTGGCGCATTGTTGCAGGGTTTAAGCAATTCGTCAATGCCCTGCGATGCCAGGTGCTGCCATTGACTGCGGCCTCCCACAGTAGTCAGTTCGACCACAATCCGGCAGGCAGGTTGGGAGGACACCATAAGATGGCGTAACCTAGGTGACCCATCTTGGATGCTTCTCTCGAGATATTCCCCTCACAACACCGTCGGCAGATTTTCTGCAGAACGCAAGCCTTAACGCTTTCACGTGGAAACGCGTCCGTGCACAGAACCCCGGTACTCATTACAGCGCCCCAGCTGTTCGAAATTAATACGTAGTCCTTGCAATTGAAATTTATTCCGTAACCAAGAGGAATGTTGCCAGGAGGGCAGGTAAAAAGCTGAAAAAAAAAACATCTTGAGGAGTCCTGACCTCCTAGCATACACAGCAACGCAGCAGCGTGCCGCGAAGGCGGTACACATCAGCATCAAACGAAGGGAAGAAACAACAGCTTGTACAAACAAGGTACGCAATTTCTGTGAGGAAATCGCGGAAACGTCATTATTTGTTTCAGTAAAAAGATAATTTAAAGCCGTCGACAATGAGTATTTCAACACTTGTTTCCCGTAGTTAGTCCGGCATTTGGTGACATTCCAGGGTTCCAAATAACTACGTCAGGACTGCTTCTTTACCACGTAAAAAAAAATTATGCCTTAGGAATGGAAAGCTGCCTATTGCATATGACAATTGCTGCCTTCGCAGCACAGTTAAGCAGACTCTCCTTTCTTGACGGCCTTGTGCCGGTGCAGGTGGTGGTGTTGCTGTACATGGCTCGGCTGATCGTGTACATGCTGTGGAAGTGGAGCATCGATCCGGACAACGCCGCCATCCCCTGCCTCACGGGCTGCGGCGACTTCCTTGGCACGGGATTCCTTACGCTCGCCTACCTCGTGCTCGCCCGCACAGGCGACAATTCGGCCATCGAGGAGGAAGAACTCAAGTGGTACAGTGCGCACTTCGTCACGCCAGCCACAGCGTCTTCTCCTCCGCACGTGCCTTGGCCCGTCCTGGTCTCCTACGGTGCTCTCCGCCTCGACAATGCCACTACTGCCGCGCCTTAGCAAATGCCGAAAGACGACTTTCGGCAAGGCTCCCGGAAATGCGGCAGCTTTGGCGGAGGAAGAAGAATGGTGGATGATCTTTTTATTCGCACAAAGATATTTTTTTCCGATTCAAGGCGCCCTCAGCTGCGTCTGCACAATGGACGTAGACCTAAGGGCAGATCTAAAACTTCACGAGCCAAAAATGTAACGATGTCGCTATTGGCCATTCGCGCAGGCACACTGGTTGGACACATTAGCAGTGCACATGGAGTCGTCAGTTGCATTCGGCTTTTTTTTTTTTCAAAGTGAATTCATGGATAGTGGCAACGCTTGCTGTCGGTATTATAATGTTTAAACAGAACAATTTGACAAACGCTTATAAATACACGCAGCTAAGTAGGGACAGTGGTGGTTTTAATCACCCTTTATATGGAAAGGATGTTACAAGAATCCGCAAATCGAAACTTCGTGACATCTCGTTGATTAGTTCCAGTATCTGCGTTCACTGTTCAAGAAGATGACAATACACAAAAATAAGTTTTATAACCTACTTCTTGTTGTTAATTTATCGTTTTTGTTTTCGTTATTCTGCAGTCTTTAACGCTCTTACTTACTTAGAGCACGCTCACGTGTTGCGTAATTATGCGTGTGTGTGCAAGTACGTGACTCAGTGCCTTTGGGGTCGCATATGTATTGCGTTCCACGAGTTGCGTTCCACGCCTGTGTATTGCGGCCCAAGCGGCTCAAACAAGAGCAAGCCCTGTGGTTCGGCTCAGTGCGACAAAAGGTGACACAAAGAGCAGATTGCTCTCTTTCTCCTGCCGTCTTTATAGTTTTGTGTCGTCTTGGAGCGCTTATATTCGTCGACCCTGTTAATACTATTACTAGCTTCGGACTCGTCGTTGCCAAAAATGTCTCCTCGTCCTCTAAAAGCTATAGTAGAGGTTAGTCACTTTTTTCCTACTGAACAGCGCTGTTCTGGTAAGATCGGGCATGGGATATACCGACGACCCCCAAAATAAGGCAATGCAAAGGTCTTGACTGCTTAAATTACCTCAGAAAAAACTATGCTGGCGAGCCTCGTTGTCGGCGATCATGTTGACAAGGTGGAACACACCTTTTGCAGTGCAATTTCTTGATTATCATATACCTAGGACGCCTTGGCACGAGATGTCAGACTATAAACGCATAAACGCAATAAATAGCTCTTTAGAAGGTCGAACGTCTCGCACAACTGTCCCAATATATTTGAGAGTATGAGTGAATCTCATTTCAAGACGAACATTCACTTGACAGACGGCGGCCAGTATTGCAGCGTAACGTTTCGGCCCTCAAGGTTTTTCTTAATTGTGTGGTGACCGAAATATGCCGTTCTTTCGTCTTTAATACACGACCAATTTTTTCCAAGCATACTGGCTTAAGATTTACGTTTACTTAAGTGTGTGGAATGTGGTTTGGATGCCAACTGACTACGTGTAGCCTATGCCGTTCAGTGCCAATTTGTGCGATTCCAGACATCACCGAGCAGTGTTTCTGACCATTTCATTGGGACTTTTTTTACCAGAATCAAGCTGATTAAAACCGAAACATTTTACTAAACAGTTTTGGGTGGTTCACATGACATAGCGTTGGGTGGAGAGCGCTATGTACAGTCATGAAATTTATGAGCGTGAACACGGCAGCGCGTGGCAGATAGCCTCGAACCCTACTCATGGCGATACGCGGCGGCCGCTTTCGTAAACAAAGTGGAAAGGGAGGTCTGTCCTTCGGCTTGCCGGAAGCAGGCAAAGCGGCATACCCCTTTCCACCACGTTGCGGAAAGCAGCCGCCGCGTATCGCCACGAGTAGGGTTCGAGGCTATCTGCCACGCGCTGCCGTGTTCACGCTCATAAATTTCATGACTGTACTTTCCAAAACGCATAGTAACATTATTGATCGCCGTCCTATTCGTTTTCTAATATTCTCTGAAGCCAGCAGCAGCCAGCTATAAAGTGCCCAGGATTAAGTTTATCGTCGCCTCCGGCAGTAGGCGCGAGCATGAAATGCATTTTACGAAATCCAATAAATTTTCAAGACGTTGGCTTTTTGAATGACATGCGTTCATTTGTTCGATGAGTCAAACGAGAGCGGATTCACCGTAATCAATGGAGAATACCGAAGTAATCTGCGATTCACTGACGACATTTCTTTCCCAAGTCACTCACGAGATGAAGAGCACGTCATGAAAATTGAGCAAGGAAGAGCAGAATGGTGGTTTTAAAAATTAACATGCAGGAAACCACAGTAATCTTCAAAAGTTACCCCAGAGGCTTCTGAGGCCCTTACAGCGTGCTTCCATTCGCAAGAGAACAGCATTTCACAATTATCATGCAAGTGATAAGGGAATACGTCTACTTAGGGCAGGTAGTGGCCGCTGACCCGGATCATAAGAGGTAAATTACTAGAATAAGATTGGGGTGGAGCGCATATGGCAGGTTCTCTCAGATCGTGAACGCCAGTTTACCAATATCGCTCAAGAGATAAGTATACAAAAGCGGTGTCTAACCAGTACTAGCCTATGGGGCAGCAACGTGGAGGCTAACGAAAAGTGTTCAGCTTAAAGTTAAGGACAAGGCAGAGAGATATGGAAAGAAATATTATAGGTGTACCGTTAAAAGACTGAAAGCGGGCGGAGTGGATGAGTGAAAAGACCTGGTCATTGACATCCTAATCGAAAGCACGACCAAACAATGGCCTCTGGCAGGTCATTTATTGCGAAGGTAAGATAACCGCTGCTTAAGGGTAACGGAGTGGATTCCAAGAGAATTTAAGATTAGCAGGGAGCAGCAGAGTGTTACCTGGGAGGATGAGATAAGAAGCTTGCGGGTGTACGGTGGCTGCAGCTAGCAAAGGAAAGGTTCAATTAGAGATACATTAGAGAGGTTTTTGCCCTGCAGCAGGCGTAGTCGGAAAGATATTTGTTTTACAGGCACGCCTATGAATCTATGATGTGTACTGTTTAGCGACGCTAAGAACCCTTTTATTTACAGACGCACCACCTCTGTTCGTTTAGTAGTGCTAAACTCCAGTGCGAACATGCAAAACTTTGTACATTTGAGCCACTTGCACTAGTCTCGGCACCGAGTTTTCTGAGGTATACGGAGAGCAAATGAGCATAACACACGCAGTGGTGCTCGAGGCCGCCGACAATGTGATCATTTTAGTTGCCCTAGAGGCTTCGAAGGCGCGCACCCCACGCATCCATTCGCTAAGGTAAGCATGCGGGCTAGCTCAACATACACCAAAAATGACGCTCAGGAAAAGTTTACACACGAGCGCTGGTTCTTCCATTCATGGCACACCGGTTCATTTTGTGTGCGCCAAGCCGCATACTCTTGGCGCAGAAAGTTTCAGAAAGTTTTTTTTCTTAAATCTACAGCTTCAAAATTCGACCTCAGGGTGGCCATGGTATCCGGACGACGTTCGATTCAGCTTGCCAGGAACTGCAGCAAAAACATTTCATGCTTTAGAAAACTTCATGCATTGAGTCATCCAAACGTTCAAGCCAGACGTGCACAAACGGCAAGGCAGTGGATTTTAATGGTGCAAAGGCAGCGTAGCCAAAGAACGCCAATATTGATGTGCTTTTTGTCAACCTGAGGTGGGTGCAAGGAAAATTTCCTGAAGTTTTTCACCCTAAAGAATCCTTAAACCAATAATTTCGAACGGAAGCTATGTTTTCTTTGTAGTTATCACCAAAGTAGTATGTTTAAATATGGAATGGGTGAGAAATTGGAAGCTCCGATCATTACGGTGACGCCATTATGATTATTCAGTTGTTAAACTTTGATACTTAAACTTTAAACTTAAACTTTAAAACTTTGATAGTGCCACCGTTCTGCTCTCTCTGGGTAACTCATTCTTTAAAATTTGAACGGTATTAGAAGAATCGTTAGACGAGGTATATAAGTAACTCTAGTTTTCAAGTGTACGGCGGATTTATGATCATCATCGTCGTAGCCGGTCTACGCCCACTGCAGGGCAACGGCCATAAAGTTTCAATGGATACCGAGCCATTGCGGCATAGCGGGAAACGAGCGTGCTGACGCCGAGGCTCGGATGGCACATAGTGATGGTGCTTTCATTGAGATAGCCTTTTCTAGATCAAACATTGGAGCCTTGTTGGCGCATTTAATGCAAGCGGCAATGCAGTCGCACTGGCATGATTCGAGTCATCAACAGGACCGCGTCTGTAAGCTTGACGCTGGCTCACGATTACATTTGCCATCTATGGTGGTGCGACGTCATGGGACTTTACTCCACCGGCTACGGCTTGGCGTTGCCTACACCAAACACTATCTTCACAAGATCGGCATCGAAAGTAACCCAAATCGCGCACAGTGCCACACTCCAGAGACTATTGGACACCTTCTTTGCGAGTGCCCGAACTATACTGCTGAAAGAACAACATTGGAGGCGGCCGTGAAACGACTGGACTCTCGCCCTCTCTCTGAGGAAACTCTTCTGGGCGCCAGGACGAGACGTTCTGATTGGTGCCGTGTGACAAAGGCCCTGCTCAACTTTTTGTGTGAAACAGGCCTGGATACTCGTCTGTGACCGCCTGTGCACAACCTACATGGTTAATGACATGTGTCGGTGTTTGTGTTGCTGACACCAGTTTTATGAGTTTTATGTGCGTCTACTAACCGCGATGCGAGTGCCAGCCAGTGTGGTGTGTGTGGTGTGTGTGTGTGTAGACATCACCCGTGAAACTCATTGTATTATGCCATCATCAGCCTTCATTCGCACTTTCCCTTTCCTCCTCTTCCCTTTCCCCTGTGTGGAGTAGCAGGCCAGGGCCATGTTACCACCGGCCGACCTCTCCACCTTTTCCCTCATTAAAATTCTTTTCTCTCTCTCTTCAATTAACCCTGTCCTTCGCCAGGTGTGGCCGCCGTATCTCGGCAGAGTTCTTAATTCTATCCAGCCACCTAACTTTCTTCCGCCCCTGCTACGCGCGCCTTCTCTTGGAAACACAGTTGGAATTATCTTGAATTCTCATTGCCTGCCCTACCAAAGCGGCTGATTACTTGGAGCCTAAATGCTGAAGAAAAAAAAACTGTTCGTTATCTGTATGATTTTTATACAAAAGACGGCACTTCTTGCAACGAAGTGGCGTAGGCTGAAAGCTTTCCAGTGCTCGCTAGCAGCTGTCCGAAATACCTTATAACATTTTTCTGGGCACAAGAATATCGCCCGACAGCTACACAAAGGCGACTTATTAAAGTTTCACAGTAATCAACACAAAGACCATACCCTCTAAGCTGCAGTACATTCCGCTAAATACCGACCAGCTGTTCACCTGCCACCATGTTTTATTATTATTTCCCACAAATTGTGAGAGGGGTGTCGGATATTTTTTTTTTCATTTGCCCATTTCTTCCTGATCGACCCCCCCCCCCACCACCCCCCCGGAGTATTTAGATTCCGAGAAGGTCACATGATATGAACTTTCCCTCTATTTTGCCGACACCTGTTTCCCCTGCGGTTCGCCGATAGGGCCACCGAGTTTCTGTGAGCACGTATCCCTGTCTTGTCAGTAACAACAACAGTTGTGACGCCCAGGAACGTCTCTCTCATCTACCCGTGCGGCGGTCGTCCATGTTGTCCCCTGGTAGAGGTGCACATACCAAGAGCGCGCGATATGTTGCGTTGAAAAGTCCCACAGGAGGAACGCATAAGACTTAAGTTCGACACTCAGTCGTGAAATTTTGAGTTAACAGTTAATACAATTACAATTAACGAAGGAATTTCTCGGACCAAATAATGTAATCACGAAAAGAATCGCACACTGGTTTGGGCCATAGCCTTTGGCGCTTCCCTTAAGTGAGGAGATAACCGGAACAGAAATAGGAAGCCTTAAGCGGGTGAGAGGGAAGAGAAGAAATTTATCAAGTGATTCAGCTTCACCACATGACTCGCAAAGGTTCGACATAGAGAACTATTATCGGCGCACGTCAAGATTTAAACCTGTTATTGCGCAGCGCAAAACGGTCACGGACACCTGGCATTGTCTTTAACTGCATAAACGAATGCTCCAACGGAAGTTGTCGTTGTAAGCATTTCAAAATATGGCACATACCAACAACGGCGGGGGATCGGCCAAGAACAGGGAGGAGGTTGATGATGATGATGATGCCCTCAGGCTTAATGGAGGTTACGCCAAAGGCTGAACATGCAGGCCTCTTTCTCTTCGTATTCGTCTACGCATGCAGCGTGGATCGCATGCATCCACTGACCTCGCCACCTCCTGATTGCCTCATTTGCGTAATAAAAGAGTGGGTCTCGAAAATATTTAGATCACTCCGCTTTTTTAGGTATACTTGAACCTCTCAATTTGCGTTCTTCGTCATGGAGTTTATAATTCAAGAATCTATCTGAATTTGGCACTATGCGTACCAATTCATGAGCGCGCACTGTTCTTGATAAAAATCATCATCAGTGCGAGAACCACACCTGCTTCCGGGCGACATATTGGATAACCTCGGTGTCCGATCTCCCAGAACTTCGAACCGCTGCGGCCTGCTGAGCTGCTTACAGGCATCGGATTCCCAAGTGTTGAAAGGTAAGCATGCGCGATCAGAACTGTGAGCGAGGCGTTTGTATTGCGAACAACGTCCGGCCAACCCATACGTTTTGTCCGTAGGACAATCTATGTGCTCCGTAACCCTACCGCTAGCGTTCAGCCATGTTCAACTCGGATAGTAAATGCACAGTAATTTGTCCGATAAGAGTTGTGTGCGCGCCAGTCAGGCATGTTGTAACCAATAACTCTCGGTTTCGTCAACCGGTCAACGAAAACGTTCTTCGTGGATTTCTAGGAGCAGCAAGCTGTCAAATGCGCCAGCGTCAGCTCTCATAAGTCTTCTAGCGGCCACATCCCTTGGGTGTGTCTGATTGGCCGGTCATGCAAGGTTTTTGCAAGATTCTTCGCGCACCATTAGCTTTCAGTGTTGCCGGACTTATCCCTCCTCGATATGGCCAGAGATCTCACACGATACGGATGGAGCAGGTGCTAGCAGACGCCTTTCTGGACCGTCTCTTAAATCGCTTTAGGCGCGACAATAATTCCTTTCCGCAACGGCTAAATTGCGGTCTAGCAGTTACCCGTGTTAACTAGGCAATGCAAACAGCTACGACGAGGCAGAGGGTGGACTAATGCAGCGCAAACTTTCGAGTGGGTTTAAGATGGAAACATTAAAGTTTAGTATCAGCAGAGGCTGGTGAATAACGATTAGAAAAAGGAAGGCACAATGCGTAATCGATTTATACGACAGAAACAGCAGTACCTGCTTCGTAGAAGTCATTCACTGCGGGAAAGGGAAGGTCTAAAATGGAGATATGAGAATGCGCCTGGGACTAAATGGAGCAAAGTTGAGCATGCCTTATTTTCAAGATATCTATACGAACAGCGTAGTTAACAGGACACAACGAAGAGGGACACATACACACATAGCGCTGTTACTGCGCTGTTCCTACAGATATGCGTTACAACCTAGCCCGCGACATCACTTTTGTGAACCTAACTATATGTGGGGTAGTTTTGTTTCATTTTCCGGATCTTATTAACGAATTCTATTTACGGTCCATTTAGTATCAACCCATGTGAAACTATATTAAGTTGACAGAACAAGAGCTACCAGAGGACCTAACGAAGTGAAATAGCAAGATCTTGACATGAGGGTTTGGTTCCAGGAAGCGGAGACGAGTTTTTGGTTTGAGGTTAAAGTTTGTAGGTTTGTTTGGCGTGTTTGCTTTTTCGGAGTCGCGGCAGGTTAATAAACATTTTGAGTGCGTGAGCGGGGTACATTTTTATAACACACTTTTTATCTTTTAATAGCTTTTTCTTTGTTCAGAACAAGCGAATAAAAAAAAAAAGATGACACTGGTTTGTCACCAAAGCGTTAGCAAGCCTCCACGGAGGTTTAGTGGTTAGGGTGCTCGGCTGGTTATCCGAAAGACTCAAGTTCGATCCCGGCGGCGGCAGTTTATTTTCTATGGAGGCGAAATTCTAGAGGCCCGGGTACTGTGCGATGTCCGTGCGCGTTAAAGAACCCCAGGCGGCCGAAATTTCCGGAGCCCTTCACTAAGGCGTCTCTCATAGACTGAGTCTCTTTGGGATGTTAATCCCCATGAACTAAACCATAAGCCAAACTAAAGCATTAGCACATTCCTCCTGATCGCACCAAAGCAGTCGATCACTCTTAATGGTCATCACCATTCTCTGCAGCACCATCCCGTGTGTCCGCGAGGGTTTCAACGAAACACCACCGGTCATTCAAGCACATCGGAAGCTTCCAGCAAATCACACCAGGCCGTAAAAGAAGAGTGAGTAAGCAAAATAACTGCAGTGCTTACCAAAAGAGTTCAAAGCGTCTAAGTGGCAGATTTTGACGGGGTAATTCAGTGTCGTCCGTCACAAGATTAACTGCTCTACCCTATAGATTATCCTTTTGAAGCGTTGTCCGCAATATGCAACAAATGCGCAGCTTCTTCTTGGAGTGTGCTCCAGCTAGCACCGATTCCTTTGTTGAAAGCGAATTCCGTAGACATGTTATTGCAACTGGGGTGCCTTTTCGATTGAGATAGCCACTGTAGTGAATATTTCCCAGAACACTAAGCTGACCAGCACGTCTTTGGACTCTGGAGAGATTTTGTCACCGATACAATCATTTTTGTTGCGAAAGCAACACTACAGAAGTCGCCAAGCCATTTCGCGGAACTGAGGAAAGGCGATACTGCGCGTGCGCGAGGAGCAGTGACGTCACTGCACACAGCTGGCGCGCCGCCGCCGTCGCTGTGCGGGTGACTCAGAGGTGGCTCCGACGCGCTCGGCAGTTGCGCATGCACAGTAGCGGCGCATAGCTAGCGTGTCGGGGCCGCCGCCCCTGCCGCGCGCTCTCAATCCCCCCCCCCCCTCTTTCTTCGTTGCTTTCGCAATCTGCTAGGCTTAACCAGAGCTAAACCACTGTCAATATATTTTTTTTCTGCAATTTCTAGCATGAAGACCATCTTCAAAAAAAATGTGAACCCCTTATCTCTCACGTACTCGTCTAACTATGGTGTTTTGCTGTGGCGATTTGCAGCCATTGGGACTCTTTGCACGCTGTTTTTTACCTGGATAAAAACTTACTTTGTGCTTTAAAGTGCAAATAGGCTGTCACTTGGGGCTCCAGTTTCTAGACCTCAACCTCATGCTCGGAGAAACGTGTGTACGCTGGTGCTACCGCGCTAGAGCCAAAAAAGATGTTATCCTTTTGCTTCGGCCCAATGACAAACTGTTAAGAAGGCTATTGCGGCCCCTTCTCTAGAATCCGCACTCGTGAAGTGATGCACTCACATGATGCAAGAGAGCTTTCGGGGCGAGGTAGCCAGACTGCGCAATGCAGGGTTCCCTGCCTATGTGTTGACATGTGTGACCGAGGCACTGCTACAGAAATTTAAGGGAAGGGAAAAGAAAACACGGAGACCAGGAAGACTCGGGAACGCCAAAAAAGTTGCTATTCCATACATCCACAAGGTGTCCCACAACCTAAAATGGTAAAAAGGATAGGCAACAAGTACGGTGTCCCGATGGTTTCTCTCGGTGTCGTGTAACTTGGCCCAGATGTGCCCTAAGGTCAGCAGTAGTGGCCCTGCAACATCTGGCTCTAGAGAAGAAGCACGCCAAGCCCTTTTTTGTTCGATGTGCCAGGGGTGTGGTCTCTGAGATGCCCCTTTCTTGTGGCAAAGTGTACGTTGGCCATACTGAGCGTTCTGTTAATGAACGTGACAGGAAACATGAAAGAACGTTTGGAAACGCATTAGACTCAAGCACCAATCGACCCGCCCACTGCCCTTCTTGAAAGGGTCAAAACGATCAGAACTATGAGCCACAGCTTGACAAGATAAAAATGCTGACGAGGGGGAAAGATAGATTAGCTCGGGAAATATCGGAAGCCTTTTTTTATGATTGCAAGAGGCCATATGTGTCAGCACCACCTCTGTCTCCCTGCATACCAGCGAATTCACAGTGCTTAGAAATGGGGGAAGAAATGCAGTACCATGTCCTTAATATACTTTGATGTATTTGCTGTCATATTGAGTAGAATAGACAAAGAAAAAAAGTGCGACCTCACTTTCCTCTCCCCCCTGTTTCTCCTTTCCAGTTTTCCTGGCCGTTTGTTCTGTGGCCAGTTATAGATGGGCTTTTGCTAACTGCTGTCTTTCTTGCATGTGAAACAAAAATACGTGTCAGTAAACATTGTTGGAGTCAGCGCCAGTCATGTCTTTCTGTGTATTCGTCTTAAATGTAGCGCTATCTAAATTTTAAGAAAAGAAAATGCATCACCAACTAGGCCCGCAACGTGTTTTATTAATATACTTGAGGCTTGCAGAGTACTGTTTTGCAGAAAATTATTTCCTTTTTTCGAAGCTTTTATCCCTGAAATAATAAAGGCACTGAGTACACCTCAGTGATATGCAACCGCATATCAACGGTGGGTACAGATCTCTGGTTCTAGCTGACTAATCCGGTACTCTGCTGCCTATACGGCTCCTTACTCATCCGACCGAAAATGGCGCAACAGTAGCGATCACTCCTACACGATCGTGCGTCTCTTTGCCTTGCGTCACGTCGCCCAGCTGCTGTTTCTGTGCCACGTCACCGGCTTCGTGTGGTTCCTTGACACGAAAGAAAGTCTCTCGATGCGCGCGAAACATTATCGCGTCTGTGTAAAAAAGTGCGGGCTAGCATGCTTAAAGGGAGACTAAAGCACTTTTTTTGAAAATCTGGCTGGCAGCGGCATCCTATAGTTTTCATGCTGCATACTGGAATATCCCATCCAAATAAGGCAAAAACAAGCGCGAATTGCGTTCTTTAGCCGAAATATGCGGCCTGTGCCGCGGTGCACGCCGCGCGGCGCGCCGCCGCCCGTGATTGGTCAAGAGAGGTCGTGACGTCACTTTGAGGACTGGAGAAGCTGCCGATGCGGATCCGGCGCTGCGTTGAGTGCAGATCGCAGCTTTCCATGTCGTTGTAAAAGCGGATACGGCGACTATTTTTTTTTTACTGACCTCCGAAGAAAAGGATACTACAGTTTGCTCATTCCACGTATCGCCTGAAACCAAAAAAGACGCAAGCAAAAAATTCTACGGCTAGCACAAGCATACGCCAGCGTCAAAGACGCGATGCAGACCATGCGTAAAAGGTGCCAGCACAACCTCGGCTCGTATTCTCGGAAAGGAAGTGGTGCGAACAATACTCAAGTCAAATACCCCCACCGGACGCCTCCTGGCTCGCCCGGAAGAGCGTCATCCTAAAGAAAAGGACCAAAGCACTGTGTACAAAAAATCCTGTTCTCAGTACCCGGCGTAGCAGGTTGGGGCAAGAAAGTATTTCAAGGAAACGATGAAGGAGCACAAAGTTGGCGTCAAAATTAGCGAAGCGCAGTGGCCAAGCACTGCGAGGCATGTGACCACAAGATAGTGACGCAATCATAGTGCGCTGGAAAACAAGCCAAATACGCGCACAAGGCTGCTGCTTCACTCATGGCGCGTTCAGCATATGCCAGAAAATATTAATCGCTGCCTCGGAAACATTCTCCCTTCCTAGATTTGCAGTTTAGGTTCAGTGAAGTAGTTGCCAACTATATATGTGTTTAAAAGCCAAGCTAGCTGCAACTCGCCCGCTGCCACAACTTTATGAAGAAACCGAGTAAGGTTGCGGTGTTTTCTTGCAAAAACTCGGTTGGCATTCATTTCTCTCATAAATTTGCATCCGAAATAAATGTCGAACGCTTTCATTTTAATTGCTGAGCTACGATTCAACGAGATGCCGCATATGAAAAGCTTCGATGATTGCTTGCTTTGCTTTATTGTGCTTTGCTCTGCTTGCTTGCTTGCTTTGACACGTCGAACCGAGTATAAAATCTCTAACCGAGCCTAGCTGAGCACGTCTCAGGTGGTCTGGCCGCACCTAAGCTGAGGATAGCGACACATGCTTGAGCCTCTATAAGGTTTCCTCATGGGCTAAGTGAGCATGTTTCTACTTTTAAAAGAGGCGCTTCTTCGGAATGGTGACACGCCTCTCATGCGCACGAAAATCGAAGGAACTGCGTCATGGTTCAGCCGCGCCTTTTCGACAGAAATCTCCAGAGGTCACATTAGGGACAAGCTCTGCATGTAGCCGCTCTTACGAAAATGCTTCGAGCAGAGTAGGCTTGCTTTGGTCAGCTTGAATTCTTCGTCACAGCAGCGAGCGCTTGCGCTGCGAACTTTTGATCTTGCTAAAAACAGTGGAAGACGACACAGTCTCGGCCGTATTTGTTCATTGACACGAACGCAGAGTAGTACCTCGTGTTGAATCTGATTCTCAAGGTCGGCTGACAGGCTTTGTACGTGACAACGCACGCAACACGAGAAACAACGCGCGCTGAAAGCTCGCTCGGGTGCGCCGAGGTATCCCCGGCTTCTCAACGTGACGTAACGTTGGCCGACATGAACGAGGTTTCCTTCTCCGCTGTTCTCCTCTCCTACGCTTGCGCGGGGCGCGGGAGATTTGAACATCGCGTTTTTAATTGGTAATTGCGCCAGTGTTTTAGCCAAAATCGAAAAAATAATTTCAGAGACGTGATCAGCAATGACACTACTTCAAAACCCTAAAAAATTAGCCGATTCGAAAACCGCCTCAGTATCCCTTTAAACGTTACCTAACGTAACGGCGACCCCTACTGGTCTCCTTGGTAACGGTCATACAGGAGCAGTAAATTACGATGAAACCTAACGTCCAGCAAACAGCCTTTACAAGACAACTTCGATCAGTGCTGTTTGCTATGCCATTTCGCGCTGTCCCGCCGTCTGGTGCTTAATGATGATCGCCATTTCATTGCACCAATGGCAGCTTGGTTAATGCGCGTCACGTTAGCCCTTGCGTTTAGTCTAGGCAGGCCGGCGTCAGAGACCCGTGTTTCTAAGCAGTTCGCGCGGCCACAACGCCAGGTTAGAGTCCGAGGGCAGGGTAAAGGTTGCACACGCGAAAAAATTCGCGAGCACCCACGGCTACCTGGAGTGAAACCCCGCGCATTACCCATACGAGGAATTTGCTAAACTCGCTGTGCTACCCCTGCGGTCGGCAATGGCTTCGCCGGAGACGCTTATACCCATGCTCCACAAGACGGAGACACAAAGAAGTTCTAAATCTTAGTCTGCCCTCTCAAGCTTTCAACTAAAGTGTTTTCATAGCCGCTCCATAAACTTTACCGTGTTCTCTGAGACTTGCCGTTAACTGGTGAGCGCGCATCTTAATCAAGCCAACTTTCTTTCATTTTTATAGTCGTAGCTGGTAAACAACAACGCGCCAATGCTTGCAATGGGTCACGACTGACCAATAAGCCTTTTTCTTGCACTTACTTACTCTGATCCGTGAATCGGTACCGTATGGTAATGCAACATTCCCAGTAATGGTGATCAGATGCATCTTCCTATGCCAACGAGTGCCTTCTATAATGGGTCATTTGTGTTGAGGCCAATGGCCGCCTACACGACAGGAATGAAGCGCATGGACCTTGCAGTACGCTCTTCATTTTGCAGGGTTTGTTAGCCATCACTGACACATGGCGCCAGGCTGAACAGGTCTCAGTTTGTCAATATACGCTGGAACGACGTAAAAGCACAAGTGTCATTTGATTTATTCAGAGGCCGAGTATGCTGAAATATGTCACTAGGTCGAGTATCGCAAAACACTAAAGGAACGCCCATACCCAAGAACATGGATCCTAACCTGCTCAAAGCACGCAGTGAGGCAAGGGCTGAATACCTACATAAGTCATTAGCACCCCAAGCAACGAAGGTATACGTGGACGCAGCCACATAGACCAGAACAGCGGGTCAACACAACAGCAATGCGGTAACAACGGTGATTGACTCGAACCTACGCTAGATCACCAGCGCATCACTACAAGACTGTACGATAGTCGAGGCTGAGGAAGCGGCTGTCGCTCTAGCGGCAGCGGAGGGCTACCGATCTAAACGGTCTCTAACCATCCTTACAGACTCACAAACAACATGCCGCAACTGCCTACGCGGCAGAATAGGGCACAGAGCGCTCCGCATACTCCGCTCTGGGGCCACATAACACAACGACAACCAAACGAAGAACCAATCAGGCATACGATAATAAGGACGCCGGGACACGCGGGAGTAACAGGGAACCAACAGGCGGACAGGATAGCTCGAGGGTACACTTACTTATTACCGAGCATCCAAAGTAGGCGACCTCGAGGGGAACGAACCTGTAGCCCCAGATTATTCGTCGATACTAAACTAATACAAGGGCTGCAGAAATCGGTATCCACCACCACACAACTCCCTTAGCTGTAGGCTCGTGCCCGAGCCTGCACGTACTCAACAAACTGTATCCCACACAATACACTTACAAGTGCCCTTGATGCAAGAAACCACCCACGCTGTACCACGTAATGTGCGCATGCCAGAGGATCAGTGTGGTACCCGTTATAACAAACCCGAGTGCGGAGCAATGGGAGGGAGTGCTGTGCAGCGTTCGCCGAATCGACAAAGAAGGTCTTCTTCTTCTAGCAAAACTGGCACCAGCTTCCAGCGGAGCCCTGGACTAGGGGCAACCGACCTTTGTACACGTAGATGGCCGAAGCCATCTGAAAGCCGCAGACGAAAAGCAAACCTAGACCTTAATAAAGTTTTCCACTCACTCACTCAGTAGGTCCTCCAAAGGAATTTACAATGCGCGCTGCGTGCCTCTGGGTAACCAAACCAGCTGCTCTGGCGAGAACAGAGCCTACTTCCGGAGTAAACATAATGGGAGCTGCCTAAGGACCCTGTATCGAACACCACCAATACAATCAGGCACAAGAGACGAGGAAACATACGA
This sequence comes from Amblyomma mixtum, assembly GCF_055824585.1. Classification (NCBI taxonomy): domain Eukaryota; kingdom Metazoa; phylum Arthropoda; class Arachnida; order Ixodida; family Ixodidae; genus Amblyomma; species Amblyomma mixtum. The sequence goes on along the minus strand of NC_143021.1, from coordinate 25,975,026 downwards.
ACACACGCCTGTATTCCTCGTCACTTGTGCCGGTTGGCGTTGCCGCTGATCGATACAGAATTATTAACCAACTACCCCCCGAAAATGTTCTTACTCAAGGATTTTTTTGATAAACCATACTTCTCCCAAAAAAAACTTTCTTTTAGCAGAAAAGAACTGCGAAAACATCTTGATGTACACCCTGGGTGTCCTGACCCCGCATACTCACAACAACAATATATTAATTTCTAGCGACGCACCTATTCTCTCGCACCTTAGCTCTAGAGGCAGCCATCTATGCATCAGTAACTGCGAGCACACGCGGAGTGGCCACGACTCCGCTTGTAAATCCTTCATTACAGGTGCTCCGTACTCAACGCTCTGCCAGTCTAGTTCTGCTCAGTGGAACAGGATATGACAAGCACGGAAAAGAAAAAGCAGCGCCAAGCATATAACCTCAGAAAGAGAAGGTTTCAGGCGTTGGCTCTACTGTACTTCATTTCTGGCATCACATGTTTCGTGCTTCTAACGTGTCGCCGTGAAGTAGTATGGAGTGCAGTATGATGTACTTTTCTGCAGGCTATTATGCATTTCCACTGAAGTAGCGATGGGCGCTGTTGATAGCTGATTCTGAAAGGATAAACTAAACCACTTTCTAACTTTTTTCCAGAGCTGTGTAACAGATGTCTGTCCGTCTTTATTAGGAAACACAAACGGCATATGGCTGGCTCATACAGTTCCGCACCATTGTGTTCGTTGTAGGCTCTGGCTGTGCCATACTCTGCCGCCGAGACGTTATGTCTTCTGGACCAGGTGCTCCCGACAAGGAACGTGGCCTTTCGAAGCCAGACGGAGAGATGTCTAAGATGTCCACTCGTAAGAGACGCAGGCCCAGCGCGACAGCCGCCGCAGAGCAAAAGAACCAATCTCACCCTCCGCAAGGTACCGAGGAGGCAGTCAAAAAGGGATCTTCCATTAAGAGGCCTCGCAGGCCGTCAACTAGTACTGATGACAACCGCAGTCGACGCGTATTAACTGGCAGCTCCACCAGCCGCCTTAAGGGTGCAACCATCAAAGTGGAAACAGCAAAGCCAACCTCAGATAACCCCGCTTCGAAGCCTGCAAAGCCAAGCGATGCTGAGAGGCGTAAAGCGCCGCATCCTGAACGTGTCGCAGAGAATCAGCCATCGTAGCAAGCTCGGGACAAAGCTTCATATCTCAAGCACTCGCGGCAAAAAACCAGCGAAGTGGCCTTCGGCGTGCAAGAGGCTCCCTCGGGTGGTGAAACAAAGCAGGGGGACGTAATCGTCACGCTGACCTCCACCCAACCTCCTGGCGCTCATCCCACGATGTCTACCAAAAAAGACGCGGCCGAGACTTGCCTGGCTTACCCGGAGAGCGCAGATGTCCCACCAGGCGACCCGACACCCGCCGGCCTAGTGCCGGATATTGCACCTGCCGAGGACGCGGCCCCTCGCACCAACGGTTCTAAGGCGATTCCAAGGAAGAGCACCATTTTGAGTCCCAATTGGCTGGACCTGAAGAACTTTAGTTTGGTCGACAGGGTAAGTTGCCGATTTGAACACTTCAGGCGGCCGTGTCTTCTAATATCGGGGGATGGTAAGAATTGAGCTGCATCTGATTTTACAAGGTCAGCGCTCTGATGCAACGGACGACAAGTAGATGGTGTCGCACACTGACGCCAACAATAACTTTGTTTCACTTCTGAGCAGGGCGCTTTAGGATAAACATTTGGAGGAGAGCGCTACTTCCAGCAGGAGACAATTCGCCATGTAGCGTTTGGTTCAGGGCGGGAAAGGAAATGAAACGCAAGCAGAGAAACTTAGGGGCCTTCTCAGCCATATTGTTAAAAAAATATTATATCGTTTAGATTGCCAGCTATGGTGTCTATAAGGAGTGCCTAATGTTCTTGCAATTTTCGGGCCCAAACATGGCTTGGAAACTGCTGCATTGGCTCTATTTGGTATGCAAGAATTATAGCCTTCAAATATGATAGAGTACCTTCTATTTTATTATCACGTGAAGTGTGACTAACTCAACTTGCTAATCGACTTGATTTCACCCACTAATCCCCTTAATTAAATATGGGAGTGGCCCTGCCAAAGTTTTTAGTGTCCTTAGGAATTCTTGAGGGTGGGAGACTAAAATTTTGGGGTCCTCACGTCTTCAACTTTGGCGGTGCTCTACCATAGATGTATTGGTGGTCACGATGTGTTCATGGCGTCACGACCTTTTCAATGGCATTCATGATCGCGGGGAGGCCTCGTACGAGTCTTGGCGCAGTGGCGCAGCGGTTAAGCGCCACTGTCGAGGATGGTGGCTACATCAAACGCGGCCACCGGTTGGGCTTGTGCAACCCAGTTTGCTCATTCGGAGCGCGCGTAGGGCTCATGCGCAGCGCCACGATGGGCCCGTTGGAATTGCATCGAGTGTTGCAACGGTGCGTGGTCTGCTCACAGCTCAAGATCACGTGACCTCTTTCCACCAATGAGAGAATTTGTTTCAAAGTACGCATGTTCTTCTGAGAGGGCTTACTAAACTCTTTCGCATTTATAACTATTATCACTTGTGCAACGCTTTACTGTTACATCTTTCATTCATTTTGGCATCAAATCTGTCTGCCTTCACTGAACATTTCAGACTTAAAAGTAATACGTTCATTTGTAACACCGTGAAAGTCAAAATACCACTGATATCTTAGGCCGAAGCTACCTAAATTATTTTTAGCCCTGCAAAAACACTGTCTTGAATTTGTGTTTCACCCTTTGCAAGATTTTCTTTACCCTATCAGGACACTGGAATGCTAGAAAGGGCCCATTAACAGACTCTCATATTTAATGACATAACTCTGCAATTCCGGGTCGAGTAATACAAAGCTCCTCTTCGTCTTCAGGTGAAAAGTCCTCGCGAGACCTTGGCCAGCAGCGTAGGAGTGCTCCTGAAAAGGGAGATTCTCATCAGCCTCGTTGCTATAGCGACCATGCTATTTTTCTTAGGTACCCTCTTCTTCCTAATCCCCACGACGACGCCGAGATTAAAAAGCGGCTTCTGCGTTACAGACGACTGCTTTTCACACGCAAGCCTTCTCGAAGAGACTCGAAGCACAAAGTTTGACCCCTGCCACGACTTCAGTGCCCACGTCTGCTCAAACTGGTCACCGCCCAGACAACGAGAAGAAATCAGAGATTTTGACACGTCCGCTATGGTAGACATGGTCTACTCATGGCTCCTGGACCTGAGCATCACTCTGCAGGAAGGATCCAAGGCATTTCCCGTGGCCAACAAGGCACTGGCTATGCTACAGTCTTGCATGAGCAACTCCTCCACGTATGGAACAAACCTGAAGAATTTCCGCCAATTTTTGAACGATCTCAGCCTGCCTTGGCCGAATCCACCAAAACAAGATACCGACGCGCTTGGCGTGCTTGTAAATCTGGCCTACAATTGGCAGGCTCCGTTCTGGTTCAAGGTGAGGGTGTCTTTGATGTATAAAGGTGTATTCAAAGGCAGGCGCAGCATTATTTTGACGCCGTCTCCTCTGATTACCCTCTACCGCCAGCAGCACCGCGCTGTCATAAGAGACGGAAAAGACGCCTACGTCAAGTACTGGATGGACTTCTACGTGGCCCTCTTTGGTGACGCCAAATCAGCTCACAAAAAACGGGCGCTTCAGACAGCCGAAATGGAGGGCGACATTATTGAGGCCATCAATGAGGCGCTACAAGCATCGCCAAAACATTCGGCCGTGTTCCTCATAGGAGATCTCGAACTGTACACAAACCACATAAGTTCCCACCGATGGTTGCAACAAATTCAGGGCGGTACCGCCTTGAACCCTGAACTCACCTATCAGGACATTGTTGTTACGACCAATGTACTTTTTCTGCAGACCGTGAGCAACCTGTTCAAGAGATACACCAACGATGAGATCGTGGATTTCCTAGGGTGGCAATTTGCCCAGCACTATGCCCCTGTGTCAGACAGCAGCCTTCTGGTTTCGCGTTACGGCGACCACAGGACAGCCAAAAGCTTGCGACCCGCCTTCTGCGGATTCCACATCGAGGTGCCCTATAGGGTTCTCCTTCTATCCCTGCGCTTTGCGTCGCGGCTAACGCACAACGACAAGGAACTGGTTGACGCCGGCTTCGACCGCCTTGTATCGACGGCAGTGCACTTGCTCAACGATTCGATTTGGTTGGACTCAGAGAGTAGATCCTTGGCCACTGACAAACTGCGCGCTGCCAGTTTGCGGCTGTGGCCTCCGGCCAAATTTCTCAACGACTCAAAGCTGGAGGAGCTATTTCGAGGGTTTCCTGAAAAACAAGAGTCGTTTGGCGAATACTTCATCAACTCGCGCCGGAGCTTTCGAACAATCAAGAGAACGCCGGAGTTTGACACAGTGCTTGAGATGCCGGAGAACTATGGCCTGCCGTATTTCGAGTACGATTACGTGGAAAACACCGTAGGTGTCGCGATCGGTGCGGTGGCTAGCCCGCTATTTTACAGCAAAGGCACTCTGGCAATGTTCTATGGCGGATTTGGCTTTTCGCTCGCCTTAGAATTGGTCAAGGCTCTCGACCAGGAGGGACTCCAATGGCACCCAGATGGACGGCTGGTCGACTCGTTCCTCAGCGCAAGCTCGCAGGCTGTTTTCGAAGCCAAAAATAGGTGCTTTAACAACAGCGAGCTGGCCGACAGCAGGAGTGTGTTTCCAGAAATACCGGCGCTGCAGATAGCCCACTCTGCCTTCCTCGACGCAGCCAGCGAAGCCGGGAACACAACGCAGATAAGCAGCGAGCTTAACGAAGAGAAGGTATTTTTTATGACCATCTGCCACATGACATGCACCCGGCAGGACGTGAAGAACCCCTTCTCGATTGACTGCAACAAACTTGTGCGCCACTCAGCGGCTTTCGCAAAGGCATTCCGCTGCCCGGAAGGATCACGGATGAACCCGAGTAATAAGTGCACCTTTTTCGACTGATACGAAAATTTTTTGCGATGCTAGAATTTTTTAAGCTTTACGACGGTACTGTGAGTTTCTGTGCACACCAACTAGCATTGACTAGCATGTGTAATGTTGCGTAATCTATAAGCAATGTCTTGTGCAATTTATAAGGAAGTGGTGAGAACTTTGGAAAACTGCAGTGATTTTCATCTGTTTTGTTTGTATTTTTATTCACCTTATGTGACGTTGTCTCATAGGCGTTTTCACATTTTTACGATAGCCTTGCTCTCGGGCATAAAATGGCGGCAGAGATAATTTTCGAACTGCCCTAATGAAAGCTGGGCTCATAATATTGAAATATCCTTCTTAAGCAAGGAAACCGAGGTGGGTGCCAAGCTTCGTACTTAGCTATATTTGGTCATGGATCTGTGGCAGGTTTTGCAGACGTTCTTCTGTATTTTACTATTGAAGTCATAGTGGCCAAGGCCAATAAGTGACGTAATCTTACTAAGAATTCTACTTCCAGTTTGCAAAAGACCTTAATCCTACGCTGAGATTTCACTGTCGTTACAAACTGATGGCCCCTTGTGTTAACGTGGTCGCAGACGTTCAAAGTGATATCTGATCTCCTTAGCAAGTCGCTGTTTGCACACCATGACACTTCGTCGATGGTAGACCTGTTAGCTTAACCTGGCGACTTTTGTGCTTTTTCTTGTGTATTTAAGTGGACAAGCGGTGCTTAATTTTTAAATTACGTTATTTGCTTAGCCACTGTTAAGTCATCCATTTGCATTTGCAGTGTATCCAAGTGTTGATTCCACTGATGCCACGGTCGGTTATTTCGCCACGCTATGTTATTTTGACCTCTAAGTTTTACTTTTGTCTTGAACAAAATAAAATATTTAAGTCAGAGCTGGTAGCGTTGTGGTTCTCTTTAAATGCATTGTTTTATTTTCGGTTAACTCTTAATTTGCGGACGCTAACGATTCTTTTCTCGCTGCAAAAATGGAAACTGAGAAGTGAACCGCATCCAGCATAATAAACTTGAAGTTTTTTTCTCTTTCTTGGATCTAATGTCGCCTGAATGCTGAAGTCCTCCGGGGCCTCTTTGTAGCCAACGTTTCTGCTCCAGAGTACGACCTCTCTGTTTATGAAGTAGGTGGCTTTCCATAAAGCGGGAGGAGGAGGACGAGAACACCCCGGAACGTTGTGCGAATGAGTTACATACATACATACATACATACAGGAATTTTATTGCAAGATATATATACACAGTACATAGCGTGTGCCCGCAGAAGCGCAAGCGCTTGTGGGCGGGCCACGGCAGTCACAACAGCATGCGGTGAATACAAAACGCTGAAAGTGCACACTTTACAATCCATAAAGAAGAAAAAGAAGAAGAAGAAAGAAGAAAAAAAAGCAATAACACAAAGTCGAAATATTACATATAGTTCAGTCAACAAATTTAGCGATTGAGAATTATGTAAAGCAAAGAAAATCTGCAGTTAATAAATGGAACACAAATTGAAAAACAAGATAGAAATTACAAAGCAACTCAGTATTTCCTTTCTTTGAAACTTTCAAACCACGCTTGCAGTCCAGATTTCACAGCCGTCAACGAATCACAACCAAACACCTGAGCAGGTAGTTTATTAAAATGGTAGGGTATATAGAACTGTCGTGTCCTTTTACCATAATGTGTGTAAACCCTGGGAACTTTATAACGCGCTATATGCCTAAGTGACTCTGGTTTTTTATCTGGCTGTTTAAACTGTGCTGAAAAGTAATTTCTGAGAACTCACCTGTAAGTACAAGTCATGCAGAGGAATAACTCCTGCTTTAGCCATTCTGGTGTTATGGTCGGACTTCTCGTGAGCAGTGCCATACAATAAATTAGTGGAGATTCTGCACAGGAAACTATCTACCTTCTTAATCTTACAAGGTGCACAAGAACCATACACTGAAACGCCGTATCTAAGGATAGATTCTCCTAAAGATCTATATACATTCTGACGCAAGTTTATAGGTGTAGTGTATTTTATACGATAAAGCTGGACAGAAAGAGCACGGAGTCGTTTTAATAAATTGCTATGTCTTTCTCACGCAGTTACAGTTGTTGATCTTCGAAGCCACAGCCACGATCCTAATTTTCGCGAGCGCCACCTTTATGCTTGGCAACCACGCTCATAAGTTCGCAGGCGGTAGTGTACAGAATTGTGTGCTCCTTGAGGCGTTTTCCAGTGTAGTCTATCGGAAGTACACCCCCTTCCCCCCACTCCCGCGCTCGACTGTATTATTTGTGCGCAATATTTTCAGGTGTCGAACTTAAATATACTGAAGAGGAGCACAGGGGACATTGTTTGTGAGTCGTACGTTAGCTCATCTCTAAAGTACTATGTCTACTAACCCCTTTAAGGAAGACATTTAAAGCAAATTGCAGTTTTCCAGCTTTGATTTCGTTTTGTTCTGTCCGCAAAGCTTATAGTTTCAATGAAAACTGAGCGTTTATAAGCTTGGCAATGTTAAAGTTATCGCTGCCGCATGTCGTTTTCCTCCCGAGCAGTTAAGTGAATCATTTCGTGTTGAAAGACGAGAGGCACTGAGAGGCGGGACCGGGCGAATTCCTGGGGCTCTATGTCTCTTGTCTTTGCGCGTTTCACGCCGTGTAGCACGGTGACCAACTGGCACACCTGAGAGAGAGAGAGAGAGACTTCAATGAATAAAGGAGAGGCCTGCATGGTTAGGGGCCTGGCATACAACTCCGGGTGAGGGTGGAAGAAGAGGGTAAGAAGAGAGAAAAAGAGAAAAAATGGCTGAGGCTTAACTTGGTTAAGCCTGGAGAATGCGAAGAATCATCGTGTCGCGTAATTTGGAGGCGCGCAACCACAGCGACGACGCGAGGTGGGCCCCCGTTTCTCCACTGTCGTGACGTCAACGTGTCACGTGGTGTGACGTCATGTATCACATGATTTGGAGGCGCACAACCACAGCGACGGCGCGAGGTAGGCCCCCGTTTCTCCACTGTCGTGACGTCATCGTGTCACGTGGTGTGACGTCATGTATCACGTGATTTAGAGGCGCACAACCACAGCGACGGCGCGAGATGGGCCCCCGTTTCTCTACTGTCGTGACGTCATCTTGTCACGTGGTGTGACGTCATGTATCACGTGATTTGGAGGCGCATAACCACGGTGAAGGGCTGGAGTGGTAGCTAAAGTAGTATGCTTCGCATAAAAAGAAAGGCGACGTGAAGCATACTGAACCCTCACGCACTCACAAACACACGTGATTATCAAAGGATGTCCACTAAATCCATGTCCCTAAGAAACACTAACAATGTTTTGTCCCTTGCGTAGCTGAAGTCGCATCACTCCAGAGTCATAGGACATGCTCCAGATACACAGGGCCGTCTTGACGGAGTCCTCAAGCCCATAACAGTGCTTTGCGATGGGGTCTAAAGATTTGGCAGCGGCATATCAAGAGCTCAAGGTTCTCGCGCACACCACTTGTCGAGCACAGAGGGCTACTTGAGGCACCAATTTTATAAAGATAGAATTTAGTGAAGGCAACATCGAGACGAATTCGGTGCAGGCAATTACGATCACGTCTATCTATATTGCATGGCATGCGAAATTCACAAGAGAGGTCGATGCGAAGAAGGGGTCTGATTAACGCTGCGGATCACACCACAAAGAGCTTTGCATCTGCCGGGGTTTTACAGCCAGAAGTCTCGCGCCATCACTACGAGTAAAGGTATGGGTAGGAGCAAGGATTTGTTGCTATGCGCCGACCTCGCTGCACCGTCAGCACGATCGTTGCCTGCGAGGCCGCAGTGAGCGGGTAAACACTGAAGCAGAATACGGTGACGTAGCTCACAGGCCTCAGTGTGTAGTCTGTTCAAATCATCGACGATCTGCTCCTGAAGGCTTCCTGAGGAGTTTATCTCTTGTATTGCAGCGCGAGAGTCGCTGACCCTGTTGGCGGCTGTAGAATGTAATAAATGCTGTTCGCAGAGCAGCCAGCTCGGTAGCAGTAGTCGAGGTGCTGCGACTGAGGGTGCGTTCCAATACTCCCAAGTAGACGTCTACATAGAAGTCTTGCCGGACAGCGGCCATTTTGAGACTCGTTCCATTTTTCACGAAGCCGTCCAAGAAGACTGCTTCGCCGAAGTCCACATTGATGCAGGCTAACTTCCTGTCTAAAGATGGCGGAGCAGTTGTTGCAGTCAGAGCTGAGTGAGCCGTGCTCTTGGCGGGCACTGGAGCCCGGAGACGCACCATCTTTCAAGTGTCAGTCATTCCGTTAAGTTGATTTTTTATAGGAACTGGTGGCAAATAAAGCCGTCTTTGTGGACCTACGATTATATTTGTGAATCGAGCGAGAGGAAATCGTGCGGGTGAGATCGTCTGCTATGCAGGTGAGATCGTCTGCTGAAGCGGTAGCGATGAACGCACCATTATTGCAGAAAAATTAAAAAAAATAAGAACTAGCAAACTACTAACAGCGCGTTTTTAACTTGTTTTATTAAGAATTTTTAAGAACATAGGAATGCAACTATTCCCAAATGTTAGTTCAGTTTATGTGCCGCAAGGTGGCGCGTGAAGTAGACACGTTCCAATATGTAGACATGTAGACGGCTTCCTAGACGTCACACTAGACGTCTTGTCGGACGTCTAGAGAATTGGAACGCACCCTGAGTGTCTCCGATATTGTGGTGCGCGTTGACAAAATCGATATGCCATTCGGTCATGAGATGGATGGGACAGAGCCATCAGTGTACACGTGGCGGTACGCACTGTAGCAACCATAAATGTGCTCAAGAGCAAAGTATTTAAGGGCAGGATCTGGGGTGTTTGTTTTTTCGCGTTTAATGCCAGGGACTGTGGTATTGATTTGCCACGCTGCGTACCTTCAAGCTTCGGAGGAGTTTGTGACACAGCGCTGGTACTGTGATGTGAGAAAGTCAGAAATGTCCTCTATACAGTATTGTGCGAGTGGATGGTTAGGTACACGAGCCACAAACCGCAGCTGGGCACGAAGGAGCTCCTGCGTTAACAATACTGATGCAGATAGACGTCTTCTCTCTGCTCCAGTACCCACTGTGGAGGTGTTTTCAGGAAGGCCGAGGCAGATTCGCGATGCTTTAGCATGCATAGCTTCTAGAATTTTGATATTGGTTAGCGAAATACCCTTAAGAGCTGGAAGACTGCAGCTCAAAAGACCTTTACAGAGAGCGCCACGCAGTCGTGGTAATGAAGTTGTAGATTAGCCTTTTCCTGATTGTGGAAAGCATACAAAAGATAGAGGCGTAAGAGCAGAGCTTGATTTTCAGCTGTTGCACATGTGAGGACCAGCACAGTGACATGTCAAGCTTCACGCCCAGGAATTTATGGCTTATGACGCACGGTATTGGGGTGCCAGCAACTTTCAGCACGTAGCGCAAAAGATGGCGCCTCTAGAATACAATTACTGAGCTTTTTTTCTGGCGACATGGTGATACCATGCTTACTTACAAATGATTCGGTGCAGCTTTCACGTAGTGGACAGTAAAGAACCCAGCATAATCGCTCTCCTGGTACGACGGCTGCTCCCGGTGGGTCTTTTCCATTCGCAGTCTCAGTAAACATTTACGGGTGAAAACCAAGAGTGAGAAAGGCAGCTCGAACCACTTTCAGGCCTGTAACTACTGCTGTTATATCAAATTGGGCCCCCCATGCAGGACGTTCTTTGTAAAAGACAATTTTTACGGCGATGTCAGTTGCTCACTTCAAGCCTAAATGTTGGTGTCTTGCGGTGGAGCACGTGATCTCGTGACAGCTGCGCCCTATGTAACCTTGAGTGACGTTAACAGCAGCCAGAGCCTTCTGTGCTCTTTCTGCAGGGGTGTTGATGTCGCCTCTTACTTGAATCGCTAACAATAAAAGCTCCAGTCGTAAAAGCACCAACAGCTGCGCCTGTCAAACGCACTAAAAGAAGACATAATCATGGTATGTGGGGTTTAATATCCCAAAGCGACACATCGTCTTTGAGGGACGCCGTAGAGAAGGGCTCCGGACCCGCGAGCTTATGATCGGCAGTCTATTGCGAAAGCACTGAGCCATGAGGGTAGGTAATGAAAACAATACTAATTATCAATATTTTTCTTTTGTGCGCTTATGAAGGCCGTCATCAGGGGCTCTAGTCTCGTGCTTTTGAGGCATTGTTAACGCGATCTCTAAGTAATTTCAACGATTTTCTATAGATATTGAACGGGTGGCTGGAAAACCAGAAAAATTGCGCTTCTTCACAATTCGTATGTCATATTGCCACCAGGTGGCCCCAAGCAGCATCAAAAAGACAAGGCGGTGAAAGTTGGCTCAGGCACCCAGGGCTTGGCGACTTTACATCCCTCCGCAGGGAAAATTTTTAGTTCGTAGCTGTCTGAGGTAGAACTGAAAATGAAAAAAAGGACAGATTGAGTAAAAAATATAAAGAGACCGTGATAACTCTTCACACTCATCTGTATATCTTTTTAACTAATGTATTTGCAGGAACTTCAAAGCAAGTAAGGTGGAGCCTTTCAGCTTATGCTGATTGCCGAATCGTATTATTACACAATGCTTCCAGACTCAGCAACTTTCTCCGCTGTGATCTATACATTCAGAGGCAGCTTCGCAAGGAAGCTAGCTAGTGGTGCAACATTTTTCTAAACTTCGGCCACTTTTACACCTTTCTTGCGTTACGCGGGGCTTGTCGCGCGACACAGCCACTCCTTTGTACCGAGTGCGCACAAATTGCATAAGATTCAGTGCGCCGCCTAACCAATGTTTGCCTAATGTGATATGAGTGACTTGAACAATTTTGTTTTAGTGCGCCCGCGTTTTGTGCCGAGCGTGAGGCACTCCTGGAAACCCTGAGTGGACTGAGTGTTCCCGTGGATGACGTCTCACGCATCGTGTATACTTAGCACTCCAGAACGAAGGCAGGATTATGTCATGATCACTACTGAAGTGTTTCGAGGACACTGGCCGTATGGTTTAGTGATAGATACGCAATCTCGTAAACCAGTGACTAAGGCGGAGCAGTTGCCGACAAGCCCCTGTAAGGCAAATCCCGCTTGTATAAGCACCACCTCCACCACCACCCACCGCGAAATCACTATGGTAAAAAAAGAGTAGAAAACTGAGCTAGTTGGTTCATACTTCTTGGTGGGAACAGCCGAAATAACAAAACGCAGACACAGAAAGGAACACACAGAACGTAGACGAAGCTGACTGTCAACTAAAATTTTATTGGAAAACCCGCGCTTTTTGTTTCCTTGTCAAAAAGATCTTGCTTTTATCTCCCGTTTTTATCCCACGGGAGATAAAAGCAAGATCTTTTTGACAAGGAAACAAAAAGCGCGGGTTTTCCAATAAAATTTTAGTTGACAGTCAGCTTCGTCTACGTTCTGTGTGTTCCTTTCTGTGTCTGCGTTTTGTTATTTCGGCTGTTCCCACCAAGCCCTATGGTAAAATATTTCTTTTTTTTTCAATTCTTAAACAATCGATGTTTGGCGACACGCATTGCTGCGTGGTGACCGCTTCTCCGTGACACTCGCATCGCCCGCCCATGAGCTCTCAGTTGCGGCGCCTTGAGCCTTCACTTCAGGCTTGAGTTGGCATTCGCTGCTCAATAAGGCCACAGTTTGACATTTATCAGTGCTTCTCGGTTCAGCCTGCAAACGGAGAAGGATCGTGGGTAGAGAAATATAATTCAGTCCTCCTACGCTCAGCACAAGAACAGAGGGCTGTATCTTACGACTAAAAAAGCAGCAATCCTTTCAAATAGCTACTCAGTGTACTTAATTTTGCTACGTGCCAATTACGGAGGTGCAATCGATGTCTCCCGAAATTCTCACAGCGTAATCTTCCCGCAGCAGGACGACGGAAATGAATGTGTTAGGATAACAATGTCGTAAAAGGCAACGAAGAAAATGGCAAACCTGGGATGAATTTTATGTCATGATCATGGTTTTTTATTGTTTTAGTCAGTTTTTCCGCGGACACATCACTGGTGCTTAAATTCGCCAGCCCCCCTCTTTTTATTGCCATTGTGAAAAGTTGATGCCCGCGAGTAGCCAATGGAAGCTGCCCCAGGGTTGCAGGTTGTGCCCCCTTGTTTAGGTTTTGACACCACTTCTTGATGCTCGCCACTGACGAGTAGCAGAGTTATTAAACTATTTTCAGCATCAATTTTCTCAACATTACACTGAGGGAAAGCTGACGGCACTGCACTTCATCCAGCATGGAGAGGCAAACCTCGAAGAAATGCTCTGAAATTTCTCATACCAACTTAACAGAAATTCCACTTGCGTTAAATTTATTGAAGTGAAAAAAGCCCTACTGAAATATCTCAATCTGCACACAGAGGAGACCGTCGCACCACAGCTAACGAACCCGAGGCAGAACCCAAATTTTGGGCCCAACACTAGCCAAACCAGGTACGAAACCTCGACTTCTCGAAGTTCCCGCACCGCATGAAGTGCTCTCTAAGGAACTTGCATAAGCCATGGCACCAGTTTTTCTATTAGGTAATATTGATAAACTTTTTCCTCCACTGTCGTAGTAAGCTCGACGCGATTTTTTGCCCTTCACAGAGCATGACAGCGCTCGCGAATGCATTTCATGTGGACGATAGACACTATGTGCTAGGTCGCACGCTTTGGGTTCATCGGAAGCGCCTTTCTTCAAAGAGGCTCGCAAATAACTGAAAAGTTATCATTCCTGAGGGCCCCCAAAAATCAAATAAATGCAGTCTCTCTCGCGGTGCACACAAATTTTCGGAAGAATCGCAGACATCGGGTGTGGGCGACACTGTGGTAAATTCATGGTGTTTCTGGCTGATATATGTCTGCTATTAAAGATTAAGGCAGGAAATGATAGTGAGCTATGTGCATTACAATGTATGGTTGGTATTCAAGCACGGCAACAAGCTTTTGGAGTAACATGACGGAAGGAGCGGAGAGCATTCGTTTCGCAACACACGTCGAGGAGCGATATTTTTTTAGTGGATGGCAGTAAAGTGAGTTAGTATTAAAAGCGCACGTGGAATATATGTCTTTCTCAGAAGTTTGTGCTATTAACCTTTGAAATTTATTAGGAAATTGGTCAGTATTGGTTCTCCTTGCAGATAATTTCACGCCATTTTTTACTGTTTTGATCAAGCAATTTTAAAGAGGCCGTACTCCTAGGGTTACTACATCGTTCTACGCGGACACTGCGAAGTCAATTTCAGCGCCTGCTAATTAAGAATAAATGGTTTCACATTATGTCTTGGAGCCCAGTTAAAAAACCCGGACGGGTTTTGCTGCGTTTAACATTATGCGCAATCCATAACACCCAGCATTGGACTAGCCGCTCGTATGCTATTGAAGAATACCTGTGTAGTCCTATTAAAGAAGACCTGTTGCCGGTCCTCCTGAGTGAAGTGTGGTCCTGATTGTTAAAGTGTGCGCCAGCGGCATCCACACCTCCCAAAATGACCATTTCTTACATGTACAGAAAGTTCAGATAGGAGTAATTACTAACTCCCAATTGCAATGTATTTAGCGGCCCTTTTCTTGGCAATCACGCCACACAGGAAAGAACAAATATACCACCAAATATATCGAAAATAGAATGTCAAAATTATGCTTTGTACCTGTGCACCTACCGCAATAATTTCCTCAGAATCCATGACTCCCAGCTTTTTCCAGAGTTTAATGAAGGAGCCGTGGATATGAGTGACGTGTGCTGGACGCTGTCGGTGCTCGCCTGAAATGTTATCATGTAAAGAGATCATCGTCCTGGGAAATTTATTCATGAGGGAAGGCATAAAAAGATCCTCAGGGCTCTGATGTCTAACGCACGCAGGGCAAGAATGCACTGCGTGCACATCACGTGATGTCAAGAGTGTAGACACAAGCGGCGCTCCTCTTTTGGCATACTGAGCCACAGCTGTCGAGGTGACCGTCAGATACCAATCATGTGCAGTTTTCAGCCGCAAGATTAAGGTGCAATAAGACTGAAATTCCTAGAATGTTATTCCGTTATTACGATTTACTATGCATTACTAGCACTACCATTTAGTATTTTCAAATCCTTTTATTCAGCAGCACACTGCACTATAAGAAAAAATCGTGGAGGAGGACAAAATCAATACAAAAATATGATAGCATCTCAAATACTTCTTTATATCTGTAGTAGCGCTGAAACATAGGTGCTGTTGTATCTTCTGTGCACAAGTTCTTTTCATATCATGAATTTATAAGGCATGGTGAGAGCGATGTAGCATAGATAAGATATTGTTACGTGACGGGAAGCCGATGAAGCGAGAACGACATGAGAAATGACGACGGAATAATTTAACGGCGGTGGCCCTAACGCGAGCGCTCCGTGCCGCACCACTGCCCTCATTGTCGTCTTGTTCTTGCCACTATAATAAAGATGAACTTTAAATCATCCATTGTCGAGCCGGCCAGCCTATACAAAATTATGATATATATTTTTGCCGTCAGAGTCTCACATTTACTTTTATAAGCTAAGTGAGGAGGATCATGGCTGAGGTGTAATCTTGCATTAAGAATTTCGAATATTCAAGTGCGTAAAACTTGCGACATTTTGTTAAGGATGTACTGGAGCCGCTCCTGAAGGCCAAATATGAAATTTCCACGCCGACTTGCCGAACAATTCGAAAATTCCCACCTCGAATCTCATTCTACATTAAACAGCCTTGTCATGGATTGAAATTTCAGAGGGGTGACGAAAACCATATTTTAGCTGCGCGAAGACTGCGAGTTGAAGTGCTTCATTGAAGTAGGCATGCACTAAAAAAAAAACGTGGGCGCCGCTATAACAAATAGGTGGTCTCGGCACGAACTTCACAACAACGGCCAGGGGAATGTGACCCTTCGGCTACATCTCAAAAACAGAGCGTAGAACCACTCAGATGAAATAAGTGGTAATAGTGCCAACATTTCCCGCCTGTCGCGCCGCAAAAGTCGTAGCATTTTTTTTTTTTCGTGTGGACGCACTGTGAGCGAGAGCATTCCCTTGAGATTGTTTTACAGCACAGCTAACAAAGGGTACAAGTGTTAAAAAGATGCAGACCCTGAGTTTCCGCCCATGAAAGAGAAGAGCAACATTCGCGGAAACTCATGAAGCAGGTGCATAACGTCGCTCACGCGATCCTACGTACTTCCCTCATGGAACCAGAGACATGTCACCTTCTTAAGCTGGCAACAATAATTAATGGTTCATATCTGATGTGCTGAACGGCAAGGAAGAGGTTCCGAGTACCGAAACGTCTAGACTCTCTGCAGTCGTTTACGTGCTCGAATCACAGCAAATGTGTTTTGTGCTATTTGCCGGTCTGGTGAGTTCTTTTAGCAGACGCCGACTGTACTAGTGCCGCTTCTGTTTTAAAAGCCAGCATTGCTTACCGGATCTAAATTTGAGTAAAATGGCGTTCCCCGAACGTCACCAACCTCTTAGAAGTGCTGCTGTGCGCACGTCGCATGTCCGGTAAGGCTGGAATTCCGCTGAGCTGAGCTGATCACGCCAAGCCCGCATTGTTGAAAGCCTTACCGTATGATCAAGGTCTAGTCGCACTAGCACAACAAATTATTCATGTTTCGAAAAATTTGAAGTCCAAAGCTTATGTGAATGAAATAGTCACTCACATACCTGTTAAGATGCTTATTAGCACTCCAAGCACAATTGTTGCGCATGTACTAAAAAGATAACTCCACATAGGGGACAGTTGGAATGCAGGAGTGATTCCTTGTGACCTGCGCAGAAGCATGACCAGTAGTAGTAATGACCGAAGCGAACACTGCATCGGCGTTTGCAAAAACACCTTCAGCCCTCCGAAGAACAGGCCTTTAAATTACGACAGTAACGTTGCTGATAAGTGGACCTGATGAGGAGCGAAGAAAGGCGAAATGACACGCTGGCATTGCATGCGCTGTCATAAGCAACTCGGTGCGTTCTCGCAGTAACTGATAGGCCAAAGAGGGGCGAAGAGTAATTTGCTAACAATTAATACCCAATTCTCTTTGTTCTTTGTGAGGCATATAAGTACGTACGCGAATAGAAGAGTATCAAGAGCACTGGTATTCTGCTGCTACTCTTTATAAGACAGCTTGCATAGGTCTTCAAGGGTCTGCTCGCCCTGTCCTATTTACTGGGATTCAATTTTTTCAGCGCCAGCAGAAATAGCTGCTCCTGTCACAACTACTGTTACCGTTATTATTTTCGATGGACAAGTAATGCACGTTTTGAAGTACAGTTGCCGTCGTCCTTAGTTACTTTCTTGCAATTAAGCGCTCCTTTAGCAGTGGTGCAGAGCTTCTTCCAAACAAAATATTTGCGTGCGTAATTCACTCTTGGTGACTAAGCTCAGTGGAAAAGTTTGCAAGGCAGGGGAAAGAATGAAGGACAAACTACGTCCCACTATACCTGCTTTGGATTAGGAGGAGGAGGATTAACTTCATTTCTGTCGACAAAAGTAGCAGATGGTGTAGGGTTATAGCCCCATCTAGTGGGCATGAGCCCGTGGCGTTAGGCGACTTGAATCTTATAGACACAGAGGGAGGCAGTAAGGAATTAGCGCTTACGTGAAAGTAAAAAAGCAACCTATGTAGCCTTTAAATTGACAGATGACACGCTCTCGCAATTGCTACGAAACAACCGTACGACGGCAGGAATAGACAACAGAAAGGCCGCGCATTGCTGTGTGTGGTCTTTCACTTGCCCACGTTTCTCTTTACGCTGTAGTTTTCGTTGACCACGTTATTGCTCCGCGCCAAAGCGAGCTCCTATTTGCTGGTTAGTTCTGGTGTGCAACCTTTTCATGAGAGTGTCATCGCAGATGTCTTCTCAGAGACAGACCACCTTTCAGCGTTCTCAGAACCGTCAGTAAACTGTTAGGGCAAATTTCACCGAAGGCACTGCAAGAAATGGAACGCGTACAAGACAATTGAGCTATGAACAGTAAATTAACAAGCTCTTAGCTAGGGGGAGCTCAATGCTACCGAAGGTTAATTTCACTTCGAAGGCGCGAAGAGTTCTTCAGAAGTGTTAATCATCCTCGATTGTATTTGCTCGCCATGGAGCTAATATGGTTACGCTTTGTCTTGCCACCTCAGTTTTCTTCTTCATGTTTCATTCGTTGCTTAGGTAACTTAGGATGTCTGTCTCTCATGTTTATGCTGGGTTACGTTCACAGTTAAGCCGTATGATGGAAAATCTCCGGAACCAATGTTGAAGCAACACATTGAGCCCGATAGTGGCACTGATGAGTTTTTTTTTCGTGGATAATGGAATATATCTTAATTGCGCGCGCACACTCTAACCACAAATCAAGGAGGCATTGCAACTCACATCTACTGCTATGGTGAACAGACGAGCCTCTTGCATAAGCCGGCAATTTGGAGAAGCTACAAGCAAACAAGGCGTTAACTGCTTGTGCTAGTCACTACTTCAGTTCCACACATGTGCGTCACATCTCAGCGCTACTTCATCCGATTTAAGCTCGGATGATTTAAGTCTCAATTTTTCCCTTTTGCGGAGACTAATGAGGATGGCTACGACGACAGCAATGACAGCAACAGCAACAACGCAAGATTAAATTGCGAGATTTATATCATTGCTCAGCATTACTAAGATTGTCATATACAATCGCCGCCAACTTTAAAAATTGTTCACATCAGTAAAGCGACGGTCGAAGTGAAGTAAGAAGGCCACTGGTCCTTAATTATGTTGAGTACCAGCAACGGCTGCTCTACGCTGGCCTATTACATAATCTGGTAATTCTAACTTACTCCTTTGTGTCCTCGGCCACACGTACCGTCTTTGTCAAAAGTAACCAGGCTGCGTGGTTTGCTTCTAGCTTGTATAATGGAGCCCTTGTGGCTTTCTTAAAGATGAAAACATGTTGGAAGGTAAGAAGACCCCCAGTCCTTACCTTTAACGACCATTTCAGCTTCAGGGAAGCTGTAAGGGCTCCACTGTACGAGCTAGAAGCAAACCATGCAGCCTGGTTACTTTTGACAAAGACTGTACATACATGCGCATATGCTCGGTTAGCTTTTATAACACCAACGGTAATATTTTCTGCTTAGATTTTGCCTTGACGAAAGCGACGTTTTCCTGTTACTTTAGCTAAAGCGACATTAAATTCATTTCGTCACTCAGTATAGGCTGAAACCACTTTCTCTCCTTGATGCAATAATCATTTTTCCCAGTTTCGTCCCTGATTCCGAATGCCGCGGATTGTTACGCACGGAAGTAGTATAATTTTGCACGGTAAGCAAATTGCAGTGAATTCTAACGCAAGCGCTTTTCGTTTGTCTGAAAATAAAAGATAGTGTAGTGAAGGCAAACTTGCTCGTTTCTGCGAATATCACTCAGTCATCCTTTAGCGCAAGGCAGCGGATTTACTTTTCTTCAATTGGCAGCAGCCTACAGTAAAGCAAATTCTCCGCGCTTTTTCATGTAATCAAAGGACTACTAGGGTGATTCGCATGAGGAAAAAAGAGCAATACGGTGTAGAGAACGTTTCGTCAACTGTTCTTTTTTTTCTACAAGAAGACATAAGGGTTTCCTTCTGCAAGCAACAGTTGCTATTAGCACTGGCTTTGTCGGACCGACTTATCCGTGCTTTGCATTGGCCTAGATTTTCAGTGAGCTGGCAGACAGCCCGCGTAACAAAGACGGCTTACTGCTGTGTTATGCCTATCGCGTATACGTACCCATCTTCGGAGGGAACAGCAGTGTAGTTGTGACCAGTGAAAGTGCTGTTCTCCGTGCAGTAGTCGAGCGAGAACGGCATGTGCGGTGGCCGCGCTCTGTTCCGGATCATGTGCCACATGAGTGCGAACTGCAGGACGAGCGTCACCAGCGTCGATATGCCGGCACCCTGTGGAGTTTCGGTGAATAAAGAAAGACGGCTTATTTTTATTATATTTGATGACACCCTGGGGAAGCAATAGCGTATATTTCATGCCCAAAGAAGCAGAAAATAACAAAAGGCATTATCATGCTCCCCCTGAATAAAGAAATAGAGTTGATGCTTGCACAGTGATTGATTTCGTAGGAGTCATGCGGTTCCTGGCTAATTGCATCGCAGTCTGCTTTTTTTTTATTACACTTTCGAAGAAAACAAAGCTCTTTATTCTGGTGAGCCGCAAGGATACTATAAAAATATTTGAAAATGTATCGAATGCGGAAGGCTTCTATTCCGGATGATGGTAGTGAATTTTTATGGCGCATGGGCATGTGCGGCCAAAAAGCGCCATCGCACAAGGCAGCTTTCGTTGTACTCATGCCCGGGCCAAAGAAAGAACATTTCCCAAGCATTCCGTCCAGATTAATCAGAGAACCGGGCTAGCGGAGTTTGCACCCATTGTAGCACTGATGGGTACCCAATGGCTCTAGGGATCGAACCCCGCACCTTCCGCATGCGAGGCGGACGCTCAACCGCTAGGCCACCGCTGCGGTGCAAGGCGCCTGTTCTTACCCTTACAAAAATGCTTCTTGAGGCAGTGTTGAAGTTCTCATGAGCACACTCAACACGCCATGTTGAATTTTTGTTGTGACCAGGATGGGCTAGTGTTGGTGAATTATTGAGGCTGAGTTGAAACTCATTGGAAAAGTGGCCACTGTGCTAGAGTTGAGCATTCTCAATGAAATTTCGCTTTCCGTTCATGTTGAATTCATGTTGGAATTACGGGAGTGAATCAACACGCCATTCTGAATCTTGGCTGGGGTAAAAAAGCAAAAAAATCCTGGGAATACATTCGTATTGCGCCAGATGGATCCACTAACAATGTAATTTTCGTCGGTATATTCATATTTATTGCTGCAATTTCTCATTAACGTGAAGCCGTCATCCCCTGTGACGTGGTGCTCCACACATACGCACAAACACGTATGTATATAAATATACATACATACATACACACCAGCCCTACACATCCATCAGATAAAGAGCATAGGACAGTACTGCACACGAGGCTATAGGAAGAACTGAGAACTGAGTTCATCTTACGATCTTAAGTGCAACCTCAGCTTCGCCCTTATATAGTTCTACTCAGGGGTGTCCAGACCTTGCAGGTTGTGGCCTGCCGATCAGCAAAGTTATGTCAATTATTACTGTTGATATTTATTTATTTCATGTGTAGTAGAAGTAATCAAGTTCATATGCAACTGTCTATTATTTGCTGACCTTGATTTATTCATAAACAACTTGAATAAAGCATTAATTAAGCATCCTTTTTTATGAAAGCACATACGAATCCTCCAAAGTAGGTATGCCTGAATGAGCATATTGCCCTTTTTTCTATGCAAGAAAATGACTTTGAGCTGTTTATGAGAGTTTTAAGGGGTACTGCATGCGTTCTTAATATGTGTAATGTGATCAGGTTCTGTTTACACGATGCATGTCGAAATGATTTCATTTAGTTAGGCTTAGAAACGGCTGCCTTGAGATCATTCAACTTAAATTCAACAGAAATTGCTCAACAGTAAATCTCTTGACTACGCTCAACAAAAATTCCGTGTAGCAGGTGTTGAGTAGGCTCAACATACATTAGTTCATGTTGGTTTCCAGTTGATTCAACAGGAGCTCAACAAGGTGTCAACTGAAGCTCAAAAGTCATTTTTGTAGGGCAGTGACCACAGTGCAACGCGAGATTTGGCGACAGGTGCTTGCCGTGGTGAATATTGTTGTATTCCTTATTATTACCCTCCTCCTTTTGTTCAGTGCGCGTGATATCACTATGCCTTCACTATCACGTTAATGTGTTCCGGCCACTCATCGTGGCGCTTTGTCATTGCGCGTTGCTCTAGCGTCATGCGTATTCCCACTGCATACAGATCAGTCAGCGCGGCGCCGTGTTATGCAGCGCAAACGCCACCCAACCGAAAAAAGTGTCCTTAAGAGCTGCCGCTGTGAGATCTGATTGCATCGTTCTAGAGAGTTATCAAATCACAGAAAGCTACTTGCATTATTATAGCTGCCATTTTCGTTGTAACCTGGTTGTTATTGTGTAAACTTCTGTAAAGAAACATTCGGTGACAAGCTCATGAGTTAAAGTTCTTCTCTGTAATGACTCTCAGGTAGATTAACAGCACACTAAAACGCGACTGTGCAATTTCGTCCCAAAGTTAAGAGAGCAGCTGGTGAAATAAAAATCGTGCAAACTAAAAATAGACTAAGAAAGGTGATATAACTGTCAAAACATTCGGCGAAACCCAGGTTCTCTCTTTTCTGTCCTTTTCTTTTGCCCCTTCCTCCTTCTCTTTGTTGTCTTCTTCGCCTTCTTTTATTTCCACCTCCTTTTCCTATTCGTCTTTTTCTGTATTAGTTTGCATTGTCTTCTAAACTTCTTTCTTCTTTCTTCCTTGCTTTATTATTTGGTCTCCTTTTCCCTTTTTTGGCGTGGCTCGCCTTCGCGCCGCATTTCTACGGCAACTACGAGAACGGGTTTCAGAACAGCTACAGCTTGGGGAGTGGTTCCAGTAAGGGTTGTCACCATGAAATAAAATACCACGCCTGCAAGATCATCAAAACTGGTTTTTGAAGCATAATTAAAAGTGTGAACAGCTGGAGCAAACCTGGATTCGATTAAATTTTTGCGACATTTTTTTTTTCCCTAAAGTTGGCATGTTGCTGATCTTGAGATATCGGCTGAAGCATACCGCAAAGTATACACTTTGGAGGATGAGAAAATTCCAGCCCACCAAGAAGATGCGAGTACTTGAATAATTTCAATACTTCAAAATTGCCGCCGCGGTGGCTCAGTGGCTATGGTGCTCGGCTGCTGGCCCGAAAGACGCGGGTTCGATCCCGGCCGCGGCGGCTGAATTTCTTTGGAGGAGAAATTCGAGGCCCGTGTACTGTGCGATGTCAGTGCACGTTAAAGAACCCCAGGTGGTCGAAATTTCCGGAGCCCTCCACTACGGCGTCTCTCATAGCCTTAGTCGCTTTGGGACGTTAAACCCCATAAACCAACCAAACCAACCAATACTTCAAAATTGAAATACACTCTGATAAGATCGATGCCTTTCCTTCCTTGCGGTAAAATATCTGGGGTTCATCGTGAACCCGCTAGTGCCCTCTTCAACACATTAAGCGGTGAAAGCACAGAGAGCCTCAGCGGCCTGTTCAAGATGACGGTTGGGAATGTTCCGAAAACCAGTGGGTGATGGCGGCATACGACCTGAAACCCAGTACCTCATGGATTCGAGATTTTTGCTGTGTAACCAAATAATACTACCGGTGGGCGGCTTTATCATTTTATTTGATGCGTGAGATTCGATCAGACTTATCTCCATTGATCCAGGCCGCGAACAACTGCTTCCACCTTTTTTTCAGAATGTTGTAGTACTTTTTGGTTCCTTATCTCGAAGGTTTCGTGCGAGCTTTAAATTGAGCGCGGCCAAGAATTGCAAGCAATCAGTTCGACGACCGCAGTGCACGCTTATTGTTTTCGCTGCCGGTGAGTCATTGCCACCTGTACTGCCATCACCACCACGTGACAATACCATTGTTGTCGAAACATGATCAAGAAAAGAAAACAACGCAGCACATTCACTCTTTCATTTACGATAGGTTAAAATTATGACTTCAAACAAGAACTGTTGCATTTTATTGTATGGCATGAGCAGCGCCTTAACCCTTTCTCGCCCACTGTCGCGAATTCCTCACATATGTTTTGCAGTCCTTGCACTATTTATACATGGAGTCTGCATATAAACTTTAATATGAACATGTTCTCCGTAGCCAGAGCTTTCCGATCAAAATCTCTGGCGTCACTGCGACCATGGTATGTGAAGGCAAAGGGGTGGCGATTGCGCGAATTCTAACCATCTCTCAATAATTTTTCGTCTCTTATTTCCTGTCAGATTTCGCGAGCAAAATAGGACGATATTTGTTGGACAACAATAGTCTAGAGTACGATGACCCTTGAATTGATTTTTCATAAAACTTGTAATAGCTGCAAAAAATTGACCAAATGACCTTGCTGACTTAATTTGCGGCGTGCCGGTTTCACTAAGTTATAGCGGCGCTGAGAATTTTTAATATTTATTTTATAATGTTGACATATTAACTAGTTTAAATGGGAGATAATTATTTCCTTTGTTCAGTTCCTTGAGAACTTTGGCATTTTAGAGCATTAATGAAAGCGCGAGAGGCACAGCAGCAAGTGCGTAGGAACATTCTTAAACACAGAAAAGAAGGTAGTTTCATCAACCTTGGAATGCACGAAGGGGAAAGCCACAGCCAGTATTAGCAACCCGACGAAAGGACCACTGGCAGCGCAGTACACCAGCACTAGGACCTGGGAGGGCAAAGAGAAAAAAGGCATTAATTGCATTCTAGCTCTCAGCCTGACTCATTGTACATTCGTAATGTGTAGACACTGAATGTGCATATGTGAAGCTCATATGCGAGCTAACCAGCGATCAGCTGATCACGGCGTCGCCAGGAAGCGCGGATTGTAAGTGGCTGACGAGCGGCAATTCGTCAATTTCAAAAGCCGCGAGGTGCATAACCGTGCTTGAAGTTTTGCAGGGGACATGTGTAGTCTATACACTTCTGAGAAACTACAAAAATGTGTAAGGAATCGCAGCCAGGACGGCAAAAATGTAGCTCTAGCCACGGACATGCATTACAGCCCTGCTAGACGAGCAAGTTTGTTCACAAATAGAGCCGACTCCCCCAGTCTCATAATGCGAAAGCGTTGCACGACTCAATCTCAAGGTCGTGTCCGCAAAAAGTGTCGGCAAAATGCATCCGTTCTATAACGCCACAACTTGAATGTGTAATTGTGTGTGAGTGTAACGTAGCTGGGTAATAAATTAATTAGTGGAGAAATATGTCATCACGAAGATTGATGCCGTCATGTCACTAATTATATAATGCTCATTAACATAAATATTTATTAAGAATGAACAAAACAAAATTAAGGCAAATGAGGTTTATAATAAAGGATTTTTAGCGCAACAAGGAAACACAACACAAGAAAGACAACAACACGTGTTGTGTTTCCTTGTTGCGCTAAAAATTATTTATTATGTCTGAAAACCAACTAGCTCAGCAGTTAACCCTCTTAATAAGGTTTGTGTTCATGGTTTATGGTTTATTGAGGGTTAATGTCAAAAAGCGATAAGACTAGGAGGGACGCCGTAGTGAAGGGCTCCGGAAATTTCAACCTCCTGGGGTTCTTTAACGTGCACTGACATCGCACAGCACACGAACCTCTAGAATTTCGCCTCCATCGAAATTATACCGTCGCGACCGGTATCTAACCCACGTGTTTCGGGTGAGCAGCCGAGCGCCATAAACAGTGAGCCAACGAGGCGACTGAGATTTAAGATGATGACAATGATGAAAGTGATGATGAGGCGTGACGTCATACCAATGACACGTGGCAAGATGCAGCGAAGAACTCCGGTCACGTGACATGTTGATGACGTCCTACCAAAGTCGCTGACAAGATGACTTGAAACATTTCAAAATGGTACCTTCACCTCAGAGTAATAAAAGACCGGTTTCTCTACATTTCCACCTGCTTGTCGTTGAAGCAATGCCATACGGCACCAACTTCTGTTACTTAACACTTTGGCCAGTCAGGCCACATTTTATGTCTTCTCACGCAACTATAAATAAATGTTACATTCTTGTATTTATAGTTAACGTCCAGGTAGGTAATATTTATACTGAATGCATAGTGTGCTCTACGATAGAAGGGATCGTTTCGGGTAAAAAAAGCGCTGCCATAGTATTCAATGCATCTGCGGAGAAAGAAAATTTTTCGCTGATTGCTTTTCATATCAAGCAGGTTCAAGCTGATTGGAGTGCAGTGTGTCAGTGCCACGGAATTTGTATATATTAGTCTAATCAACACGAAGGTGGTGTCATTGTTGTTGCCTCCAGCCTGCTACGTCTTTCTACCGTCTACCGTAAGCTGTCCAGAACGCTACCGAAAAAAAAGGCCTGGTTCGTCAACACACGAAATTAATGTTTAATCTACACCCTTCATTTTAAAGGTGTTCTAGTTTTGTGATTGCAGAACGATACGAAATAATCTGCTTAGATTATAGCCAAAGTGAGCACAACTTCACGTCAGACCACTACACTCACACTTGACTTCGTTTTGAACAGTATTTGCGAAAGAATATTCCTGTTGAGTAAGACGGATAGTCACCAGGGCTAGTTGGTGAATGAGAATAATGGCCTAATGCCCCAAAGAAAGTCTACAAAAATGTCTGAACACTCAGCCCTGGCTTTCAATGTGTCGGTTCTTGCAAACAACATTCATAGAATATAGTTCAGGACTTCAGGACAAATACTAAAGTAGAAATACTACGAAAACAGTGGTCGGACAGACAACTATTCATTTCGCGACATTAGTAATCCCCTTCTATCTTGTGTTTACCATATCTCAATGCAAGGGGGTTTGTTACAATGTAGAAGCGGTCCGTTGATACCCTTTTTTTATCACAGTACTATTCCTAATTTGCAGGCATCGGTCGTAACGACGACAGTGTGCAAAATAGAGCTGTTAATAAAGAAACCACGAACTATAGGGTAGAAATGTTTTTGTTTATTTGGTAGTTCTGATGCGGAAACTTTTTTTCTGTTTTATGTAAAGGCACCTTATACAATGTACACCTCCGCCGCGGAGGTTCAGTGGCTACAGCGCTCGGCTGCTGGCCCGAAAGACGCGGGTTCGATCCCGGCCGCGGCGGCTGAATTTCGATGGAGGCGAACTTGATTCTAGAGGCCCGTGTACTGTGTGATGTCAGTGCCCGTTAATGAACCCCAGGTGGTCGAAACTTCCGGAGCCCTTCACTACGGCGTCCCTCATAGCCTCAGTTGTTTTGGGACGTTAAACTCCAATAAGCCAAACAAAACAATGTATACTTCCTGGTATTGAAATTCCTTGAAAATAAACATATATATTTAAAAGTTGTATTTTCTAATTTAGTGAATTTTAAAAATACAAATTTATATATTTTACTTTGTTTTCTTTAGGTTACTGAAAATTCTCCATTTTTCTTGATGGCAGATCGCAGCATCACCAAAAAAGTTCTATTTCTGAGTTAAACTGTGGTTACGGTAGCGTGGGCCAAATGCGCATGTACCTCACACTGCACTCTATGAGTGGGTGCTGGAGAGACTATGGATGGTTTACTTGCATCGACGAATGATGGAAATCAGAGAGCAAAAGTGTATCACACTTTTTGGAATGCACCATTGGTGGGCAGACCTATATAATCATCATTATCATCATCAGCCTGACTACGCCCCCTGCAGGATAAAGGCACCTCCCATATCTCTGCACTTAACCCTTTCTTTTGGCAGCGGCGCCCACCGTGTCCCGCTAAGTCCTTATTATCAGCCGCCCACGGCGCCCCCTGCCACGCTTGCCTTCTTTTGGAATTCTTTCCGCTACCTTGAAGGACCAGCGGTCATCTTGCCTTCGCATTACACGCCCTGCCCAAGCTCACTTCTTCCTCTTGATTTTGAACCGAAAAGCCGTTTTTTCCCTCACCCACTCCGCTGCTTCCGAGCTGTTAACGTTAAACCTATCATTTTTCGTTTCATAGCTTGCTGTATTGTCCTTAGCTTAAGCTGAACCTTTTTCACTAGCCTTCACGTTTCTGCCCAATAAGATACTACCGCTAAGATACCAGTGTTGTGTACTTTTCTTTTGAGGGATATTGTAACTTGCCCTTCATGATTTGAGAGAGCCTCCCAAATGCACTCCACCCCATTCTAGTTCTTCAGGTTACTCCCCTCCGATGACCCGGAACAGCGGTCACTACCTGCCCTAAGTAGACCCCCTTACCACTTCCAGCACCTAGCTCCCAATTGTAAACTGCTCTTGCCTTACTAGGCTGTTGACATGACTTTGGTTTTCTGCATGTTAATTTTAGAACCCACCGTTCTGCTCTGCCTGTTTGACTCATTGATCATGCTTTGAAATTCATCTCCTAAGTGACTCAGCATTGCAATATCATCGCGAATGGCAGATTATTTTTTACCTGATCCTCACCAGCTGCTTTTCCTTTGCATTGCTCCCAAGGCTTTCTTTACTTCCTTATACCGGGTGTTTTTTTTTTACAAGGTCCAAAACTTAAAAAAAGGGTAAATTGCTTTAGATTTATTTTAGCACTGGGGCTATACTGGAGGCTACGGCGGGCGCCAGGCAAGAGGAAAACTGCTTTAACAGTTCGCTGATTTACTAAATATGTTAATGAACTTTTCTAACCTTTATTTTAGGGGTTATGTTGTATTCGCAGAATTGGAGATCGTCCTCCACACAGTCCAACCGAGAAAAAAACAATTTTCATTAAAAATTTCTCACGCACGTTACGAGGCGCGAAAAAGCCACCCTGGTAGGAATCTTCCCACCGTAACTCAGCGGCGGTGAGCACCTCTGACGTAGTTCGCTCCGCCCTGCGCTTTGCGTCACACGGCTGATATCACCTGAAGCCCGGACGGGCGGCCTGCGCTATCGCTGCTTGTTTCACTTCGCTCCGCGGCCTCACAGAATGCCGCGTTGGAACAAAAACGCACTGACACAAAGCGCAGGGCGGAGCGAGCTACGTCACAGGCGCTCACAGACGCTGTGTTACAGTGTGGAGCTGCCTACCAGGGTGACTTTTTCTCGCTTCGTAACGCGCGCAAAAATTTCTTCATTAATTTTTTTTTCTTGGCAGGACTGTTTGGAAGACGATCTCCAATTCTGCTAATACAACATTTCCCCTAAAAAAAATTATAAAAGTTATTTAACGTATTCAGTTAATCAGCGAACTAATTAAAGTAGTTTGCCTCTTACCTGGCGTCCGCCGTAGCCCTCAGTATAGCCCCAGGGTTAAAATAAATCTAAAGGAATTTATCTTCCTGTAAAAATTTTGGACCTTCCAAAAAAAAAAACACCCGGTATATGTGGCATATGTATGCGAAAGCCATTAAAACTTCGGTGTGCTGAGGACATTCGATGACTATAGTTTCAATAGAAAACATTCAACCGACGTCGGTCTTATTGGCAAAGGAATTTAATTTAACTTAGAAAGAACGGCAACAAAAAAATGAAAAACGAGAAACGCGACATTTCAGAACCTACTCGATTCCTTGCCGTTGCCGTTGGCCGTTTTAAGCCGTCGTTTAGACATCCGCTGGGTCAGTGAATGTAGACCATGAATGGAAGCACAATAAGCTAGAGACATTCTGAACAATCTAGCCACTGAGCGGTGGACGCATTGTTCAGAAGGAAAAATAAAGAAGTGACAAAAATAAAACAAAGGGCAGAAGAAAAAATGCTTACGCTTGTGAGGGAACCCATGTAGAAGCATACGCAGCTGTACAGAGTCATGACAGCGCCAAGAAAGAACGCTGGAACAACGGGAAGTTTAACCTAGCATGCGTTATCCGCACAACCTTATTCCACAAAATTTGAAAATCTCACACCGCTAAAATGTAGATTCATTTGCCTTCTTAGCTGCTGGAGAAAAACAAACAGGCCAGTAGTCTCACGTCTGAATATGGGACGGAACATAAGAGAACTTCTTGCTGGGCTAGTTGGTAATTCATTGTAAAAGTAAAGGCGCCCAAAACCACACACACACACAAGACAAGAGAACGGGACAGAGCGCCTAACGGGAGGCGCTCTGTCCCGTTCTCTTGTCATGTTTGTGTGTGTGGTTTTTGGCGCCTTTACTTTTACAATGGGAGGGAACGAAGAGTTTTGTGCTGGCGATATTGGTTGGGCCATCATTGCAATAGATATTTGATCACGAAGTACTGGTGCATCGAAATATAATATAGAATAATTGAAAAAAGACGTTTTAGAGAAGACAAGTTTTCAGTGAAGAAGTGTATTTAAATGGAAGAATCTGGACCAGAACCATTATGAAAAGTGGTTTAGTGGTACTCACCAAGCCCACGTGTTATCCATCGCACATGAGAATCAAGGTTTTTGAAATGCTGGGACAGCACATCGACGTACAGAACGGCAGCCTGCGAATTGATGATCGACGATATTTATTTTATTTATTTATTTGAACATACTGTAACTCCCTTCTTGGGACTGTTACAGGAGTGGATTTATAAATAACAAGATGCAAGTTAACAACACAATAAAACAAAAGCCAGCAATCAGGTTTAAAAGACAAGAAATCAGCATTCATATGCGGAATCACATCAAATGAAAAACAGAAAACGGAAGAAAGCCAACTCTGGCCTTCAAAACATGTGTTCAAACACGTATCAAAGTATTCATTAATACAATCATACATTTGGTACATAATCGAGTGAGCAAAAAAAAAATTGTGCTGCGAAGAGTAGAATCATTGTTTTAAGTGCTGTTGAAGCACCAAGCGGTGAGTGCGAACAGATGTGAAAGGATATGCTTTTTTCGGCTCGGACCAATGTGTCCGTTTGTGCGCCAGCAAGAATGCATCAGCGCTAATTTTCTAAAGTTTCTCCACCCGTCCTAAACAACAACAAGGTTAAATATAAAAATGGACTGATTCATTCCAACACTAAAAGAGAAAAATGTTTTGTTCACCTAAAAAAAAAAACTGGCTTCAAGAATTTATAGGTGTAACTTTGCATACATCGCGGTCATCCTGTAGTGCGAAAAGACTAGTTGATGTGGGCTTAAATATATTTAAAATTAGTTACTGGAATCAGCAGAAGTGTCTCGCTGATCAGACACTGAGAATGAAACGTTGGCTAGTGAGAATCACGCCTATGGGCTCTCTCATCATTACCTTGTCGTAGAGCTTACGAGTGCAACTAGAAAGAGGCCAGTGAATCCCGTAAGCAGAGAAAGGTGTTCCTTTACGTAAAACGGCAGGATCTGCAAAACAAGGCGAAGGAACTTTTTGGCCGCCATCGACTTCACTGCATATTTGCCTAACAGAACAGTAATCATACACCTCAACTGATTTATAAACCTAATGTGATGCCCTCCGAGAATCACTAACCTACGCTTCATTTTATTCTTTGAAATGAGGTGTTCCAAGGCACATCATACTCTACCTTTCAGCAGCTAGTAACCAAATGGGAATTTTTTAGGCTTGAAATTTCGAGACATTTAGGGAGCCTCGAGAGATACTGCATGGTCATGATGGTTATGTTGGCTGGTGGCCAATTCTTGCTTTTCGCTGCAAAATGTGACCTAGAAAGTCCTTTTTGCGTTAACAGCAGATATTTGTGATGGTCACAGAAAATAAATTCATGTATCGGACATTCTATTCGCGGTCATTTTGAGTGTGCCGCGCCACGCAGCACGTTGCTATAGTCATGCAAACTAGAGGCAATTCACCACATTTCCTGGGCTTCTTTATAACGTCTTTGATACGAGATTAGGCATTTTATACCTTAAAAAATCGAAATTAAATTTGGACGTCACCACCAGCAACCTACAGAGGGCACCGTACTAGCGCAAAGAAACAAATTGTACGGATTGTGACCGGGCACGAGTGTGTGTTTTGCCATCTTCCCGTTTGTACGCATCTTTTTGAGCTTTCATACATGCCTCAAATATCGACCGACCAACTAACCCAACTTAGCTGCTGAATAGACGCTTTAGCAAGTAAGGGAATTGGTTAAAACACGTTTTTATATTCAAAAGAAAGGAATTTTCACTTCATAAAGCGTTAACCAGACCTGTGCGCGTTACCCTTCTCAACCGAGCAAAATTTATTTTTCTTACACTAGAGCATATCAAACTAAGCGAGAGGAGATAACGTAGAAGCGTCAATGGCAGCTTCTCGTGACCGAGACAAAGGTTACAGAAAAGTCGCGCCTCCAGTTTAAGTGATTAAAAAGTCATGCAGTCACGTGGGGTTTACTAATTTAACTCAATGTATCTTCATTCACATGACATTGCATTTGAGACTACAATAAACCTAAGAAAGGTTGTGAACGTGATAGTTCTGAATAAGCAATACCTTATGGGCACGCCGGGG
Source organism: Amblyomma mixtum (assembly GCF_055824585.1). Lineage (NCBI taxonomy): Eukaryota > Metazoa > Arthropoda > Arachnida > Ixodida > Ixodidae > Amblyomma > Amblyomma mixtum. The sequence goes on along the minus strand of NC_143021.1, from coordinate 25,943,085 downwards.
CCTGCTCCCATAGAAGTAGACAAATTTTTGAAAATGATTTGCAGCTTCCTCACAAAACGAAGAACATTTTACCACTTAGGACTAAGTGTGTCGTATATGCATACGTATTCGTACGTTGGCTGCATCAGTATGATAATGACAAAACCCTGTGATAGCCTTATATACACGTAAAGAGGAATGACTAAACCACAAGCTACGCAGCCGCACCGTGGCCAACGCAGCACTTAAAAAAAATTAATGATGTTTCTCTCGCTTTATCTGGTTTCGTACGCATGTTGTTCAGAAATAAATTTGGTCCTAAATGTATGCGCATACGGAGCTTCATAAAGCTTCTTATGGACCCTAAGGGGCCTTTATTTTAAATATGTTAATTTAATTGTTGTTTCACCCTCACCAGTGCTTGAAGTTCCGCGACTCTGCACTATCACCAAAATAAATAAATATTCCTGCGCAAGTTTCTGCACGTATGATGGCCTGCTCCTCTTACGTGTTACTCCCGGATGGCGGCTTTCGGTATAGGATTCTGTTGCCAGGGGACACACGTTGTGCCAACGAACCTGGCCAAGGAACTAAAAGCTTACTGTCCATCATGCGACACGTATCTTTCGCAGTTGTCTAATGAACAGCCGACGAGACATATTACTGGCCAGCATCTGTTGGTCACGTGAGAATGACATTCACTGGTGGAGACGCACGAATCCGCCACAGGTTTTGCCAATTATCCACAGCCGTTAAGAGATTTAACAAAAGACGCAGGTGGGTGAATGCTGGCGTGCTAAATTGCAGCGGCGCCAGCATGCAGCAGGCGCTGATAGAAAAAGTGTTTGCTTGCCTGATCGTGGCTTTTAATGGCGCCGTACAGTTGAGGATCGCAGCCCCAAAACCAAAATATCAGTGCTATTGTCATGGCCATGTGTATGATGTCCACGGCAGTCATCAGTAAACATCCTGTAATCACTGTTCTGGAAAAAAAAGTAGCCGAAAAAGATGCATTTCTCGATGCGAAGCAAGGCACATTACAGAAGGTTTTTTTATTATAACGTTTGCAGATATTTGTGCGTCACCCACAAGAAGACGGAATGGCTGCGCATCCATCATCTCACCTTTGCACACTTGTTGCGTGCGCTCTCAGACACGCTTAGAGTTTGCGCTGGTAGCGGTCTCAGTCTCAGAGGAGTTGCCCTCGACTCCGCGAGGCAAGCTTTGCTAGAAACCAGCTACGAAGTGACAGAGTGTGTGTGTGTGGGGGGGGGGGGGAGAGGGGGAGGCGGTGCGGTTGATTGGTGGCCACTTTTTGCCGGTCGTAAGCCAGAGAATCAGTCGGACCCAAACGTTCACAAACAAAACATGCGATATATAGCAAAGAGACGATACAGCGGAATTTCTGAACACTCGCAAGAACACTCACAAAGTTATCTACAAAACAATGCAACAAATGCAAAGCGACCCAAGCGATAGGCTACAGTAACTCAAGCGAGAGAAACAAAATAACGCAGTTTGTCCACCCTGGGCGGCGAAAGTCCAACGACGGGAAGATCATGCGGGGCCCGATCCGAAAAATGGCGCACACTGGCTCGCTTGGGGCGACTGGTGTCTGTGTAGCATGGAGAGTTCTCTCAACCCGGGAGTCGTACGGGCGCGCCTTTCCGCAGTTTAAACGACGGCACAGATTCACAGACAGCGCTAACAGCCTTCCTATATAAGACGCATCGTGTCAGTTCGTTTCTTCGCAACAAGGCAGGGCGCACATAGAGTAATAGCCGTACAATTGCACTCACTCTCTCGCCGGTCGCGCATCGTCGTTGGTCAGGCGCCAAAAGAGGCTTCAAAAAAGCTCGAAACGCGTCTGTCCGACCGGTCTCCGCCACGTGAAAGCGGAGTGGAGAGGGAATCACTTAGCACCAGGGTGTCGAACCGGAACCGAACCCGAACCCGAAACCGGAACCGAAGCCGAATTTTCGCCCGGAACCGGAACTGAACCGAACCCGTATTTTTTTCGCCATCTTGGAACTGAAACCGAACCGGAACGATTCAAAGGAACCGTTCCGAACCGGTTCGGGACCCTGTTCAGCCCCACTTTTTTTTACATCCCGGCATACTTCTTGTTTTCGGACAAAATGAGATGATTTAGCGCATAGATTTACCCACCCGCAGCTGTCTGCTTTGGGAAGTGTGAAGATGGTACCCAGTATATGCGACAGCAAACTTACAGGAAGTCTGGTGCCAAGGAAGAAGCCTAATGGACGCTTCTGTAATGTACTACCGCCAATTATAAAGACTTATACGTCAGGTTTATGTGAAATCTTGAGTTATTGCTCCTCCCCTTTTACATATTTGCGTAAATCTTCATTCAAATTGTTAGGCCTGCTCTAACTCAACAAAATACCATAGACATCAAATTTTTACTTGCGTGCTTTCTTCTTTCAAACGACGCGTTAGACAATGGTGTACATGGAGCACCGCGTGGTATTCACCAACACAGAATAAATAATTTTTATTTGAATTTCTTCTTGACCCTGTTTCGGTTTCACAACATAACGATGGCTGTGACGTGTAGTGGAAATTAGGTCGCACGAGGTGCAATAAAACCGCAATATAACTGCTGATACATAGTTCGTTTTAATTATAGGTCTTGGAGCCGGCTGATTTAAGTGCTACAGTGATTAAAAACAATGTATCAGCGTTTGTATTAGTTTTCCCGTGCCTCACGTGACCTAATATTGAACTCACGTCACAGCCATCATTCGGTTGATGAAACCAAGACAGCATGGGAGAAAAGTTTTTTTTTCTAAATTATTTAGTGGCAGTGGGCGAATACCACACGGTGATCCATGTATTATAATATCTATGGCATCATATAAAAGGAGAAAACACGCAATAAACTGAGTGTCTATAGTCATTTAATCACCTACTGAGAATGCTTTTCTTTGCGTCATTCCCCACAAATAGATGAAATATTAGCGCGAGGAATAAACAACGTTGTGATGGTGGTTTTTGAGGAAAGGAAATGGCGCAGTAACTGTCCCACTTCTTGATGGACACCTGAACAGCCCCCTAAGAGGGGGAGGAGGATGGGAGTAAAAAAAGAGAGAAAGGGGCGCACTAGGGGAGGGCTCTGGAATAATTTCTACCAGCTGGGGATCCATAAAGGGCAACTTCATAGGTTTTTTTAAATCGACGAGCTTAAGAGGGTCCAATGTGTGAAACTTCCAGGTAAAGTATGCGAAGTCCTTTTGGCCTAGCGTTTCAAACGGTGACGTAATCACCAATTAAAATTGCGACGGCCTTCAAGCTTTTCCGCAGCGCACAACGCTAAGTGGGGGACGCATGATGACGTCATCGAAGGTATCGGGACATTTCCAACACATAAACGTCTGTTTTGAAGGAAAAAACCAACGCCACCGAAGGCACAGCCCACCGAACGTTGTTCGGCAGCGTCCAACGAGGCACGGCAGGACGTAGGTGACGGCAGCGGTAATTTGAAATCATACCTTCCGTGACGTCACACTGAACTTCCCCGTACTCCTGCGTTGCTTTGAGGAGAAGTGCAAAATTTAATAATCGATTACGTCACTATTTTAAATGGTAGTGCAAAAAACTTAGCATGCTTTACCTACAGCCTATATAGATTTGAATCCTTGAGTATCGCGAAATTCTCAAAAAGTGGCGCAGTTGTCCTTTCACGTGCACTGACATCGCGCAGCACACGATGCCTTTTGCGTTTCGCCTTCATCGAAACGTGGCCCCCGGGGCCGGGTTCGAACCCGGGTACACCGAATAAGTAACCGAGCGCCCTAACCACTGAGCCATCGCAATGGCTAGTGCAACATTTACTTTTGTAGGCGCTCGTTGTATCAGACAGCAGGTTCTAAATAAAACCCCTCATGATGGGTCTGTAGGGCAATAAAGAAAAAAAATGGCTCAATGGCTGTGGAGCGCGGCTGCTGATTCCTAAAATACAAAAACCAGCGTGCTCTGTTACACGTCGAAAATCCCCAGCTGGTCTCCGTTAATCTGGAGCCCTCCACTACACCGTCTATCCTATAGCCCCAATGTCTATTCGACACGTTAAACCCGAGATTTTATTACTAGTATTACCAAGAGAAGGATGTATAAATTGTTTCAGCTTCTTTTTTTTTGGAATCAGCATATCCTTGTCTGCGCGCGACGGATATAAGCTACGAAAGGTTGGTTCTTGGCAACGGTGGAGATGTACTAATAAGAAAGAAATTAAATACCGATTAGACAAAAGGGCAATGTGGTAATACACGTGCTCGCTGGCATGCGATAGTGATTACGCTCAGAAAGATGCTACTGCGATGAAGTGATTTCGTTATGCCGATTCGCTGAAATCGTTCTGCTTCTAAGAAAAAATTGCTGCCATTCGCCAGCGCTCGGCTCCATCCGCTGTTCTCGCACTGCTCGATCTTGAATTCTCTGTCTGGCGACTTATATCTACTTCTCGCAGTCATACTTCCGGTTCTTAGTGTCTGACACGATAGGCTTATGATTGTTGGCGTTTTTTTCATAGAACGCTTGGGCGACTGATTAAGTTGAGTTTTCACAACAATCTGCCTCGGCTATTCGGGTACAGGTGGGTGATGGGTGTTGGGGAGATGGGTGAAAGTTTTTGAAGGTGCATTTTACCAGTGAATGGCGGGGTGTGCGCCTACCGGAGTGTGCATCAAGGATGGACGCTGCACGCATGCACCCCCCCCCCCCACGCCGCCCCAACACACACACACACACACACACACACACACACACACACACACACACACACACACACACACACACACACACACACACACACACACACACACACACACACACACACACACACACACACACACACACACACACACACACACACACACACACACACACACACAGCGCGGTTATATTTGGGAAAGCAGGCTATACTGCTAACGCAGTAAAAAAGAATAACTAAAAGAGTATGCATACTCTAATCTCTGACTCCGAGTGGGATTCGTACCACGACCGGCGCAAGAGAAAACTGTGTTTACAGATGCTTTAGGCTACTCAGCTATCTTCTAAGCTTCTTTTCATGGTTGTTGCATAGAATATTTTGAACCTCTCTGACCCTCCTCATGCCTTACTTGACCGCGTCGAATTCAGCGATTTCGGCGCAAGGCCTTGTGCCACCATAACTCCCTTTCTCCGCCCGCACATGAAAATTCCAGACGGTGCACACATCAAGAAAGGGGAACCGGTCAGGAAGTTGAACTTGCGCAGCGTATTCCTCCTGCGCTGTTGTGCACTGTTGTCTGAACAGTCACCTCGTAGAACGCGGCGATTCTGCGTGTTCATTCATCATGCGGGTTTGCCACACGCTAAACAGTGCTATGAAAAAATGAACGGCGGCGCAACAAGGACACTAACAATTAAGGGACGCCACATGCGCATGTGGTGTCCCCTTTCTTGTTAGTGTCCTTGTTGCGCCGCCGTTCATTTCATCATGCACCAACTTGCCCCTCAGGCCATTCTTCTGAAACAGTCCTATGAACACGAAGAGTTTGCACGGAATTCCGGAGTTTTTCATCGCAGACTAAATGTTATAACGAAATGTATGATATCAATGGGTTTTTTATGAGAATGCTTAAGTATGTCCCAAATGAACGCAGCATCGAGACAAAAGTATTATTTTATTGCTGAAATGGTTTCTCGTTGCTCGCACAGGTAGAAATGCACTGACCATGGCTCAAACGTCCATTTGGCGCGAAAGTATGTACGCCCTAACATGTAAGGTCCTTGTCTGAAGCGTGAAAAAGGTTTTTTTGGTCAAACTACAGTCCAGCCCACTTAATAAACCTGACTGTCACGCATGTTCCGTGCGTTATATCTGATGTTCGTAGCAACTGGATTCTTCGTACAACAACCAAAAATACTAAGGCCGCTAAATGTTTCGTTTATTTCTTATAAAACTGCGTTATGCGTGCCTACTTGTGCACAGCAGAGACTGCCGCGGCTCTTCCCAGGCCATCAAGGGCGGTCATTTAATCCTCGTCGAGACTTTGTTGCCAACTATAAAATTTCGGGGCGGGGTATAACTAATCAAGGATGAAGTGTGCATGACAACTTGTGACAGGTCGGCTACATAAATGAGACTCTTGGCAGTAGGTAGAGCTCGCACTTGGTGTTGAACGTCTCCGTCAGAGCAGGCGCTTCTGCGATTTTGTGGTCCGCAGGAACGTAGTTATCCGAGGAAACATCTGATCGGCTATGGATCAACGAAGCGTTGCCAGAAATTTGCATGCGTCTGGTCACGGGTGTTTTCGAGCTTCTTCTCTCGTTCTTGAGCTGATGCAGCGGCAAAGTAGCGCAGCGCTTGTAACGCAGAATGCATCTGTTGCACTCTCCGCTGTATGACAATGCCTGCACATGGTAGCGGTGCAAAGGATGGCGACGAATGGGCAGGCTATGCATATAACGTGTTAGGCATGGCCAGCAAGGATTTCAGAATTATGAAATTACTGCTGTTAGTTGATTCGCGACCATGGTCGGTAGCTTTGCTTTTGACGATGCCCCTTTCTCACGCGCACCGCGCTTCTTCCATTCGGAATGCTTTGCCGAGACGGCGAACGCGTAGGCAATGATTGCCCTCGTAGGCCATCGACGCGGATTTGGCCGGCGGTTACTTACTATTTCAATAGACCGTTATAGTATATCGTTACCATGTTTATTTTACCGTTGACAGTGTTACCGGACGCCGGACTTTCCGATTAAGGCCGGTTCACACGACGGTCCGTTCGCCCGCGGCCCGCGCACTACGTGTTCATGTGTCACCATATTGAGAGGAGCGCTGTCGGCCCGCTGCCTGGTCAGCGCGCCTCTCAATGTGGTGACGCATGAACACGTGATACGCGGGCCGCGGGCGAACGGACCGTCGTTTGAATCGGCCTTTAGCGCTGCGCACGGCAGTGCCGCCCTTTAATTCCATTTCTGGGTTGACGTGTTCTTTCCGGGGCGATGTCGTGAAGGTTGAGAGGCCCTGTTTCATCTGCTTCTTAGCGGAAGAACGACCTCTAAAACCTCGGCGTAGTTCACCGCGCCACCTCGTTCTTTATAACCGAGTGGTGTGGCCAGAGTTTTTCGCTGTATCTGACAAGAATTTCTGTTGCCCTTATGCAAATTTTCACGGTAGCACTACACCCGCTCGTAATAAGCGAACGTTCGTTATACCTGCGGCCATTGAAGTGGGCTGCACTGTCCATCCGCTGACTTCGCTTTAGTACACTAGTATGAAGAAAGTCTAGGTAAGGCTGTAGATGTATGGGTAGAGGAAGTAATGACCGATCGCAAAATTTGTCATCTTCCTTGTGGAGAGGCCGTACAGGTAAGTAAAAGCGAAGAGTGAGAAAAACGAATGAATCAGCACAAAGTTTTCTCACGAGCACGTCCAGAAAAGACAGGCGAGCAGTTAGTCGCCTATTAAGCACAGCTTCCAGAAAGGGGTTGGCTGTAGTTTTGAAAATAAATGCCTGAAACAAGTTGGTGGACAAATGGTGCACGCCAGATTAACCACTTTTTATCACTCTATCAAGGGCACAAAAAATTCTATTGACGCAAAGGTTGCCTTTGATAGCGCCCCAGGAAAATTCGCAAACACTCTATGTAGTCCAAGTATATCTGCTTCCTTGCACAATGCTACAGTTGCAAAAATGTTTCAGCTCAATGTCGCAACGAAGAAGTTGCGAATTTGTGTCCGCGCAAAAACAAAGCGTTTTCAACTCATCCAAGCGTGTGTTTTTTATCATATTCTTTTTATCAGAAGAAAAGAGGTTGACGTCATCATAATAAGCCAATGTCGTAATTTCTTACTGCACTATAGTGAGAAGCGACGATTAGCTGTGTTTTTGAACTATAGGGGCCCGGGATATATAACGTGAGTCACAAAGTCGATGTCGAGTAGGTGATTTAAATAAAATATGTTTCGTAAGTTCTGGATGTTAGGGAGAGCCAGTGCTCCCACGAGGCTGTCGTTGGGCGGCGGATCGGCGGTGGAGGGATTTTCGCACATTTTCTTACCATGTAGTAAAGGAAGGGGGGGGGGGGGGGATGACAAGTCGGTTTCGGAGCGGCGGGAAGGCGTCTGTAGGTAGGTGCCGATACTTGACAGTTTAGTTTCTCAGTAAGGCGCAGGAACGTAAAGGGCGCGTGCTGCGTCAATTTTGAGGCCCCGTAAGTACACTGCGTACGAGAAAGTCCAAACTGACTCAAGCTTCAAGGGAGACCTATTACTCGCGCGACGGGGCCTCCCAAACTGCTCAAGCAGAAGGGTCTTGTAGATGCAAAATACACCGGCTTTTCGCATCACACCTCATAAGGTGGATTATGGCGTATACATAGCCGATTTTCATTAATTTCGACTTCATTTCATTTTGCGGATCTTGCCGTAAATTCGTCTTTTTGCTGCGGACAATAAATAAAATGGTGAAAGTGAGAACACCTCGCATTAAACATTTTTTTTCATGCTTCAGTAAAGCAGTAAACACGACAAAAGGAAGACGGGAGACGACACGAGCGCTGACCAACAACTGGTTATCTTATTCCGGGAAAAGTACACAAAGGCGCACGACACAGGAAACAATGCCAAAAAAACAGAAGAACAAAGGTTAAAACTTAAAAACCATACTGCGCATGCACTTCACAGTCAAATCATTACGTCTTTTTCAACAAAATTCGAAGGCTATCTTCCACAGTAGACGACACTCCCCTATCTCCTGGAACTCACACAATTGCCAAGAAAGCCTGACTCCTTAACTACCAAATTGATAGATGGTGAAGCAACACACTCATATACTTCCTTCCTGATCACATAGGCCTCGACCAACTCCCTACAGATGCAAAGAGGGTTACTAAACAGGACACTTCTCTTATCTACTGGAGGAAGCAATCGTTGCACTCGCTGCAATGCAAAGCCGAGTTGTACGACACCGTTACTTTTCTCACCCATCAGTGATGTTCGAACAAATGCTCATTGCTTCCCCACTTAGAAAGGCAAGTCTCCTCTTTAATCAACCTGATCGAATTTGTAGGGAGATGGTAGAGGCCTTTATGATCAGGAAGGAAGCAGATGAGCGTGGTCCTTCACCATCCATCAATTTCGTAGATAAAGAGTCAGGGTTTCTTGGCAACCGTGTGAGGTCCAGGAGATAGGGAAGTGCCGTCTACTACGGAATATAGTCTTTGAATTTCGTTGAAAAAGATGTCATGACTCTATTATGATGCGCATTCGCAGTATAATTTTTTAGTTTTCATCTTTGTTCTTCTGTTTTTAGGATTGTTCACTGTGTTCAGCGCCTTCACTTTTCTGAGAATGCAATAACCAGTTGTTAGTCAGCGTCTGTGTCGTCTCGTCTTCCTTTTGTCCTGTTTATTGCGCTGCTTAAGCGTGAACTACCAACTAGCCCAGTTTTATGTTCTCGTAAACAAATCTTCGCATTTTTTATTTTGCATAGCAATGTGCCAGCAAAACGAAAACACATAGAAAGGTTGGCTGAAACCCATCTGCGTTCTAATATTTTTTTTGTCCTGAATCCGTTTGAACCCATTTGAACCGGTTCGAGACGGTCCGAACCGGTTCGAACCGGAACGTAATGGTCATCTGGAGCCGAACCCGGAACTGAACCCGAAAGGCGTGAACCCGAACCCGAACCGAACCCGAAAAAATACCGGTTCGACACCCTGCTTAGCACCCTCAAGGTTACTTGCTCTCCATCGGTAACAGGGGTTCTTTTCTCCAACGTTCTGGAATTCACTAGGGCAGGCGCGGGAGAAATGCTTAGCGCGGCGCGCAGATTTGCTAAATGTGCGTCCATTTCGTCACACCGCACGGCCTAGATTCTGAAGCCTAGCGTCTAGAAGAACAGAGTGGCAAGCACCAGATTCATCAGTGAACTGCCGTTTAAGCAAAAACTAAAACGTGCATGTTTTCAACGCATAGCCCAGAAGTTACCTTTACTCTCCGCTAAGAACGCGAGAGAGGTTTTGTTCTTCAAGATTAGAAGTGTTTTGAACATAGACACTAACGTATTCCCGATTGAGGTCTTGGTCCCGTTCAGTAACTTAAATGCCGGGCCTACAGGAAAATATTTATGTCGTTTGAGGGATATCCATACTATGCAGGGGGGTATCACGTGCTGCTTTCTCAAAGCACACTTTTTGCATACGCAAGTTCGCTTTCAAGTGTTGAATGCAGCGTAAATTAACACGATGTACGCCGAGGAGATACCAACAGAGGCTCTTATTTTCAAATATCCAATGTCCAGCAATTCGTGTTCATCTTGCCTATTGTCTTGTTGTGCACCGCATTTTTATTACAGGGTAGGAAGAAACTCGCCGCGGTGGTTCTAGAGCAAAGCTGGACACAGCGCCCTCCGCCATCCAGCTGAATGCTCATCCGCACGGATAAAAGAAGCGCCGTAAATGCTAAACCCTTTCGCGCATTTGTCAATCACCAACAAGCCGGTTGCTTGTTTTTTTGCGAATCAACTTGAGTATCAACTTGCCCGAATGGAGTGCTGTTGCAATTAATTCCTTGTCATACAGCCTGTCTTCTGTGTTCCAGCTTTGACATTGGTTGTGTTGGTGTTGTAAGCTCGTATGATAGCTTTCTGCATATGCTGCGCTCTATCGGCAGGTTCTCTCAGATCATGAATGGCAGTTTACCAATATCCCTCCAGAGAAAAGTATACAACACCTGTATCTTACCGCTACTCACCTATGGGGCAGAAACGTGGAAGCTAACAAAGAGGGTTCAAATTAAGTTAAAGACAACCCAGCGAGCTATGGAAAGAAATATGATAGGTGTAACGTTAAGAGATCGGAAGCCGGCGGGGTGGGTGAAGGAACGAACGCGCGTTAATGACATCCTTGTCGAAATCAAGAGGAAGAAATGGTCTCGGGCAGGGCGTGTAATGCGAAGGCAAGACAACCGCTGCTCCTTAAGGGTAACGACGTGGATACCGAGAGAAGGCAACCATAGCAGGGGACGGGAGAAAGTTAGGTGGCCGGATGAGATTAAGAAGTTTGCGGGGATACGGTGGCCGCTACTGGCAAAGGACAGGGTTAATTGGAGATACATGGGAGAGGCCTTTGCCCTGGAGTGGGCGTAGTCAGTTTGGTGATGATGATGACCGGCCTCAAAGGGCGAGAACGCCTCAGTTGCCAAATATGCTTTATATGCAACTCCAAGCAGTGCATATTGCTAAAACCTTTCTTTCGACAGCCGAAATCTTAAAGGGACCATGAAATGAAACTGAATGAGCTTAGGGAAAACGCACGACTATTCGCTCTTCAACTGCTCGTCACCGCACCGAAAAGTTCTCATCTAGTTCCATTAGTGGCGACGACATGGCTTATTAAAAATTATGCTGACCATTCCCCCTCCACTCATACAAGCTGTCGCGCCAGGAAAAGTAAAAACAATGCGGGACTGCACCCCGCCGCACCCTATTTCGCACTGTCACTAGAGTGCGTCCAACAATAATTCTTACTCTGACTACCCACTTGCGTCATGGAGGAAGAGGCAGCTCAGCAGAAGCGGTGAGGTGTCACTCGACTCGGTTGCGAAGAGCTACTTTTAAGAAGAACAATTTACATGGCGCGGGCCTGCGCGAAGCTTTTAAACCTGACATGAGTACTCGCGAAGACCTCATTCACAGATTTTTTGGTTTAGATGCTGACCCGTAAAGTCATTTCAGGGCTCCTTTGAGAATCATCACCCCTCTTTATGAAGTTCTGTGCCATCAAAAACACGACTGGGGCGATGAAGTTCGCAGCTGCGGTAGAATTAGTATTCTACCAATTGTGTTCACAGAGACAAAAACATTTTTAATGCAGAAGGGGACGTTTTACCTAGAGTTTTTAACCTGGCGAGTCGCTACTTCTGCGTACGTGAAAGGGATGAGGGTGCAAACAATGGATGGGGGCTTGAAAAAATCTGAAAAGTAAACATGAATGGATAAAAAGACGCAGATTGTGGTCTGGATTTTACCTCAAAATGGGGTGTTCTGTATACAGACTTTCATTTAAAACTTTAATTATCCGTTCAAATTGCCATTATCTATCTAGAACTCTATAAAAGCATTTCACCTCGAGCCAAATAAGCATCCTGCCTACTACGCCTTATTCGAACAAATTTTTTATGAGGTATGAATTTCATTTCATTTCAGTTATTAGGTCCTCAAAGCCCCCATTTAAGGGGTATTACATGAGGGGTGGGCCGGGAGTACGGCAGTTACGACAAAAAATGATTTTCAATTTATTTATTGTCACTACAGTAAGGGTCGTTTATTTTTTTCCCTGCAGTGGGCCTCATAATTTACATATCCATATCGGGCGACCCAAGTTTTCCTACTTTGCCGGAATTGCTAACGCAGGCACTCTTGTTTTTGCCTGATATACTCAGAGTTCACCAGAGAGGAAAGTAGATGAAAAGTGTCATGCAATTCTTTATGGCATATTAATGAAACAGCATAAATTGTCGGAGTGGTCTCACCGCTGTGCACTGGAGAGTGTCGGGGACGCCATGCACCTCTGCACCACGGCTTGGTCCAAACCAAGGCGGTATATGGTTGCGGTCACAGGTGCCAGGAGAGGCGACCAAATGTTCTCATCTTGCGTAAAATCCAAATCGGAACTGAAATGTAGGTGAGACGAAGAAAAAATGGCTGAGGCTTAACTTGGTTAAGCCTGGAGAATGCGAAGCATCATCGTGTCGCGCAATTTGGAGGCGCACAACCACAGCGACGGCGCGAGGTGGGCCCCCGTTTCTCCACTGTCGTGACGTCATCGTGTCACGTGGCGTGACGTCGTGTATCATGTGATTTGGAGGCGCACAACCACAGCGACGGCGCGAGGTGGGCCCCCGTTTCTCCATTATCGTGACGTCATCGTGTCACGTGGTGTGGCATCATCGTGTCGCGTAATTTGGAGGCGCACAACCACAGCGACGGCGCGAGGTGGGCCCCCGTTTCTCCACTGTCGTGGCGTCAACGTGTCACGTGGTGTGACGTCATGTATCACGTTATTTGGAGGCGCACAACCACAGCGACGGCGCGAGGTGGGCCCCTATTTCTCCTCTGTCGTGACGCCATCGTGTCACGTGGTGTGACGTCATCGTGTCACGTGGTGTGACGCCATGTATCATGTGATTTGGAGGCGCACAACCACAGCGACGGCGCGAGGTGGGCCCCCGTTTCTCTACTGTCCTGACGTCATCGTGTTACGTTGTGTGACGTCATGTATCACGTGATTTGGAGGCGCATAACCACGGTGAAGGGCTGAAGTGGTAGCTAAAGTAGTATGCTTCGCATAAAAAATCCTTTTTAACGTAGTTACCTCTCCACAGGCTTGCGGCTTTCTCTCCGTAAGGAACTCTGTTCTCCTATTTTGAGTTGCTCATTTTAATCCAAGTAATGAAATGTATTTAATAGCGTTCGAAGCGTTTATGGTAGGGGCGCGATCGAAATTCGACAGCCGCGGCCGGTATCGAACCCGCATCTTTCGGGTCAGCAGCCGAGCACCGTAACCACTGAACCCTCGCGGCGGCTGGAACTAATAGGCTCTTCATGATAACGAACACTAAGGATGACTTTCCCAAGCGCCGGCAACGACGCCTTACATAGCGGTCTTTCTACTTTCGTTTGTGTCTACGCCTACGACAAGTACACCGTCTTTACGCCCTCTGCTCTTGATTCTTGTGTCCTACTCATGTGATCAAGGTGGCTTGTAGCGGAAGTGTATGCCTGGCATCTTGAAATCTCTAAAGGAACATGGCTTAAACTCAATGAATTTTGGAAGAAAATTTGTTTCGTTGGAAAACTTATGGCGGCTCTGGCTGAAGGGCGAGGCGTCAATATCAGTTATATTCCTATGCCACGTTGCTGTCAACTGAGGGAGAAGGGATGAAATATTGTTACGAAGAAGACGAAGCTGGCAGTGGCGAGGGACGGAGCGCTCGCGCTAGGCCAGCGGCCATTAAATCATCTCTTATCCATCGTTTATCACGCCTCACTCTTCGGCTGGCCGCCACGTAACAATATTTTTATGGCGAGTGACGAGGCGGGGAGAAGGAAGCCGAAAATATATAATACATGCCCCCGTACCTCGTTAGAGGTGTGAGTCGGCACCCATGTTCCCCTGCAAACGGAGGAACGGCATTACAAACTGGAGGGCGTTTCAAGACGCCATCTAGTATGGGATCTTCCGCCAATGGGCTACTGTGGAACCATGCGAGAGAAGCTGTTGTCGTATGAATTTTACTTTTTTTGCGTTCGGCAGAGCGGCGCAATCTAGTCGACGCTATAAGGCGCAGCTAGTTTGCTTCTAATTATACACACATGCGCTGGCTGAGTGGCCGCTTCGGCCCTTCATCTGAAATATTTCAGCAAGGAGCTAATGCCAATGCCATCAGTCAAAAGAATGGTTATGAACTCGAAACTTACCCTAGATCATACTACCTAACTGCGCTTAAAGTCGGAAGCAGGGACACACAAATGCTCTTAGGCAAATGAAAGAGGGACACGTAAATGTGCTTTGTAATAGGCAAATGATATATTTGAATACGGTTAATGAATCATCCTTTCCTGACAATTTACTCCGGACCGGAGTCCAACGTTTTCTGATAGGCGAGTTAAATGTGCACAACTACCTTTATTGGAACAAAACAGACGCGCAAGGGCTGAAATGATGAGTACAGTAGTACCGGTAATCATTTATTATCTTGTGCAGAAAATTTCGCAGCAGAGTTATTCGTCCCGTTCTTTCGACTACACGCTCAGCAGGTATTCTTTAAGGTCGAGTGGGTGGTTTAGGCACTGACATTCTACTGACGCTTCTTCCACCACGATTTTGCGGCATTCCACAGCATTATCTCTGTTTATTCTGGCTCGATATGGCCTTCTAAGCACATGCGATCACGCAGTATGGACCAGTGAAAAACCCTTAGGAGGCCGGATACAACCTCGTTCGAATGTTTTCAGGACAAATACCTGAAACAGGACATGTACCAAACGGGCACCACCACGCCAGATTCACGGAAGGAAAGAATTACGTAAGTTTTTCTCAAAATTCTCCAAAATGTAATAGGCGGGAGGACGCATTGAAGAGTTGTTAATGCGACATCCCTTCAGAAGGGGAAAATTGCAACACATCTTGTAATTGGCAAAGAATGCAAAACGGGGATGCCTGCACGACTCATCTAAAATGAATTGCTTCTGAGTTCTTCACAATTTGTGCCGACTGTTTCATTGTGATCTGGTTGCCTCGGGGAGGCACGTGCAGTTTACCTCGATCTTACTTTCGCAGTCATGATGTTCTGATTGGTATCTTCGTTGTAACCTAATAAGGGTAGGAATATCTTTTGTTTTTTTTTAATGGAATAGTTATTTCTATGAAAAGCACTGCGGGTTCTCTGCCTGCAATACACCAGTAGTTTTGGCTACAGTTTCGCGACAACCGCAAACGCAAAGCACTGTAGGAGACAGTCCTCCATAGTGAGCGCATTTCGTTCACTTAGAGTGCGGTCGTCAGCCCTGTAATAGCGTGGCTTCCTCAGATTTTTCGTCGCTGTTTCTAGGGATTTCTTTTAGGACAAAATTCTCAGAAACGAAATGGAGGTGTTGCCATCACCGGCCGATTTCTTAATGGTGCAGTGAAGAAGAACCTGAACTCGTCTTTTTGCCGCTGGAGCTCAATCTACACGTTCCGAGCATTCTTAGAAACCTCAATTTATTGCCCTGTGTGGCCGATTTCCCCAATTAAATCGAATTAACGTCCGGCTCCCGCCTTTTTTTTTTAAATTCTCGCCGTACGGGGGGCGGAGTCGACCAGCGCGTGGAGTGCCTTTCACCCAATCCCGTGGCGGCTTGCTGCTCTGCCATCGGCGGAGTAATACGTAGCAATCCGTAGTAGCAAAAAGTCCGCACGTTTTTTTTATTTCTGAAGGCTTATTTTGCGGCTATATCATCTGCGAATCAAACAATTTATTCACGGAAACCTAAAAAACAAAATAAAGCGAAAGCAAAGCATCCACGGAGCTTGCTGAGAGGCACTCCACGCGTTGGTCGACTCCGCCCACTGTACGGGGAGAATTAAAAAAAAATAAAGGCGGGAGCCGAACGTTATTTCGATTTAATTAGGGAAATCGGCCACACAGGGCAATAAGTCGAAGTTTCTAAGAATGCTCCTAACGTGTAGATCCAGTTCCCGCGGCAAAAAATACGAGTACAGATTCCTGTTCACGCCACCTTTAAGTAGACTACGTGCATCTACACCAAATTATTTGGAACTCATCTCAGAGTTTTTCCTATACTGCCATTCACTTCAAAAATGGTAGCAGCGAATCTTTCTCTGTGTGCACGTCATGAGGGTAAATAACGTGGCGGAAAAACTTTGAAATCTAAGAGAACATCCATTTTGTCACCTCTCTAAATGCCATTAAAGACTATGTCAGAAATGTTTGGCTCAGAACGAGCAGGTATTCATTATGAAATTTGATCATTAGCTGTTAATGTCTTTGTCATTACGTCACTCCGCTATTTCTGTGGCTGCGTTCCTATGTACACCCTGTTTAGAATGTATTCCATGCATTCGTATTTTTTTTTACCTGCTTTACAGATGTAATGCACCCTTTTGTTCCCATCCTATGGTAAACGGATCTAAAGCTGTCCCGAAGTGTTCCCTCTACAATTCCATCACATTGCTCGCATATTCATGTACTAAGCATTTTTGTGTAACATTGATCTATAAAGTGATATTCAGTTTTTGTTTCCTGTTGACTATGCTTTCAAACTTTTTTTGTGACTCATTTTCTAACACGCAGAACGGTGTGCTGCAGAGAGACAGAGGCCTCGTCAGGCATCGCAGCCTTTAGCCTCTGTCCGCGCAGTAGGCATTATATGTCTGGTAATAAATAAAAAAAATTCTTCACATGGTCTCAGCCATCAGTGCATATTTTGATGCAGGACAAACGTCAACATGCTTAGAAAGAGACAGTGTATATTTTTTTTAATGCAAACCATTATCGGATGGGGTGGTCTTCAGTGTCCCTTAAATGCATAGAAATACTTAAAACAGTATGCTTAAGATTGCTTGCTGTAAAGTGCAACGCAAGAATTTTGACTGCAAAGTAAAGACTCGACAATGACTGTGCACATTGAAGCTTACTTCCCCACGTAACGTCGAAGATCTAAGTCAGTCAGAGGTGAGGTGGTGCTGTTCGAATTCTTGAAATCCAAGAAAACTTTCGTTATGATGGTTGCAGGGCCAAGTAACATGAAGATCAGCTGAACGCAGTCGATCCAAACCACTCCTCGGAGTCCGCCCTTTGTTAGGGAGAAAAATCGGAAGCGTAGTGCACATTTGAGTAATTACACACCAATATGTAGTCTTCCTCGCAAAAGTTCTGCTTGTTGACCACGTGTGTTGAGCTATGTTAAAAGGTTAGTTGGTCACATGACCTTTCCAAGGATTGTGCTGTTGATCAGAAATTAAAGCGTCTTGTTGACATACACATAGACGCTAGGCGAAGCAGAATTAGCTTAGAACGCATTAACAATTCGGTAAACTCACACTGTATGGCACCCATCATGACAAGAATGATATAAAAATTAGCGTGCACCTAATACCTGATCGCAGACCGCGAATGAAAATATGCGGGATGAAAATGTCGGGAAGAAAGGGCTATTATAAAGGGTCACAATGCGTCTTCCGGCTCTGTAGTCTTTGCTTGCATGCCAGGAAAAAATAGTAGGTGTCTAACGTAGTTAAACCGAGGAGACGCGCGAAAGCAGTTGTTCATTCTTCAATTGCAGGAGCCACTTAATCTTCGCCTTAAGCATATGGCGTGGCATCTTTAGTGGGTTGATGCCCATATACGCAGAACTGGCCATTGTTACATACCATTCATACACGGCAGCGAGTCCTCATACCACTTCCAGCGCAGTGGCAGAGCAGTTAAGAGATGCGTCACTGAACTGGCACCTGGCTGTTTCTAACGCAGCCAATGCTAGGGATTGCGCGCCCCATGTTCCTCTTCCCGAGCAACCTCTCGCGCAGCCCGAGCGAAGCTCTTCCGAACTTACCCGAGTTTATCGTAGTAACTCGGGTAAATGCGGTAAGCAACTAGGATTGTTACGCAACGACACAAGATCGTACCTACGTACGCACGATACCAGAATGCTTGGTTGGTGTTGGTAGGCGTATAAGTGCGTTCGCACTGAAAGTTGCTCGATGGCCAATGGAATTACCATTATATTCCACAGTCCATAATTAAAACATGAAATTCAGGGGGCACTTTGACTGTCTAAAGTGGGTAGAGGCGGAAGCGTTTTCCGCACCACCTTCGCTGTTTCTGTGGCACTGGTGGCGTCACATATAATTGAGTTCTAATTACTAAGTGATGACAAATCACTAATTAATGGTTAACGACTGATGAATGCCTGAATACTAATTAACTGCTAATTAATGACGCTTAAGCTTCGCCTTTAGGAGTGGAACGCGACAGCGCGTTGTAGCGCTGCCAGGGAGTCCACGGAACGCCACCACCCGTTCGGCGCGGTGCCTTACCCTTTGAACGCAACGCTTTTTGAGGAAAGGAAATGGAGCAGTCTCTGTCATCTCGGTGGACACCTGAACCGCACCGTAGAGGAAGGGAGGAATTGGGAGTGAAAGAAGATAGATAAAGAGAAGCCGTAATGAAGAAAATGAAAAATGTATTTGAGGAAAGGAAATTACGCAGTAACTGTCTCACAAAATTCATGGGGGCACTTTTTTGACCTAAAGTGTGGTCACTGATGTGTGGTTAAGATCTTAAGCTTCACCCCTAAGAGTGGAACGCGACAGCGTCTTGCAACGCTGCCAAGGAGTCCATAGAACGCCATCGCCCATTCGGTTCTACGCCTCGCTCGTCGGTAAATTGGTTTTTGAGGAAAGGAAATGTATCTGTCTCTCATTTGTCGGTGGACACCTAAACCTCATCGGAAGGGAAGGGAGGAGGATGGCAGTGAGCGAAGACACCGTTTTCACTAGACGCGCCTTTGTTCATTCCAGACCATCGAGCTGGCGTGGCGGAGTGGATAGCATGCTCGTCTCGCACTTCAGAGACCGGGGTTCGATTCCTGAGCTCGACCAATTTCTTAATCGGTTTTATTAATTTATATGGCCTGACTAGTAAAGCTAATTAGGCTAATTGGGTAATTAATCAATTAACTAAGCTCAGTCCCACTTACTTGGAGCATCACTATACGATCCATTCAATTGGTTGCATGGTTACTAGCCAAAGTACAATTGGCCCCGTTTGAAATTCGTGCACTGTGACGTCACGACCGTTTCCACCAATTGAAAAGCGTGACATTTTCTGTCGACAACTGCTGCTTACAACGATGAGACATTAAAGGCTTCCGCCTTAAAACATGAGTTTTTTTTTTAACTGTATTATCGTGGTGACTACACTCGGCGCTGACAGGTGAGCAGGCATTCTCCTAATCGGTTTATCTTCACTTAACGATTTCTCAACCTACAGAGATGAGATGAAAAGCAATTTCCACCCGTGGTTTCAATTTGCAGTTATTAAACGCTCACACAAAGCAGGGTCGTCTCTTCTTCAAGCCCATATTCTGAACCTAATAACTTGTGGGTTACAAGCGTCTCACAGACGTCGTATATGTGATTCTGGTGAGGACATTTGAATTAACGCAATGCCCCTTCGGCTTGTAAACAGATATACTACAAATTGTGAAGAGTGCATTGAACGCAATTTCCTGGATCTCGAAGAAGTTTTCTTTATACGTGCATTTGCAAATTCCCTCAGGAAAAAAAAGTGAACATAGCAAACACTGGCACCAATTGTTTACTCTCCCAAGCGCATGCGCTACTTATAAAACACAAGACGCTAAGATGTACGACATAACTTGACATTAAGCACGACATTAAGTACGACATTAAGCAAGTACAACATAAACCGCAAAAACTTGAAGCTATGACCCAAGCTTGAGAAATATCTGCTAGACGCCTTACCTGCTTTTATAAAACGAAGTGGAGAGACGCTTTGGCGTTAGGTTGAAGACGGAAGTAAAGACCTCAAACGCTCATACCGCAAAGGTGCACTTTGATCTATTGTGAGAGCGCTGCTAATGCTATGTACGGGGTGTTTCTTCCTCAAGTACGTCCTCTTTGTTTTTGTTTGTCTGCTCGTAAAAACAGAATATTCTGAGTTTCAGGTGAGATCCCAAGCGCGTTTTAGAATTGGAGCCCGTAAGCAATGCCTCACAAAGTTACTCTCGAATTTGATTATTCCTCAACGGTGATGCATTTTTCTGGAAGGTTAATAGAGCTAACTGCGGGGCTAGCTGGTATTTTGACACCATATTCATATTCATTAGTCCAAACAGGACAACATGTATTCTGTTGGCCTGTCCTTCGAACTGGTAAAACATTAATGTGGTTCTGCATGGTAGGAGTTCAGATCATGTTTCAGGTGTGCCGAAAAAATCTTGAGGCAGAAAGACTGTCCATATGCTCGCAGCTTCTGGATGGGAAAAAGAGTATTGTTTTTCTTGTTATCCGTCTGGCTTCTGAATGAAGCTGTTGACTGAACTGGTACGTGCGAAAGATACGTGGTGGGTTTTTAGGCGCACATTAGTGGAGAGATTACCAATCATGACCCGGGGCTTTTAACAAGTACGAAAATGATATGCCATGATATGCAGGCGTAATAAGATATCACACCGAGACCTTTTTTTCTCTTAAACACAACGCTTTTCATATAATAAGAAAGCCGCATTAATAACCCTTACCAGTGCTGTGTAGAGCGTCCCACAGAACCCGATGATGATGTTGCACCACACCAGAGGAGCCCCAAATACTGTGAAAATTGAGAAGTTTCTCGGTGTCAATTTTCCGAAGAGTGAATAGCAAAACTCCACGCAACGTTCATTAGTAAGTGTGCAGAAGAAGCGGGCTCAGCGGTATTTAGTGGTGACCGAAAAGTTATGTGGTGTGATTTTCAACGCTATTTTGACGCTGTTGCCATTCTTAGCACTTAAAGGTGACTTTTTTTCTGAGTATAATTTCAAAGCCCGACGGCATACGCAAGAAAAGTGAGATTGCTAAGGAACTCATGAACAAAACACTTTTCGCAGCAGCTGGAGCCGGTAGCGTAGTTAAATTCGGCAGCGTACGTAGGTGTAACCAGTTGTGAATCCACGGTTCCGAGCATATATCCCACTCACGCTCAATCCAGATGACGTGTCATATACCCTACTCTTAGCTCTCTCTACCATTTTTCAGCCTTCTTATGCCTTGCTAATTCCTTAGTGTCAGTAAAAGGCCTCCACTTACAGCATACTTAAAGTAAGTTTCGATTTTTGTAGTTCGTAAGACCATCGGCCCAATTCTCAAGTTTTTCAACAAGAACAAAAATAGTGCGGTGTGATCGTCCGCACGGTTTAGAGATTGCAGCTTGCAGCCAGGTGTGGGTCATTTGCCCATTCTGAATAAAGATGCACAATGATATTCGCATCCGAGAAGCCGCTTTCGTGGTAAGTGTCCAGTAATAAGAGTTTTATATGAGCTTTATTACACCTTATGTTTACTCTTCTTACGTCCTTAGCGCACGCAGATGCTTCGCAGGCAGTGAAGACGGCAACAGCGATTGACCGAGTGCTTCGGCACCTAGACCAATCAATTCTAGCGAGTTTAAATATGGGCAAAATTAAAAAAAGATTCAGGAAGTGCCAGTGCACCTAATTAAAAATAATTTGAGGCAGAACGTCAGAAGCACACATTTATGGTAGCAACGACAGGTATCGGGAATTGTAGCAACGTCTAAAGGCGGTGGAAAGCCACCTCTCAACGGTGATTTCGGCCTATGTATTTCGAAGGAATGAAGGAGGCAGCAGAGCAAAAATAAAGGTGCTTCCCTAGACTTGGCTTCTAGACAGATCCCATCATGATGCCGAGCCTGCACCTCTGATTTCAATTTTGTTTCGTTTGCCTAAACATCATTGCTTATCTTGCTTCCGCAGCAAATAGCATGTCTTTGTCTATTTTCCTTCTTGACTTTAAGTAGGATGTCATTACTCGCGTTTGTTACCTCTTGTTCTCCTTTATTGCTGTGCCCGGTGCTCTCTTCGTGTCCCTTAATGTTGGCAGGGCACATTTATTTTTCATTATAATTTTTTTGCAGTCTAATATATGTCCTTTAAAATCATACCAACCGTTTTTTTGTCCGTAGCTCGCTATGTTGTCCTCAATTTAAATTGTTTTCACTCCATTAGCCTCCCCGTTTCTATCCCTAGGCGAGTACTGGTAAGATACAGCGGTACGATATTTCTCTTTATCAGCATCCACAGCTCATAACTTGAGCCAGAACAAAATAGCGCTAGTTAAAGAGGTCTCTTGCTCAACCTAGTATTCATGATCGTGTGGCTGAGATCCTCCGCTGACAGGCGTTGCATCTTACATTCTCTCCCCGATTTGCATTGAGAAGCAAGTGGCTTTAACTTATGATAAAACTTACCTGTAACAAGTGTCAGGCTGGCCGCGAAAATGCCCAGCGCACCAGCACTTTGCTGAAACATCAGAGTGATTTTGATCCCACTGTATTAGTAGCATATTCCTTCTCCGGAGAAACGCCTTGACTTTTTGCGTCCGTGGGTGTATGTGTGTGTGCGCGTATGTCTGTGAACCCTCCATCCTACAGAAACCTCTCTCGAGGATGGGCACCCTCGGCAGTCCACTGGTAACCCACTGGTTCTCATTAATGTAAGCATAATAAGATTTGGGAGCCAGTCAACTGAATTACAGTAGACGAAGTGCAAGAATACAAGAACCAATTTGGAGCAAGAACCAATTTAAGCTGAGAAAGAATAGTTCTTGTGCTGAGGAAAACGGGATACGATGGCCCTATTTTCTGGTTGTCTCGAAGAAACCCTATCTTCTCAAGCAGAGTTTGTAAAATTAGACTTCCATTATGAGGGCTATGATGTTGCAGAATAAAACGAAATAAGTCAAACATTGAGTCAATGTTATACCTTTACTACACAACTGCCATCATACTGCTTGTCGCACTGTGTGCACAGTTTTGTGATAGTCCGTGAACTGCCAGGCACAGACTCCCCCTGCTTGCACACTCTCTGTTTGCCAAAACATCTCTTTTGGTGCTAAAAACATTGTCGAACCCGGCGACTCACAATGTGGTGCAGATTGCTCATTACTCAAAAAACTCATTACTTATTAATCATTGCTCTGAAAAACAAAGCCACTTGCTTACAATATAACTTCTATAACCTCACAGATGCCTTTCCACAGCCCACAATGCAAATTAACACTTTTCAAACAGAGTACAGTCTTCGTCACCCTTTTGTAGAGCGCTCGAGGAGTGCGCACCAGGCAACCAAAGCCGGAATTATGCAGTAGCCTGACAGTCCGCGGGCAAAGTTCTCTTCTCACAGCGCTTGAAAAGTCTATGTGGCTCAATATTTTGTAAAGATTGGCGTTTATATTCTAGCAGATGCGGCGAGGTTTGACATTCTTTGCAGGGCAGCGCACCACCCGAGCGCTGCGGTGGGGTGACGCAGACTGTACAGAGGGAAAAACACGTGTCTAGAACGACCGAATTGTTTGTTCCGCAGCTTCCAAAAGCACTGCGACCAGGAAGGCAAAAAATGACGATGAAATACTACGAGTTCAATGGCACATGCTTACATCCAGACCACTTTAAACCAAATGTTGTTACTAGACATCGCACATTCAGCCCGAAACACACCCAGAACGTGTTATAGGCAAGCGTTTTGCCCTCTGTACAAAGCAGAAGAAAGGAAAATTGCAACGCTCCAGTTTCAGGCTTGCATGGAGGGCTGGAATAGAACTTAGTGCCGGTGAAAAATGGGCAATCGGCAAATGCAAGCTGCAAAAATCATTTCAGTCAATACAAGCAGTACAGGAATGTGTTCATATTAAATGTGGTTGTTGACTCAACAGGTTAACGGTTCCATTGATACTACAAGAAATTCACAAAGGCATCAACGTCGGCATTGCAGGGCGGACCACTATGCGGCATTTCAAAGATTTGAAGTGAATTTCAATGGATTCAAATAAGCCTAGTTTCTGTAGCTTGGGAGGGGTGCGCACAAATGGTGCAATATTGAATAGATAGCTGCTCCAGAAAGCCTAGCTAATCACTGAGGCAGATTAAAATAGGCATCTGTGTGTGAGCAAATCAATTTAGGCACGTAGAAAACACAAGGAAGATTAAATAAATCTGGGAAGTGTTTTATACTGACTATAGCTTATTGTCGGCCGAACATCGCAGTAACTCAGGAGGCAAGTAAGCATGTTTGTGGCAGGCAGTCTCAAGCATTCTCAAGGCTTCAAAAGTGTATCCTTAAACAAACTGATACAGCTGGCCCAGAGAGAGAGCTGCTGAAGAAGTGCTTAACGCCATTTGAGCAATATGGCGATCAGATCTGGAACAATACCATTTTGAACATTTGATACAGTTTCGAACTGTCAATATTCTGACCTAAAAGAAACCGCCCGAAAAATCATCTACAACTAACAGGAGATCATTAAATTGCTGCAGTTTCAGAGCCGAGAATTAGATTGGCACAAAGCATGTCATGACCCACGAGGCGCTTCAAGATCACAGCATTTTGCTGATCTTAATAAAAACCAAAGTACCACATTAACTTCATTTTGCGAAGCACTTGTCTAATAGTACACTGCTATGCGAAAGAAAGAAGTAATTAAGACAATTTTCTGAACTTTTCTTTCGTCACTTGTTATGCAAAACTTGCTTGCCGAGCAGTTTTGACCGGGAAGCAGTTTCCATTTTAAAATGGCACGAATCTATGTGGGTTAGTCTTCTTCAGAAGCGCAAGCTGCTGCCATACTTTACTTCGGAATAACATCAAATGCAATCCTTCTGGTATACACATGCATGAGTTGACGCGTATTAGGAATTTTTACACTATGAAGCAGTGATGATAAAATTGCAGCAATGATTGTTGTTTCTAATCTCCTGATACCTTGTGGTCACAACCTAAATCGATAACTCCTGTCTTGGATTAGCCCACCATCATGCAGAGGAAGCTGGGCTCAGCCACCAATTCATCACGCAAATATTTGTTGCGTACATACGTTCACATAGCCGTAAAGAAATAAAAAATGACGCTCTGGACAGACATTGACAATGGACACCAATGTTTTCACAGGTAACACTGTGACGACGGCCAGTCGTAACTCGACAAACCTTCATCACAAAATGTGCTGTACGGAGCACCAAGCAGTACAATGATCGCGACGCTTCTGTTGTTTAGGCGGAGAACAGCCCGACGGCTGTGCGGCCGAGATCAACGTTTTTAGATCCCTTTCAGTTTGAAAGCTGCGGTGCGCGGATTGTCGCCTTTCCGTTTCCTTCCGTGCGGTGGCGCTCGCCACGCTATTTGCCCGACCAGCGTGGCCCTTCGCGTCTACGCCATGGTCACCGCCGCCTGATTTGGAGCAGCCAGCAGATATCAGCATGGAAGATATCAGCTATCCTGTGCCAGTTGTTGGCAGTGACGCTTATCTTACAGTATAAAAAAGCTTCAAGCAAGGGTGCTTAAAGCATCCCACCAAAAAGATGCTAGAGTTTACCAACATTGTAAACAAAGCAATCCCGATTTCTTTGAAGGAAGGTCCCGTTTTTGAAAGGGACGTTTTTTGGGAGCTGCTAGACGAGCTTGAATTGCAAAACCTTGTTCGGCTTGGATGTGCAGAGCATATGGCCACTTTTACATGCCAAGTGCTGCATTTTGTCATAGTGACACGCATCCACTTCTAGGCGAGAGACGTGAACCGTCGGCTAGAGAACAGAGAAATATTGTCATTGCAAATGAAAAAAGCTCGCCTTCAAGTAGCCATTCCCTCCGTGCTTCCGACTTAGTGTGTCTGCATTTAATGCTTGTCTGTGTTCAATGAAATTAACATTCTAAAAATGAAAGTGCAGTACGCTGCTCCTGTGTGTGCTATCATTGCAAATAAAAAGCTCTTCTATAGTTATTCCCTCCCTGCATCCAGCTAAGTGTGTCTGCATTTATACTTGTGTTCTCTGAAATTGGAATTCTAAAGAATGTGCAAAATGCTGCTCGCATGTGCGGTGCTTCGTTGATAACATAGCGCGGAATTTCGTGACTGATCTAGAAGCGGGACATCGCTAGTTTTATCCTTTCATTAATGTTTCGTGCATTCTCTCGAAGAAATATTGATAGCTTTACTCCAACATACGCATATCATCAGCGCTAAACGCCGCAAACGTGATGCGATAAAGCGCAATGCAAACGATTGGTTTTTTGCGAACTGGCATCAGCCTGCTCTTTATCTCACCCTTACTAGCCAGGTGAAACATTTCTTTAACCATGAGGCTGAAGTTTCAACGTGACAGCTCCAAAAGTACAGCAAATTTGAGTTCGACGTGTTCGCTCCCAATGTTATCGCGGATGAGAACAGGCTGTCACAGCAACTGTCAAGCGCGAGCGCTCCGGCGCCTCCGGGCCGACAGCGACAGCAGCGCCGAGTGGTGAGTGGAAGCGGACGGGGGCCGCTTTCTCGGGCGCGGCGCGGGGGAGCTTGCAAACTGAAAGCGATCTAAAAACGTTGGCCGAGATAGTGTCGCGTCACACATGCGCCAGTTATAAAGCACATACCGACAAGAACCGCCACCAAAATCGACGATGGATACTTAGCAGAAACTAAGTCGCGTGCTCTCTTCCGTCGCGGTCATTGAAACCATCACAAAAAATGTGACAAGCCGCAAACTGCTAAGTTCTTCTCATCATTCGAAAATACGGCGTGCGTAGTGCGCAGGTGCACATTTCGTGCCTTGGCGAAAAGCGCTCGCTCCGGTCATAGTTACTTTGATTACGCGGACAGGACTCTTGTCACTGTGCTATGCAGCTTATGCATGCACAGGAAATTTACCGTGCGTAGCTACTACTTGCCGCTGTCCGTGATGATCTCGCAATAATTTGGAACGCTTGCAGCAACCACGAACTGCTCTAAACGATTCGTGGCATAGCCACCGCGCAGGTCTTGCGTAAGCTTGATGATCGTTGACGACGCATATCGAGCAACAAACGCCGCGTCTAGCAAAGGTCCTTTGAATCGACGCACTTCGTGCATTCACGATCGCAAGAAGCGATTGGCATAAACCCTTGGAACCACTTGTTTACAACGGAGTGAAGATACCGCGGTCGCCGCCGCAGCGGCCTCACATCAAGCAGCCATTTTTTGTGTCCACAGAAGTAACTTCATCTCACGCGGTCGCACCCCTGGGCGTCGTCTGCTCGAGTGCGCCCACGGGATATTTTTTGGCAATACGTCCCCTTATTTGCGGCTGGACGGTCTGTTTACGCTATTGCGTTCCTAACTTCCACATCGGATGATCCAGTTTTAGGTTATTGTATTGAAACCGACGCTTTCACTTACCGTGAGGAACAAGTAACTGGCACAGGCTGTTAATGAAATGGCCGAGTTGAATCGCAGCCGAATATACTGCAAATATAGAAGAGTGAGGTAAGCATTGAATGAATATAGACGACATGGTGGGATGGCAGTAATATTACCAGGAATCTTTGTACAGTTGGTTCGCTTGCGCTCAAAGCTGCCGGCATGCGGCTTCATCACTTTGTGATGCAAGGCGCGACCAGGTTTATCTAGATCGGTCGCATCCAGGTGGAGACGATTCTCCGTTGTAGCAGACTGTTGTGGTTACTTTGCATGCGCAATTCGAAAGTTCGCTATCAGCTTGAAATTCAGGACAGCCGTGAGCGGCGTGCTTTTGTTCAACCAACGCCGAGCGCGCTTGTTACGCTGCCTCCGAGTAATCCAGTTCTTGGTGGGCGCAGGTCTGCCCAGTAAAAAGTTTATTTCAAGCCCTTTACACTTTCTGACCACTACGTTACACTATATTCAAACACAATATGTTCCTGCTCGTTTGCCAAGTGTAACGACAATGCGAAAAATAAAACAAATTTTTGTGCGAAAGCGCAATTCCGTTGGGCAAACGCCGAGCAAGATCTCACGATGTTTGAGGGTTTGTGCAGATCTTGCGATATACATGTGTTTGAGCCAAGTGAAATAAATGAATAAATAAGAAATCAAATAAATATTCGAGGCTGGGATTCGAACCCGTTGCGACGCGAACAGACCGGCTTCCCAACACACAATACGACACGGTACGATACGAAGCAATACGAACACGTATAGCGATAATCGTCATACGAAATCCCTGTTTCTGACATTTAGTCCGCAGCTCAGGTTACAAAAACCCTCCTGCAACGCATTACCAGCGTCTTTCTCTGTACCGGCGAGCATGTTTTTTTACAATGCAGAAAAGTTCGGCGTATGAGTGTTTGCGCATCATGCCGGTCTAATTGTACACCCACAGTAAAAGGTTTATGGAACTTAATATTAGCTATAAATCTAATTCCTTCGCTCTTTTTTCACGCCACACAGAAAATTTATAGTTGGCCCTATTTTACGTCAAGTTTATAGTGCACCCAGAAATCTCAAATAATGCACCCTACATGCAAGTAATTAAATTTTTTCGCGAAGTCCTGTTCTCCAAAAGTATGACAGGAGGCGCGCATGGCTGCTTATGGTAAGAGGCATAAGAGAAATCGCATTTCTTGGTGTGATTACGAAGCAGCAGATGCACCTTTAAAAAAAGATATACATGCACCACGATAACATCACGTTGATACGCTTCATGTACCACGCCTTACATCTCCCAGTCGAAGAACACAGCAGAAAAGTTTTCTGCTGTGTTCACAAGTTTTCTCTAATGTTTTTGACCAGTACTTATGCATGCAACAGAAATGTTTGTGGTAACAAAATAATTGTGCGTAGTTATCACCGAAATTACTACATACCACCGAAATGTTCTACAGAGAAAACTACAGCACTAACTAAAAGTGCCATAAAAAATAGGAATATTTGTCATTACGACAAAACTGCAAAATATCATTCATTTTTTACACCGTTCTTCTGTTTTTTCTGACTGACTTTCGCTAATGAGAAGGAAATGGAAGCAAATACACATGTCCTAAAACTTTAAAAGCAAGAGCAGAGCAGGTGGCTCAAGACGAAAACTACGACGCATGCGTTGATCGCGCTACCATGGCATAAGAAGCAAGGGGTACATTATCAAGCACTTCTGCGCAAACGAGTAGCTGCTTGAGGTCACGGCTCGTGCCCGCCGGAGCACTTCCGTTGCGAGTGCAGGTAGGGGCACTCGGGATGTGCGGACACACGTTTCGCTGCTCTTAGGATTGCACGTGGCGACCGACACTAGACGGAGTGACGACTGCGGGAGCGAAATGACAAAGTCAAATAGACGAGATCTTTCCGTTAATATTTTTAAAGTAACACGCATTTAGATTTACGCTAGTTAAGTCGAGCAGGTTTGGTCAGGGACAGCTAGTCCCAGGAGGCTGTTAGAAAGTCTAGAGGCAATAGAGAGGAAGGAACAAGGCAAATTCCAGAAGTCAGGTCACACTCAGTGATAACAGGAAGCAGGGACCAGAAGCCAGCAGGAGACAGTATTCATGAGCTGACCGCGGGTAATTCAACAATGAGGAGGTGCAAAGGAGCTGTAATGTAGCGCGTAAAGGTTGATAGGCGGGTATCAGTCGGGACTTTCGCTGGCTGGACATTGAACGCTGTGCTGAGAGAGACGACATGCAAACTGTCCGAGAATGTTGCAGGGCGCAGTCTGGTAATAGCTGCGGCGGGACAGAATGATGTCTTCAAATGGCAACGGAGCACAAATAGAGGAAAGACCAGGTCAGGTAGTCGATAGTGCAATAGCACAGCAAGTATACATCGTAGCGGGCACAATACCGGAGGTGCTAGGACAGAAGAGAGAGGATGACAAGGGCATGGTAACTATAAGTAAACCATGGCGAAATGCATCAAAATAGCAGAAATAAAAATTGTGTGGAGTAGGTGTTGGCCGACAGTTTGGATAATATGGCGTCCATTTTAGTGGAAGGCTGGGAGGAGACATCAGCTGGCGCCCGGTGGGCCATGCAGTAGGCTGTTTTAGTTGCCGATGGGAAATATGGGCGAAGTGATTGTGGAAGCGATGAAGAAATTAATAATGGAGTCAAAGCCCAATAAAATGGCGGCAAGAACGGTCAGGAAATATGCATAAAGAATGATATTGTCACAGGCCAGACGGAGAACAGTCGTAGACGTAGAGGGGGACCGCAGAACGGCCGAGGTTTTTAATCGCCCAGAACAGAGCCAGCTCGAGCGCGCCTCACGCGAACGCGACCACTTCGTCCTCGTCACGGCTTAGCGCGCAGGTAGCTCGAGCCAGGTCCGTGGCATTAGTCCCCCGAAAAAGAAGAGCATCGTCCCGATGCGAGGGTATGTACAAAGCAGAAAATGAACAGGAAAAGCAGGAAGACAATGTTAAAAAAAGAACAAAAAGAAATAAATTAAAACGCAGAACCCGAACACAGTTTAAAGTGGAGCGCCATCGCTCTCACGCGAGAAGTATGGCTTAAGTCGCAGACACTTGCTCAGCGGCGGTGGCGGAAGCAACAGCGGCACAGAGTAACTGCAAATCCTTCACTTTGCAGTTCTTGGCCAGGCTTGCAGCGATACACGTGGTGAACTAAAGTGGCAAGAGCGACGACGATCGGCCCCGCAAGATAACGACACAAGCAGCACCAGCCAGGAGCATATAAAAGGACAAGGCTCACCTGTGCCCCCCACACTTGCTCAGCGGCGGTGGCGGAAGCAACAGCGGCACAGAGTAACTGCAAATCCTTCGCTTTGCCTTGGCCAGGCTTGCAGCGATACACGTGGTGAACTAAAGTGGCAAGAGCGACGACGATCGGCCCCGCAAGATAACGACACAAGCAGCACCAGCCAGGAGCATATAAAAGGACAAGGCTCACCTGTGCCCCCCACACTTGCTCAGCGGCGGTGGCGGAAGCAACAGCGGCACAGAGTAACTGCAAATCCTTCACTTTGCAGGTTGGTGTGCTTTCACTTATTGAAGTCATAAGAAACCTTCTGCCAAACGCCGCCGCCGCCGCTTGAGTCTGTGCTGTTGCTGTAGTTGTTTTCTACTGTGCCGCATGCTTTTCCATCGCGAGTGCTATGGGTGATCCTGTTTGTGATATATGCCTGGTTTGTAATCAGCCACTTCCAGCAGAGGGCTCGTCCCTTACCTGCTCAGAATGCCGATACGGTTACCACTTAGGCGCTTGTTCTAATACGACGAAAGCTGCCTACAAAGCAATGACAGATATCGATAAAAAAAGTTGGAGGTGTCAAACATGTGTAGTTTCAGCTGCTCGAGGCTCAAACATTGTAACAAAGGTACAGAAGGAGCAGTCTCTGACAGAAAGGATGCTAATGGAAATCAACAGAAAGCTCTGTGAACTACCGGAAATCAAACAGAAGTTAGATATCCTTTTCCAGGTAAAAGAGACAGTGGAAAGTATGGAAAAGTCTGTTCAGCATCTTTCAGATCAGTATGATGAAGTGCTGGCCAAAATGCAGCTTCAGTCCACTGAGATTGTCACTTTATCGAAAAGGGTTGAAAAGATTGAGGCACAGATTCAGTCAGAGAACACTAACACCGAAGTCTGCGAACTACGACAGCAAATAAACAGTCTGGAACAGTACAGCAGGCGGAATAACTTGGAAGTACATGGACTTGCGCAAACCAAAAATGAAAACTTGTTCCAAAAAATCAATGCTATAGCCCAGGACCTAGAGCTTCCTCAGTTGACTGAGCACGACGTTGAAGGCCTTCATAGACTGCCCGCTAAACGTGGCAAAACCCCGGCAGTTCTGGTTCGCTTTTCCTCACGTGTAATGAAGGACCAATGGATGGCAAAGAAGCAAAGTATGCGGGAAGCTGAATCCACAGTGTACTTTCTTGACAATTTAACAGCGCAGAACAAAAAGCTCATGTGGATGATGAGGACAAGGGCCACAGAAAAGCAGTACGAATATGCTTGGCACAGTAATGGAAAGCTTTTTGTACGCAAGTGCCAGGGTGAAACGGCAATACGGATCGCGTGTGTTGCTGACCTGGAAAATATCATCTGAGCAGGCACCGGCTCTACTTCGCCTTACTGATCAGTTTTTTTCATTATTTTTCTTTGATGGCATCACAAACAAAGCCTCTTTACTACAATGCTTTATCTTTTAACTCTGCGGTGCGCAGTTGTCTTGTTCACGAAAATGACAGGATGTCAGTCTTTCATGTGAATATTAGAAGTCTAAAAAATAAGCACTTTGAAATGCAATCAGCTTTGGATTCCCTGAATCACAGATTTGATATACTAGCGTACACCGAAACATGGTTCACAAATCAAAATGATGTTATCTTCTTTCGTGGCTACAAGTTTGAAGGCGTGTTCAGAGAAAACCGTAGAGGAGGTGGCGTGGCATTGTATGTTAAAGAAAACCTTGACTATGAAGTTTTATCAGATTTTTCTCTTGTCGATACCCACTACGAATCGGTTGCTATAAAATGTCATGGAACACTGATCGCTTGCATTTATCGGCCCCCATCTAGTGAAAGTACCGAATTTATCAAGTTTGTGCGTGATCTTCTTGAATATGCTTGTATCGTAAATATCCCTGTTGTTTTGGTTGGAGACTTTAACATTGATCTTTTGACAAACAGCTCCCCGCGACGTCTTTTTTGTGAAACCATTGATGCATTTCTCTGCACCAATGTTATTCAGTCACCAACAAGAATAACCTTAGAGAGGGACTCATTATTAGATTTATGTGTTACAAATCATGAGTTATCAAGAGTGCTATCAGGTGTGCTTACATTTGATTTGAGCGACCATCTGCCTATATTCTGTTTTTTTCCTCGGGCGATAAAAAAAAGGAAGCAAGTACCAAATCCCCAGATAGTATATCGCAGTTTCAATCAAGAAAACTTAGCTAGGTTTAGATCCATGATGGAAAGCACTGCCTGGAGCGAAGTTTACAATGAGTTAAATCCTAGTATAGCGTACAATATCTTTCTTCAGTTAGTAAAAAGCAAATATGATACCGCATTTCCTTTGACAGTGGGAAAAACTCACAAAAAGTCTCGAAAGCCGTGGGTTACGAGAGAGTTATATCGACGAATTCAAACCCGTGACCGGCTTTTTGACAAATTCATCCAATCAAAAGACCCAGTCATACTTAAGGAATACAAAATACTTAGAAATAAGTTAGGCTCTGATATTAAAAAAGCTAAGAAACAGTATTATCAGAATAAATTTTCAGCAGTCTCCAATTGCCCTAAGAAAATATGGGATTGTTTGAGCGACCTCATGGGAAGGGCGACAACCCATATTCCCAGCACATTAACATTCAATGGTGTTGAATACAGTGGCGCTGCTTTGGCAGACAAGTTTAATGCTCATTTCCTATCCTCTGGCGAATCATCTCAGAAGCAGGATAGAAATCATGAAATTGCTCAGTATATTGCCTCTCCAATTGGTAGTTCCATATTCTTGAATCCTTGCAGCGAACATGAAGTATTCACATTTCTTAGAAGCCTAGACAAATCCACTGCGGCAGGCGCAGATGAAATTAAGGCCGAGCCTATTATTGCTGTTGCCGATCTAATTAGCTTGCCCTTGCAGCATATATGTAACAACGCGTTAGTTCAAGGTATTTTTCCAGATGGTATGAAAATTGCCAGAGTGGTTGTTTTACACAAAGGTGGCCCTTATGACAATATAAACAACTACAGACCTATATCTGTACTCCCTTTGTTTTCTAAACTGCTGGAATATTTGATCAAAATCAGACTGTGTAAGTTCTTTGACGACAGACAAATTTTTGTTAACGAACAGTTCGGATTTCGTGAGAAGAAGTCAACAGAAATGGCATTGCTTAGTATAAAGGAAAGAATATTTTCTAATATGGATGACAAACAATTTACAGTTGGACTTTTTTTAGATTTCAGGAAGGCATTTGATTCAGTTAAACATGATATTTTATTTTATAAGCTACCTTTTTACGGCATTCGAGGAGTTGCCTTAAATCTGATCCGTACTTATCTTTCCGGTCGCGTTCAGTATACATGTTTGAATGGTCATCAATCACAACCTGGTCAATTAATATACGGTGTCCCACAAGGGTCTATTTTGGGTCCAGTATTTTTCATTCTTTATATCAACGATATAATAGCCATCCCTCGAACTCCCACAATAATTTTATATGCAGATGATACCAGTGTATTTTTTTCTGGCATGCATCTTAGTAATATTCAGGCTGAGGCAAATGCATGGTTACAAGAATTGTCTTTATGGTTGAATATAAATAAACTAGAGTTAAATGTTAATAAAACAAAGCTTATTTTATTTAAGGCACGTAACAAGCCTGATAACAGTGAAATTAATCTTACATTCAAAAATAGCGTAATTGAGCGTGTTTCTTCCTACAAATTTTTAGGCATAATCTTTGAAGAACACTTGAGTTGGACCCTGCATATTAATAAGATTCATGCCAGCATATCAAGGTCATTATGTGTATTATATAAACTTCGAGACCTTGTTCCGAAAT
The DNA here is from genome assembly GCF_055824585.1 of Amblyomma mixtum. Taxonomy (NCBI): domain Eukaryota; kingdom Metazoa; phylum Arthropoda; class Arachnida; order Ixodida; family Ixodidae; genus Amblyomma; species Amblyomma mixtum. Next base: position 25,908,474 of record NC_143021.1, on the reverse strand, counting down.
GGCTGAAATGGCAGTTATATTATACCCTAATTCAATCACATCTTCATTATTGTTTACTTGTTTGGGGATCTACAACGAAAACTAACCTCACGAGGCTGATAACATTACAGAAAAAAGCAATACGATATGTCGAAAACCTTGCATACAATGATCATACAGGTTTGTACTTCACTAAGCATTCTATTCTAAAAGTCAATGAATTATTTGAGTTGAAACTGCTTTCTTATGTGTTTAACGATTTCAAACATCATCCCACTAAATATGTTCAATTAAACTCTAGTAGTGACGCGCCTTATAAATTAAGGCACGTCAGTTACAGAGTACCATTTGTAAGGACTAACTATGGAACCGAAATGCTTTCATATTTAATTCCCAGTCTTCTAAATAAACATACACAGGCCATAGAAATTATTCAGAAATCTGTTTCCCAAAAGTCATTCAATAGAAATGCTAAAGCTTACCTCCTTTCTCGCCCGAATGATTAAAATTCTTGATGTCCCTGTTTTTCCGTCAACTCTTTGAATTATCGTGTTTTTCTTGTTGTGATGTTTCTTGTAAATATTTACTTTAATTATGTCATTGCAAAAGTATGCACGTTCCTCCTACTTTTACCTTGTATAATTATGTGTTGTTTTTTCTAATGAGAGTGTATGAAGCTCTTGCTTCTTTTGCCACTTGTCGTGAGCATTGTGTCGGGTGCTTGGGCCCCGTCAGGCAGAGTGCATCTGCCTTTTGCCCCTGCATCCGAGACCTTGTTGTCTAAATAAAGATCTATCTATCTATCTACATGCACAATGTCAGTTCGTGGTTGCCGACGACCGGTAGCCACAGTTCCACGTGGAACAACCTCATAATCCACGTTTCCAACACGACGGAGCACCTCATAAGGTCCGAAATATCGGTGCAGCAGTTTTTCGGACAATCCCTTTTGGCGGACAGGGGTCCACACCCACACACGGTCACCGATGATGTAGGTAACCTCCCTGTGGCGCCGGTTGTAACGTTTGGAGTCCGTGTCTTGTTGAGCTGTGATGTGCAAACGAGCAAGCTGGCGAGCTTGCTCGGCTTGTTCGACAAAGGAGCCCGCATCTGGTGTCAAGTCATCATCCACGCACGGGAGCATGGCGTCCAGCATCATCCGCACTTCTCTGCCGTAGACTAGACGGAATGGTGTAAAGCGGGTTGTTTCTTGAGTCGCAGTGTTGTACGCGAATGTGATGTACGGGAGTATTTGGTCCCAGGTTCTGTGCTCCACATCCACGTACATGGAAATCATGTCGGCCAGTGTTTTATTCAGGCGTTCTGTGAGCCCATTTGTTTGGGGATGGTATGCTGTCGTTGTTCGATGGCTGGTGTGACTCAGCTCAAAGATGTCGTGGACAAGCTGAGCTGTGAATGCCTTCCCTCGGTCTGTGATGACGACGGACGGAGCGCCGTGTCGAAGCACTATTGCACGCATAAAGAAGTGCGCAACTTCGAACGCTGTGCCTTGAGGGAGAGCCTGCGTTTCGGTGTAACGCGTCAGGTAATCGGTTGCAACAGCTATCCATCTGTTTCCTCCCGACGACAAGGGAAATGGTCCGAGGAGGTCCATGTCGACTTGTTCAAAGGGTGTGTTAGGAGGCATGATAGGCTGCAACATGCCAGGCGGTTTCAGAGGCGGCGTCTTCCTACGCTGGCACTCACGGCAGGTCCGAATGTATCGCTTCACACATGAGGCAAGGTTGGGCCAATAGTAGTTCTGCCGCACCCTGGCAAGTGTGCGCGTGAATCCAAGGTGCCCAGAGGTCGGCTCGTCGTGGCAGGCGAGGAGGATCTCGTGGCGGAGGGCGGCTGGTATAACCAGAAGGTAACTCTTACCACTGGAGGCGGAGTTTTTCTTATACAGCACTCCGCCTCGAAGACATAGGGATGGCAGCCTGCGAGCCAGGTGGGAGGGTATCGAGGGATGGTGACCTTCTAGATGCTCTATGAGCAGCTTCAACTCGTCGTCCGCACGTTGTTGTGCGATGATGTCGGACGACGTGACTGCACCAAGGAATGCATCGTCTTCTGCGTTACCTTCGTAAGGTTGCACGGGTGAACGCGACAAGCTGTCAGCGTCGGTGTGCTTGCGACCAGACTTGTAGATGATGGTGAAGTCAAATTCCTGTAAGCGTAATGCCCAACGTGCTAGGCGGCCACATGGGTCCTTCAAGTTTGTCAACCAGCACAATGAGTGGTGGTCAGTAATAACCTGGAACTGCCTGCCATACAGATAGGGGCGGAACTTTGTGATGGCCCATACTACGGCCAAACATTCCTTCTCAGTTGTAGAGTAGTTACACTCTGCACGGGAAAGTGCACGGCTAGCATAAGCGATCACTTTTTCGACACCGTTCGGACGCTGGACGAGAACCGCTCCAAGACCGACGTTGCTGGCGTCCGTGTGAATTTCAGTGGCGGCATCATCGTCAAAATGGGCTAGTACTGGTGGTGATTGTAGCCGACGTCGTAGATCGTCAAAAGCAGTTTGCTGCTCGGCACCCCACAAAAATGGCTCCTCATCTCGTGTCAAGCGCGTCAGAGGACTGGCCAGCTTAGCAAAGTTTTTTATGAAACGTCGGTAGTACGAACAAAGGCCTAGGAATCGTCGGACGGCTTTTTTATCAGTGGGAACCGGGAAGTCCGCGACGGCAGAAATTTTGTCAGGGTCTGGCCGGATGCCCTCGGAGCTGACGACATGCCCGAGAAACTTCAATTCAGTAAATCCAAAATGGCATTTTTGCGGCTTTAGAGAAAGATGAGCTGATCGGACGGCTTCTAACACCACTCTGAGCCGCTGCAAATGTTCCGAAAACGTTGTTGAAAAAATGATTACATCATCCAGGTATACTAGACATGTTTGCCATTTAAGGCCGGTGAGCACGGTATCCATCATTCGCTAGAACGTTGCTGGAGCACAGCAGAGTCCGAAGGGGAGCACACGAAATTCATAGAGGCCGTCCGGGGTGACAAAGGCGGTTTTCTCCCGGTCTCTCTCATCAACTTCTATTTGCCAATATCCGCTGCGCAAATCTACCGAAGAAAAGTATTTTGCTTGGCGCAGTCTGTCGAGGGAATCATCTATACGAGGTAGCGGATAGACATCTTTTTTTGTTACGCTGTTAAGTTTTCTGTAATCCACACAGAAGCGCAGCGTGCCATCCTTCTTTTTTACGAGAACGACAGGAGACGACCAGGGACTATTCGATGGCTGGATTATGCCGTCATTGAGCATCTCCTTCACTTGCGTTTGGATGGCCTCCCGCTCTTGGGGAGATACGCGATAAGGCTGTTGATGTATTGGGCGCGCGCCATCGTGCGTGACTATCCGATGCTTAGTGATGGGCGTCTGACGTACTTTAGACGACGAGGTAAAGCAGTCCTTAAACTGCAGCAACAATTCTTGCAATTGCTGCCTTTCTGCGGGCGGGAGGCCCTCGTTTATGTGAACGGCGCGTACTGCCTCTTCGTCAACTTCACCAGGCGTGTCTTCTAGGCATGCGAAACACTCAGCCACCTCTTGGACAGGGTCGACGTGGGCGATGGCTGTTCCACCAAATAAATGGCGGTGTTCATTACTGAAATTGGTCACGAGGATTTCAGTGCGACCGTCTGATAGAAAGGCGAGCCCTCTTGCTACGCAAACACCCATGGTGAGCAAAAGAGAGACATTTGGCTCAACAACACGTTGTCCGCAATGTGGCGCGTCGCAAGTGACCCTAGCCAGAATACTCGCCCGTGGAGGCACCGTTAAGGCATCGTCGGATATACGCAGTGCGGCTCTGCAATTCTCGGGGGCGGGTTTGGTGGCGGCGAGTTCAGTTGAAAATGTAACCAATCGATTTCGAAGGTCTATAGTCGCACCATTTTCTCGAAGAAAGTCGAGACCGAGAATGACGTCTCGTGAGCATTCAGGCAGAATGAGGAACGTTGCCACGAAGGTGCATCCGCGCACCGTAATTCTGGCCGTACACATTCCGAGCGGCGTAACCACGTGGCCACCAGCCGTACGTATCTGTGACCCTGCCCACGGCATCATAACTTTCTTCAGCACCTTAGCCATCCTACCGCTCATTATCGAGTAGTCCGCACCCGTATCGACTAGTGCGCTAACCTCCTTAGAGTCAATCAGCACGGGTATGTCAAGGGAGACCTTGGTCTTACCAGACCCAGTCGTCGGCGCCGTCTTCGTCGTCGTCGTCGTCGTCGTCATCGATATCGTGGTCGTCAATTCGGGAAGGGTCAGTCGGCGCGTCGGTGGAAGCTTTTCGGCAATACGGCGTTCGGCGGCCTCGCCTCCAAAGGTCGCCTGTTCTAGTTTTCCCGGTGCGGGCTCGAGGACCCACGCTGTGCACCAGATCCATAAACGGACTGATGAGGCGACGAATGGCGAGGTGAAGGCGATCGGGACGTTCGGCGCGGAGGGGGTGGTGAACCACGCCGGCGGGTGACGTATTCGTCAAACTCCTGAGGCTGTTCGGCATGCCGCGGACGGGGACTACTTGCAGACAAGCCTTGGAATCCCAGAGACCGATATGGACACCGCCGGAAGATGTGACCGGCCTCGCCACAATGGTAACACAGGGGACGTCGGTCTGGCGCACGCCAAATATCGGTCTTTCTCGGCGCCTGTCCTCGAGCTTGCCAGTAGGGAACCGGCTGCTCGGCGTGTACTGCGACTACCGAAGGGGCATACGGTGGCGCGCAGGGAACCGGCGCAGGACGGCGCAGCACGTCCGCATACGTCGCTGGCGGCCAAGCAGCTGGCTGTGGTGGCGGCTCTACTGGAGCGACGGGTGGTCTGAGCGCCTGCTGAACTTCCTCCCGAATGGCGCTAGTCAGAGAGTCCACAGGAAAAATCCCCTGAAGTTTCTGCAGCTCCTCACGGACCACAGAACGCACGATGTCCTGAAGGGAGCTTGTATTGGCCCCCGAAGCAGCATCCAGGAGGTGTAGAGCCGAGATAGGGTTTAGCTGCCGGTCGTAGAAATTGTACCGTTGCTGGAGCGCCCTCTCCATGAGCACAGCCTCGGAGAGGAACTCGGCGACCGTTCTGGGCGGGCTTCGCACAAGACCGCAGAACAATTGCTCTTTCACGCCTCTCATCAGGTGTCTGAGCTTTTTCTCTTCCGTCATGGTCGGGTCCGCTCGGTTGCAGAGGCGCGTCACTTCCTCCACGTACATCGCTACGTTCTCATTTGGTAGCTGAATGCGAGCGGTCAATTCACGCTCGGCCCGTTCACGGCGATCGCTGCTGGTGTATGTCTCCAACAGCTGGCGACGAAAGTCCTGCCACGTCGTTAGACTCGTCTCGCGGTTTTCGTACCAGATCCGAGCGGCGTCTTCTAAGCTGAAGTAGACGTTCCGGATCTTAGCACTGTCGTCCCAGCCGTTGAAACGCGCAACGCGCTCGAACTGATCAAGCCAGTCTTGGGCGTCCTCCGAGTATCCGCCGTGAAAGGGCTTCGGGATCCGGGGATTTTGCAGGCTCACAAAAAAAGCAGGTATGAACGGAGCGCTGTCTGACCTTGCTGCCGTGGTCGTAGCCATGGGTGCGCTCTCTTGAGGCCGCAGTCCGAATTCTGGAGACAAGCCGCGGAGCCTGCGGCTGACACGATGGACGGGGGTTCGCACAAGAGGCACCGGGCTTGTGCTTCGGCTCTCCGAGGAAGGATGGAGCATCAGCCGAGAATACCCCGCACCTCCACCAGATGTCACAGGCCAGACGGAGAACAGTCGTAGACGTAGAGGGGGACCGCAGAACGGCCGAGAGTTTTAATCGCCCAGAACAGAGCCAGCTCGAGCGCGCCTCACGCGAACGCGACCACTTCGTCCTCGTCACGGCTTAGCGCGCAGGTAGCTCGAGCCAGGTCCGTGGCAATATTTAACCGGAGGATCGCATAAAGGAACATATAAGGGTGTAGGAAGAGAGCAAGATAGTCAGACTTAGAAATGCACGTAAAGCATGATTAAACATGTGTGTACTCTCCGTACTAACACATCTCAGGGATCTAGGTCATCCGCGGTTTATCGATTTCTATGTCTGAAAAGAGGACAAGAAATCGATGGAGACGAAGAAGGAAAGGCTAGGTATGCTGATGCATCAAGTAAACAATTGGAAAAGAATATAATCAGCTTGAAAATAACATGTCTAGGTGTCAGAAACAATTGCCAGTAAAAGGACATGGCTGGGGGTAATTATGTAGAGACAGGGAAAAAAGTCAGGCAAAAAAACATTAACATAGTCAAGTGTCTCACTGACGATACAAAACAGTTTTGAGACAGTGCTGATATTATTCTGGTGGAGGAATGAATGGCCACATCGATGATCTGGATGGATACACTGGTTGTAACTGGAAGTTAATGCTAGATTTCTGTGAGCGGTGCAACCTGTTTATTGTAAATAGAAAACCTTACTGTGAGGAACAAATCACGACGAAAATCTGGAATGGTCAGACGACCACTAAGTACTGTGTAATGTCGCTGGGAATCTTTAGCAAGGGACCAAAAATGGAAATGGACAGAGAGGAAAGTACAGCCTGGGAAGTAATAATTAATGTAATAGTCTGCACATGGGAGCCACGATTAAAATCAAAATGCAGAAAAGGTAAAAAGGCAGCGCAAAACAAACGACTGACAAGTAGCGCTAATAGCAGCAGGAATGGAGGAATCAACAGAGAAACGCCGCTTGGAAAAAAGGGTTATAAACCGGTAGAACAACTGGCCAGTATGAAAATATAACAAGTAAATGTGGAAAAGTGCTGGGAAGAACCATATGTATCAGCAGCGCGAATACCACACAGCGCTCTTTACCTTCTTCTCCTTCTTCTTCCTGTGTGGTGTTCGCGCTGCTGATACATATGGATCGCAACCAACTAGCCCGACAGATGGTGTTGCTGGAAAGAAGAAGCAAAAAGCTGGTTTAATAAGAAAATTGAGCAGGCCATCTGACAACGACGGGTGGCCTCAAAGGAGCACAGCGAGAAAAAGAAGGCGCAGTTGTCGCAAGAAGAAACCAAAAATGAAAATCTTATCAACACAAGAGAGAAACTACAGGTCCTCGTTCTGAATAAAATAAAGCAGTGCACTGATCGCTATTTGGCGCAAGTTCATGATTGAACTAAAAGCGGGCCCAGAAAATACTGGAACCTATAAAGCTGTCTTGGTAAAATGACTCAAAGAAAGCAGGAATGGATTTAAGGTAGCGTCACAAAATATTTAGAGGTTGGCGACAATGTGAATTACACCGCATGAGCGGAGTAATTCACGCTACCACTCCGCCATGCCAGCTCAATGGTTTGGACTGAACAAAGGCGCGTCTAGTGAATGCGGTATGTTCGTTCACTCCCCTCTTCCTTCCTTCTCGTTATGACGAGGTTCAGGTGTCCACCGAGATATGCGAGACAAATACATTTCCTTTCCTCAAAAACCAATCTACCGTCGAGCAAGGCGTATAGCCGAACGGGCGATGGCGTTCTGTGGACTCCCTGGCAGCGTTGCAAGATGCTGTCTCATTTTACTCTTAGAGGGGAAGCCTAACATCTCAACAACGCATCAGTGACACTAGCAGCAACACTGTGCTTAAGGCTTTCGCCTCTCCGCACTTTGGGTCAACAAAGCGCCCCCCTGAATTTTTGTAAAATTTCGCTACATCAACCCTTCCATTGGGCAAAACTTATCAGTAACCGCTGACTCCTACCGTGTTTTGTAGTCACGTCAGGCTCTCTTCAAGTTTGTTGTATGAGTGCAACATATGCATGCTGATAACGTCAAAACTACTTAAGACATTTTAGTGAAAAAATGTACGCACTCAGTGGCCTTCGCGACAGGCACGCGAACATTTAATGCTCTACGAAAAAAAAATATTTCACCTCCGATTCCCCGTGTTTTCTTTATGTCCCTAGGTGATTCAGGGAAAAGGGACGCCGTAATCTAGGGCTCTGGGTAATTTTGACCAATTAGGGGTACTTAAAATTCACCCACATTGCACAGTACAAGGCTTATAGCATTTCGCCTCCATCACAAAGCCACCGCCGAAAGCGAGGTCGATACCACGCCTTTTGGATCAGCAGCCAAGCATCATAACTACTGAGCCTGCACCGGGGCTCAACTTGATTGGCATTAAGCATATTTCCAAGTTAATGAGTGAAGTCGAGGATGAAGTAGTTAGAGTTTTGACCTAATGGACGGATGCGCTCTTCGTTCCTGCAAACAATACTCACAACAAACCATATTGGCGGCGTCATCCAAAACCAAATCAGGCCACAAAAGCACTTGCGCAAGCCACGCAGCCGCGTCACTTGTTTTATGTCTGTTGCGACTACTCCGATGAATGAAGTAAAACCAGGACATCAAACATGCTGCTTTGTTATTAGTTAACAACCTTTATTTTTCTTAAGAATATGCATAGGAGCCACCTTTCTTACTTGCCTGAGGTAGATCTCAAGAGCTTTGCAAGGCTGCTAGACTTGTATTGAGTGTCTTAAACAACCGGTGAGAGAGCGCGGCGATTTCTCGAATTAAATTAGGCTGTAGTAGCGCAGTGCAACTCTCCATGCCTGATAATACATGAACAGATGGCGAATTGCGATCAAAAATTCTTGTAGATATCGATCAAGTCATAGCCACTTTATGTAATCATCGCAGATGTCTATAATTTGTTGCTTTTCTGAAAATTTGAGCGAGTAATTAGCACAAACTTAACAATAAGCGGCGGAAGATTGTTGTGTAGCAGACTGGTTCAGTTTGGGAATCGTTTCTTGCCAGATAGCTGAAGGTGTCCGCTTCTTTTAAGAGCGTTTTCATTAGCGTCTGGCCGCGCACTTGATCTTTTTGAATTGCATGTACAGAGGAACACAACGCAAATTTGTGCCCTGTTCTGTAGCTTTTCTGTGTGAACACGGAGCTGCACCTGTTACTAGAAAGAGCAGTGACACGTAGGCGTTTGAATGAACATCCGGTTGTTAGCGGCTTAAGGCTTCCAGGCGAATAACGGCCTGGAATCTGGTCGTACAGCATGTTCGAGTGCATTTTACCCGCACTTGATCGAGCTGCGGCGGTAAAACCCCGAGTTCTTGTTTTATGCTGGCCCTCGGCTCTTTTCTTAAGCGCAGGGTGGCGGCAGCCTAGAGAGAAAAGCACTCCTGTCGCACCAGCATCTATAACCTATCGGTCAATTTGACTGCCCTTTTTCAATGTTTTATATTAAAATCGATTCTATTTTCGTGTGCGAAGCGTTCTCTAGGAGTGCCGACTAAGGTTTCAAGGGTAATACCGTGGCCTGTCGGTGCTAAAGCGTGTCTGTGGTAAATAAATAGAGAGGTTTTTTATGAACGTTGCCCCTTTTGTAAGTGCTCAGTATTGAGTCTTGATAACTTTGGAAAGAATGGAAAATTGAAATTTCTTATAGAAATATCAAAGCTTTGTTTAACCACAGTCCCCCAACTTAGGCCATTGTACAACCATTGGAAGCTTCCCTTCAGCCATAGACAAAAGATCGCGGGCGCAGATTTCCGGGAAAAAAAGTATTTCTCTATGGCCTGAATACGTAGTCACATAATAATCACTCCAGTGGATGACTACGCATTTCCCGTCCGCTTCTAGGGGTTTAATGGAGCTGCTTTTCCTGAGCGCACAGAAGTATATTTTTTTGCAGACCTTCATCTTGTCAGCTTTTGACCGAGACCGTACAAAACCAATTAACTGCATTACTGTGACAACTTTTATCTAGACTATTATTTAATTTGCACGATTCCTAACCTTTAGCTCTAAAAATTAGTCAAGAATAGCGCAGAGTCGCTGTATTAAATTAAGATGACCGTTATTTATTTATTTTGCCCTCGGGTCAAATATACAGTGCAGGATACGGTGGCCGCAGCAAACGAACAAGAGGGTGAATGAGAGACATGGAAGAGTCCATTGCCCTGCAGTGGGCGTAGTCATGCTGATGATGATGATGAAAGCATTGCAGCATTAGAGAGAGGAGCGGGCAACATGTATAAACCCTAAGAGATTAGAGAACTGCAGAGAACAATAAATAGACAAAAGAAAGATAATCATGAAAACGGTTAACACAATATTACGCATTAGAAATGGCTAAAGAAAGCATAATAAAACAATAAAGGGTCCGGAACTGTCGCAATCGAACAGGGGATGTGGTTGCACGCATATGACGTGCAAGAAACAAAATAATACAAGATGGTTTTATTTCGCATGTTTCGATGCCTTCCTTGTGTATGCGATCTGTACTGCGTGAAATGTATGAAGGAAGCACAAGCAACTCGCAGCTACTATACTCCTTATGACATATTTCGAAAACTACACAGTCGTCAATTTGTATCGTATTGCAAATTAAGTTAGGCCCATGGAAAAGCTTCATACCTTAGTAAACATGGAACACTATTATGATTTCTGTTTATGCAAGGCCCTAGTGAAAGATAAAAAACAAAGTAACTTTCTCCCTGCCGTTAGCAAACATAGGTCACAACATTCACCCATATCACACACGGCACACAGAACTCTGGGAAGTTCCCTCATCACGAACAAACTATGGAATGCAAATGTTGTGTAATGTAATTCCAAGACTGTTAAATAATCTTAATGAAGGCCATACAATGCATGAACATATTAGAAACCTTGACGTCTTGTACAGTTGATTTTATTTATGGTATATGAATTCTGATGAATTCAGTTAATGTGTATAAGGTGTGAAAGTGTTGTGTATTATGTCGACATTTTTTTACACGGCAATGAAAAATTGCCACTGCCTGGTTTGTCAAATTTGCATTTATTACAGTATCTATAGAGTTGTCATGTGTTTTGATAATAATTGTTATCTAATTACTGTAATGGCTTTACAAAATATGTAATTCCTTATGTTTCGCGCATGCACTGTGTTTTCCCTTGTCCATATGTAATGGGGGTGCGAGCTTGTCAAGCATCCCGTAAGGCAGCTTTTTTCTCTCGCCCCCTCATGTCTTTTCAGTACATGAAATAAATGAAATGAAATGAAATTTAGGCGTGATGTACGCTAATAGATGGAGAGGATAAAGTCCGCTGATTTGTGCGGTCCATAACCAACAAGCCAGTCAAATTTTGCACGCCAGTGTGTCAGTTTGATGAAGCATATTCTACTTGTGAGCTTACAAGTGTAGTATACACAGGAAGCGTGATATTAGTGAGGGTTCCCTCAAAGTTACGTCTCAAATATGCCAGCATGCGATTAGCTTGCTAAGTTTGATAAAGGTGGTGGTGATTGAAACAATCCCCTTGGAGCTACCCGCTTTCAGCGGACAGTATCCAGAAGATATCGTTAGCAACATAAGGTGTGCTGACGAGTAGGGAAAAAAAGGAGAAAAACTGAAGCGCCTGCAAACGAACACCACCGCACACGAACGCCACACTGTTCTAATGAATTCGTTACCTATTTAAGATGGTACATAAATGCAAGGTTCAACAATGATTTGGATTATATTGTGAATGCCTTGAATCACACAGCTAGAATACTCTAGACACTGAGCAAGCCCCCATTGAGGAACGTGCCGAAACGCGAAATGGCTCTAGGTTTTGTAAATAACTGTTCTTTTGTATGCACGGCAACGGGGCGCTTCCGCAAGTTCTCTTACAGCAATAGTTCAAAGGCCAGACCTGTGTGCACGGCGACTGCATAGTGCTGCAAGCGATGAATGTAGTTTTGATGATAAGACAGCAAGCTACGCAAATTCCTTGGCAATATGAAACCCGATGGGAACAGTGTTACAGTGGTCCGCAGTGATAACATGGAAAAAAGATGCAAGGCGAGACATAAAAGTTTCGTTGGCATTGTAGACACGGACAAAGAGTTCTAGGGTTTTGCGTGCCTTCTGCAGCTCGCTGCCGTTCCAGAACAAAGGTTGCGGGGAGCTTGCGAATCCTAACTGAAACCAGCGTTGGCAGCCTGCAACAAGTGTACCGACACAGCAGAAAGACAAGTGGGTTGGCTTCAGAGCAGAAAGAAACGTATTCTGTAAAATAAATTTAAGAAATGAGAGAGCAAAAATTAAAGGCACGGAGGCTAACGATGTGCGCTGCTGGCTAGCCTACACATGAAGAAGGGAAAAAGGGAGCCAAGGGAAAAGAGTGAAGGAAAGAATATTTCAGCTCGAAAGCGAATGACGAAAATAAGATGGTAGGTAGCAGTCTAACAACTGTGGTAATAAGTGAGTTGCATGAAAGCCACGATTCGAGATTACGAAGCATGAAGTTCCCAGCTTCGGAAATCATAAGGTGTGGCCGCTGCTAAATGTTTGCCTGAAATGTGCCCTTAGTTTTTCTATTTAGGCTTCTGATATAAAGGGCAGGTCAGAAAAGTCCAGAATTCACATTAAATATAGGCTTTAGATGCATAGAGATGGTTTTCCTGGCATTGCAAAAATATTTTGTGACAAAGCGTCAGAAAATACGCGAATCATACTGACTAGTTAAGTGGTTAACCCTTAACAGCTAACGTTTCACATATTGCAGTTAGGCTTTAGGTTGCAATGTAATATTTGCCAGGACAGCAACTTGTGTATGTTAGTAACTCATTCGTGATGGAGCAGTCCAAAACGAAGAGACGACAGAGCGCCTCTATCCTCTCCTGCACTGCGATTGCGCTGTTCCACAAGAATTGTTCTATTTATTTTTTATTTATTATTCCTCAAAGGTCCCTTTCGGGACATTACATGAGGGGTAATGTTCGACGAAGCACGTTCTCGTGAGACTTCTATCGATGCTATCAGCTATCTGCCACAAGACTGGCGCATTGCCATTGTTATACCCGTATCTAAAAGTAGCTGTCGCACACTCATGAACAACTACCTGCCTGTGTCACTTACTTCAGTCTGCTGCAAGGTTATGGAACAAGTTATTGCAAAACACATCAATCATTTTTTATAAACAAACGGACTACTTTCTTAATGCCAGCACGGGAGGGTTTTCAACAGTAACATAGTGACTTGATACAATACATGACCTTTCTAAAGCTATAGATGACCGGGGCAGATTGATGTAATTTTTGTGTAGATTTTGAAAAAGCCTTTGATAAGGTTTCTCCCGGCAAATTACTCCTGAAAATGCAAAGGGCTGGCATTAACGGAGATATCCTGAGTTGGATTGAAGAGTACTTGGCTATTGAGAGTCTGGCTATTTGGATGTATACTCCGGTGTTCCACAGGGTTGTGTGCTGGGACCACTGCTGTTTCTAGTTTACATAAACGATGTAGTAGCTGCGGTTTGAAATTTTGTTAGACTAAAACTGTTTGCGGATGATTGCCTCTTTTATGCACCTATAGCATGTGAAAGAGATCAGGTTAACATTAACCAAAACCTGCGGGCTTTTGCACTTCGGTGTGAGATATGGGAAATGAAAATTAGCTTCAATAAGACCACATTTGCCCATATAACTAACAAACGAAATATAATTTATTTTCACTACAATATTGCAGGTTACGATTCGGTTAATGTTAGTACATTCAAGTATCTGGGGGCGCCAATTTCTCACAACATAAGATGGCACAAGCATGCCGAAAATATGTGTGCGGTGACACATAGGAGACTGTTTTCTAAGAGGAAGGTTGGGGAGAGCAGCGAAAGATGTCAAACTTTTAGCATACAAATATCTCATACGGCCTTCATTAGAATATGCATCTGTAGTATGGACTCCTCACCACAAGATTCTTTCAATAGAAATAGAAAAGGCTTACAGACGTGCAGGCAGATTTATTTGTTCAAAATATAGGAAAACAGCTTCGGTAACGGAGATGTCAAACTCATGAAGTCTAGAGACATTAAAAGAGGATGTAAAAAGAAGAGATTAAAAATACTGTACCAAATCATTCACAGTGAAACTAACATTAATAAAGACAGATATCTGCAGCCTCCAGGTAGATTGAGCTCCAGCCTTAATCACCACAAAGCGATTCTGGCATATTTGACTCGAACTAAAGTCTTCCGCTGCTCATTCTTTCTGGATGATATTGAGCGCTGGAATAAACTGCCTGCTCGTGTTGCTGAGTATGCAAGCGTAGTAGCATTCCTGAATGCACTTGGGGATCCTGTCTAGGCATGGGATTCCTGTGGATGTGCGCGTAACTGAACGTCAAATATTTAGTTTTGTATAGCAGGTGGCTGTACAGAGCTGTGAATTGTGTGGCGTTTTTAGGCTCTCTTTTATAGTATGCTCGGAGAGGCTTCTTCATTCTTGTGTATATATGCATTTTTTTCTTCATTTTTCCTCCCTCTAATAACCCTGAAATGAGGGTTGACAGTATTCATAGGTAAATAAACATATTACATAAAATGTAATATTTCTAGGCTAGCGTTATGAGCATCTTGAGAAGTTGGTTTTTAAATTTACCATTCCACTTGGGACGTGGTTGACTAGAAATGAATTCTGGGCCTCCTGGCATACCAAAGCGAACCGCGTGGCCCTTGAGGACATGTAGCAATACCCGCTAGCACACCTCACACGACGACGGCCATGTTACGTAGCCTGCCTACGCCGGGGCCGCTCTGCCCGCCTCTTCACTCCGAGCTGGAGCGGCGCATTTGCACCTAGGCAGAGGTAACTCTGTAGCGTAACTGAAAAGTCCCTCAGTTAGACTAAAAATTCCTATTTTAGGCCTTTTTTTTCTGAGCAGCTCCTCGAAAACTGGTGCAATTTGGAAGAAGTGACATTTCAGTTTATAAGGTTCTCCGAACCTTTCTGAATTCTCTTTTCATTTCACCAAATGGTTCTCCTAAACAGTCCTGAAAAAGGGGAAATCCGCGAAAATTGAACTTTCCCGTCGGTATACAAGTTCATTTTCAAGGTTTAACGTCCCAGAGCGACTGAAGCTTTAGGGACACCGCAGTGGAGGGCTCCGGCAGTTTCGACCACCTGGGGGTCTTTACCGTGCACTGATATCGCCCAGTACACGTGGCTTTAGCATTTCGCCTCCATCGAAATGTGACGGCCGCGGCTGGGATCGAACCCGCGTCTTTCGGGTCAGCAGCCGAGCACCATATCCACTGAGCCACCACCGCGGCTTGCCGGTATATAGGTATCCGGAGGCGATGGCCTATAGCGAATCAGCTTTGTGGTTTTCTAACGAAATGCAATGTTTACCGGACGCGATTGAGCTCAAAATAAGTTATTTCGTTAGAGTCACCAAATCAAGCTCCCGCAGTTGTGCGTCATATTATGAGAGGACGTGACTGCTGTACCCGCTGGTTACATTACTGCGCGAATGGGTCAAGAGACCGAGCTACAATTACTTGTTTTCCAGAATGTGCGCTCCAGAAACTTTTTGCTACTGATAGCACTTGTACTCCGTAATATGCGATATTTTTTGGGCAGACGCGATGTTTGTAGTGTTATCAAAAAGGAAGGCCTTCGGAAACTGGGCTGCTCATCCGCTGATGCCTAATCTAGCTTCCGAAGTACTCACCAGCTATTTTGAGTCACACAAGAAGACACGGACGACAAACTTTTAGAGCCGTGGGCTGTCGTGGCTTACGTTGGGACCGAAATTCGACCCCGCTGCGGCTACGGTTCTGCTCATGCTGAGCATGAGATCGAGAGACGGAGACCCAGCTGCGGTGCCTGCACTGGGTGGTAGTTAAAGGCTAAAGCGAGTGAATGTTTGCGCATGTCAGATAAACAACGCCAGAGGGCAGACATTCTTTTGCAGCCTGCCATTGCGGGCTCTATCAAAGCCGGCGTGCAGCTGCAGGAAGTTGAAAGCCCCGTACCACGACAAGCTTAAATTCAGTCAACATAACGGCTCATGTTGAAAACAAACACCAGCGCTCACCGACGAAGGACAAAGAAGAAGGGCAGGCACTACAAGCGGTGAACCTTGTACCCCGTCGTGGGTATGTGCCATGCCACCAAGGCAACAACAACAACCTTGTACCCTTTCCCTTTGTCCTTCGTCCATTTCGCGCAGGCTTTCTGTATTTATCTTTAACTTCCGCCAACTGGCCCAAATCGTCATTCTTCTGAAACATACCGGCTGTTTGGAATGGCGCTGTGAAAAACGCTATTGTCTTAACATTTGCGTATATTCAGCTTCGTACATTATTCTGCACTGTACTAGCATAACAAAATCATGGCGATTTTCAACAATGAAATGCTTAAATGAGAGCCTTTTCGAGCGAATTTAAAAATTTTAGCTAGACTTTTTGATTTAATTGACTTTGTACCGGCTTTCCCAGAGTCAGTCTTGATCAAATTTGTCATTATGATCTACCTCGTGAATTTGAAACTGTAAGAACGATGCGGCCAGCGCCAGCAGAAGAACACCTGAGCAAAGAAGAAGGTAATTAAGCACGGACTTCGTTTCAGAAACACAGGGCCACAGGAGAGCAATGTTTAAGTAAACATTGCATGCGACTGTGCACAATAATTGTATGATTCGCCTCCTTACACAACAAATTTTTGTGTTCACCCCTAACAGTTCCAGGCGTTCGGCTGAAGCTATTGCGAGTTGCCACATCAAGAAAGAACGTTATTTCGAAAGAACAGAGTGGCGAGTTGGAAATATCTTGCCAATTTAGGTGATTGCAGCGAAATAGACAAGTACGCGCTAGGATGATACGGGGCTTCTCCTGATGTGATGCTTCCTGTATGAGCTTGTCTATCGCGCTGAATTCCCCTGCAAAGTGTTGTCTCCAAACTAAAACACTCGACAACTAACAACACTAGCCTCATCTGAAGGAAATTTTATGATGGAGCATTTAGAGATAATCCGGAAGTTTAGCTGCATCCCACGAAAATTTAAAATCTCGAAATGGGCTTGACGTGGAACTCCGTACTGCCGCTTATTTCGCACCCTGGTGATAGCGCGGCCATCCAAGCGGACAGCCCAGAAAATATTTAAAAAAAAAGGTGTTGGCTGCAGTGAAGACTGATCGCCACTGGATGCGGCCGTGGCATACTTCGTATGCTCGGCTCAAAGCTGCCTGACCTTCAGTAGCCTGTTGACGCGACTGAATTACCTCTGTTTGCTTTCAGTCGACAATGGGCTAAAAATTACAAGACTGGAACTGAAGTAAGCCGTGGTTAGCAAGGCGCAGCTGTACGCCGTGGCACTTGTTTCAGGTCCTTGCCTTCTTTCAACTCGTCAGTAAAGTACAGCTAGCTCGTAACACTGTTCGCAGCCGTTGAGTTGTGTCTAAACAACCGGTTGCTATATCTTTACTGATGTCAAACTGCATGAAAAAAAAAAGCAAAGAGAGGTTAAGCAATCTAACGATAGGGTTCATTCCTACAAGTGGAGGAAGTTTAAAATAATGGTAAGGCTACTAGCAATGTGTTCACCACCCTCAGTTGTTTCTGGTGGTGCACTGTGGGCCATGTATATAACTGTGGAAGACAAATGCGTATTTATCAAAGCCGAAGGGATGCTTGTAACGGCAAAACACCGGATAGTTCCTCCGCTAGTGCATTCTCACAAATTTCAAGAGGCCGATAGCTGTACTGTTCGGGGTTTTAGGGGGAGGGGGGGTGTACGGTTTTCTGTGAGAAACGCCGTTTGGATTTTTTGGTTAACAGCGATCGACGACGAATGATAACATGTGTCGGCCGTTGAAGGCGGCATCTTTAAAACTTGGTTACCGTTCCTCGAGTCCCGTTCATATTGAGAAAACTTTTCTGGATATTGCCGCGAATCTTTGTCGTGTTTTTTTTTTGTTCATTCTTCAAGCCTGCCGACACGCCGCTTTATCGCTTTGTTTCTGTCGCGAGGCACGCCTAGATTTATCACGATAGATCGCATCCGGGCGAAGCCGATTCTACGCTGTGCAATAATGTTCTACTAGCTTTCCAAGCTTTATCTCGAAAGTTCGCTATCAGCTTTAAAAAGAGCATGTCCGCGAGCGGCGGGAATTCTATTCGACGACCGCCGTGCTCGCCTGTTGGTCCGCCGCCGCCGAGTGATTCAGTTCTTTGCGGGCGCAAGTCAGCTCAAATAAACAGTTTCGTTTAGAAGCCATTCTCGCTGCTTTCCTGTTCGCCGGACTGCAGTCACAGCTACGTGACTGACATTATTCATGCATGACCCTCTTCTAGAGTCGCACAGTCGCTGTAGCAGCACAGTGGCATTTACCCAAGCAGCACACCAACAATGGACCGACGCTGGCATAATGCTGGTCAAAACCGGCTCGAAAGTCGTACCGACGTCGGCATTGGGGCAAAAAGTTACTTTTTCCAACCTTGGCCTGATGTTCGGACCAACACTGAACCGACATTCATGCCACTATCAGACCACTGTTCAGCCGCTCTACCAACACTGAACCGACATTCATGCCACTCTCAGACCACTGTTCAGCCGCTCTACCAACACTGAACCAACATTCATGCCACTCTCAGACCACTGTTCAGCCGCTCTACCAACACTGAACCGACATTCATGCCACTCTCAGACCACTGTTCAGCCGCTCTACCAACACTGAACCGACATTCACGCCGCTATTGTACCCACTTTCAGCCACTCTACCAACACTGAACCGACATTCATGCCACTATCAGACCACTGTTCAGCCGCTCTACCAACACTGAACCGACATTCATGCCGCTATTGTACCCACTTTCAACCGCTCTACCAACACTGAACCGACATTCATGCCGCTATTGTACCCACTTTCAGCTGCTCTACCAACACCGGCTTGACATACCACAATTAGGCCACTGTTCAGCCTTTCTGCTAACGCTTGCCCGAAGTTTATGCCATTGCATTTCCAGTTCAGCGAATATTCACATTCCAGTTAATGTTCGCATTGGGAAAGCCATGGGTTTTGGCATTGCAAAGCTGCAATCATCTCTTCTATACACATGCACAACAAAATGAGGCAACGAAAGAATCCAACTGAGAAACTATTTATTAAATAATTAGGCACCGTGGCTGGGGACGCGCGGTTGCGCGAGTCCTGCGAGGCAGCGAGGGCCGCGCAGGAGGCGGGACCTTGGGAAGGAGCCAGGGCCGCGCGGGAGGAGGATTTCTGGGAGGTGGGGGCCGCTTGGGGAAGGGAGGGCACTGTGCTGGGGGCTGAAGCACAGGGGCTCGCAGTGGTTGCCAGGCCAGCAGCGGTACTTGGCAGAAACGCTTCGGCAAAACGCCTTTTGCGTCCGCCGCCACGGTCCACCGAACCTGGCAACCACTTCCTAATAAACCCCTGCGCTTCCACCACATCCGCCCCCGTCTTCTCACAGATGGCATCTGCATAAGATAAGCGTTCATTTTAGGCCAGCAGAAAAAGTTTGCTCGTTAACAGAAATCAAGATTATTTCAGCAACAGAGAAAACAGAAAAGGCCACAAGTACATGTTAACTCAACGTGCGTGCCAAAATGAAAGGACTACAGTATCCAAATACAACTTGAGGAGAAAATCCACCTGAAAGCTCTTCTAACCAACTGTATAAAGCTGCTGCGACATCACGGTCGACCACTTTGCACTACTAACATATGGGAGCACAAATGGCTGGCAGATACAAGGCACGACTACGATCCATGACAAGAGATGGATGTGACTGATAGGAGGGCTTTCTTTGAAAGGCATCTGCTGACTCATATATCTTCAGATGCACATGGAAGAAAACTGCAGATGACTACCCCCATAAAAACAGTAACAAAATATTCACCTGTAATGAAAAAGAAAACTGGTAAAGTATCAACTGAAAAGAAGAAAAGAAAACAAAGCGCAGCAGAACCTGGTGCATGTTCTTCCACTCATCTTCTAAAATTCAGTTAAAAGCTACTGCAACAACATACCTGTTGCCACCTTGCATAACTTCAGGGCAATAAATGACCACTTGCCCTTGCGGCCATGGAGGCTGTACATCCTCTGTACAGCCACCCCCATGATGGCGGTCATTATGTTGGAGCCCACCTCCCTCAGGCCCTTGCCCCCCAGGCGGACCAGCTGCTTTCGCTGAAAAGAAACACCACAGGTGCACAAGCTATTAGGCACAAACATCAATTATAATTTCATTTAGTTTAGCAGAATCGAATAGCTAAGACAATTGTGTGACTACCTGTCAACAGCCCATGCGAGTACCTACAATCATAATGCATAATTTCTGTATGATACAATAGCTTGACTAGTTGCTACCAGCAGAAAGCACCACCACCAATATGGACATTCTTTTTTTTCCCAGTTTACTAAGAGCAGGGAAACTTTAGCGATTAAGCAAAGGTGGCCAACTCCTACCCATTATGCTTTGCATCTTGGACATTATTATATTATAACTATAATGCTTTTTGCAGATATCTATGTGCTGGATGTGTTTTCTCTGCACAGCCGTTACGCTAAAATTGATTTGGTTTGTAGAACTTAAAGTTCCAAAGTGACTCAGGCTATGATGAGGGACACCATAGTGGAGGGCTCCGGAAGTTTCGACCACGTGGGGTCTTTAACATGCGCCACTGACATCACACTGCACACGGGCGCCTTGCTTTTCGCCTCCATGGAAAACTGGCCATCACGGCTCGGTTTGAACCCGAGTCTTTGGGTTCAGCAGTCGAGTGCCCTAACCACTGAGCCACCATGGCGGGGCTCACTACCCTGAAATTGAGCAGTCTAATTAATGCTATACAAAGGGCGCTTATTTAAATCCCCAAGCACCTGAGTAAAGCTGCGTGCTTAGCAACCACATTTAATTAAACGATGTTGCTTGTTTTTGGCAGCAGATTAAGTAATGAAATGTGCATAATGTGAGCAAAAGACAGGGAAGAGGTGGGTTAAAGCTGCCCCATTATTTGGGAAACCTAGCCGAAATTAAAGACGCACTGAGAGAGGACCAACTTCCAGCTGTGTTCACAGCAGTTCATGCAACAGTATATTAACCGAAAGCTCAGCTTCCTGTAAAACAGACCTTACAACATCCTTAATGTTAGCTACAAAGTCCACTGCTGAACTAAATTAAAACAGCACAACAATAAATGACAAATGTAAGGAAAATGAGGGGCTCGTTATGAGACACATACGAAGAAAGGCAGCCACAGGCAACAAAAGCATAGGGGATTTTTTTTTGCTGTTGATCGATGTAAAAGAATAATGTAATCACAGAAATATTTGACTGAGAAAAAAAATTTGTTGGAACCAAGTCTGTTATGCAACGACCGGCCACCGGCAGAGCTCTGGAAAACTACATCGAATGACATTGAGTGACACCATCTGAGAGCAACTGCCCCAAAAAAGCCTGTGACTGCACCGCCAAATACCAAGCTACTACAAGTTGTGATAGGTGCAATGCTTCGCACAGAACCAGCATCAGTAGCTTGGTTTGCTGTTTAGCGCTCCTTCTCGCCTAAACGCTCTGGTGCGACAGCAGTCTCGCAGGTGGCATTTTCTTTGCATTGCGTGGCTGAAACATGATGTGACAACTGGCACTTGCCGTAAGCAATACAGTCGATCCCGGATATATCGAACTCGAAGGGGATCGCGAAAAAGTTCGATATATCAATAATTCGAAATATAAAATATGCCTATTAGACGCTTATTTTAAAATTGCGCAAATCTCGGACAATTTCCCGGGATCGTAGCAAGTGGGAACTTACCGATTTATTCCTCTTAAGTCCACAAAAACGAAAGCCCAACTCCACGATTAGCGCGCTTTATTTCGCAAGAAAAGTCAGTGAGCTTTGCTTGCCTCTTCCTCTGCACCATGCAGTTCATTAAGCTGTCCTCAAGCTTGTTGAGAGTATCCAAATGAGAAAGTCCAGTGCCCTCCATTGCGCCACAACAGCGATGAATGACGCTGAATGCGGATGCAAGTTCAGCCGCAGTGCATGGCGGCTGGGCCTCTTCGCACAATCTTCGTCACTGCTCGGGTCCGCTTCCTCGGTATCGATGATGTCAGCCACGATGTGAGCATCAGAAATTAGGGAGCTCCTTATGGCCATTCCCATTTCCTTTCACACCCCCCACAAAGTTCCCATCACGTGACTAAGCGCAGCTGTCCAAGGCCAGCGCCGCGTGAACTCTTAGGAGAAGCCCATTTGCAGGAGCGCGCGCTAGTGGAAGAAGCCCACTTCCAGGGTGGTGCATACTGGGAGAAGCGCACTTGCGGGGGCTCGGCATGGCACGGAGTTCGATATATCAAATATAGGGTGCACAGGAGTTCGATAGACGTAAACAAATTTGCTATAATTTTGCATGAGATTCCCAAGGGGATTCTACATCTGTTCGATATAGGCAATAATTCGATATATCCGGGTTCTATATATCCGGGATCGACTGTATTGCGAGCGCCACATGTTCAGCACTGCTACTGAGCCCAACAAATTGATAGGAGCCAAAGAGCAGATAAAGAGAGTCCCCTAATAGCTGTCCCGACACGTGATGCAGTTTTTGCAAGCTCTGCTACCGGCTGGGCATTGCGTACCACTTTTGCTTCGAACAGTAAATCTCACCACACAAGGAATCGACAGGGCGTTCCAGTGAACACTCTCAAAAATTCCTAAAGAAGCGCAAGTTCGATATGGGAAAACAATTTTTTTTTTGGAGGAACGATCTCTCAGCAGTGGTGGACATAATTTACTACATAACTGTGCGTGTGTACCTGCAAATATTTCTTCTATTTTGAACTCCCTATTCTTCGGAATTCCTGAAAATGTTCACTGAAACAGCCAGTGTGTATATCAGCAAGCAACTTTCATGAACAAGACATTTACATTAACAAAACACACTGTGACAGCACACTCCAGCACAACAGTAGGAATTATATCTATGAAGAGCATGTTATTCACAGAGCACGGCATGCAAATACTCTTGGAGCTCAAGATTTCTTCACAAACCTCGGAATTACATTATGCATGCAATTCGTTAGTAGGCATTCATTTTTTCCAGACACGAATTATCAGAAACATTAAATCACCAGTCCAGCAGCCACGCTGTCGTCCTGGACGGCAGCTTCCACAGTGTCCAACTCCTCGGGGGAGAATGCGGGCAGTGCAAGGGTGGGAGGCGGTGGCGAGGGGGACACTGGCCAAGTCCTCTGCTCCAGCTGCCGGTCCGACCGCAGCAGCACGTGATCCTCCAGCCTTTGTAACCGCTGCATTAAGTCGCGCTGCTGCTGTCGGACCTCCAGCACCAGGCACATCAGCTTCAGCAGGGTAGCTGAAACTGAAGCAATCAACAATTTCAGTGAGAGCAGGGTTAACCTGGGCGCAATAATATCATTTGCGCACTGAGGTACAATAAAGAACAGTATGAGGCTAACAGTAGGCAGCAACACACTCTGTACTATGCTCCTAAACTTCCCCCAGTTTTTATCCTCCAGGACACTTCTAATTCATGTTCTATTCCTTGCTAGCCTAATTTAAATGCCATAAATGTCACCATGCACTGACAAACACCTAGGTGAAATGGAGCTGCTCTATGTGTGATAGCTAGCACAGAACCTGCAGCCTTGTTGTGTAAAGGACTTCTCAGTCTATGAGCTTCGCCAATTTTTACATTGCTTCATGGGCATTTCCACTGCTATTGCACCATGGCAGAGATGGCAGCAGTTAGTCGCAAATGGATTCTTCCAGTGTCATGAGAAGCATGTGCTAATAGAAGCGAGAAAGCAGAGCAGGCCTGTGCCCTTAATATAGCATTGGACCATTTGGAAAGTATTGCTCACGGCAAAACCCACATTGGCCAAAATGCTGGAGGTAGACATCTGTTCTAACTGCAAGTGCTGGCAGGGATCAATGCATTAAAACTGCAACAAAGATAGCCCTTATGGAATTATAGCCCTTAGCTGACAAGCGAAATGCAACAAAGAGGTGGACCAAATGTTTCTTGCTAGGCACAGGAGGTCCCAAACCGTTGAGAAATAAAACAAGGTCACATTTATCTCTTACCACACATCCATTTTCTGCAGGCAAGACAAGACTAGGAGCCAGCTGATGTGCTCCACAAGGCAGTTAGGCTGTTCAGTTCTTTCCTAAGCAAGAGGTCCTCCTTCAGAGCATGCCACTATTATTGGCTGCTTATCTCCTTCAGCACCCTTTATGGGAGCTTTGTGATAGCGCAATTAATTTTTTTTCAGCACATTTCGCTGCATCCAAGGCACTGCATTGACTTCCAACCAGTAAACTTTTAAAATACTTTGAAAGACAATGAAAAATTACAATATGGGCCTTGCTGACCAACCGCGACCAAGCGACCAAATTATGCTGGTAAGGAAACAAATGCACAGAACATGGGACTACTGTGTAGAGTGCAATTCGTAGGAGTGGCTTCCTGGTGGTGATGTAGGCCGAGAGAGGCAACAGAAATGCCAGGATCCAAAAGAACCCAACAAAAGCACAACATACAGCTCTTGGGAAGGGCACACAACAACCACTCCACTATGAATCACAAGAGGAGAAAGCAATGGAAGTACTAGGTTGTAAATTCCAGTACCACTTCAGTTCATACAATGGTTTTTGAGAAATACATGTGATGATTTTCAGAGTGACCCCTTTCAAAGCACATAGTTTGAAACTAGAAATGTGCTCCTAGCACCGTTTCAAGAGCCACTGAGGAGAACTCCGTGCAAATATCTTCCTGAATAAGTATATTCTCTAGGTCTTTCTGGGCCTGTTGACTGCTGCTCGGCAGCAGCAGGTACAATGAGAAATTTAAAATTTGCTCTGTTTTTCTTTAAGGCAAAGCAGATCTAGCTTCTATATTTTGTTGTGTCACTTGATACTAGACAAAATAGGAGTGTAATTAAAAGAAAGGAACACAGTGAAAAGACGGGACAAGCAGCATTTGTTCTGTCCTCTCACTGTGTCCCCTGTTTGGCTTGCATTTCTCTTTTTGCACAAAAGTAAACAAAGTGAAAATCTCACCATCAACAGTCCCAGCTGTCGACCCCTCCAGCTTGCTGGGTGGCGCACTGTTTTCGTTCACGCTCTCCCCAGCGTGATTCAGCGGGGCTGGAGATGAACATGCGTCATTGATGGCAATCCAGGAAGTACAGAACACACTACTGTGTACAACCACAATGTCACATTTCTATCCTAATTGAATGCAGAAATGCTACTTCAGGATATTTTTGGAGAAGGGACAGAACAGTTGCATGGCCAGGCTGTTTTTCATACAGGTGATCTTTTTAAAACACAATAGACACAAAATTACGAAGTTCAGAAACAAATTCCTGGTTATATAGAGATGCCCCCCAGGCAATAGTAACACTTCCTTTGGCCGAAAAGATATTTTAATTTGGTTTCAATCACAGGCTGTACAAAGACTTCATAATTCAAAACCCATCAAAACCGACACCTCCATGACAAGTAGTTGACGTGACAAACAATGTCACATCATGCAGATACCTATGACACATAAAAGAACGTTGTGATCCGACTGCGGCGGCGCGTTTCGATGGAGGCGAAACGCAAGAGGTGCCCGTGTGCTGTGCGATGTCAGTGCACGTTAAAGATCCCCAGTCGGCTGAAATTATCCCAGGGCGCTACGGCACCTCCTTCTTCCTTTCTTCTCACACTCCCTCTTTTATCCCTTCTCTTATGAATGTCCACCGAAATGCGAGAGAATTACTGCACCACTTTCTTTCCTGAAAAATCAGTTTTCAATTTTTTAAATATGTGTCTATAGTACTTCAATAATTACATTTCTCATGCACCAGCATGGTGCATTGGTACCGTATTTTCCGGTGTATAAGACGCGGCTTTTTTCAAAAATCTTGCTGGTGCGTCCTATACAAGGGTGCGTCTTATATGCGAATTTTTCGTTTTTTTTTTTTTAGAGAGTTCAGAAATTACTCAGGTTCATGTTCAAGCCTTTTTTACCGAAAAAATATCACTAGCAATGAAGCGGTTGTAACACGGTTTATACTTCAATACGGGGACCACCGTGCGCAACTTTTTTTAGGTGAACTTTATCATGAAACAACGGGGATGACGACTTCCGGGATCACAAACACACCACCGTTTCGGAGGCCCCAAGCAAAAGTAATGTGAAATGCCAAAAGATGACGACAATCACGCTTCTCGCCATTGTCAAGACAAGCCAGGACAAGCCGACGTTCTTTTTTCAGCCACCCTTTGCCACTTTGTTTGCTCCATGTACGTAGTGCGAAGAGAATATTTCAGTCGCGTTGCCACCAGAAATGGGTGAACTTTTTGATAGCGCATCCGAAGGTGAAGACTTCCAAGGTTTTAAGTAGAAATAAAATGTTCTTATGGACATGTGGGAGAGTTTTTTTTGTTTTTCTTTCTTTTTTTCCAAAACGTGGGCAGGAATGGCGTGAGTGTCGCCTTTTTCGACCACTTAGCGTTGCTTAAGAATTTCTCACAAGTACGGTGAATTTCGTGATGGTCGTGCAAGCGTGTTTAATTGATCCTCACTAGCCCAACTGGGAAAACTGGGGTGCGTCTTATATAGCAACTTTTTCAATTACAGCCTGCATATATGGCGGGTGCGTCTTATACACTGGAAAATACGGTACATTTAAGGACACAAAAGAAACTGTCATGGCGAAACCAAACACAGAGAGCAGAATATATGTCATGTGAATAGAAACCTGTTCGCAGTACTGTTAACGTGGGTAAGAGAGTTTGCCACGAAATGGTTACTGGCAGAATCACTGCTGATCTGAGAGCATGGCAAATGTAAAAAGCTGATGCCAAGTCTGAGCACGTTCCATTTCTCTGCAAGTGCAATTAGCTACGGTGGAGTTTTTTTCCCAGGTTTTGCAAGCATACTACCATAAATCCCCAATCAAAACTAACACAATGTCGACCTTGCATTAAATAGAAATGAGAAATGGTGTTTTAGTTTTAAGGCGGTTAACATCCAAAGGCAACTCAGGCTATGAGGGACGCCGTAGTGAAGGGCTCCGGAAATTTCGACCACCTGGGGTTCTTCAACGTGCACTGACATCGCACAGCACACGGGCCTCTAGAATTTCGCCTCCATCAAAATTCGACCGCCTTGGCCGGGATCGTACCCGCGTCTTTCGGGTCAGCAGCCGAGCGCCGTAACCACTGAGCCACCGCGGCGGCTTAACAAATGAGAATTCATGTCGTACGTGGTGACGGCAGCTGTACAACATCGTTGTGGCCCTCATTTCCTAAAAAAGAATTGCACATGAACGTCTTGTTGAGTATGCAAAATAATTTCTCATCAATAAAGAAATATGAGAATTTCAATTACCAGAAACTGCCGAGCTTTCTAGGGCTGAAGTGAACTCGTAGCGCCGCACCTTTTTTTCGGCGCTCTTGTAGGATCCTGCAAACATTCTCAATATCTCGACAAAAACCATGTCATCTCCAAGCAACAGTATGGATTTCAAAAAAACAAAACAACTGAGGCCGCCTTACTGGAAATCAAAGAAAAGCTAATTGAAAACATAGAAAATAAACTGCTAACAGTTGGCATATTCCTTGATATGAGGAAAGCGTTTGACTCGGTTAACCATAAGATATTGCTTGAAAAAATGCATTGTTATGGAATACGCGGTGTTCCTTTAACCTTATTTGCTAGCTACCTTGACAACCGATCTCAAACAACTATCATTAACGGTATTTCATCTGGGATCGGTCAGATTGTGTCTGGTGCGCCACAGGGCTCCGTTCTAGGACCAACGTTGTTCTTATTATATATTAATGATATCGTCAACCTTCATCCAGCAGACAACATTATAATCTATGCAGACGATACTAACGTATTTTTTTCAGGACAAGATAGTAATATTTTGCAAGCAGCCTCCAATAGTTGGTTATCCCAATTGTCTGTTTGGTTAAAATCAAATAGGTTAGAACTTAATGTCAGGAAAACAAAGTACATACTGTTTAGAGCCAAAAATAAGGAAGTTCCGAACAACTTCCAAATTCACTTCGAGCAAGCTCCTATAACTCGTGTCAGCTCTACAATGTTCCTTGGAGTCATTTTTGAAGAACATTTACTCTGGACAGATCGTGTAAACTACGTTTGCACTAAAATGGCTCGCTCTGTTGGTATCCTAAATAAATTTCGCACAATACTGCCTCGAAAATTCAAACTACAAATTTATTTCTCTCTAGTCTTTTCGCATGTACAATATTGTTTGTTGATCTGGGGAACGACTACCTCAACCAATTTTGTGAAAGTACTTACTTTACAAAAAAGAGCTGTACGAGCGATTTATAACTTACATTACAGTGAGAGCACGGGTCCTTCCTTCCTCAACCATAGACTGCTAACCATCACGGCCGCTTACCACAAGAAGCTTGCTGTTTATATCAGAAACCTTATGAAAGGAAACTGGCAGACTTTCGAGAGCACATATTTAATTGCCCAAACAGCACACAGTCTTAGGCACCCTCAATACCATGCACCAAAATCTCGTACAAACTATGGGTTCCAAAAACTAACTCACATAATTCCTCATAATTAAACACGTATCCATACTTAACAGAATTGTCGCTACAAAATATGTCCGAGGGCTGCTTTGCTGACTTGATGCCCGTTCAGCTGCCTGTATAGCAACACTCAGGCCAACAGACTATCAGTTTGAAAGCCTGTGAAACACTCATGTGGCAGAGGCATTGTTTTATTTACAATTAAAAGTGTGATTCTGGTTTCTAGGATTTAACAGCTTTAAGCTATGAAGAATGACGTAGCGGAAGACTCCAGATTAATTTAGACCACATGGGGTTGTTTAACATGCACTGATATTACAGAGCACAAGCGCATTCTGCACTGCTCCATTTCACCACAGACAGGATGTAACCTGGGCCCTCGGCTCAGCAGCATGGACCACTCAGCTACTGCGACAGGCTAACAATTCAAACTGAACTAAATGTAAACAGCTGGATGAGTTGGTTCTGAATTTGCATTATGAAACACTGTCTCAGTGCACAACAAAAATGGATGAGGAAAGAGCACACAACGCAAAGCATCAATTGATGTCTGGCATTTGTATTGTGTGCTCTTTCCTTGTCTGTGCTTTTTGTGTGCCAAAAAATGTTTCATAATGCAAAAAAAAAAAATTACCATACTAAACCTTTCTGTACTAAATATTATTAAGCATACTGAGTGCAGCACTAATTCTGGGAACTACAGGTCTTCAAAAACAAGGCACTAATGAGTTTCAGATGTAGTTCATCAGCTTACAAGTGCAATAGCTAACAGTTCATTCTGCTCCTCTTTTTGACAGCTGGCTAAGCGGTGGTTATCAACATGACTTCTTAGTCGTAATTTAGCCATGCAGAGGTGCAGACTCACAGAATCTAGCAAAGAGGCCTTTACAATCGCTGATGAAGCTACCATCAATATGTCTACAATAAGACTACTTATGGCAAGTGGTAACGACGACCACTGGGCAACGCATCCACTCCCCTCCGAGAGCTGGCTCGGCCTCAGCTTTTGCGAGCCGCGTCACCTCCGAGCTCCTGGCCACAGGCCAGTAGCACTCTTCTTTTGTCTCTGTGAGCCATCCCACAGGAATGACTGCAAGGCAGTCGTCCTCAAGAGGAAACTTCACCACAGCGAATGGTTTTGACATGCTGCACAGAGGAAACACAACAAAAGATTAATGGGCAAACAAGGATTTTTACCAGACACTCTCTGTGCCATTCTCTACTGGCACTTGCCTGTTTGGGTGCCGAAAACTTCACACTACCATGACAACTGACAGGTACTCTTACAACCATCTCGTTCTACTTCGCAACGCACTTCTGAACTTTCATGAGTTGAGAGTTACAAGTGTCACGAGCGCCTGCAATTTGGGACTTATTTAAACAATATTTCTGTGCCTGCTGTCATGTGAAACAAATAACAGCCAGCAATAGTGGCGTGCAACTTCACTGCATTGAACATCAAACTGAGTGCAGTCTACCAGGAGCATAGTGATGAAAAAAGAAACCAGTAAAACGCAAGATTGACCAAATGAGGAAGAGAGAAAACAAGCGCGTTCAATTAGCGAGCTCGAAACTAGCACTCGCTATATGTAGAGTCACACTGATCTAGACTTTGTAATACAAGGCTCTGAGTAGCGGGAAGGGACACACATAAATAAAAAGTACTCTCAATTTTTTTTCTGTAACCGATCACTGGCAGGAGCAGCATTACTTCTGGCAGTACAGAAGAATTGTGTTCATTCATCCTGTTCTTGTCACATTTCTCTCATCGCACGGAGACTCGCAACGCAACAATGTCAACACTGCCATGGAAGCATTTGTCAATCAAGCACAAGGCATGCAGGCTGCGGCTCTATGACGTCTGACATGCATGCCTGAACCAAGCGATTAGCCTCACAAAAGCAAAAATTGGCGATGAAAAACACTCAACTGCATCGCACGTGGCAACTGGTTGGTCATGGGGGGCGCCGCAGAGAACGGCTCCGGAAATTTCGACCACCTGGGGTTCTTTAGAGTGCACCGATATCGCGCACAGTACACGGGCCTCTAGAATTTCGCCTCCATCGAAATTCGACCGCCGCAGCCGGGATCGAACCCGCGTATTTCGAGTCAGCAGCCGAGCGCCGTAACCACGTGACGACTGTCATTGCGATCATGATCATATCATCTATACACGTACATAAATGTACGATGTGCCGAGAAACAAACCCTCTCAGAAGCAATGCGCCAACAAGATTTGCCGGGATAGTGCGTTCACCCTGATGAAGGAACACACAAACACACACGACATTTAGAAGCGCTTCCCTTCGTGTACGTGTGTGTTACTTCATATTACCCCAACCCTTACAAGCAGTTACACCTTGCAATGCGCCGCTGAGTTAATCAAAAGACAACTGCTGACAGATGCCTACAGACAAGTTAGATAAAGGGGCGACACACGAGGCGTGCTCATTGTCCTCACTCTTGACAAGTTCACAAGTAAATATTAGCTGACAACTAACATGAAAGGGAAAAAAGGACAGAATGTATACTTACGCAAGCAGTGCCTCCTGGTTCCCCTCGGTGACTCACGCGTGCCGCCACCAAACTTCAAAAAGCTTGAAGAAATAAAAATTCACAAGAGCGCTTTGCTGCCAAACGTCCAAACGAAATGACCACAAGCTATGGATTGGGATTGGCTTGGAACGTACGTGGGAGCGAGAGCGGATGCCTACGTTTATGCGTAAAGCGGTGTTTAGTTTCGAAAAATTTCTTTGAAGCTTAGTGTTGACAACACCGCCAAGAATAATTTTTATCAATTTTTTTACACTTCAATTTATTAATGAGCAAAAGATCTTATTTTACGCGACAGCTAAGATGAAATGGCATGGCTACTTTTGACTACTTTCAGCTCAAGTTTTGGCTCCTTTTAAAATGTTCCCAACGGCAACCCTGCCCGCGAGTCATGCCGCGAGTGCTCGCGCTTGTTTTTCTTTTGTGGTGTGGAGGTGTTGGTCGTACTGCCTGTCTGCTGTCCCTTTGTGCAGCTGTTGCGGTCCTCGTCTTTCACCGCAAAGCTTCTGCATTTCGCCATGAATGCAAAGCAACGCAAGTACCGTATCGTTGAAAAAGAATACCGTGAGATCTTGCAAGATCTCGGTATTTCACAACGGCCGGTCGCATCTACGTCTTCAAGCTTGGATCAAGGCGGCAGGAAACGATCGCACTCCGAAACATCAGTCGACGTACGCACCCCCCAACTCTTGCTACCGTCCGAAGCAACCACGCGACGCAGAAGCGAAGTGCGCGCTGAAGACGCGTGATTGAAATCTATGACCGTAATCAATATGAAGACGATTAACCGATAGCGATTAATACGTCCCTATCGAAAAATCTCGTATATATGTGTCATATGTGTCTGGTTCATACGAGATTATGGAATATCTCGTATGATTATGGAATATCTCGTATGTGTCATATGACACATATGTGTCATATGTGTCTGGTTTGCAATTTTTGGGAAAGGAAAGGGAAGGGCTGGGGTGGAATTATAAGGCAATTAACAATAAAATAGCTTCCATTGAAGTTAGTAAACTAAAGAAAGTAAAAAAAAAAATTTGGACGCGAAAAAAAAAACTACGCACCGTTCCGGATTCGAACCACCGACCTAGAGATCTACAGCTCACTACACTACCCACTACACCATTGCTGGCATGGCAAAAACTGCTTTACATTTCGATGACAAGACTTATGCTATGCTTCCCACTATAGAATTCGACGGTTAGGTGCGAGGACAAATGTTTATTTTTAAGGTATAAGGAGCTGAACTACAGCCGATTGCACTTCCACTGATTTTGTGGATCTTGATGTGCTCTGTGATAAGCACTGAAAGATCTGATATTTGTATGTATTTTAATTTTCACAGCGCCTGCACCATTGATCGTAGTACTCTCATTGCGCACATATTGTTAACTACAGTCGGAGCTCTTGCATGAAAATACCTGGCGTTATTAGCTCAACTAAGCCCAGAAGGCAACATTTGCCTTCTGGCTGAACGTTTGTCCAAGCACATTGGAAACGCCTAACGTCATACTGTTTGGATAGGCGCGGTTTACAACAGGAGGGCACAAGCAGAGAATCAAGGAGAAAAATATTTGAAACAGGCCAAGAGTTTTTTTTATGCGTTGGTTGGGCACTTGTTAATCGCTTGTTCATCCCTTCTTTTCCGCGTGTTTCAAACAGCAAGGCCCACTCTATGAGAGGCACTCATCAGCGGCTATGTGTTTCGCTCGAGATTGATGTAAGCTGATACGGTGCATATCGGAGCTCTTGTGTACGCACGAGTGTCGCGTGTCAGTTAAGGTATGCCACATATGTAATCCATACAAGTCACCTTTCCGTAGCGCGTGAACTACTATATATGCAGCAGATGTGTTCATCTGTGACATTTGTGACGCGTATGAGCTCGTAAGCAGCCTATACGCGTTCATACGAGACACATTAATTTGTGACACACATGAACTCGTATGAAGTATATGTGCTGATACGAGGCGCATTTGTCGACACATGGCTCATATGGTGCCCATATGAGTGAAACGAGGCACATATGAACTCGTATGAAGCCTATATGTGTTCATATGAGGCACATATACTGACACATATAACTCATATGGGCTGCATACGAGGCAAAGGGAGAGAACGAGTACCGTGGAGGCGCAATGCCTTCGCATTCTTCCAATTCGAGTTCCCGCAGACGATGTAACGTTTTTTTTCTTAAGCTATATGTATCTCTTATATAAGCGCATGGTCAGCGCTGTCCTATCATGGAGCAAACGCACGTTACTCTTTACCCATTCCTGCTTTAATGGAGTGCTCGACACGTTGCGCCATACATATATGTTTTGGTGCTGTTCTGCAGGTATACCGCATTAACTGCGACGCCCAAGCACATCAAGGTACAGCGTATTTAACGTTAGAGTCGAGAAGTTATTTTTATAAAATGCTATTTATAGTTTTTGAAATTCAGGCCTGAAAATCGGTGCTGCATATATGTTTCTCCGACTCGCATTCTTTCATTGCACGACTGGACTTTTTACATTTACACAGAACGAAGACCACAACCTTAAAGGGGGAAATAATCGCACGCATGCATGCAACTTTGCATATTTTAGTTTAAAAAACTGAGATTTAAAAAATCTCACAGGAGGTTATGCGGGTTTTTACGAAGATATCATTATCTATGCCCCGGACTATATATGCTAATAAATAATTAACAATGTGCGAGCTATATATATATATATCGCGCCTATCGCCGCAATTGAGAAAACTAAGAAGTCACAATAGCAACTGCATGATGCTCCATAGCAGTCGGCACTTCAAAGTTGCGTTGCCTATTGCAGGAATTGGCCAGCTTCTAAATATGGCAAAGTCAATGCAGGGGAAACATTCGAGAAAGTGGTCCAATACTGCCAACTTCTAAAAATGGCTGAGCCAAGGCGGGTGAAACGTCCGAGAAATTGGTCCAATACTACCAACTTCTAAAAATGGCTGAGCCAAGGCGGGGAAAACGTCCGAGAAATTGGTCCAATACTACCAACTTCTAAAAATGGCTGAGCCAAGGCGGGGAAAACGTCCGAGAAATTGGTCCAATACTACCAACTTCTAAAAATGGCTGAGCCAAGGCTGGGAGAACGTCCGAGAAACTGGTCCAATACTGCCAACTTCTAAAAATGGCTGAGCCAAGGCTGGGAGAACAGAGGCAACGCGGGGCCTTCACAGGGCTGTCGTTTGCCAACTCAGATCCTACATTGGACCGATGTCATGTGCTGCTTGGGTAATAAGGCACAAATTCTGCAGGAGAAGCACGATATAAAACTAATCTTGCAGCCTCAATATGGCAGTTCGGAAAGACATGGTAAAACCTTCCACGCACTCATTGCTGCACATGAACCGAAATTTTAGTGGGTATATATTTTTATCCAGAATGTATCAATCAGTGAGATATATTTTTCAAAAAAATTATACCGAGGTGTCTCCGCAATCACGACCGCTATCGAATTGTTTTGCATACAGAAAGCAGACAGCTTCCCTACCGAGGTAAGCTGTCTCATATGAGCACTGCAGCCCCAACCCAAGGTCGTGACATCTAATGCCGACGGCGGGGACCGCATTTTTACGGAAGAGAAATGGCAAACCGCCCGCGTGTTGTGCAGTGGGAGAGGACGTGAAAGAAGCTGGGGGGATCAAATAATCCGGGGTTCTGCATCTACCACGTCCTTCATACCTGCTTGGAACTGCAACTTTTCAGGTGATGATAGATACTGTCTTCGTCGGTCCTAAGTGTCGGTGTTGCCTAGTCTATTTTTACGACGTGGTGGTTTCTGCAGACTCATTTAGTGAACATCTTGAGCGCTTGTGGACAGTCATCGAAGCGCTTCGTTCAACTAACCTGACACTGAAGCCACAAAACTGCCACTTCAGCTACCAGGAGCTCTCGGCCATATCCTCATGGCCGCCGGCGAGAGGCCGGACGCCGATAAGCTCGCAGCGGTTGCAAAATTTCCAGCCCTAGGAGACAAGAAAGCTTTACGGCGCTTTCTTGGGCTTTGTACCTACTATAGGAGTTTTAACGAATATTTCGCTGATATCGCTGAGCCACTGACCCGCCTCAACCGCGACGCCACACCTTTTGATTGGACCCACGAGCAAGACGTGGCTTCAGCTGATCTACGCCTCTGTCTCCAACCGCCTCCCATTTTTTCCCATTTTTATGAGCAGGATTACCCTGAAATACACACCAAAGCCAGCAACATCGGCCTCGGCGCGACTCTCGTGCAACAACAATATGGCGCTGAACGAGTCATCACTTATGCAAGCTGCACTCGGTCGGGAGTCGAGATAATTACACTGCAACAGAAAAAGTATGCCTCGCCATTATTTTATCCCGTGCTAAATGCTGCCCTTATCATTATGGTCGCCCTTTGAAAATGGTCACTGACCACCACTTCTTCTGTTGGTTCGTCAACCTGCGTGGCCCATATGGACACCTGTCGGGGTGAAGCCTTCGCCTGCAGGCGTTGGACCTCACCATTGTCTATAATAATCGGACATAACCATGAAGACGCCGAGTTGCTCACTCGTGGGCGTGTCGAACTCATACCCTCGATACGGACGACGGCTGAAGTTCCATCGCGGCCATTAATTTTCTGATTTTTTCAATGCAGCACCACGCCGAATCAAAGTTGTGACGCCTGATCTATTATTTAGATGTTGAAGCAGTCACCAAATCTAAATGTTTCTCTCGACACCTGTCGTCATTTTCCACGAAACGAGGCATACTGTGAAAGAAGAATCCTGGTTCAAATTCTCGAGCTTACATCGTCATCGCCGCCGAAACTCAACGAGAGGATAACCTTTCTGCGTGCCACGATGAACCAACTACTGGCCACTTGGGGTGCTCTAACACGCTTGCACGCATACGCCAGCTGTTCTACTGGCCTAACCTTGCCACTGTTGTTAAACGCAATGTCCAGAGCTGTCGGCAATGTCAACGCCATAAGGCCCGTCCTCCAAGCCTCAGGGACTCCTCCAACCTACTCCACCACCACGTGCACTGTTCGAACAGGTCGACGTCAAACTTCTCGGCACTTTCCCTTTGCCCTTGGGAGGCAACCGCTGCATCATCACTGCCACTGACTATTTCACTCGATACGCCGAGGCCAAGGCCTTAGGCCTACGTCATTACCGACAGAGGAACAGCCTTTTCTTCGCAGAAGATGTCCGAAATTTTTCAGCTCAGCGATACGACTCACCGCAGAACTATTGCTTACCACCTACAGCAAACAGGCTGTCGAGCGGCTCAGCAAGACCATGGCGGACATGCGTGCGATGTATGTCGATGTACAATGCTAGACTTGGGACATAATGTCGCCGTATCTGACATTCGGCGGTAATACGGTGGTTCAAGGGAGACACGTTTCATGTCGTTTCACCTCCCCTACGGCAGGGAAGATCAGGCGATCCTCTACGCACAACTGATCACGAACTTTCGGCCAACGCTCAGCAGTTCGCCCAAGACGCCGAGCATACTCGTCGACTAGCATACCTCCACATCGTCCAGCAACAAGATCATGATTCACGCCGGTACAGCTTTCGGCACAGGCAAGCCTTCTAAAATCCCGGCGAGCAGGTTTGGGCGTAGACTCTTGTTCGACGGGAAGGCTTGTCCGAACAGCTAATTTATCGCTATTTCGGTCCCATACATACTTGTGGCCCGTCAGTGACGCTAACTACAAGGCGCTCCGGGATGAGGTCCTCCGAAAGCTGAGGCAGCGTCAACTACCCCATGAAGAGTTGATCCATGTTTTATGCATAAAGTCATGTTTTTTTCTCTGACCCACCACCTTCTTCGAACTTTTTCTTCGGTACTTATGGATGCTTGTATGCGCTCGTCTTTTAAGAAGGGAGGAATGCCAGGCAGCGTTAAGTCTCAAAAGCGGTGACGGTTGTGGCGCTAGAACTAAAAGACATTGAAGTTCGCCGGCTCCCCTCCAGCAGGACCTGCATCCAAGCTGTCCAATCTACTTCTATGCTTTCATGCTGTCCCGTTCATTTCTTGTCACCAATACCATGACAATATTCTTCCGCATGAAAAATTACAACTCCAAATACATGCTAACTAGACATGCTAACTAGTAGATGTTCAATAAGTAGTTCATGTTTTAACTATTACCTACTATTAACTTATTAGACGAGGTGACCTTGCCACCCCTGATGCAGAAGCCCAGCGGTATTGAACTCCACATTCTGTAATAACTTTGTTTATTGCACTAACGCTATTTTTGCAGAAGCGCAGACATAACTACACAACTAGGGATTCCATTCCCATCGAAGCATGTGGTATTGTGAAGATAAATGAAGCCCTTAAACCATGCTCTAGTCCAGGTATTGACTTAACGCGAAAATTTTTAAGGGTTCTGAAACGTACTGTTCACTGCTTGCTGCTTTGTAAGATATTTCAACAGTACCTCGACACCGGAGCCATGCCTGCTGACTGGACGGTCGGGAAGGTGGTCCCGATCCATAAATCAGGTAGCAAGAATTCTCGCCTTTATAGCTGCTTCATATCTTTAAAAAGCATTCTATGTAAATTATTGTAGCCCATATTATACACAAGAACTGCGAACTTTCTGGAAAAAAAACTCTTCGAAAACACCCAAAATTTGTTGGGGCACAACGGCTAGGGTAATTGCCTTTTCAAAGTTCTATCAACTGATCTTCATAATACATACGGTGGGATACACGCGCTAAATATATAGAGACTAACAGCTAGAGTTAAAAAAAGCTAACTACTCACTATTAGTAAATCAGGCTACTGTTTAGCGCATCTTGCCTTTATTCAGATGCCTACCTACGTAACCTAAGTTTGTATGCTGTAACCTGTAACCTACGGTTGTATGCTGATGACTGCGTGTTATATCACAAAATTTTCTGCCTTGATGATCACTTGCACCTTCAAAAATCATTCTCAGAATTTAGCTCTTGGTGTGCTGCATGGCAAAGGAATATTAACATCCGCAAAACCGTTGTTATGACCTTCACTAATAGAACGGCGCCTGACGTGTTTTTGGCCGCCTCGGTACCTCAGAGGTTATGGTGCTCGGCTGCTGACCCGAAAGACGCGGGTTCGATCCCGGCCGCGGCGGTTGAATTCCTTTGGAGGAGAAATTCTAGAGGCCCGTGTACTGTGCGTTGTCAGTGCACGTTAAAGAAGCCCACGTGGTCGAATTTTCCGGAGCCCTTCACTAAGGCGTCCCTCATAGCCTGAGTTGCTTTGGGACGTTAAACCCCATAAATCAACCATCCTTCCTTGTTTATTTACAAAATTAGCGATACTCCCATCCACAGTGTGAGTCATACAAACATCTTGGCCTTATTTTCACACCCAATATGTCATGGTGCAAACAAATAGATTTCATAACCACAAAGGCACTTGATACCTCCGTCGTACAATAAAAGCTGCTCTTAGAGATACGAAACTACTATTGTTTAAATCACTAATCCGTCCACTACTTGAACACGCCTCCCCTGGCTGGAACCCGCACAAACAACGCGAAATTAACCAAATCGAGGCAGTGCAGAAGAAAGCCGTTCGCTTCATATGCCACAGGTTTGGTTGGGATTTCGCCTCCCACACCGCTGTCATCACTGGGCCGGCAGCCACTCATCTCGGCGAAGGACTGAGTCTTAAAATTTTCTGTATTGCATTATTAACTCTTCCAGCCGCACCTAATCCTTCCTAGGCCATCTAAAACTAGAAGTCACCACAGCCTAAACATCCCGCCTTATTTTGCCCGCACGGACACTTTTAAATACAGTTTCTTTCTGCGTGTAATCGAATCTCGGAATTATGTACTCGGTTCTACTCGCTCTCTCCATTTAGAGCTGTTTTTAGCGGCTATTGCATTTCCCTCATACTGTTTGTGGTGTTTGGCATTGTTGTGTTCCATGTTTTTCTACATTGTTTTGTTCACGCCCACCCCTGCAATAGCCCAAGAGGACTACAGTACGTATACATAAATAAATAAATAAATAAATAAATAAATAAATAAATAAATAAACAAACAAATAAATAAAAAGATAAATAAATAAATAAATAAATAAATAAATAAATAAATAAATAAATAAAGGCGGTTTGCACCTCATCTATATCCTGCCTCTTTTCCTTTTTAGAGAGTAGTAAGGTCTGCTTATTCCCAACAGTTTTACACTGTCACCGTCCTCAGTACAGAGTGACTCCCTTTCTCTCCTGTATCCCTGTGTGTGTGTGTGTGGGGGGGGGGGGGTCGCTCGCCAGCTGTCCAACCAGCAGGAGGCGGTACTGGAGGCGGTAAGTAGACCCCGGACCGCCATCCAGAAGAAGACTCCAAACGCCAGCGGCTGCGAAGCGAGGAGCCATCGGAAGGAACTCCGATCCCCCCTCTGTACCGAACGTGGTCCGCGGTGTTGCAAAGTAAAGGAATTCGGCGCCACAGCTGCGCGCTTCCGCGTCGCCCGTTTCCTACCATGTGCGAAGTAGGGTAGAGTGAGCAAAGCACGCCATTTTGCGACTTAGCGCCAACTCACTTTTCGGTGTGGAGTCATAGCTTGATATTTACAACTTATTACCCGCCACGTCTTTACCACAAATGAACTTAAGAAGTCCGGCTGATCGCCTCTAAGGAGAGCGAAACGTAGCGAGGTCAGCCTCGGTCAATGAGAAAGCGGTTGAAAAGGGTCGAAACTTTTCATGCAGCATTTTTTTTAAACTGCACAGCTGAATCAATCTGCCGTCCTAGATTAATGCAAGCGCTTGGTTGTTAAGTTGGCTCACTGCTGTTAACTTCTGCGATGTTTTAGCACTTTCCCGCCGTCAATTCTTCAGACACAATTATATTCTCAGCAGGTTAGCTGCACATGGGGCGAAACACCACATTGTGACGTTCTGGAGAGATTTAAGTCATTGTTATGAATTTATTCCTTGTTCTAAAGTTCTGCCTCTGCTTTCCCTCTGTCCACAGTATGGTCTTAGTGTACAGAAAGAAAACAATGAATTCCGATTAAAGCACAGTAGACGTAAGGAAAGGCGTGGGTTCACGCAAGCCGCGCCG
This sequence comes from Amblyomma mixtum, assembly GCF_055824585.1. NCBI lineage: Eukaryota > Metazoa > Arthropoda > Arachnida > Ixodida > Ixodidae > Amblyomma > Amblyomma mixtum. The sequence continues at coordinate 25,868,489 of NC_143021.1, read as the reverse complement.
GTGCCAATCTTTTGGCTATCTCAAAGGGGCCCACCATAAAGCAATGAAGAAAACCAAAGAATATCAAAGGCAGGAACTGTATTAAAAATCTTCTTAGCCTCAGCTTGCATCGTGTTTGGCGAGTGTGAGCCCCTACTTGAACAACGCATTCTGACCAGGGAGCAAGCTCTGTTCAGTCTGGCCTACATTCACATTGAAAACTTTGTGTTCACTCGTCGAATCGAACCACATTGCTTGTCCGCTCAACACGATGAAGCGAAAGAGCAATAAGTGTGACACCTCAAAGAAGACTCTTTTGCCGAAAGCACAAAATTAAAAAAAAAACTCGCCCAGCCAAGGCTATGTACTGACCCCAGCTGTAGAACTGCGAGACTGAAGTCGGCCATGGAACAAAACTGTGCCGGTTCGGTGTGCATACACAGGTTGGCACTTTAATAGGCCCACAAAGATTCTCTAGATATCTATGTAGTCAACTTCCTGAGCATTTATTAAAATTATGAGGAATACGTTTATTTCGGAAGGCCGTCTCAAAACGTGGCCTTTTGAAGCTTTAAATTTGTTTCAATCTGTTGCATTTCTTTTTAGCAGGCCTTTTCTATTTGGTTAGCATGATGACAGGATGATAGGAAATAGTACGACATTATTTGTTTTTTTTTGTAACTTTTAACAAACAAAATATTCACAGAGAATGCGTACTAGGTTCGAATCAGTGCGAAATAGCAGATTTGTGCTACGCATAAAATGACGATAATCGCGTATTGCCGCTGGAAGGAGAAGGTTTAAGTTGAAGACTAGGCAGTGGAATCCACAGCTCGATAGTGTGCTGCAGTTCATAACAAGGCAGGTTCGGCGGCGGCGAAAGCTAGCAGCATAATGCCATTTTGGGGGCATAACCTGGGACTGCGGCACCTTTCAGTATCTAGGGGTCCCTCTGCACCAAACTCGCATGAGTGTAGACTACCGGTATTCACAGATAATATCCCTGAGTCGACAAACCTGGGCTTGGATAAGTAAGGAACTATAAGTGTTTAGTCGGGCTCAAGTATGCTACGTTTTTTTATTTCCAAAACTTGCTTATGTACTGCAGGTTCTCCACTGTACGAGCAAGAAAGCGCAGGTGATGCACAGAATATTCGCTACCTTCGTATGACTCACACAATGGAAACGCATGCCTCGTGATAACCTGTTCCTTTTTTTGGAGTCTGCTGGAATAGGCCTTGTTCACTTATTCGTGCATTAGCATGTTTCGTGTTTTTTTTAATAGGTCTACCACCACTTTTCAGTACCTGTGCTGATCGGCCGTCTTAATCTTAATTTTTCATTCCTATTCACCCTCACTTGACCCACTCGCTAGAGGCCTTTATGGGGATTCCTTAAGGAAGTTACGGGCTCCTTCAATTTTCTCACTGTGCGCTTTTCTATAGCTTACCTGCACAGCCCCTGCAGAAGGCAGATGTCTCAGGTACTTACACACTATTTGCTTCCTGTACCCTTATGTCGGCAACCTTTTCAGCCCTACTGAAAAATCCGGTATGAATTTTAAACCGGAACCGCATACCGGGTTATTGTACAGGATTTGCGATACCGGAGTATCCTGCATAAAACAGGACAGTCCTGTATTATACAGGATACTCCAATATCGCAAATCCTGTACAAAAACCCGGTATGCGGTTCCGGTTAAAAATTTATACCGGATTACAGGTCAGTCCTGTAATGTACAGGCTAGCCCCGTAATATACAGGAGGGCCCTGTATCACAGGACAAAGGGAGTAATAAAATGCTTCAAATATATCCCACTTGGACTAAATCTGCACAAAAGCTGGGGCAATTCTCCAACAAGTGCCATAAGTGTACATGCCAAATGCTGCAATATACAGAGCCTCAGAAACTGGTAATCTGCGATTATCAGCGACTCGCATTGCAGTCGATGTGCACTTGTGTTATTTGCTCCCAGCTTTCACCAAGTATTGGCAGCTTGATGAGTATTATAAAGCATCAAAAAATTAAAACGATGTTTATTTTTTTCGCATGGCTTGAACCAGCTCACTGAGGTAATAATTTAACTCTTTTCGACGATCCACCGGCGCTGGAGTCTGTACAGGGTGCTGGCCAATGAAGTAGTGAAAAGCACCTGCAGAAAAGAAAATATGATTGCTAGTACATAACGCCCCCAGCTTATCATTTAATTGGGCACTGACACACAACACAATGCATTGAGCACTGTGACATGCAACTTAAGGCCAATGGCTTGTAGCTTTTCAGGGGTCATTGGCTTTCTGCCCACTGTGGAGGCTTCTGACTTCAGGTACCGATGGCAAGCTTGCCCTGTCACGCTCCTTTCCAGGAGTTGTGGAGTCGTCCAAAGGCTGCGGGCTGCGTCCTTGCAGAAACGCCAATGTTTGGGTGCCGCCGTAACTGCTGCCCACTTTGCCGAAGGAAAAAAAATTCCATTCCCGAGGTGGACCTGTATGCAATAATTACAAATGCACACCCCAGTGGCACAAACGGGGCTCTGAATTGCAGGCCCTCGTGGGCCCAGACAAGCCACAGACAAGCCAGGCGTCTCATGACGCCTGGCCCTGAGCATTGGCAATGCTCAGTATCGTGAATGCACCTCACGCCTTTCGTATTTGAATCAATAATGTATTGCAAATCTGCGTCGTAACATTGTTGGTGTGTAAACAGGTTGCTCGGACGATTACAATGCTTGCGTGGTCATCCTCCATTATTTACAGCACATGCCACAGCATCGATGCGATGCGTGATGTTCAAGGTCTTGAGCCGCTCCCCTCAGGACGCTTATCGCTGATTGCTCTCGCACGTACACACCATATGCCTCTGCAAAGAAAGAATACAAACCATAAAACTAATTTTAGTCGTGTTATCATGAAGGACAGGCAATTTCGGTATCTAGCTGAAAGAAAATTTCGCGCTATTTCGTCCCTCTACGCTGTGCAATCCACAAATTGCTATTTAAAAAGACACTGGACAGTTAGAACGTTTCTGTTGACGCCGAGCATATAACCGAGACGGAGACAGTAATTAAAGAACAGAGTGATTTGAAATGCGTACTTGCGTCCTAGCAGCAGGACGCAGCCGTCATAAAATCCGCCTTCACCGCCATGGCCTCCACCGGTCAAATGTCAGTAAGTGTCACTGTTCACCACTCACGTCTTTCGGAGCGAAGTCATTCAACACTGAGAGAAGGACGATAGGGTTCCACCATATTTGCACTGGACATACGCATGGAAGGCGATGTCATCTTCGATCGTGGATTGATCAAGCAACACGAGGAAAGGCACAAAAAAATTTAGAACACAAATTCAACGAGTACTAGCGAGTGCCAGCGTGTTTTAGCAGCTACCTTCATCCCTTGACACTGAACCCAACCGCAGGAAAGAAAAACCTGTTCCATACAAACGCAGGAAAGGCGGGGGTGCACTTCTGCATAACGTCACCGCGCAGCGACCGGACACGGTGAACAAGTAGAATCGGAGCCCCCTCTCCACTTCATGGAGCGTCACGGGGAGTGTGGTCGGGAAGTGAGTGCCTCCGCGCCATTTCGGGGAAGGAGGCTGGGAGGGACAGGACAGACACAGAGGAGCCCTCGAGGAAGGAACAAAGGCAGACAGAAAAACCAGGGTTGAGCAGGTTTTTTTTTTTTTTTTGAGAGCGGACCCACGAAAAGTAGCGAAGGCGGTGGTGAGGGGAAAGAAAAAAACTTGAAAAAAAAAAGTGCGCAAAGACAGGTTACTCGTGTGACGTTTCTACAGGAGTTTGTTTTTATTTTGTTCTCTCTAGCACTGTACCTTTTCGCTAGCTAACCTTTTCTTGTTCGTCGATAGAAATGTTCTCGGCGATTTGTGATTAGTATATCTCTTCCTGATAGGGTGAAGGGTGGGGCCGCTCGCGATGGCGCTTGGCGAAGTTGCGTTATCAATGTGCGATCACTTGACGAAGATGACGCGCAAAGAATGCCTGCACAAAAACCAAGAATTTTGTGTCTTGATCGATGTGTCGCTACAGACTGCTGCTAGCGGACATTAAGAAAGCTGCTGCAATGAACGCGACAGCTACAAACCTTTTGCAGCCTCTGGCGCATTCGCCGGAGCCTCGCTATGTTCATCAACCAGTCATGAATTCCATGCGCCACATGTTGCATGGAGACGACGAAAGCGCTTGCAGTTCTGGCGTAATTGAAGTGCATTGAAACAAGCAGGAAACCTTATTCTGGCAGCTTTCTCCGCGGCGACTGTAGCACACCAGAAAAAAATACAATGCGATAAACGCAAAAGAGCGCCAACAAATCTCAGAAGCGGGTTCTTTTGTTATTACGACGTTCAAAGAGCAGCTCTTCGTCAGAGTGAAACGTGCAAGGTCTTGCTATTTAGGCACGCTTAACCCTTTTACCTCTGATGTAGGATATGCAGGCAGACTAAATGCCAGAATGTCAACTCTTCCCGTGTACAACTAATGTACGTGGGATTGTCGATAGGTGTTGCCCGGCTACTCGCTAATGGCGAATGATGTTTCTGCACTGTGAAGCCCAGAGTAACCTGCGCAGGATTTACGAACGCTGTTGGCGGATATATACTAGCCGTTTGCCAGCACACAGCCGCCCTGGCTTTCTCAGGGTTCTGCACGGGAAGCCAATATGGCGGTTGCCCGTTATTCACCTTCATGCAGCCCCCGTCTTTCATGCACAAACTGCATGTTCTGCCACTGCGCACTCAGGCTTAGCCCTTTTCTTAGCCATTTCAACAAAACCGTGCATGTGTTGATTATCGCACTTGTGCGCACGCTGACCCCTCCCCCTAAAAAATATCTGCTGGCGCACAACAGTCAATCTGCAGACCAAGCACCAAAACCACGCAGCACATATCGCTCTGAATACAGGCTGGTTTGTCCGGTTTGAGCTCCATACCGGACTGGTCTGTCCGGTTTGAGCTCCGTGCCGGACTGGTCTGTCCGGTTTGAGCTTCGACCCGGTGATGGACTGTCCGGCATGAGCTCCGTACCGGAGCGGTCTGTCCGGTTTGGGATCGATACAGGACCGGTATGAACCGGTATAGCCATCAAACCGGACGGGTCTCGCCGGTATGAGAGTGATACCGGACCGGTATGAAACGGATATGTTCCGGTAAAATCCGGTTTGCCGCGATACCGGATTTTTCAATAGGGAGGAGTTTCTAGACAGTAGTTTTTTCGAACGTCTTAAGCGAATGTGCACTTAATCTGCTGCAAAAACTCTCTTCTTTAAACTGCACTCATCAACGCTGCCTGTGAAGGCGTGGCTTCATGGTAAGGATATACTTTTGCTATAAACGGTGAATTTCCGCCAGTGCCATGCGCCAGAGATTATTGACTGTTGTTTCATTCAGTGCAAGGATCCACTATTTTTCTGCGACATAGTGCAGCGAAAGCTTAGGATATCAAAGTCACATCCGCTACAGTATCTATGTTTGCCTGCTGAGAAAATCTGTGTTGCGCCATGTGATCTCTTTACAAAGATGGGACTAATAAGCCTCTGGAAGAGCCGTATGATAGACTGCTCGGCATAGTCGTCGTAGTCTCTGAAATAGCTGTATGATAGGCTGCCACGCCGAATAACCGTGGTTCGCGAATTCTTTGCTCCGTAAGCAGTGCACTTTGGTGCGGGGAGTATATGCTGCCCTGGAAGAACCGCCTAGCTGGTTTTACCATCTAGGTGCTTGTATGCCTTCCAGTATTTTGATGTTTTGAAAAGAGACGACGTGCGGGAATATGGTTCTCTCGTGTTACACAGCCTGGTGTTTTGGGGCACAAGCATACTCAAATTATCTTTTTCGGCACTATTTCCAGGCAATAGAAAAAACTGCGACGATAGCCAAGTGGCTTCACGCAGCGGCCTTTGAAGCTATCAGTTCGCGCCACCACGGGTTCGACCGCAAGGGTTATAGATGTGATTTCTTTTTTCTAGGCTTAAACTTCTGAAGTTACATTGGGAAAAGACGAAGAGACGGGAGGAGATTATTACTACTTTCGCACTAAAAGTTGTAGTGGAGATTTTGCAAATTTTTGCCGCGTAAGGCCCCACTCTCCTCTAAGCATCGGAATAAGCTGGAACTATGAAAGCCCCGCTGCGTGAAGCGGTCCTCGGGAGATGGGGGTCAACGAAGAGAGGAAGGAAATATTTCACTGGATGATTACGACAATTGGTACTGCGAAACTGGAGGGTAGCCATTGAAGTATTCGTACCGTAGGCGATCAGAGGCGGAGCGCGCCGAGCCGAATGGCGGCAGCGCTTCGGCCAAGCATACGAGGGGTATCTCCTAGAGTCACCGGAAAAATAATTTGGATTCGTTTCCTTCATGCCACCTGGCATGGAGGTTTAAAGCTGGAACAGCCACGCCTTCCCAGAACGTGCGGAACGACCATTTACATGTAAAATACAGAGAGCGCCGCCTTTGGAACGCTTCTCGGCTGTCTTCTAGAACCTGCGTGAGTGCACAAGGTGCTCTTTAAGCACGGCTCGAAAAATCTCCTTTCCAATTTCTTGTCTTTTTTCCACAATATCGTCGACTTGAACTGCGCTTTAAACTCATGATTCTGAATTATTCTCAAAACACTTCGACCACCGACACCGAGCTGTACTCGTGGTGGGAGAATGTATGTACAAATATCGCCCATGACAATTCATACTCCTTCTGTCCGATGCTGCATAGCGAGTTGCGGCCGGCATTTGCGTTCATTGCTGTTTACAACAAGAAAGGGCGGTAGTTGGCCATGACAAAACACCTTTAGCGCCGTTAGCGCGTGTTTTATGCCTGAAAACAGTCATGGCATAATGGCGACACATGAAGAATGCCGGTGGCGCTTGTGTCCCACGAAAAAGAGCTGTTTCCCGAGTCAATTCTAACTGCATCGGGCTGGCGATCTAAATTCGTTCACGACAGCGATTCTGTTTCGTTTGTGAGGTGAAGTCCGTTTCAGATGAGCAAGCGACGGCGACGACGACGGTGACGGCTGGGTAGCGCACTGGAACTCCCAATGATGAAACCCTGTTTGTGCTCACACGTTGCACGTTCTAGTGTGTTTCAGTTCTCGTACGAAATAATAAGGCGTATTGCAGTAAGCTGCAACCCATTAATGGTATACACTGAGGTAAAGGTGCCCTTAGGAGCAGCTCTTGCGGTTTAACCTGCGTAAACTCTAACTACAGAGCAATCATGTAAAATATTTCCAGAATCAAAATTATAAGAAATGAATTATGACTGCTTAAAAAATGATAATTTTGATAATTCTTTTATGATTTAATTTGGCGGTTACTGGGCTAAATATTCTCACGAGCTTCTAAAACAACATCACAAGCGTCATATTTTAAAGCAGTGTCACACGGCATTTTGGACTCCTCATTTGCTACGAAGATATAGAGAAAAGGTACGACGCAATTGACTTACTTGTCCCTTTATAAAATGTTGGGTAAAGCGTTATTTGTAAGGTACCGTCCTATATTTATGTTCATCACTGCAAGAGACTACTGCATATGTGAGCAAATGTATGAAACCTCGCACACCTGTTTTCTGTAATTACAGCTGGGACACAAAACATGGAAAGGGGAGAATGCTGAGGCGTATTTGGTTCGTGACCTATTTGGCGCACAACGAAAAATAAATACCTTTCAAGCAGGTGTTTTATCCTAGTTTTGCAAAACCACATTCTTTCAAAGCTTGCCTGTAGCTCCAAGCAAGAGACGCACCTAAAGCAGGAGCTACGTCGAAATTCTAGTCGAGTAGAGATAAAGTATACGGGCGGAAGGCTTTGCTCACAGCACTCACATATGTATGCCGTAATAATATTCACTGTATTCACTGCGCTCCAGTTGCTTTTTTGGTTGGGGATTGGTGAGTTTTACCGTCCCGAAAAGAATGAGGTTACAGGAGACGCCTTACTGGAGAGCTCTGTATTAATTTAGACCAGCGGGTATTCATAAAGTTGCGCTGACGTCACACAAAGAACAGGCGTTTTTGGCTTCCGCCTGCATCTAAATACGGCCGCCCCGGCCGGAATCGAACCCGTGACCCTGGTATCACGAACCGAAACCCAAAGCCCCTGAGCTACCGCGACTTCTCGTAAATCCCCTTCTCTTAGCTCCCAGGAGTCATAACACGCTCTCAGACGTGACCATGAGCAGCACTGACGAAGGAAATGTCTTGAAAGCATGTCCTCTTCAACAATGTCCACAAAACGAAGCTAAGCGAGGTAATTTTTTTTTAAAGGTCATTAGTGTAGAAAAAGAGCCCTGGTCACTGGACATATACTGTGTAACGATTTTTTAGAGCTCAGCTCTTAGCCGCCCGTTTCTGGGTTCCGCATCAGAGTCGTAGTGGTCGTCGGCCTTGTCAGCGTAAGCAGTTCTCCAAGTAGCAGAGCGAAGCGCCATCTCTAGTGGAAGGTGGCTGCGGTGGGAAGATCCTGGAGGAGGGTAAGTAGCGTAACTCATGCTGTCAGGTGGCGTCAAGAACTGCGCTGAAATTTTATATTACAGAGTAATGATCTCACAATTTTTTTAATGCATGTTGCCTCAAACTGTTCCTTGTGCAATGACTCCGGGCCAGTCGTGCGACAGGCCCCCGCAAAGGCGTCGGATCCTTTTCGGACCATCCACGAGACTGGAAAAGCCCAATAGTGCTGTCACTCCCTGCGGGCGGGGGGGAGGGGGGGGATGCATTCACCGCAGTGAAGTTGTGAAGTTGACCGGCACGCACTTGACAGCACCATTCTTTCTGCTATCTAAGCTACCAACGCACGCACACAAAATTCTCCACCTTTTACTTGCATTCCATCTCAGTTCTATCAGTGCAGATCTATCGCACTTAGCTGCGGAGAGTATAATTCCTGTGAACAACCTTCCCTTTCATAAAAAAAAACAGGGGTAGCTCAAAATAAGCTCACGATGGCGCAAATGTCGTAGGCATCATTCTCGCGATTTTCAGGATATAGAATGAAAACAAAGTGAGCAAAGAAACGGTAAGCAGGGGAGAAAATTCTCACGCCCCTCACACTTATTGCACAAAGCATGGAAGCGGTACTCTATTCTATCATTGTATTAGGAATTGTTATACTTTTTTGGTACTTATCGCTGCTACGCACTTTTGTTGCGCATTTATGCCGTTTGTAGATGGATTCCTTTCCCTGCTGCTTTAAAGGCTGATACCTCGGTACCGCCACATGTAACAACTAACTGATGTCCATTATATGTGCCGAAGAAACAAAATAACAACCAAACCAAATTGAATCAACTCAAAAAATATTATAGAATCAAATCCGAATTCCTCCACTCGCATTTGAACTTCCTCTCAGCGAAAGCTTGTAGTGTAACTATTTCTCAGCCCATCAATACAAGTCCTCGGTCTGTACAGCATTTCCGTGAGCGATGCAGACGCCGAAACTTTGCTGTGTAGCCTTAATCGTCATAGCACGCGAGTCTTCATGGTATTAGCCCTGATTTCATTACAGTTTTTAGCCTTGTTAACATTTAGGCATTTTATTTCTTTTACGATGCCCACCGTAAAAAAATTTATTGTGCATTTGTTCAGCCTCCAAATTCATTCTTTGATCCACTTTGGGTATTTGTTCTCCTGGAACTGATTCATTCTTAGCTGTTCTTTGAAGTCTATTTTTTCCTAACCAAGTTCGTTGCTGTGTGTGTGAGTGGTGGTTGATGTGGAGCTATGACCTAAGCTGCAGCTTCATCCCTTTTCAGAACTTAACCCTGTTAAGATTTCAGTTGGCTTCTGGTCATGACTATTCTTTCGATTGAGTCGCGATTTTTCTTACGGCAGCTTGGTTTTTGTCTTTTTTTGTTGTTTGCTCCCAGTCCGCTTGCCTTGGTCATGTGGCCTGATATGCCCCTCTTTATTTATTTATTTATTTATTTATTTATTTATTTACATTACTGCCAGTCCCATCAGAGACCATAGCAGGGGGGCGAACAAAAGTGCCAAAAATGATAAAAATTTGAGCAGTGCACTCTGGAATTGATCGAAAAAAGTGAATACAAATCAGAGGTGAACAGAAAGGAACAAGCAAAGTAAAAGAAAAGGCAAACATTAGCAAGGAACAAGAAAAAGACATGTCTAGGAGTCAGGTGGAACATTTCTACAAGGTATTCAATTAGAGCACATGGAAACACAGGAGTGGAAAGAAAAAGAAAACAGAGACTTTTTTCACGATTAGTTAACAACCTATTGAAGTGTTGAGAGGCGGTTGAGTATGTCAGTGAAACTGAATTATTGGTTAATTGATTAGGATTCTATCCGTGACGTGAACTGAGATAATGTGGCTGCAGTTATGATTGAGGGATCAAGGTGATTCCATTCTCTGATCGCGAGAAAAAGTAGGAATACATGAACGTGTCGTTATGGCATGAGTATTCTGTTATCGCACGTGCGTGTTTATGCTTCGACGGACGGGATTGTGAGAACGATACGTATTTTGATACGTCTATGTTTACGGTGGCACGGTGGAATTTCAGGGATGCGATCACGTAATCCGGTCCTCTTCATTCCGCAGGTGAGGAAACGCTACGCAAAATGTATTCGTTCTAGTGATCCCTTTCTATTTCTGCTGCCGTGCCCAAGGATGTGTTGGTTCTTCGATCGAGTTGCTCTGTAGTTGAAAGAATTGTTAGTGCTGGATGGTGATATTGAGACAAATCCGGGTCCCAATAATGTACAACTTTCAAAACAACTGGAAGATAAAGCTGCAGACATCAAAGAGATAAAAGAAAAACGGTTGACTGACGTAGAAACTAAACTAGACGCAGTATCGAGACTGGAAGCCAAAATCGCTCTCTGTCAAGACAAGCTGGAACCTATGAATAGTGTAACACAAAACCTGAAAAACAGAATAGATGACTTAGAAAACCGCAGCCGTAGGTCGAACTTAATTTTTTACGGCTTCGAAGAAGAAGAAGACGAGACTTCTGAGTTCCTGGAGCGTGATATTAACCGAAAGATCACTCAAGACACACTTGATCTCGCACCAGTTACCATCGAGCGCATTCATCGTTTGGGAAAACCTGCAGAGAACAAAACTAGGCCAGTTGTATTCAAGCTCCTGGACTCTCGTCAAAAAACCGAAATTCTAAAGCAAGGACGTAAACTGAAACACAGTGGTATATCGATCGGCGAACACATTTCCTATAAAATAAGAGACATAAGAAGAAATCTCTGGAACAGTACGAAGCCGAACCGCGATAAAGGCGACAAAGTTTCGTTAGTTTTCGACAATATTTTTATCAACAGTCAAGCCTACGTTTGGGACTATGAAAAGAACGACAAGGTGTCTTTGCGAAAAAACTATCGTACGAAACAGACTCGACCCATCACGCCTCCAGTGGGGCAGTGAACTCCATAGGTCACGCAATTCTACGCCATAAAAAAGGCTTCTAAATACCGATTTCCCCAACATAAACGTAATAGAGGTGACAAAGGAATTGCGACAGTGAATAAGCATCTCCGAATAATTAATGTCAACGCTCGAAGCGCCGCCAATAAGACCGAGCAGCTTGAAATCCTTCTCCTACAACATGACGATCACGTTGCGGTTGTAACAGAAACATAGCTGCACAGCGAGATTACCGATGACCTCATCTTTCCACCCTTGTGCAAGGTATTTTGCAAGGATAGGCCCTCGAGAGGTGGAGGATTTTCAGTACTCATTAAAAATAATATACAGGCTGTTTCGCTAGAAGATGTACCTGATCTTGAGTGCCTTTGCATGAAACTGTTTTGCTGGGGACATTGCTTTATTTTGTATGCGGTCTACAGGCCTCCTAATGTAACGCAAGATTATCTGACTAAGTTACAAGTTCACATGTCAACTTAAAAAAAAGAGTAAAATATTGCTATTCGGTGATTTCAACTTACCTGGCGTTGACTGGGAATGTCTGCAGCCGTGTTTACGCACAACTTGTGTCAAGTGGCTCGCGAGCCAACCCGCGAATTTCGCATGAGTAATTCAGTGCTAGATCTTGCATTTGTTCCCCATGTTTTCCATGATTGCAACGTGTCTGTCGCACCAGGACTTTCAGATCATCATCTTGTTAGTGTTTTCATTCCCAGAAAACCGGTTGCCAAGACAAAAACATGTAAAGCACATCGTATCATGGACTTCACACGTGCCGATGACGCCTCTGTTATTGAGCATCTTGAAACATGCATTGTCGAATTTGATGGAAACGACGCCTGCGCACTCTGGAATCAGTTTTAAAAAATGTATCACTATTGCCTTAAAAATTTCATACCTGTAAAATACAAAAACGTTCGCAAGCAGACGCCTTGATGACACGCAGTGTCATTCATCTCAGACGCCAAATCAAAAGGCTAAAAAAGCAGCACGCACAGCAGAGCACAATCCACCATTTAAGAGAAAGCCTCGCCCTTGCTGTACGCCGTTCAAAAGATTATTATTTCTAAACAAGTCTGCCGAACTTCATAAAAAATGACCCGGGTAAATTCTGGCGCCACATTAGCGATAAAAAAGCCCCTATACCAGAAATGGCTACCAACGGTACAACGGTTACCAATCAGCCTGCCATTGCTCACCATTTTAACAACTACTTTCACAGTGTATGTTCTCAACCAAAACCGTACGATGCACCAAGCACAACTTCAGCACATCCATCTGAAGTTAACTTCATCACGTATGATGGTGTCGTTTCAATGTTACTAAACCTGAAAAATAAATCATCATCAGGGCCCGACGATATTCCTAACGGTTTTCTTCGGAGGTATGCTGAATCTCTGGCCAGGTTTTTGGTTATTATATTTCACGCGTCATTGGTAACCGGGTGTGTACCTGTGGACTGGAAGATAGCCCGAGTCGTACCTGAATTTAAAAAAGGCGACCGCCTTCAGGTAACCAATTATCGACCTATATCCCTTACGTCATCTTGCTGCAAATTAATGGAACATATTGTCGCAACTAGCATTAATGAATTCTTAGATCGCAACAACATTCTGACAGATTACCAGCATGGTTTTCGCAAAGGGTTTTCTACAGTAAATCAACTACTTTCAGTTATCCACTCATTTGCGGCATCACTTGACAATAACAGCCAGATAGACGCGATCTTTCTAGATTTCAGTAAAGCGTTTGACAAAGTTCCACACCACAGCCTAATTCTAAAACTAAAAACTATTGGAATTCCGCCTATTTTTATTTCCTGGATAAATTATTATTTAACTAACGGGAACCAACATGTTTCAATCAGTCGGCACCAGTCTGGCTGTCTCCCACTCACATCAGGTGTGCCACAGGGAAGCGTACTGGGGCCACTACTCTTTCTAATACACATTAACGACATCATCGGTGAGGTTTGCCCTGGCGTACATATTCGATAATATGCTGATGACTGCGTCTTATTTCGCGATGTTAGCAATGAAAACGATGACAGTGACCTACAAAGCACGCTTACTAATATTGTACAGTGGTGCAAGCGCTGGGACATGACACTGAACGCAGATAAAAGCGTTTCTCTTCGCATAACTAACAAGATAAACGCTCTACAATATGTATATAAATTAGAATCATCACCATTGCAACAAGTAGCGTCAGTAAAGTACTTGGGTGTAACACTTACTAATAACCTTTCTTGGAACTCTCACATAGATAACATCTGTTCACTCGCATTCCGTAAGCTCTGTTATATAAGGCATGAACTTCGAAACGCCCCCGCTAACGTTAAGCTCTTAGGTTATAATACTCTAATTAGAGCCAAGCTTGAATATGCTTGCATAATTTGGGACCCGTATACTAAGTCTAACATAAGGAAGCTCGAGAACATTCAAAGGAAAGCAATTAGATTCATATATTCAAAATATCTACCCACTGACTCCCCTTCAGAACGGTATTGAAGAGCTACAGGTAAGAAGACGAAATTTTCGTTTAGATTTTCTTTCCTTACTTCTTAACAATAAACTCAGACTTGACCTTTCTGCTTATCTTTCCCCAATACCAACACGCAATACACGACACTATCGCAAAGCTTTTTTAAAACCACATTTTGCCCGGACTAACTCGTTCAAGTTTTCCTTTTTCCCACACACCATATCCGACTGGAACTCATTAACCGAACCTAATCAACCCTGAAAATCAGACGCGTTCCTCAGCCATCTTTGATATTGCGTATTATGTATTTCTTCTGCTTTGTCTTGCATTGCTGTATTGTTGTTTTACTACATTATTGTTGCTGTATTGTTGTATTTTTGTTGCAATAATTTTGCTTTTTGTGAACCTGCCCTTCCTGCTTGGACCTAACCATGGTCTGCAGTATGTACATAAATAAAAATAAACAAAAAATATGACGCAGAAGCAGTTAACGTGATTTTGGCTAGGATGCTACTTGAGTGGCCCATTTGATAATTATACAACGCAGGAAAAGCCAACTAAACGAGCTCCGAAGTAGGAAATTTCCACGTTCTATATTTCCAACAACACTGCTGATCAGGGAAATTTAAAAACTGGCCGCACCGTCAACATCTTGACAGCCTTCAATTACAACGATGTGAACGTTGTGTTTTCTGCCCCATGTAAGTTGGCAAGAGTGTCTCCGATGGTAAACCGGAAGAAGCGAACGACCTGCACAGTAAAACATTCCCGTCAGTACACCGAATGTCGATCCGCAGTTGTCTACCTGATTCCAGGGCCTCACTTGTGGTAAAGTATACATCGGCCAGACCACACGCTGCTTCAATGACAGAGCAAGCGAACAATTCCTCAACGTAAAAAATAAGTCTGGGAGCCACATGGCACTACACTGTAACCAACCCCGTCACGATTGTCGACCTATGTTTTCAGACACCAAGTTTCTGGCGACCGCAAGGAGTAAAATAGAAAGGGAGGTTATTGAAGGTTTTTTGATTGAAAAGGCTGGGGACGCGTGCATCAGCAGCTCTTCTGTCTGTTTACAGGAGAAAGAAAGGTCCTTTCTGGAACGGACGCGATTCTTGCGTTTTAACCGCTAGACATCCTGGCAAACGATTTTCCCCGCACCTCACCTTATTGTGTTTTATTTTGCGTTGTTTTATTTGTTGGCCTTATGCGGAGTTTTTCTCCTCAATCTTTTAAAGACTTTTAATGGTTTTACCGTCTTCATTGCTTGGCCGGAGGTGGTTCATATCTTTTCTTCTTTCTTTTAGTTTTTTCTTTTTTCTTTTAGTTTATCTTATTAACGATTGTTAATTTTACCGTGTTGTTAGTTGGTGTCGGTTTTTTGTTTTCGCTTTTAGCCCGCTGACTGTGCCTATTGCCTAGCAACTTTTATTTTTCATGCCCCCTTTTTTCGTCGCCATTTTCTCATGCATTTTCTGATGCTTTTGCGCCTTCTCGCTCTCTTAAATATTTTTATGTAGCCCAAAGATTTGCCTTGATGTACTCATTTTCTTGCCTATCTGAGCTATAGTTGGCAAAGGCTGTAGCTGGGTCATGCACATCTTTGTATCTGTTAGTCCTGTTATCATTAGTTTGGTGGGCTCGGCAGCACATCTACGATGGGCATCACTAACCTGCCTCGCTTCTTCGCTGTGCAGTGCCTTGGCATCTGGTGGCTTCAGTCCCTGGGCTCCTTCGGCGGGCAGGTCTCCGGTCCTGCCCTTGTGACCGGTGCGCTACCAAGCGTCCCGCCTGGCCCGTGGTCGATGCCCCGTTGCGTCGCTCGTTCCGAGCCTGTGGACTACAACTTCAACTTCACGCCCAAGCCATCGATGTACCCGGAGAAACTGCGTCTCTCGGAAGCCGCTGCATCATTTGACGGCTGCGCATCCCAGTGTGCGCAACCCCACCTCCCTTCTCTGGATCAAAGGCCGTGGCTACCTTCTCATCTGGTCACCGGAACTTCAATCATGCTATCGCCATCACGGACAGCCAATATATTCCCTTCGCACATCGGCGCACCCTTCAGTGGGCTCGGCAGCACATCTACGATGGGCATCACTAACCTGCCTGGCTTCTTCGCTGTGCAGTGCCTTGGCATCTGGTGGCTTCAGTCCCTGGGCTCCTTCGGCGGGCAGGTCTCCGGTCCTGCCCTTGTGACCGGTGCGCTACCAAGCGTCCCGCCTGGCCCGTGGTCGATGCCCCGTTGCGTCGCTCGTTCCGAGCCTGTGGACTACAACTTCAACATCACGCCCAAGCCATCGATGTACCCGGAGAAACTGCGTCTCTCGGAAGCCGCTGCATCATTTGACGGCTGCGCATCCCAGTGTGCGCAACCCCACCTCCCTTCTCTGGATCAAAGGCCGTGGCTACCTTCTCATCTGGTCACCGGAACTTCAATCATGCTATCGCCATCACGGACAGCCAATATATTCCCTTCGCACATCGGCGCACCCTTCAGTGGGCTCGGCAGCACATCTACGATGGGCATCACTAACCTGCCTGGCTTCTTCGCTGTGCAGTGCCTTGGCATCTGGTGGCTTCAGTCCCTGGGCTCCTTCGGCGGGCAGGTCTCCGGTCCTGCCCTTGTGACCGGTGCGCTACCAAGCGTCCCGCCTGGCCCGTGGTCGATGCCCCGTTGCGTCGCTCGTTCCGAGCCTGTGGACTACAACTTCAACATCACGCCCAAGCCATCGATGTACCCGGAGAAACTGCGTCTCTCGGAAGCCGCTGCATCATTTGACGGCTGCGCATCCCAGTGTGCGCAACCCCACCTCCCTTCTCTGGATCAAAGGCCGTGGCTACCTTCTCATCTGGTCACCGGAACTTCAATCATGCTATCGCCATCACGGACAGCCAATATATTCCCTTCGCACATCGGCGCACCCTTCAGTGGGCTCGGCAGCACATCTACGATGGGCATCACTAACCTGCCTGGCTTCTTCGCTGTGCAGTGCCTTGGCATCTGGTGGCTTCAGTCCCTGGGCTCCTTCGGCGGGCAGGTCTCCGGTCCTGCCCTTGTGACCGGTGCGCTACCAAGCGTCCCGCCTGGCCCGTGGTCGATGCCCCGTTGCGTCGCTCGTTCCGAGCCTGTGGACTACAACTTCAACATCACGCCCAAGCCATCGATGTACCCGGAGAAACTGCGTCTCTCGGAAGCCGCTGCATCATTTGACGGCTGCGCATCCCAGTGTGCGCAACCCCACCTCCCTTCTCTGGATCAAAGGCCGTGGCTACCTTCTCATCTGGTCACCGGAACTTCAATCATGCTATCGCCATCACGGACAGCCAATATATTCCCTTCGCACATCGGCGCACCCTTCAGTGGGCTCGGCAGCACATCTACGATGGGCATCACTAACCTGCCTGGCTTCTTCGCTGTGCAGTGCCTTGGCATCTGGTGGCTTCAGTCCCTGGGCTCCTTCGGCGGGCAGGTCTCCGGTCCTGCCCTTGTGACCGGTGCGCTACCAAGCGTCCCGCCTGGCCCGTGGTCGATGCCCCGTTGCGTCGCTCGTTCCGAGCCTGTGGACTACAACTTCAACATCACGCCCAAGCCATCGATGTACCCGGAGAAACTGCGTCTCTCGGAAGCCGCTGCATCATTTGACGGCTGCGCATCCCAGTGTGCGCAACCCCACCTCCCTTCTCTGGATCAAAGGCCGTGGCTACCTTCTCATCTGGTCACCGGAACTTCAATCATGCTATCGCCATCACGGACAGCCAATATATTCCCTTCGCACATCGGCGCACCCTTCAGTGGGCTCGGCAGCACATCTACGATGGGCATCACTAACCTGCCTCGCTTCTTCGCTGTGCAGTGCCTTGGCATCTGGTGGCTTCAGTCCCTGGGCTCCTTCGGCGGGCAGGTCTCCGGTCCTGCCCTTGTGACCGGTGCGCTACCAAGCGTCCCGCCTGGCCCGTGGTCGATGCCCCGTTGCGTCGCTCGTTCCGATCCTGTGGACTACAACTTCAACATCACGCCCAAGCCATCGATGTACCCGGAGAAACTGCGTCTCTCGGAAGCCGCTGCATCATTTGACGGCTGCGCATCCCAGTGTGCGCAACCCCACCTCCCTTCTCTGGATCAAAGGCCGTGGCTACCTTCTCATCTGGTCACCGGAACTTCAATCATGCTATCGCCATCACGGACAGCCAATATATTCCCTTCGCACATCGGCGCACCCTTCAGTGGGCTCGGCAGCACATCTACGATGGGCATCACTAACCTGCCTGGCTTCTTCGCTGTGCAGGTAACGAATTGTTATTGCCTCTATGCTAAGCGTGCTAGCAACCGTTTTTTATTCGTGCTGCCGGGCCCACGCAGCTCATGTCTCATTATGTACGACTGTGCCTGCATGCTATTGAAGTTTCTGTTATTAGCTGGTGATGTAGAGACTAATCCTGGACCTCTACCAGATTCCAGGGCCTCACTTGTGGTAAAGTTTACATCGGCCAGACCGCACGCTGCTTCAATGACAGAGCAAGCGAACACTTCCTGAACGTAAAAAATAAGTCTGGGAGCTACATGGCACTACACTGTAACCAACCCCGTCACGATTGTCGACCTATGTTTTCAGACACCAAGTTTCTGGCGACCGCAAGGAGTAAAATAGAAAGGGAGGTTATTGAAGGTTTTTTGATTGAAAAGGCTGGGGACGCGTGCATCAGCAGCTCTTCTGTCTGTTTACAGGAGAAAGAAAGGTCCTTTCTGGAACGGACGCGATTCTTGCGTTTTAAACGCTAGACATCCTGGCAAACGATTTTCCCCGCACCTCACCTTATTGTGTTTTGTTTTGCGTTGTTTTATTTGTTGGCCTTATGCGGAGTTTTTGCCCAACTGCTAGAAGGGATACGTGAAATCAAGTCCGGGCAGGCAGCTATGCTTGAAGAATTGAAAACCATTCGCTCCACTTTAACCGAACATGAATTAACTTTTAATGAACTGAAAACGCGACTGACGAAACTTGAAACCGATTGCGCGTGCTTCTCTGATGTCAAAAATGAAGTAGAAAGCATCAGGGCCACGACTAAGGAGTGTAAGGATTTCGTCTTGACACTGTCTGCCCGGATTGACGAAGCGGAAAACAGGTCACGTCGATGTAATTTGACATTTTACGGTCTGGAAGACAAAGGCAAGGAATCATGGGATGTTTCCGAGAAACATGTCATCGACCTTTGTGCGGAGCAGCTGGAAGAATCTGTTGAACCACGAGATATTGAGCGCGCTCATCGGTTAGGCGGCTTTCAAAACGGCAAGACTAGGCCAATAATTGTTAAGTTTGCTCATTTCAAGGATAAGCAGCGAATAATCTCTGCAAGTGGCAAGCTGAAAAACAGTGGCTTCAGTATTGCTGAGGATTTCTCGCCCCGAACACGACTTGCTCGTAAACGCCTCGTCGAATTCGGCCTCAGTCTAAATCTCAACACAAAATTTAAACTGCGATACGACAGGCTGCTCGTGGGAAACAAGATTTACGTGTTTGACCATAATTCCGACAAAGTTATTGAACTAACAAAATAGCAACCAGTCACAACAAAGCGCAAAACCAGCCATCATGACCCATATCCTCTATCATTTTTGTTAGCCAATATTCGAAGTGTCATCCCTAAACGAGATCGCTTATGCAGCCTAATTTCTTCGTCTTCTTCCAATATCGTTTTACTAACAGAAACGTGGCTTAGTTCAAACATTCGTGACTCTGAGATTCTGCCTTCATTATCAGGTTTTGACGTTTTTCGCAAAGACAGAGATGACAGCATGCGCGGTGGTGGTGTCCTTATAGCCACGAAATCGGAACTGCGTTGCTCTCGCTTAGATATCTCATCCCCGCTTGAAATGATTTGGCTCATTTGCACTGAAATTTTTCCAAACGTCATCGTTGGTGTCTGCTACCGCCCGCCCAGTTATGATAGTTCCTTTGTATCTCTTTCATGACGCGCTGAGCACCATCACCACCACACACCAAAACACTCCTATCATGCTCTTTGGCGATTTCAACTTTCAGTCAATAAACTGGTCTGATACAGCGTCCATGCTAACCAAATGTACACTACCAAGCGAATCCCTAAACACGTGCCTTACGTTCGGTTTAACACAGTTAGTTACCACTCCTACGCGTGTACCAGATCACTCCGCCAACATTTTGGACCTTGTTCTAACGACTCATCCACAGAATTTTTCCTCCATAACTTGTATGGATGCCCTGAGTGATCATTTGGCAGTTCACACTACCTTCTCTTGCAGCATGAATAATCACAAAAGAATTAAAAAGACAATTACACTTTATGATAAAGGCAATTACGTAAGCATAAATCGCGACTTAACAACCTTCTTAGATAAGTTTACACCTGGGTTTCCTTCTCACTCCGTCGAATCAAACTGGATAGTTTTCAAATCGGAATTTCAGCGTCTCTTAAAGCTATATATACCAACCATAGAAATAACCGAGCGGGCTGGTTCCCCATGGTTTAACGTATCGTTAAAACGACTAAATAACAAGAAAAAACGCTTATTTCGAAAGGCTAAGCTCACTAACTCTCCCCTAGCATGGACGAAGTATTACAGCGCCGAAAAGCACTACAACACGAAAACAGCGCAAGCAAAACGTACCTTCTCCGACACTTTACCATCAAGGCTACAAAATAACCCCAAGCGATCTTGGAAAACCATTATGCCTCATGAACCTTCTGTCATTACGCTCTGTGATAATTCCGGATTTCCGATTAATGATTCTGATGTGGCGAGTGTGCTTAACTCTGCGTTTTCATCTGTGTTCACTAATGAACCTGCCAATAACCTTCCCGATATCCCATTTTTGGATCATCCAGTCATGGAAAACATATCATTTGAACCTCAAGGCATTGCAAAAATTATTGACTCGCTAACCAATACTTCGTCCTCTGGTATCGACGCCATAAATTCAAAGGTTCTCAAGAATACTAAAGAGATTATCAGTGTGATCTTGTCGCTCATTTTTCAGCATTCGCTATCATCAGGATCTTTACCACGTGACTGGCGGATCGGTAAAATCATTCCAGTGTTCAAAAAAGGTAACCGTTCATCCCCGTTAAATTATCGCCCGATTTCAATCACCTGCGCTTACTGCAAAATCATGGAGCATATTTTATACTCGCATGTTGCTGCGTTTTTAACTTCTGTAAATTTCTTCCATCCTAATCAACATGGATTCCTTAAAGGCCGCTCATGTGAGACACAGCTTGCCCTTTTCCTACACAATTTACACTCATACTTAGACCGTAATATTCATTGAGACGGTGTGTTCCTTGATTTCGAAAAGGCGTTCGATAAAGTTTCTCATGGTCGCTTAATACACAAACTCTCCCGTCTGAATGTGCACCACTTCATCGTTAATTGCATTCGTGCCTTTTTAACTGACCGTCATCAGTTCGTCTATGATAATAGTCACTCATCATCTCTTTCACCTGTGAAGTCTGGTGTCCCACAGGGAAGCTCCCCTTCTTTTCCTAATATATATTAATGATCTTCCACTTAGTCTTTCTTCCAACGTCCGACTGTTTGCTGATAATTGTGTCATATATCGCCCCATAACAAATTCTTCAGATATCGTCGCTCTTCAAGAAGACCTTTCACAAGTGCAACATTGGTGTAACACGTGGCTCATGTCTCTTAATATTTCAAAGACCTCACTGATTTCTTTTCACCGTCGCCCCAACTTCATCGCGCCAGTGTACACTATTAATAACTGCCCAATTTCTTCGGTCAATCATTACAAATACTTAGGCGTCCATATCTCTCGTGATCTAACTTGGACTCTCCATATCACCAACATAACTAACTCCGCAAACAGTCTCCTTGGGTATCTTCGGCGCAACCTTGCTCTAGCACCAAGTTCTCTCAAATCACTCGCTTACAAGACTTTCGTCAGACCTAAACTTGAATATGATAACTCTGTCTGGGATCCCCATCAGACTAACCTAATTAATACCATTGAGTCTGTTCAGAATCGTGCCGCGAGGTTCATCTCATCTGACTACTCCTATCATACCAGCATCTCAGGTCTGAAATCACGATTGCAATTGCCTACGCTAGTCCCCCGTCGGAACACAGCACGTCTCTGCTTATTTCACAAATTCTTCCACAACTTTACAGAAGCCAACCAATTAATTCCACGTGTGCATCGCATTTCCCGCCATAACCACCCGAACGCTGTTTACCCTGAACGTGCCCATACCACCACATTCCAGCAATCATTTTTCTTAAAGACTGCCCGTGACTGGAATAACCTCCCTGCTGAAGTGGCCACCATCATGATTCACCGACTTTTCAAGACCACCATCGAGGAACCCATTCATCAATGTAATTTTTGTCCATTTTCTTATTAATGTATAAGATTTTTTTTTGCCGTGTTATCCCCACCCCTCATGTAATGTCCCGAAAGGGACCTTTGAGGAATAATAAATAAATAAAAAAAGTAATGCTATAGTTTGATAGTGCATGCACTTTTCATGAGTTCTTTCGAGCTGTGTTATGACTCGCCAAACGTGTAAGGCGTTCCTTCGCTGTGTCCCGTGGCTGGCAGTGTATCACGTGGTCCAGGAAATAGTATAAATATGTGCTGGTTTTTTCACGCAATAAAGAGTTGGTAGTCAGCGCCCGTCTTGTGTTTTTCGTGTTCCTTCTGTCCTCGTTCCGTAGCGCTGTTGTGAATCTGTTTATTAAACTTCAATTCCACCTTACGATCTTCGGCACTGAAATGTAAAATAAGAAGCTGAATAATTGTTTTAGTTAATTTTTCGTCTAGTTTTAAAGCTCGCTGTACAATCCCCCAGCGGCAACCGTACGGACGTATTTCCCGAAAGCGTAAAAAAAAAATCACCCTGTGGACGAAATGCGCTCTTTGGAGCATAGAAACACACAGTATCCCATGTCACTCAAGCCACGAGCTAAAGAAAAACCGGGAATTTCCGGGAAGCAAATTTAAAGAGCCTTTGGCGGTTGTCTCTGGCAATCAGCAGATTTAATTGAGCTTTGTAATAAGCTTTTAGTTATAAACGCTTAGATACAATACAACGCAGAACCATGGACGATGGGCGTGACAGGACATGATGACACCGATCCGCATTGTCTCCTTGGTTGTCCTTCGTTCTCTAGCACACAGCTCGCGTCGAGTTCAAAGCGGCACTCATCTCTAACTTTCCGAACTGCACCGTCAGCTGTTGAGGAGTGAAAAACTGTCGACCATAATGTCGTTGATAGAAAAGAACCCTCGCCTCACGTTGCAGTTATCTTGGGATGATTTTTTCATGCGAAGCATTAATTTCCGAGGCCTTGAGTGAAGCGCGATGCTCAGCAGAGAAGAAACAAAAAATTACTGCAGCGATTTGCAGCGCTCTGGTGGGGACTGCGCTCTCTCCACTATTATCCTACCTTTAAGCCGGTCTGTGAACGGTGAGCAGTACGAATGCCAAGAAAGTCGCACCTCAGCTCCGAGCATTTCATCTTTCGAGCATTGTTTTAAGCATTGTATTCGCAACAAAACAAGAATTAAGTCTTTCCTCCCATTAAGCGCTTGTTCTGCTACTGTCCATGATTTCATAGGCACACATTTTACGCATCTCGCCTAATTTTTCTCATCTGAAGCCAATGCTTACTTATGCTTCGCATCAGTAGAAGCACCTCATTTGAAAAATCTGGAGTATACGCGAAAAGTTAGGGCTTCCACCACACCCAGCACAGTTCTTGATTTCTGTGCACGGAAATGTTTTTGCTGTCCACAACCTGCAAAGACAACTTCCTCGCTCTCCGCATAAGTGCTAGGCGCAGCACTAATACTTTTATGCGACAGCATAGGCGGGTCTCTATTGCTGCTACAGTTTTAATTTCCAAGAGTTGATAAAATTTGCGAAACGATATTATTAGTGCGTGGATATAGCACATCTGCAGTACCCACTGGATCTCTTGATAATTTTAATTACATCGAAACTGGTAAAGAGACTGGACGGCAGCGTTTATCTTCTCATTATATATGTACCGGTCAAGCTTGCCTGAGATCTGTGCCCCATCGATAAGACCACTCGTTTTTCTGGCTGTTTTCGGCCCCAAAATCATTCCCTGAAATGCGGAAAGAAAATCCCGATAGAATGCCCTGCAAGCGCCCCCTTGTGGGTTTACAAACAAGGTTCCTGTTGCAGGTCAGATTCCAGTGCGGCTCTGAATTAGCAGCGCTTTTCGCTATCATGACAATTGGTCAAGCACAAGCCCGACGCCTGTGCGTGAACGTCATATGAAAATCCAAAATGCATAGGTGCAGCATAGGTGCAACTCTGCAATCAGTCGTGTTCCTTTTCTTTTTTTGCTAATCGAAGGGCATCAGAGAACTCACCCTGCTTTCCAGTGTTCAAGAATTGAAGCTAAACCATAGTCGTTGCCGGCCGCCGCTGCGCGCCACCTCCCTCAATGAAGCCGAATCATTCTAACTCGGTTTCCCTTCATACCTTTTACACGGAATTCAGAGGCTCGTGGGCGGAGTCTAGAGTGCAGTCGCAAGAAACATTCACTCTGAGTTAAAGTTTCAAGTTTATTGATTCGGTCAATAAAGGAGTGTTTACTACCTCAAGCAAAAGAGACGGGACCAAGTGTACATTCAGTACGGTGCGGGCATGCAAAAGTAAACCAGTCTCCCTACACCAACTACTATGCCTGGCCTGAATGAAGTGGACGAGAAAAAATGGTTACTTTAACGGCTTCCTTCATACCCCTTCCCACGCCGTCTAGGCCCAGCGATTCCCATCGACGTCTACCCGGACGCCGCCGCAGCAGTCACTGAAGCGGGCATTCCTGACAGCTCCGCATAGAGTGATGGCTGGACACGCTCAGGTCCCCACCGGCGTTTTCTCTCCCTTTCCCTTGTTTCCGTATCTCAGCTCTTTCTGAGATGCCACAAAGGCGCGCACCATTGAGCAAACGCTGGCGCGTGATTCGCTTTCTGCTTCTTCTCGCTTCTTTCCTTCCCTGACGCGAAAAAAAAGCTTTTCCTTCGGTCGCCATGCGCGGCTTCGGTAATGCGTGCCAGCGGAGACGCCAGTTACGCGACCATGTTTATTTATCCTCAGTCCGTTCTGCTTCGTGTGACACCTTCCCTGCTTTCAACTTGCGGTTCAGTTCATTTTCCTGGTATCTCTTAAGTTGGGCAATGCTATGAAGCTCCCATTATGAGTGCTTTTTTTCGGGCTAGCGTTGTTCCAAGCATATATGTTAACCTAAACTGCACTCTATTAAGAAATCATTTTTGTCGTAATGCTCTCTATCACTTGCAACGCAGCTTTTTCTTCAAGGCTTGTCATTTGATCACGTGAGCATTTTCTTCAGAATGCAGTCAGATGTGAGCATGAATTGAATAAGGTTGTTGACAGTGTATGGCTGCGTTGCCTATTAAGGCGAAAGTCTTTAATGTCTCATCGTTGTAAGCAGCCGTTGTCAACAGAAATGTCACGCTTTTCAATTGGTCGAAACGGCCGTCACGTCAGAGTGCGCGAATTTCAAACGGGGCCAATCGTACTTTGGCAAGTAACCATGCAACCAATTGAAGGGATCGTATAGTGATGCTCCAAGTAAGTGGGACTGAGCTTAATTAATTGCTTAATTACCCAATTAGCCTACTTAACTTTTCTAGTCAGACGACATAAATAAAACCGAGTAGGAAATTAGTCGAGCTCGGGAATCGAACCCCGGTCTTCGGCGTGCGAGACGAGCAGGCTATCCACTCCGCCATGCCAGCTTTTTTTTTTCTTCAACATGGTATTTATTACAGTGATGTAATGTTCTATGTACATGAACTATATACAAGCCATTACGAAAACAGTGTTAAACAATGCATATTGAAAAGACCATGCACTAGAAAAGGGGCAATGCAGAGCACATCACTACTAGTGAGTGCCACTCCGGTTCGTACTCAGTCTGGGTATACACGTCTCTTAGATGAACAACCCTTCGACTGAAGTGATCCTTTGTAGACACAACAGGTTCACAGTGTCTGTCCATCATGCGGGTTTTCCAGAGGCTGTGCAGTCCAATCAGAAAGAACATGTCCAGGGGTTCATCAAACAATGGCAGCGCAATGAGATAGCGAACAGAATGTGGAGTCAGATGAATTCTTTTTTTAAATGTGCGTTGCAGGATATCCCAGAAGAGTACTGCATCTTTGCAACTGATGAAACAATGCTCAGTTGTTTCTGGTTCATCACAAAGGCAGCAATTAACGGTAGACACAAAAATGCCCTTTTTATCTGACAATGTTCTAATGGGCAACGTACCGGTGTGTAACTTAAAGAAAAAGGTTTTTGTACACGGCGAGACTGGCATCTTACGTACTCTTTTGAGTACGTCATGCCCCGGTAAACCAAAATACAGAGAGCGGTACATGGGCGGAGGGAAGAGCATACTAATCAAATCCTTATACAACTTTTTCCTCGACACTAAAAAAAGGAACTCAGGAGAAAAACGAACAAGTAGGAAACGGACAGCCAAATACACCTCTTGCATTATGCCCCACAAACACGGACGGTCACAAACATTGGAAGACACAATGAGGTTGGGTAAAACATGAACTAAATTTGTTTGCCGGAATGAACGTACTATTGGGTGTGTAGTGTCACGGAAAAACATGAAACGTGACACTATCTGTCGGGCATACAGGTGAACTAGACCAAGGCCGCCAGCGCTTACAGGCCGAAAAAGGTTATCACGCCTCATGGATTCAAAAGACGAATCCCACACAAAAGTAGCGAAAACCCTGTGAAAACGCTGGATAGGAAGTCTTGCGCAATGAATAATTTGCAGTACATAATATATTTTAGTGGCGAGAAACAGATTACAGGCGGTCGCCCTGCCAAATATTGAGAGGCCATGGGGGACAAACGTTTGAGCATAGCGCTGAAGAGTTGACACGCGGTCTTTCCAATAATGTGCGCTATGCTTATAGGTACTCAAAGGGACGCCAAGGTACTTTGGTGGCCTGCATGTCCATGTTACACCAGCATATTCAGCAGGTGTCGTACCCCAGCCACCAAACCAAAGACCGCAACTCTTAGAGCGATTAATCCGACTTCCTGACACCGAACCAAAGTCCTCCGTTAAACGAATAACCTCATCGATGCTTGGCTTATCAGTACAAAAAAAACGCAAGCTCATCTGCATAAGCCAATACCTTCAGTTCGTGGCCCATTATTCGGAAACCATTGACAGTTCTACTGTTTATAACACTTGTGCAAAGTGGCTCCAAGTATAATGCGAACAGGAGCGGAGACAGTGGACAGCCTTGTTTCACCGAAGACTGAATTGTGACTGGTTGCGAGAGACAGCCATTAAAAATCAAGCGCGTGGTACAGGATTTGTAACAAAGGCGTATGCCAGTAGAAAGTATTGAACCGATATTGACGTGATTTAAAAGTGCAAAAAGAAATGAATGGCACACTCGATCAAATGCCTTTGCCAGGTCAATTTGCAGCATTGCTAGTTATTGTTGAGCGTCACTGCAATACTGCAACACCGTACGCGCTACATATAGGTTAGATTGTATTGATCGTCCCCGCAAGCCACATGCTTGATGAGGCCCAATCAAAGTAGACATTGCAAGCTGCAGCCGATTTGACAGTACTTTATCAAAAATCTTATAATCCACATTATAAAGCGTGATTGGTCTGTAGCCATCTACAAATCGAAGTTTTTCCTTATCCTTGGTCTTTGGTATAAAGGCAATATGACTTTTCGTAAATGACTGAGGCAGAAATTCAACATCAATACTTGTCTCAAAAATTTGGAGCAGGACAGGGGCTAGAACGGATTTAAATGCCTTGTAGAATTCTCCTGAGAGGCCGTCAGGCCCCGGGGTTTTCGAAAGCGGCAATTGATCAACTGCATCTTGCAATTCACCCAAGCTTAAAGAGCCACTTATTGCCTTGCACTCATCCTCATTGAGTGGGTTAATCATGGACACCAATCGCGCTATATGATCATCATCAGCAGTGCTAGACGTGGCAGCAAACAGAGAGCTATAGTGGTTTTCAAACTCGGTAACTATGACATCTGTACTTGTGACCAGGGCACCACCACAGTAGAGCTCAGAAATTCGCTTGGCAGCCACATGACGACGCTCATCTAGCAAGACCTATCTAGTGGGCTCCTCAGAGTGCAGAGCACGGTTGCTGCGGGATCGTACACGGGCCGCACGATAGCGTTCTGCATCAAACTTCTGAAGGTTGCACTTAACAGCACCAGTTTACTCTGTGTACAAGCCAGGAGCCTCACATTCAAGCGCATGCAGATTATAAAGACTCTGAAGTAACCGTTTCTCCTCACCATGCTCAAGATAAGACTTCACGGAGCCGATCTATTGAATAGCTATGCTACGAACTTCTAGCTTAAACATCTCCCAAGCTGCAAATAATGCGACATCCATGACCAAGCAAGATTCCAAAGCTGTCATCACTCGCTGCTGAAAAGGCTCATCATTTAGAAGCTCGGAATTAAGCTTCCACAGTTCTCACTGCGGCTGAAATTTGTGACGGGCGCATTCTCCAATCCGCGCAATGACCATAGCATGATCTGAGAAAGAAACAGGCTTGACATCACATGAAATGTGCGGTTTAAGGAGATCTACGGAAACGTAAATGCGATCAAGGCGTGAATGTAAGGCTCCTCTGATGTATGTGAAGGCGGATGACAATCCGGCATCAATTAAACCTGCGTTTTCGGTAATAGAAAGTAATATACCAGAGCTCTTATCGGCGTTTTGGTTAGGACCTGTGCGATCGCGTGGGTCGCACACACAGTTGAAGTCACCCATGAAAACGACATAACCATCACATCCTAACAGAGTTGCAATTGCATGAAAAAAAACTGCTCGTTGCACCGGATTATTTGAAGCATACACATTGATAGCCCTCCACGACTCGCCATGCAGTCGAAAGTTACAACATATCAGACGCCCTTCTATGTCAACCTTTTACTTAAAGTCAGAAATAGGTAGACTGTTCTTTAAAAAAAGAAAGCAACCTGCCGAAAGACCCACTGAGTGCGACACACAGACGTTGTAATCTGTTAGGAAAGGTCGCAGGGCTATCTGTGTATGCACTTCACTTTCTATCTTAGTTTCTTGAATAGCGACAATGTCTAGCCGATTGCCCCAAAGCAGTCGGCGTAACTGTACCTGTTTCTGCCTTGAACGGAGTCCACATATGTTGAGTGTTGCGACAGTCAGCTGCTGGTTAGACGCCATGGTGGCTAACTTGAGCTTCAATCAGGCATCCACGATGTCTGCGGGCATCACTCCGGATTGGATTGAATTGTAAGACATTTACTGCGTCGAGAGCAGGTTGCGGAGGCACGTACTCGATGGCCGCTAGCCCATGGCTAGCGGCGACCTCGTTGGCCCGCTCGATTGCTCGCACTTGGATCTTGGGGTCCGAGCTGACCAGCACGGCCTCCCACCGCTCGGGAGAAGGGAGCTGTATCAACTCCGCCGGAGGCGGATCATCTGCGCAATTCCACAGAATGTGGTCGTAGGTGGCCCTTTCACCACATTTATGGCAGTTTGGATCGTACTGGCCAGGGTACATGAGGGCAAGCAGAGCCGGATTGAGAAGAGAGCGTGTATGAAGACGGCGCCAGGTAACTTCCTGTGCTTTTGTTAACGATTTGTGGGGAGGGGGATATGCGCGCCTCTCCAGCCTAGAGTGATGGGTGATGTCATGAAATGAGATTAACCCGTCCCTCGTGAAACTCGGGTCGGAGGAC
This sequence comes from Amblyomma mixtum, assembly GCF_055824585.1. NCBI lineage: Eukaryota > Metazoa > Arthropoda > Arachnida > Ixodida > Ixodidae > Amblyomma > Amblyomma mixtum. The sequence continues at coordinate 25,838,797 of NC_143021.1, read as the reverse complement.
GCGCTCACTGCCCGGTCGACGAAACCTCGGGCTTGCGCGTGAGCCGCCTCGTTCCCCGGATTAGACGAGTGGGCCGGGACCCAGATCAATTCAACTTCTCTAATCGGAAGGCGGGTGTTTTGAAGGATGCGGAGTGAGGTAGATGTGATACGGACCCTCACGAAATTGCGAACGGCTGTTTTGGAGTCGCTGAATATAATATCAGCACACGTGTTCGCTATAGCTAAGGCTATTGCCGCTTCCTCCGCCGTCTCGGAAGAGGTGGTTTCTATCCACGCGGCCGCCAACGGGGCGCCGTTCCCGTTCACCGCGACCACTGCAAACGCTTTTCTTGGGGTTTGTCGGTATTCCGCTGCGTCCACGTACGCCACGTTGTCGTGTCGGCTGTATTTGGTGTGTAGTGCGCGAGCCCTCGCTGTGCGTCGGCCTTCGTGGTGCGTGGGGTGCATGTTCTTGGGTAGGGGTTTGATCAAAAGAGCTTTCTTGATGTGCGTGGGTAACTGCGTTTTCGAGTCTCTCTCTGGGAGCTGTTCGCACATATTTAGTCTGTATAGGAGCGCCCTTCCCGCGCTCGTACGAGTGAGTCGTCCGAGCTGTGAAACGAGGTGCGCCTCGCACAACTCCGAGAGAGTGTTGTGAACCCCAAGGGCCAGCAACCTCTCCGCGGACGTACTGTGCGGGAGCCCAAGGATCGCCTTGTATGCCTGCCGGATTGTAGCTTCGACCTTGTTTCTTTCCGCCAGCTGCAGTTGCAGGTAGGGGAGGGAGTAGACGATCCTGCTCAGCACGAAAGCCTGCGCAAGTCGACATAGATCTTTCTCTTTCATGCCTCGTTTTTTGCTGGAGATCCGTCTGATTCACCGCACAGTCTGATTGACCGTGGCAGTGAGTCTGTTGATTGTTTCGGTGTTTTTGCGATTGTTCTGTATGTACATGCCGAGTATGCGTATGGTTTGGACCTCCTTGACCGGAAGTCCTTGCACATATACATTCAGAGGGGTGGGTGGGGTCAGGTTTGCGTTTCTACCGCGTGGTTTGGTTCTAAGAACCAGCAGTTCCGATTTCGAGTGCGAGCATTCAAGACCCGCTCCCGACGTGTAAGTTTCAATTATGTCAACTGCCTGCTGCAGGGTATCCTCTATTTGGCCGTCATTCGACTCCGGAAGGTGAGACCTCCCTAGAGTTAACGCCCTTTCTCCTTGATCTGGAGCGCCGAGGAAGTTTCTTATTCTTTGACTTGCAACGGCGGGACTTGTGCTTGGCGGGGACACTGTCCTCCTCAGAGGAGGCAGAACTCGGAGACACACCGCGCTTCGAGGCCACACTTAAAATTTGCTCATCGGCATCACAGTTGCCGTCGGGGAGTGAAGTGCCAGGTTGGCACTCTGTTACCTGTGTGGCACATCCGGCAGGACCCTCAGAAGATGTAGCAATGCAGACACTCGGCGCCGGAGCCACACCGTCGTCCTTGTCTTCCTCTGGCCCACGCACATTAGAGGCACGTGCGCCAAGAGTGCCATCACTGACACTGCATATAGCTGGAGCCTGCTCCGCCAGGCATCGACGCTCATCATCTGCAGAAAGCTGCTCCATCTGTGAAGGCTGGGTAGGCTCATGCTGCACAGCACGAACGGGGCCAGACAGCGGGTGAGTAGTCGCTGAGTCAATGGGCGCAACGGCTGGCGTGCCACCAGCAGCATCCAAAACTTCTGTTGCGTCCATCAAGTGCTCCTGCAATGCGTCGTCCATGGCACGGGTGCCACCGCGTAGCTTATCAGTATACGGCACTACGCACTCCTCTGAAGTATGGCCGAAACGCCGACAATCATCACACCGAGGAGTGCGGCAATGACGGCGTATATGGCCAACCTTGTGGAAACGGAGACACAGTGGTGGCCTTCCTTGCACTAAAACCAGACATTGTACACCGCAAATTGTCAAAATGTGAGGCACGTCGTTGACAGTGACGCCATCAGCAAGAGTCAAGGCAGCATCTCGATTCAAGGCGCGCATGCCCTCCATTTCTGGAACCCTCCAGTGCTCCACTGTGATGGACGTAATCGTTCCGCAAGCGCGAAGGGCGTCCCGAATGTAAAACTCTTCAAGATGTTCTGGGAGCCAAAGTATCTTGAGCTTTACTGTCTTCGGTTCCGGGTCAATCACTAGACAACGGCGGTTTTTCACTTGTAACTCCTGAGTGCTCACGAGCTTAGCTTTTGCTAACGCTGTCTTGCATGTTATCATCCATACGTGAGACATCTGAAACTGTCCGATAGAACTGATGTCACAGAGGTCAATGAGACCCCGTAAGGCACCTCTAAAGTCCTGGGCACGATAGGGACTGCCAGCAAGGTCCGCATGCAGAAATACGGACTTAGAAACCAGCTTACGAGCAGGCAGACGGGGAAGAACAGTACGGTAAGTATTACTGGCAGCCGAAGCCGCAACAGTACCTCGGCCTAGGGCCGATTTATACATTTCTGCGGAGAGCATCAAAAACGCGACCGCTCTTCTTCTTCTTCACCTCTTTATAATGGCACATACTCACGTGGGGGGATTGGTCGGAACGCCGTCTTCGTCTTTCTCCCCCGCCATGCCAGCTCGATGGTTTGGAATGAACAAAGGCGCGTCTAGTGAATACGGTGTCTTCGCTCACTACTATCCTCCTCCCTTCCCTTCCGGCGAGGTTTAGGTGTCCCCCGTGATATGAGAGACAGTTACATTTCCTTTCCTCAAAAGGCAATTTACCGACAAGCGAGGCGTAGAACCGAATGGGCAGGGGCGTTCTATGGACTCCCTGGCAGCGTTGCAAGATGCTGTCGCGTTCCACTCTTAGAGGCGAAGCTTAACATCTTAACCACACATCAGTGACCACACTTTAGGTCAATAAGTGCACCCCTGTGTAGATTGTGAAGGTGCGGGTAGGTACCGGTTTGTAGTCTGCGCCAGTCTACCGCCTCCTCTTTGGTGAGCCTTTTGTGTGGGGCTGGGTAGCGTTTCCGCTGACCCCTGTAATGATCGAGTATATCTGAGTACGTGGGGGTAACTGGGTCAAAGGTGCCTGTGGTGCAATGTGCTGAGTCTGCTCGGTTGACGTATCCTCGAGCTAACTCGTCTGCTGCCACGTTGCCCCTCATCCCCTCATGTCCCGGAACCCACACTATACTATGTTTAGTGTTTTTGTGTCTTCCCTACACAATATGCAGACGAATGTCCGTGGTGTCAGGGTAAACCTACACTAGAACATATCACATGGACCTGCCCTAAGGCAGACTTAGAGCCAAGAATAAACCCGAGTGTGATGCAGTGGGAGCACTTGCTGGCGAGCGAGGACGAGGAAGCGCAACGATTCCTTGTGCGCCGAGACACGATGGCAGCAGTCAAGTGCGGCATCCTGGACCAAGGATCGACCACGGCGCCCAGTGACCCGTAAGGGTCAAGAACACCAATTTATTGACAATAAAGTTTTTTCCATCCATCCATCCAAGTGCACCCCTGAATTTTGACGGGTTAGATATGTGAGACAGTTACTGCGTAATTTCCTTTCCTTAAATACAATTTTCATTTTCTTCATTACAGGCCCTCTTTGTCTTCTTTCACTCCCACTTCCTCCCTTCCTCTGCGCTGCGGTTCAGGTGTCCACCGAGATGACAGAGAGAGAGAGAGAGAAAACTTTATTTACAAAGGAATTCGGGGCACGCCCCAGGGTCCCCGCACGACCCCACTGCACTCAAGTGTTTATGTTCCTGAGGTCCATAACACTGGCAGCACGGCCGGTGGCGATGGTCTGCACGGCCGGGTCCTCCGAATGCAGCAGGGTCTCCCAGTCCTCCCAGGTCTTGAGGTTCTCTAGGTCCCGCGGGGGAGGGTCCGCCGGGCAGAGGGAAAGGATGTGGAGGGAAGAAGCGAAGGGTTCTGGGCATAGGGCGCAAGCAGGAGTGGGGAAGGAGGGATGATAGTGTGTTAGGGTAAGGGGCGAGGGGAGAGTATGTGTTTGTAATCTGCGCCAGAGTGTTGCGTGTCTGTTATCTAGGGAGGGGTGGGGCGGGGGGTAGAGCTGGCGAGAGGCTCTGTATGCCTGGGTCAGCTCACTGAATGAGTGCATGCGATCCTTCGTGAATCCCCGATCCGAGGCCACCTGAGCCCGGTTTAAAGAACCTCGGGCTAAAAGGTTGGCGGCCTCGTTTCCGGGATTCCCGGAGTGCGCAGGCACCAATATCAGCTCCACTTGGCGGGGCGGGGGTGCATCGGGCGAGTCCAGTATGCCAAAAGCAGGGACATGAACTCGGCCTCGAGCAAAATTTAGAATCGCAGTTTTAGAGTCAGTTAAAATATACCGGGCTTCCGTGCGGGTTATAGCAAGTGCAATGGCGGCTTCCTCTGCAGCCTCTGGGGACGTATCTGGAGGGAGAGGTAGTGTGAGGAGGGTGGATGAAGAGGAGTCCACCGCAGCTGCTGTCGCTTCATCACCCGTGCAGGCAGGGTCCACCCATACGGCGTCCGGCTGGGGGCCGTACGCTCGATGGAGTGCCTTCGCACGGGCTCTGCGGCGCTGCTCATGGTGGGACGGGTGCATATTCCTCGGGAGCGGCCTGATGAGAAGCTCTCGGTGAAGGGATCGTGGGATGGCGACAAGGGTTGGGTCGTTGGCCGGTATTTTGATTCCCAGGGAGTCCAGGATATACCGACCTGTGGAAGTTTTTGTGAGCCTGATGTATTGGGCCTGTCGGTGGGCCTCCACCAGTTCCCCGATCGTGTTGTGGAAGCCCAGGCCTAGTAATCTGTCTGTGGGTGTGTTGAGGGGAAGATGAAGTGCTACCTTGAATGCCTTGCGAATCAAAGCATCCAAAGCGTTTATGTCATGTTTGGATAGTTGTAAGTATGGGGTAGTGTACAGTACACGGCTGAGGACAAAGGCATGAATGAGGCGACATAGGTCGCGCTCCTTCATGCCTCTATGATGTCCCGAAACCCTGCGGATGAGGTGCGATATCGCGCCTGCAACCTGCTTGAGTTTCTTGAGGGTAGTGGTGTTTTTGCCATCGTTCTGGATGTGCAAGCCCAATAAACGGAGGGTGCCAACCTCAGGTACCGGGTAGCCATTCAATTCAATGGCAGTGGGGGAGCGGGGACAGCGGTGGTTCTTAGGCCGGATGAGGAGCAGTTCGGACTTCTCTGGGGAGCAGAATTACTGCGCCATTTCTTTTCCTCAAAACGCGTTGCGTTCAAAGGGCAAGGCATCGCGCCGAACGGGTGGTGGCGTTCCGTGGACTCACTGGCAGCGCTACAACACGCTGTCGGCGAAGCTTAACCATCATTAATTAGCAGTTAATTAGTATTCAGGCATTAATCAGTAATTAGCCATTAATTAGTGATTTGTCATCACTTAGTAATTAGTACTCAATTATATGTGACGCCACCAGTGCCACAGAAGCAGCGAAAGTGGTGCGGAAAACGCTTTCGCCTCTACGCACTTTAGACAGTCAAAGTGCCCCTTGAATTTTTCTAGGATTAAGATGGTTTGGAAGTTAAGCAAGGAAAATTAGCCACGGAACTAAGCGAGAACAAACATACATATCCGCACAGACTTACAGATTTTCGGTCAAGCAGGTCTCGGGGACCGAATAACACAACATCAGTGTTTCTCTGAAGCCATCTCGCACAAAAGCCACCAGATGGATAAAGTGGTGGTCTTGCGCTCCCCTCAGTAGTAATGCTGCCGTGTTTGACGTTGGGAAGATCTTAAAAGGTGCTGGCACTCAGGTTTAAAGTAGCCAAAAGTAACCATGTCATTTAAGTTTAGCGCCATATTTGTAGCCGAATACAACAGAACAGATAATTACGAATACAATTTTTTTACTGAACGATCAGGAGCAGCTTTTTGAATCAACGCAAGAAACAGAATAAATAGCGCAACGACTTGGCCGTTTTGCCTGCTATTAAAGCGGCTTACATTAGCTGAATTTTTTTAATAAAACGAATACCTGTAAATAAGTCTTACCAGTATCACCAAAAGCAGAGCATTTGGAAATTATTCAGATCATACTGAATTATTATAGATTTGGCTCAACAACTTTTAATGCTGCCGGAAAACAAGCGATGCTACTCAGTTCTGGTTGTACCATTTATTAAGCCATAGTCGCTTTGTGACGTTAAACAAACCAAACCAAACCATTTATTCATGTGTGCATGATACACTGTTGCATCCATGGCACAAGGTAGTTAGTTGTTGACTTGCTTGGTAGGCGGATGCTCCCAAAAGAAAAGAAGGAACGGAAAGAGGACTCTGAAATGAAATTAAGCCATAAATTTATACAGCAGCAGCTTTTCAGCAATAAACTTTATTCTGTCCATACAGTCATTAGTTTCATAATAAATTCTACGCTCCAAACAAAGAGTGTCCGCTAAGACGCACACTGTAGAGGAAGACAGGAAAATTTTCGTCAACGTGGAGTCGTTACCAGACAGTTAAATGTACCCACAGGGTTATTTTTGGTGATTTTTGATGATTTCTCAGACACCTTTTGCGCAAAAAAAATTCAAGCGCTGAAAAATCAAAACTCGAATTCATTCAGTCCTGTTCGAAGCAAAACGTTGTTTGTTTAGGAAGGTGCTTGACGCGAAAATTTAAAACATGAACAAAAGTATACAACTACGTTTAACGGAGGAGACTGTTTGCATTATCAAGTACTATCCACGCGCATATCGAGTATTCAAGCGATAGTTAGGTTTCTATGCCTAGGCACAGCAACGACCGATTTTGGTTGAACCCTGCAAGAACAAATACGGTCAGCAATGCGCGCAACATGAAAGCTGGACCTGCACCGCGTGCAGCATGAACAGCGTCGCTCAAACAGCGAGAACCGACTCTTTAGCGCCGAGTTCGAGAGCGAAGGAGTCCGACTGCAACAAAACAAATACGTCTAGTGATGCGCGCGACACGAAAGCTAGACCTGCACCGCGAGCAGCGTAAATGGCGGAGTTCAAACAACATGAAGCGCAAGTTTTGAGTCAAGCCCACGAACAAGTCCGACTACAACCAAACCACAACGCCACGTAATGAGCGCGACACCAAACTACACCTACACAGCCTAGCAGAGCCAGCGACGTGAACGGCGGGGTCAAGACAACGAGAAGCGCGGCTTTCGTAGCGCGCGAGCGAACGAATCCATCTACAGCCATGCCAAACGGCATTAACTGCGAAGAAAGGCTGCAGTAGCTCGCGCTTCACACCAAATCCTGTGAAAAAAGCGCGACTGACAACAAAAGAACGGTCACTCACTTCGTAAAGACGGAAATCCAGCTCATTATCAATGCTTTCCCTGCCTATCCTATGCACCCAAACCCTTCGGCGAGCCGTATTGCTTTTTGCGGACGGAATGACGAAAAACGTTTTCCCACTGTCTAATCGGTTGTTGCGACCGTAAGGGCAATGGAAGCTCGGCGTCTCTGCAGCGCGTATACACTATCAAAGCAGGAGAAGCTTTTTCCGCCAAAATAATGTTGCACCAAAAGAAAACGAAGCGCGATTTAACCCGACAGGGAAGGAGGAGGGAAACATTATTAAAGAAGAGGTCTTAGTCGTGGGTTTGGGTGACGTCTCCCTCCCCGCTGTGGGCTCCTACGGCGGCTACCAGGTGGCCGACCAATGATGTCGTTCGGCAACCTCTTCAATGCCGCCGGCGTCTGCGGCGGAGCCAGAAAGCGCGCTATAACAAGTGACCCCGGCTGCTCGGCCAATGAGAGGCTCGATAATCGGACGGTGCGCTAGCAGAGCAGAACAGCCGGATAGTTCGAAGCTTTTCGTTAATTTTGCTTCATTGAGGGGCTTTTTTTTTTTAACGTCCCAAAGCGACTATGGCTATGAGAGACGCCCTAGTGGAGGGCTCCGGAAATTTCGACCACCTGGGGTTCTTTAACGTGCACTGACATCGCACAGTACACGGGCCTCTAGAATTTCTCCTCCAAAGAAATTCTAGCCGCCGCGGCCGGGATCGAACCCGCGTCTTTTGGGTCAGCAGCCGAGCACCATAACCGCTGAGCCACCGCGGCGGCTGAGGGGCTTTATTGTTACGCGGCTTTCGGTTACTCTTGAGCATAGGTTATGTTAATTAGCGATATTGAGTAGTGACGCTGTTTGTCCATCCTAACTAGATGTTGTTGCCTGCTCTATAGCGTCCTCTGCGGTGGGAGGCGCTCACAGAGGCCTGCTTTTATTGCACTTAACCCGAATTCCTCTCTGGTCGATGGGTGGCGCGCCCGGCTCACAACCAAAGCGGCAGTTGTTCAAGGCGGGGCTGATCCACATTTCTGTTCGGCGCAATTGCTCGAGTTACCCGCGCGGGGCCATGAGGTGGTGACCGCATGACCCTCTTGGGCAATCCGAATTATAGACACACCGCCGGACCCCTGGTTTCTCTGCCACTGAAGTTTTAACGATATAGGTTTTTTGCGAGAGTCGAAATGCTTATCATAGGTATTTACCCTTTCAGGTGATCTTTCTGATCTGCGATTTCACCAGTTAAGAAATGCAAGCTTGAGAAAGCAAGTGGTCGCCGGTTTCCGACGAGGTAAGATTACAATGCAAGTTGTGGCCCCGATTTTGCCTGCTTGCGAAAACATGGGAAAAATCTACGCTAGACCGTATCTCACTCCCCAAAGACTGCGTGGTAAAAATAATAACCAAAGCAGCGATATTATTAGTGTTTATTGAACTCACATTCAGCGCAGGCGCTAACTTCGAATGTAAGCAGGTTTCTAACTGCTGTAATGAAACGCACACATAAAGGAATACTGAGAAATAAAGTACAAGAAAAGTTAGTGGTGTAGGCAGCCGGCACGTATCACATGGTTGCGTTGCGGCTCAACCCTTCCCCTGAATTTTTTTTCGCATAGCAGGAAAAACGGCAACAATAATCAATGTCAGCTTTACACAGAAGCACAATCGCAGCAGTTCATAATTATTCTTGTGGGCTCTTCTGACGTTTGTAGAATACATATAGCACCGCGAAGGCCACGTGCAAGACGACCAAGGCGAGTAGGACGTAGATTAGAGTTCCCCAGCCGCCCGTAGATGACGTGGCTGGAGCAGGAGACGTTGCAGCCGCAGGCGCTGGCACAGTTATGTAGACGCTGGCCTGGTTGGAAACCTTCGACCTGTGAGTGAAGTAGAAAAGCTGACGATCCTCATCACGGCACTCAAAACGTTTAGAAAACTTGTCATCATTAGTCTAATGTACTCTAAGCTCGCAGCATTTCGAAATGAAATCATTCAAAATTGATGGCCCAGTGTTGCTCAAGGCCAAGAAGTTTAAAATAGAAAATTTTTATGTACGTTGGATAAGTGCTTTACGATGTGAATAGCACATTACACATTATAGCAAGACAGATTTAACGTGATTGGGCTAACATTTTAAGGAAAATTGAGAGGAACACAAATACCTTATTACTGAAAAATGAGCTACATCTTGCTTGTTTTTAATGAGAGGGCTTGAGTGGGTGACCTTCGGCGAGCGAATTTTTATCCCTATCATAATCATTTTCGGCAGATATCTCTAAATTTCTTCTCGACTCAACTATCCGCCTATTCCCAGTGTGGTGTTGGTCCAGCACTTCTTCCATGGTCCAGCAATATGCCAGGCTAGGGTTATCCAGTACAAGACTGGGTTAATTGAAGAGATTGCGGCCGAAGGCATTGTCCTGCAGTGGACGTAGGTAGGCTGACGAGGATAAACCCATACGTAAAACCCGTACATATTACCACCTTTGTCCCCTTGGTGGTGCCGCTGACCGATAGCAATTCCGCGGGTCAGCAACGACTGATGTGAAACACCGAGACTTTCACCCTCACCTGTACTGCCAGGAAAAGAGGCATTGGAAGCCTGGACCTCTCAAGCTGTCTATACAGCTTTTCCCTGGCTGTCCTCGCAACATCTAGTTGCGGAAATGAACCTTCAACCTCTTCATGTACTCCGTTTAGACGAAAAGTTTCTTAAAAGACGTGGCAAAATCAGTAGCGTTATTTACGATGTCCCAGACTGCTATGTGTCCTATAATTAGCTCTTAACTATTAGCTATTTTGATGCGACCGCGTTAAAGCACCCCGTGTCAGAGAACATCCGTTGTCGAACCACAGCCTATGGAGTGCGACACGGGCACGCTAACCACTCCGCCACGCCAGCTCGACGGTAAGGAACGAACAATGGCGTGTCTGGTGAATACGACGGTGTCGTAGAAGGGTGCTTTATGGACATGTACTGTGGTGTATGTTAGTGATTATGAGCATGAAAAATAAAAGAAGTCGCAGTTAAAGGTGCACTGAAGAGGAATCTGAACTCGTCTTTTTGCCGCGGGAACTCGATCTACACGTTCCTAGCATTCTTAGAAACTGCGACTTATTGCCCTGTGTGGCCGATTTCCCCAATTAAACCGAATTAACGCCCTGCTCCCGCCTTTTTTTTTTAATTCTCCCTCGTACGGTGGGCGGAGTCGACCAACGCGGGGAGTGCCTTTCAGCCAGCTCCGTGGAGGCTTTGCTTTCGCTTCATTTTGTTTTTTAGGTTTCCGCGAATAAATAGTTTCATTTGCAGATAATATAACCTCAAAATAAGCCCGCAGAAATAAAAATACGCGCGGACTATTCGCTTCTACGGACTACTACGTATTACTCCGCCGATGGCAGAGCGGCAAGCAGCTACGGGACTCGGAGAAAGGCGCTCCAAGCGTTGGTCGACTCCGCCCACCGTACGAGGGAGAATTAACAAAAAAAGGTGGGAGCCGGGCGTTAATTCGATTTAATTAGGGAAATCGGCCACACAGGGCAATAAATCGACGTTTCTAAGAATGCTCGGAACGCGTAGATTGAGTTCCCACGGCAAAAAGACGAGTTCAGATTCCTCTTCAGTGCACCTTTAAGCGAGTGGCAAGGTATGTCTTCGCTACTTTTCCTCTCGCTTGGCGCGCATGTAGCGCCATCAGGCAGCGCCCACTAAAACCACTCTCTCCTCCTCCTCCTGGCAATTCATGCCACTGCCCCAACAGAGTGCGCGACGGCAGCGCCTCCCGCTCCTCTCGTTCGGGCGCAGTGGGACCGTGCAGGGCGGCAGTAACCACGCGGTGAGCGGCGAACAACGCAGCACACATCAAAGGTGCATTTCTTGCGGCTTGCTGCCCGTTCGTTCGGCGCAGCAGCTATGCTGGCGTTCGTGGCATCGGGTTTGTCGAGCACGACGTGCCGACGAATTACGACTGCAATTTGAGCTTAGGTGAGAAGTGACAAATAAAAGGAATAAGAAGAGGGAAAAGGAGAAGGCGGTATCGAGTTTACTCTTAAGGCGAAGCTTAAGCGTCCTCCTAATTTTCTCTTTTTTCTGACTGAGAAGGATAGCGCCATTGAACAGAAAATTAACTTATATGTCATTTGCACGAGAGAGCAGTATTCACCTAGCGGCTACTCACGGCGCTGAAGCCGGGCGCAGAGGAGATCACACTTCATAATATGCATCAGCGTCGTTTGATTAACGGTAGAATAAAATTTCTTCTTGCTCTCTACCTTCTAACAAACCGGCGCAGTGACTCATGCAGGTGGTTGAACTTACTTAAGTCCTTTGTTGACAACTACGATAGCCATGTACACTAGATGCGCTTTCCCGCTGGTAGCCGAAGCGGAGAGCCCGGAAGGCACAGCGACTACAACCTCCTGCTGGGTGTACGGTGCCTCAGGCTTTAGGGAACCGCTGATGACGTCCTGCGGTGACTGAACTAGAACACCGCTGTCGAAGGACTGCTGGAAGTTTGTGCGGTCCGTGGACATTCGCAGCTCGTACGACTCGGCTACGATAGAAAGCATCTAACAATTAAACACAGATTCATAAAATTGCTGCGATGCATTGCCACGCAGATATGTTAGAAGTTGTTAGGGATGCTGGCCTGATAGTGAGCGAAGACTCGCACCCCGAAAAGAAGTCAGTCAATGAAGACTGGTTGCAGCGCGTATAGAACGCTTGCTAGTTAGAAAACACAACCAAATAATATTCTTGAAAGCATTAACGGGTTTCTGCAGCGGCCCGGGGCCTCTATATCAATTCACAGAGGCCGACACTCTTGTTTACGTCCTTCCTTATATATGGTATTTATCTATTTTCGTTTTTATTTCTTACATTAACCATAACACACGCAAGGCCTTCGATAAACTAAGTCGACCGAACGTTCCTCAATGTTGGACGACTAGAGCACCCGGCTCGCGGCCCATTTTCCTTTTTTTTTTGGGCGAAATTCCTTTTCTTTCCTCAGACGTACAACGTAATTGTGGTGTAATCACGCCACGAACCTATAGAGTGTAGATCAATGCGGAATTGTGCAGTAACGACATAATTGCTCCACTGTGTGATTTTTGTCAGCTGCTTGAAATGCCCACCCATGGCTTTGCGGCCCTAACGTGACAAAGCTCTCGACGAATCAGAATTTTCTCGTCACAACACCGCGAAATATGACGGCTTCTCCGTAAACCGGCACTATTAAAGCTTTGGCGCCAAGAGCAACATAACCAACGCCTTTACCGGAAGTAGTTTTTGTGACTCAGCCCGGCGAAGTTCTGAGCCAGCTTTTGTGCACTTCATTCGTAGGCTAATGAAAATGCATGGATGTGTATTAAGAACACGCCTACAAACCTGAGTATGAGGGTGTAAAGGCTGGAAACAAAAACAAAGCAGTATGAACTTTAATTCATTAAGCACATTTAGAATATATATTTGAAGTCAAAAGCAGGAAATGGACTTGGGCGCATCTAACGCAAAGAACACGCATCCAACAATATCTTCGGGCAAGGTAGCCGATAAATATGGAACGAAACCCTTGTCAGTGGCAGCAAATAGCAACGTTTGGAAAGAAGTTAAGAATTTCAGGGATGAACTTGACTGTGTTCAACTAGTGCAAAACCAGGCTAATATGATATCAGTAGTCAGGACCTGAAATGAGCATAATCCCTTTGGTGATAATCAGCCACGGCCATCCTGCTCGGCGCTCAACAAAACCAGGTGATAGCTTCGATTCACAAGCTTTGAATAACGTATGCTGTTTGAACGTTTCTGTCCACATTTCGTTTCAGTGGTGCGTGGCGCCATTAAAAGAGTAGCCTTTCCGGCCATTGGTAGCCAACGGTTTTTATATATGGCATATTCATAACGTGCTTATCTTACAGCATTTAAATTTTCAAATCACATGGATTTAAGCGACACCATGATATCCGCTGTTGCCATGAACTGGTACTTACAAAACACTGATCCCTCACTTTTAAAGTAATGATACTCAGAAGTACATAATTACTCTCCTAAAAGTGACTGGCGCTTGTTCAAGCAGGGATGTTTTTAAGCCAACAATCGGTTGAGAAGCAAAATCTACCGCCAAACCCCATTGGCCATCTAAGAAGATGGTGGCGCAGTAGCGGCTTAGCTCGACCTCTTCTCAGTGTTTTCGCTCTGCCCGTTTGCTAGTATTTATTGTGCTACATTTCCCAAATAGGATTTGGCTCCATACAGAATGGTAGTACTTGGGAAAATCAAGTTTAGGCAACTTTTCTTTTCGTGTTGAACTTGGTTTCACGTATCAGAGTATTTCATTGCTCGTTCCCTGCGAGTAAGAAGTTGCGCAATTACCTGCCGACTAGTTGCTAGCGTTCTGCAGTAGCAATATTCCGATTGCGCATTGCTTTACAAGCAAGAAGCCAACCACTCCAATGCCTATTCTTCATCTCATTGTTTGTTGCAAATGTTGTGAAAGGTACCATAACAAGGCGGTGGCATATAAAGCTGTTTTATTGAACACGTACGAACAGCCCTTTACAAAAATGGCTAAAAACTTTCTGTAGAATTTGTAGAAACCTTCTATTTACTCTAGTGACAGTGCAGTAATCTTTACATCCTATAAGCGACTATTAATACAAAGTTAGAGGTTACTTCTTTGTGTGTATTGCTCTGAGTACAAACATACTAGAAAATAATTCTTGCATTCTATGCACTTATTTAATATAAAGTTCGCAGAAAGTTACTTCTCTGTATATACTTCTGTCAATAGTAAATTACTAGAAAATCTCTGTGCGGTTTGACACATCGATAGCCATAAATGAACAAACTGTAAGCTGTTTCGGTGATTAAAACGGTCTTGTTCACCTGCCATGGACGACCTCTTTGACAAAGTACAGGATGAACTCTGTGGCGGCTAGCAAACAATTTGACTAAATAGTAAAATGTCAAACATAATTAGTAGCAAATGCATTTTTAATTAAAACAAGGCATAGAAAAACGTTTTAAAACCAAAAAAAAATTCTATAATAATGACGTTTTCTTACGCATTTCTGTGCGCGCCTGTCAGCAGAAATCTTGTCAAACCACATATTTGGTCATGTCAATAAAGGGCCAACATATTTGTTCATGCGAATAAATGCCTAAAATGACCAAGTACTTCTTGGTTTGCTGGGGTTTAACGTCCCAAAGCGACTCAGGCTATGATGGACGCCGTATTGCAGGGCTCCGGAAATTTTAACCACCTGGGGTTCTTTAACGTGCCCTGACATCGCACAGTATACGGGCCTCTAGAATATCACCTCCATCGAAATTTGGCCACAAGCGGCCGGGATCGAATCTGCGTCTTACAGGTCAGCAGCCGAGCGCCGTAATCACTGAGCCACCGCGACGGGTGAATGACCAAGTACTCTAGGCAACAACTTTAAAGCACCAACTAAAGCAACCTTGCACACGAAACAAAAATTTGCAAATTCCTTCTCTTAGTCGAGCATGTTCTATTAACATTTGTTGTGAGGAAGTTAATAAAATTTCCTCACCATTTTCTATGTACTGTTGTCAACAGAAATATACTAGAAGCCGAGAAAATATTTTCGTCCGGCCAATAAATGTCTAAATTAATCAAATACTGTAGCCGACAACTTCAAAGCGACAACTAAAGCAACCATGAACTTAAAAAAAAAAAGATTAGCAATCACATTCTCTTCGCCGAGCACCACGAGCGAGTTTGTTACAGTAATTTCATTTCAATTTTTCTCTACACAAGCCTCACTGCTTTAGCATTTTAGAGTAAGGAAAAAAAGGCAGAATTGATAAGAGAACATTTACGCGTAAATTCATAAACGCGTCTTGACTTGAAGACATTTACTGACACTTGTTGATCGGAAATTGGTGAGTTTTTTCTTTGGATGAATTATTGTTTAAAAAGGTTACCATTTAACAAAATAAATTTGGCATGAATAGAGCAAATTCCTAGAATACTCAACTAATACTGCCTCCCTCTTGAAAGAAGTTAAGACAGCGTTCGAAGCAAAAATGGGAGTGAGAGTGACATTGTATTACACACACAGAATGATCAGTTCATTACAGCAGATTCATTTCAGTGATGGCTCACTCTACACGAAAACAATGCTTTCTGCTTCGTATTCGGCCTTAAATTCTGCACTCAGGCAGTCTTAGTAAAAATTAAAAATATTTAGCATTTCCGAGCTAGTAGTTTCAGCAGAGTTCGACAACAGCTCTGCTAATAGGGTAGTGTTGCAAGTCTTACTAGGCCATAAGTAACCAGATCCAACTGCAGTTACTCCAAGTGGAGTTAAAAATGTAAGCTGCAGATGATATCGGGCAGCGAACAGCCGAATGAAGGATTCAGCGATGGCGATCGACTCGACACTTGAGGCGATGGCGTTGGCGGCACCCGAATGCCGATTCACTTGATGCCATGCGCAGGGGTGTTGGAAAAAATGTCCCCGGCAAAGAACGCCCAAGGAAGGCAAGTCCCCGGAAAAAAGGCGCCCGGAAAAAATGTCACCCGAGGAAGCAGCCTCTCCTCAATGAGAGGGAAATGTTACGCAAAGAATAATTTTTTTACAGGAACCCACTTGACAAAAAATTGCTTTCGACAATATACTGTTCCTTGAATTTGAGAGTAGATGTAAGCATGAAGTATTTCGCTGTACCAGACTACAACATGGTCATGCAGTTTTCATTCCGAAAATCAATACAGTAGCGTTCAAGATTAGAACCGGACAAGTCTCCAGCTGTTAGCACTCTGCATACATTCACGCCACACCTAACCCGTACACTTACGTTGCAATCTCCACTGCAAGCGTGAAGCTGTTTTCTGCAGATGCAGTGCGTAGGCGCTGAGCTACCACCTCCTTAATATTTCATTGGGCTCATCTGATAGATCGATGATATTGTACAGGTCATGCGCAGTGCATGTGCCATGCTATGGTTAACCTATAAATATGACGCCCAGCACTAAACGTGCTGGGCGTGCACTAAATCTTATATAAACTCTGTGTATCAAGATTTTCTTTTCATCTGATGTTATTCCAAGCCTTGGGCGATAAACCACACCGACATTTGCGTTGTGCTGACCATACCATTCCGTTTTTGGGCGATTCGTTCCAACGCCAAACAACTTAAATCTGCCTCAAGGGGCAAAAGCGCACTAGCGGCATATCTCACATGCAAGGCCGCTGATGAAATTACTGCGGGTTACGAGGCGTTTGATGGCATCCGTTTGGGAACACTTTTCTCTACTTCGCAAATGGGGACATTTTTGCCTGGAGCGTTTTTTCCGGGGACATTTTTTTCTGGGGACGTGTATTCCGGGGCGTTCTTTCTGGGGACGTTTTTTCTGGAACCCCCTGCGCGCACTCCTCACGTTGTATGAACACACGCCCGCCCACAGAGAAATCATGAAAAGCGCTGCCGTCGACTACGCATTCGCAAGAACACCTAGAGGCTCGACTAAAGTACAGACTGCTTGGCTATCCACTGAAGTGGCAGCATGGAGCGGAAATTACAAGCTTTGCCGGCACTTAAAATCAGAAACGATGATAAATCTAAAATAAAAATCACGCCGATAAAAAATTCCTTACCAGGCGAAGGCAAGTAACACCGGCTACAAAATGCGCCATTTTTAAAATATATTTTCCTGGAAGGCCTGAGATTTCATAGAACGAGTCACGGGCAGCCTATAATTATTAATGCGAAAACATTATATCGCTCTGCACCCTAACCAAGTAGGGTTCACAAAACTTGCCCGCAATTCTGTCCGCACGTTCCTCCCTTCCTCTAAAGAGATATGGAAAAAAAGTTTGACTGTATCAGGCAGAGGGTGAAAAAATCACGCTATGGGAAAAATTTGGTTGATATGGATTAATCAATTAATTGATTAAAGCGCAGACACCCACTTGGACGTCGAAATAGCTATGGATCTCGAAATAGTGAGAAGACGTCAAATTAGTCACAGGCGTCAAAATGACACCAAAAAAACAAGAATACATGTTAGGGCGTAAAACAGTTCAGTAAAGCTAACGCCGCCGCGGTGGCTCAGTGGCTATGGTGCTCGGCTGCTGGCCCGAAAGACGCGGGTTCGATCCCGGCCGTCGCGGCTGAATTTCTTTGGAGGAGAAATTCGAGGCCCGTGTACTGTGCGATGTCAGTGCACGTTAAAGAACCCCAGGTGGTCGAAATTTCCGGAGCCCTCCACTACGGCGTCTCTCATAGCCTTAATCGCTTTGGGACGTTAAACCCCATAAACCAACAAACCAGTAAAGCTAAGAAAACAGTGTCGAGGAGGTGTCGATGCTTTCGTAATCCTCCAATGCGGATCGCCGCAGTCATCTATTTTTCTGTAATGCTCCGGAAAACAAGCCGTTTCCTTTTTTTTTTAAATTGCTACATTAGCGGACTGGTTTTAAATTATGAACGAAAAATTGTATGCAGTAATTTCTTCTCTCTCTTTATAAAACGATTATAGACATCATTCAGAAAAATACAGTTATGAAAAAAAAGAAAAAGAAAACTACAAAATGAACTGGAGAAATCTGAGCACCAAGTCTCGCGCGTAAGGGATTGAAGGGTAAAATGCGAAGCAACGGTAATAGCACAAAATACAGCATGAGTACGGTGCACGAGTGGCAATGAACTTATTCACTCATGCAATTACTGTGCTCACCCTTTTCGCGTTCTCCTCTGTTTCGCGGCGTGTGTTTCTCCTGTATGAAAGCGGCCTGTTTCGTTTCGTTGCCACCGCAGACGATGAGAATATCCGGCCTTTTTTTATTAAAGAGGCAAGTACCCAAAAAAATGTGATATAAAACAATTCTGCCGAGCAAATCCCACTTATCTGCGAAATTTGAGCTGGAACTGGTTTAGTTTTAAAGTGCAGTCTAAAGCGTTCGTTGGATTGCGGAACACGCCGTATATATGGTGAGGGTTTTTTTGTGATTTTTTTCTTTATTTATTCTCAGAAACAGTACACAAACTGTTGTTTGGACCCATAGCCTTTACGGCTAGTGAGGGGTCCAAATACAAAATAAGTACAATATTACTGCAGACCGTGTAAAATAAAAAAACTTCAAGATTAACACGCACAATTGAATTCATTCCTACATTTCCATGGAAATTAAATAGTGTTTTAAAGATGCCGAAAAGTTATTTTTTTCTTTAACTTCATTCGGGATTTCATTCCACACATGGGCTCCGCTGTATTCTAGGAGTCTCCGGCCGTACATATTGTAACAAGGTGGTAAATTAAATAGATTGTTGGTTGCAGCTCTTGTTTGTTTCATTGGTAGTCTAAATAAACTAAGGGGCAGGGGGTTGTTAGATTTTATTACATTGTTTACTATTTCAGCTATCTTCAGTTTATATGCCATTGATAGGGGTAAGATACGAAGCTGCTGAAAGAGTGGCCTGCTGGGGTATGTATTATTTGAATAAGTTATCATACGAATCGTTCGTTTTTGAAGGCGAGAAACAGGATCTAGGTATGTTTTATATGTACCACCCCATGCTTCCAGGCAATAAGATAATTGACTGTGCACAAAGGCGAAATACAGAATGCGTAGAATTGGAAGATCAAAGCAGTACCTGGCCTTTACTAAAACATGACAACCATAGACTAATTTGGAGCAAATATTATTAATTTGTTCTTTCCAGTGCATATCAGACGCGAACAGGACACCAAGATACTTGTATTGAGGCACCCTCAGCAGAGTCGTGTTGTCGATAGTTAGAGATATAAGTTCGTAGTTCATGTTCTTCCTGCGCGAGTGAAACACGGTGTACTTTATTTTCGCAGTGTTAACGGTTAGCCGATTACTTTTAAACCACTGCGAAACTTCAATAAGCTCTTCATTAATTATACATTTAAGTGCCTCTAAATTTTACCCTGTAAAAAGTAATGCAGTGTCATCGGCATATATTACAGCTTTCGAATATTTCAGCATTGATGGAAGGTCATTAATATACAGGGAAAAGAATAGCGGCCCAAGCACGGAGCCCTGAGGCACACCTAGATTAATGCTTTGTGGTATTGAGGCTAAATTGTTCACGACAACATATTGTTTCCGTCCTGTAAAATAGCTTCTAATTAGATCACAAATTTTCCCTCTTAAACCGTAGGTTTCCAATTTCTGTTGTAGTATTGTGTGATCAACCGTATCGAAAGCTTTTGATATGTCTAAATATACTACTATGGCCAGCTTTTTATTGTGCAGTGCAGAATTTATAAGTTGTGAAAGAACAAGAACTGCGGATGACGTTGACCTTTGGGGCCTGAAGCCATGCTGATTATGACATATAATGTTATATTTATTTAGAAAATTTTGTATAGGTTTACAAAGAACCTTTTCAAAAACTGTATTAATTGCATTTAATGCCGCGAAATTTGAACTGGAACTCATAAGAAAAAGCCAGTGATATTTGTAATGCCTACTGAAAAAAAAACTTTCACTTTTAAGGGTGCCTGAATGGTTAGCATAATGCATATAAAATCACCAGAGAATTTCTGTTTGTCATTACTGTTAGCAAAATAAAACTGAGGGGCAAGAGCTTCTGTCCCCAAGGCAATATTCTTTTCCTGTATTGTTCACCAAAAAATATTTTAATGGGTCATGCACGTCTTGCAGCGCTTATTTACGTCAGGGCTTCTGCTCAATAAATGTGTAACAATTTACATTTTGTTTCTATTCTTTGAACACTCTAGAATAGAGTATAGGAAGCTTGGGAAGGGCATGATATGCAGTATAAAGAATTTTTATGTACAGCCTTTGTCAAAAGTTTAGAGCCCAGTGGGTTTGCTTCTGAGCCACACTGCTTTGCTTGTAATGCGTCCTCAGCGTCCCAAATTTCCTGAAGGCAAGAATATTTTTGGTCCTGCTCCCTCCGATGAGCTGGACTTCCATGAGTCCTACAGGAGCGCCTCAAGAGTGCTTAGAAGAAAACCCCCTGGGCTAAAAACTTTTGAGAAAGGCTGTACTTGAGTCTCTCGCATGACAGCGCCCAGTTGTCAGAAGACCATTGATAGGGGGCTGGTAGACATTGTGGTAAGTGGTTGATATGAAGTATATGAAAACTGTTGATAAGGGGACGATAAAAAGTATAAAAACTTTCTACCTGCTTGAGTCTTTGATAACGGTGGCCGATAGTCGGAAGATGGTTGATAGGTTGTTACAACAAAGTACAAAGACATTTCAGAATTTGTAATTGTTAATAGGTTCTATTAACATTTCTCTGAAGACTTCTTTAAAGAATGTTATTACATTTTTGTAAGCGGCGCCGCTATATAAACTAGTGCCTCTTTCTAGCTACCACAGCGACCATGCTGCATGTCACACGCATCAGTGTTGTCATTCGACTGCATTATTTAACTTATATGTGCTATATTTTTCGCAGGCCGCCGCGGTAGCTCAGTAATTCTGCTCGGCTGCTGACTCGAAAGACGCGGGTTCGATCCCGGCCGCGGCGGATGAATTTTGATTGAGGTGAAACACTGGAGGCCCCTGTACTTTGCGATGTCAGCGCACGTTGAAGAACCCCAAGTGGTCGAAATTTTCGGAGCCCTTCACTACGGCGTCTCTCATAGCCTCAGTCGCTTTGGGATGTTAAACACCCATAAACCAAACCACCTTTTTTTGCTGCTGGGACATTTATCTCGCATTCTCGCGCTAGGCAGCTGTAGTCAATGCGTTATTAAATCGCCCCTCGATAGTTTACGCGATGCCAATATGCGTTGATAAAATGGAGCTTTAGCGCAGTCCGACGTGCGGATCGTTATGTAGTGCGCTCCATCTTGGCCTCTGCTGTCGGCCACGGCACAGACCGGACACATGAGAAATGATTTTGATGCGAAAGAGCAGCTCACTCCAGATGTACCATGAACGAAATTTGGCTTGCCGAGTGAAGTGGCGTCGGCAAATCGAGCGAAAATATCTTATAGAACGAACGGCTCCAACAGCAGCAGCGAAATAACTTGATTCTGACGCTGACACTGCTGAGAAGTTTTTCTCGGCACATCGTTTCTTAATAGCTGTATAAAACTATTCGGCCAAACTGCGGTCAGATGCATTAATGCCTAGTTTAATGCCCGGTTACCATTTCCGTCGGTGCCATGTGCTCCGGTGCAAGTCCATTGGACCTTCACTGCCGGTCGGGCGTCGCTAGATGTAGCCTTCTCAGCTTTCAAGTCCTTAATCTCGTCCGGCGGCACCTGCACACGGTGCGGGAAACGTTGTACTGATAGAACCTCAGCACTCACGGGGCGGTTGTTGCGAACGCGAAGCGCACGTGAGCACTTTCTTCAAACTAGAAGTCTTATCCTTATATATAACTGACTCAGTTTGCGTCTTAAAGTTTGAGGTCACATTTCAGAAGGATTTTTTAAGATCATACAAAAAAAATTTAGAGTTCTATTTTATAAAGGACACTCTCCTTGCTAATCAAAATGTCAGAATAAAAGAAATCTCATTGGTGGTTCACCATAGCTAACCGCGATGTATTGTGCTAAAGCAGGGTTTCGCAGGTGGACACTAATTTCACGCACCTGAAAACGCGAATGAAAATTTTCCTTTCCTTTCTTGACTTGGACAGAGATTAAAGTTGATGAAGAGGACGACGTTAAATGCACAGAGAGAGGGTGTGTTGCATTTTAACGCTAGGCGTGATCGTCTGCGACCATAGAGTACTGCTCTCTTGCAGGGGCCAGCGAAGTTTATCTATTGGTAGTACCGCGGGTTCGAAACCCAGTCGCCGCGGAATTTATTTCTCCAGGTTGGCCAAGGTAACCGTGATTCAATGTCTGCTTTCCTGTTTCCCGTATCACATGACTAATTTCACAGGCCTCACCACACACCGGCATTTTTCTGGTTATGAGGCCGATAGCTCTCTCCTATTAAAAAAAAGATTATTTCCCAAAATGCACAATGGACACAGCTGACGCCAGAAGGCATGATTTTAGAGTAGCTTCATCGCAAATCAAAATGCTTTCGCTCTTATGCACATAAAGAAAGAGCTTTGCAATGAACCAGATAACTGTCTTACCATAAACTGTAACTGTGTACGAGTGCAAGGAACAAAAACAGTGCTTCTTATAAAACTTAAGAACAGTAATCGGAGCGCCACGGCAGTTTTTGTTTTCAATAAAAATTTTATATGTGATGGACAAATGTGTCCACACAAGGCAATTGCCGCTAGGTTTGCAAGAAACGCTGCAGTTCTCTTGTAAAGGTATAGTTCATATCGCTAGTCGAAAATGGTCGATTTTGCAATTTCGCAAAACCGATACCCTGGATCCTTGCAGAAAGTAAAATATCGTTTTTTGGAAGCTGATTATTTTTTAAGTATCGGTATGCAAATGTTTCTGCCGGAAACAATGCAGAAATATTTTTGGCTCCTATAATTTTGTAGCAGAGAAATCGCAAACATTGCTGAAAAATAAGGCAATCCAATAACAACAGTGTTTAGAACAATTTTGGGTCAAGAAGGAATCAGAACCTTATAGCGACATCAAGACACCACGAAAGGTAGGGCAGTACATACACAGTGCTGACTGTCAATCATGAGTTTATTCAAGCAAACTGTCTACAGATCATAATGCTTAGCACAATGTTGAGCGTAATAACAATATAATGGTCAACATGATTTGATAGTTAATGCTGACTATCCACCATGAGTTTTATTCAAGGAAATTGTCTTAGGTCATAAAGGTTAGCATAGTGGCGAGCATAATAATGTCACGTGGTAGTGACGGCAGTCCAGCGGTCAGGGATACAGCAACAAGGCTTGCAAACAAAGCTCTTTATTTGGGCTGACTTGCGCCCGCAAAAGAACTGAATCACTCGGCGGTGCCGTAAGCAACAAACGTTCTCGTCGGTCGTCGAACTACGAATGCCCGCTGCCCGCGGCATCGTTGAATTTAAAGCCGGCAAGGAAACTTCGAGATAACAGGTCGAGATCATCTAGAGTAGTCTGGAAACACATAGATGGAGCTCTGCACGGCTGTGATCAATCGAGATTAGTCCGGTCGCTGGTCGCGTCACGAACAAAAATGACAACACCCCTTTCCTGCCGCCTTGCGCGAACGAACGGACACTACAATGATACGTGGCATTACCCCCCTCCCAAAGAACTTCAAGCAATGCAGGAAGTTGGGCGAGTTGGTAATGCATGTTGAACTTAGCAAAGCGCAATAAAAAGACAGGGACAAGAAGAAGAAGAAGCACGCAGGACAAACGCTTGACATCAACTAGTTCTTTACTCGGGAAAAAACACATATATCGTATACAGATACATAGAGGGCGGAAACAAATTATTAACCAAACAATGAATCGGCTTTATCACAAGTGTGTTTAGCGTGAACAGGTATCAAGGTAGGCAATTTCCTTGCGTGATAAGGTCAGGAAAGGAGTGCTGATACAATTTTCAGCTTTCTTTACAATGCGATAGGCCTCTATAATTTCTCTGTCAAGCCTCTTTTTTCCTTTACCGCACGTGCGTGTGGCATTGAACTGCGGCTCATTTGGTTTACATTTTTTACATGACTTGCAGTGTTCTGCTAGGTGCCTATCCGTTGCTACAGCTTGCACAGCAGGACGGTGCTCCCTCAACCTATCTGTTGTTGTCAAAGTATTTAGGTATGTGGATGATTATCTTGTGGTTATGAAATCGACAGAAGGTGGCCAAAGTAGCAATGCTATAAAAATGTGATCAAGGTGTTCGAAAATTGTTCCCACGGTCTGCAGTTTACGTGTGAGGATCCTATCAAAGGCAGTCCGCAGTACCTTGACGTTTGTTTGACTCTAGATAAGGATAAAGTCTGCTGTGTATCAGCCGCGTACCAAAAAAAGACATTTTGAACTATGATTCGGCCCACTCAAAGGTAGTAAAGAGTGGGATTGCCCTAAATTGCATACGTGAGGCCCTCAACAAATCGTGTAAGCATAAAGTCTCGGCCAGTGTGCAGATGCAGTCACAGCGCCTGAAAAGGGCTGGTTTCCCACAAGAAATCATCGCCTCTGTGGTGGAAAGCCTAGTGAAGGAGCTAAACTCTGGGAAGCGAAAAGAAAAGGCTCCCCAGACTAGTCGTCCGGCGGTGATCCCCTACATACACAACGTGTCGCACCGGCTTAAAAAAGTGGCCGAGAAGTGCGGGGTATCCGTCGTGTTTTCAGCGCCCAATAAGCTCTCACAAATGTGTCGAGCTGTCAACGAGGTGAATGACCATCCTGGGTGCACAACGAAGCATGCCACCCGTTTCACAACCTGTGTCACAGGGGTGGTCTACGAGATTCCGCTCTCGTGCAAGAAGTAACAGGTGCAATTGCTCGTTGCCGCGCGTTCCTTCCTGGTAAAATAAAGCTACAAATATATAATGCATTATTTGTCTCGCAAATAAGCTATTGCTCATTAGTCTGGTTGACAACAACTAAGGCCAACCTAGAAAAAATTTACCTTCTGCAAAAGAAAGCTATACGTCACGTTGCCAATCTTGATTACCTAAGCCACACACGGCAAGCTTTTGAAACATTCAGTGTGTTAAAAATTCAAAGTATGTATGAATTCCGAATATTACTTTCATTTCATCTGTCGTCGTCCTTTAGGTCTATGATTGAAGGCACTGCGCTATTGAAACAGAATGATCACACAGTTAATACTCGCAACACAGACACTTGGTTTGTTCCCCATTTTCGCACTGACTATAAGTTCCAAGCATTACAGCACAATCTTCCAGTAATTTTCAATAGATATAAAGACATAAATAACCCTACTAAGAAAGCATTGCGTGAATTATTTCTTCAAAAATAATTCCTGACGTATAATTCGTGCCCAAGTACAGCTGCTCCCTTGTATCTTATGCAATATGTTTTCTGTATTTCCCTATTGTAATTTATTGATGATTTTGTGCTTTCTGGATGTCCTGTTTTGTGAAAACTGTAACCTGACTATGTGTTCGTTTTTATTTTTATTTTTTCTTGTGTGTATGTCAATGTTCTCAACAAAGTCTCCTCCTATGCCTCGTAACGGCTGCCTGGGCCTCGTCAAGCTGTATACCTACAGCTTTTCGTCCAGGCAGCCGCCAGAATTTTCTGGAAAACAAAAGAAATTGAATTGAAATTGAAAGTCGTACATTGGCCAGACAGGCAGGTGCCTGAACGATAGGTTGAGGGAACACCGTCGTGCTGTGCAAGCTGTAGCAACGGATGGGCACCTAGCAGAACACTGCAAGTCATGTAAAAAATGTAAAGCAAATGAGCCGCAGTTCAATGCCACACGCACGTGCGGTAAAGGAAAAAACAGGCTTGACCGAGAAATTATAGAGGCC
Organism: Amblyomma mixtum; assembly: GCF_055824585.1. Lineage (NCBI taxonomy): Eukaryota > Metazoa > Arthropoda > Arachnida > Ixodida > Ixodidae > Amblyomma > Amblyomma mixtum. The sequence continues at coordinate 25,813,162 of NC_143021.1, read as the reverse complement.
TATCGCATTGTAAAGAAAGCTGAAAATTGTATCAGCACTCCTTCCCTGACCTTATCACGCAAGGAAATTGCCTACCTTGATATCTGTTCACGCTAAACACACTTGTGATAAAGCCGATTCATTGTTTAGTTAATAATTTGTTTCCGCCCTCTATGTATCTGTATATATGTGTTTTTTCCCGAGTAAAGAACTAGTTGATGTCAAGCGTTTGTCCTCCGTGCTTCTTCTTCTTCTTGTCCCTGTCTTTTTATTGCGCTTTGCTAAGTTCAACTCCCAAAGAAGCATCGTCTCGATGCTTTAAAACGAAAATAAACACGGAGAATGCAAACTTTGAGTCCTTTAGCGTTCATAATATGGCTTCAGGCGTATGACATGTACGACTTCCGGGCGAGTGCGGCGTCGCTGAGATACTGTCCTGCCGTCGCGGATGACTTCAAGTCGAGGTCACCGATGCGACGGAGAACCCTGTACGGGCCAAAGTAGCGTCGCAGCAACTTTTCACTCAATCCATGGCGGCGAACTGGCGTCTATATCCAAACACGATCACCTGGCTTGTAATGCGTGTCTTGTCGGCGCAGATTTTAGCGTCGGGCGTCGATGTGCTGCTGGTCTTGAATGCGAAGCCGCGCAAGTCATCGGGCTTCCTCGGCGCGATGAAGGTAGGCGGCGACGTCGAGGTTCTCTTCGTCAGAAACGTCCGGGAGCATTGCGTCGAGTGTTGTCGTGGGCTTCCTGCCGTATACCAGCTGAAATGGGGTAAACCTGGTTGTCTCCTGGACGGCAGTATTATAAGCGAAGATCACGTAGGGCACAATGGAGTCGCACGTATTGTGTTCGGCGTCGATGTACATGGAGAGCATGTCTGCGATGGTCTTGTTCAGACACTCTGTGAGTCCGTTGGTTTGTGGATGATAGGCAGTTGTCCTCTGATGGCTTGTCTGGCTGTAGTTTAAAATTGCTTGCGTCAGCTCCGCTGTAAATTCCGTTCCTCTGTCTGTGATGAGCACTTCGGGGGCGCCGTGCCGCAGGAGAATTTGTTCGACAGAAAATTTTGCAACTTCTGTTGTACCACTAGGCAACGCTTTTAATTCGGCGCAGCGGGTCATGTAGTCGGTGGCCACGATGATCCACTTGTTGCCTGATGATGAAGTCGGAAAGGGGCCGAGGAGGTCCATCCCCATTTGTTGAAAGGGCTTAATTGGCGGTGGTATGGGGTTCAGGAGTCCGGCTGGTCTAGTCGGAGGCGTTTTGCGTCGCTGGCACTCACGGCACGTTTTCACGTAATGGGACACGTCGGTAGCTAGCCGCGGCCAATAGTACTTCTCCTGGATGTGGTGCAACGCGCGAGCAATCCCGAGATGCCCTGCAGTCGGCTCATCATGATATGCTTGCATAATTTCTTCCCTCAGATTATTGAGCACGACAAGAAGATGCGCTGTCCTGTTGGGCGCGAAGTTATTCTTCAGGAGGACATTATTGTGAAGGACGAAGGACGACAGTTGGCGCTTGAACCCCCGGGGAGGCGATGCGGTCTTGCCTTTCAAATAATCAACTAGGCTTTGCAACTCAAGATCCGAGCGCTGCTGCTGCGCGAAACTGCTGGCGCTTACCGGTCCTAGGAAAGCGTCGTCGTCTTCCTCTTCCGGTGCTGCGTTTACGGGGGCTCGCGATAGGCAGTCTGCATCGGAATGCTTGCGGCCAGATTTGTAGACTACAGTTATGTCGAATTCTTGAAGACGCAGGCTCCAACGAGCAAGGCGGCCGGAGGGATCTTTCAAATTGGCCAGCCAGCACAGAGCATGGTGATCGCTCTCAACCTTTAATGGTCGTCCGTATTGGTAGGGGCGAAATTTGGACGTGTCCCAAATAATGGCGAGAGATTCTTTCTCGGTCGACGAATAGTTGGCTTCGGCTCTCGACAGTGAACGGCTAGCGTACGCGATAACTTTCTCCTGTCCGCCATTTTTCTGAACGAGGACCGCTCCTAAGCCCACACTGCTTGCATCGGTATGAAGTTCGGTTTCGGCGTTTTCATCGAAGTGCCCGAGCACAGGAGGGGACTGTAAGCGGCGCTTCAGCTCGTTGAAAGCTTCCTCCTGCAGCCTTTCCGATTTAAAAGGCACGTCAGCCTTGGTAAGCTGGGTCAAAGGTTCAGCGGCGCGCGAAAAGTTCTTGACGAATCGCCGGTAATAAGCGCACAATCCAAGGAACCTGCGTATAGCTTTCTTGTCATTAGGCTGTGGAAATTCTGCGATCGCAGCCGTCTTCTGGGGGTCTGGGCAAACTCCGTCCTTGCTTACGACGTGACCAAGGAACAGCAGCTCCTCGTAGGCGAAGTGACACTTCTCTGGTTTCAGTGTCAGGCCGGAAGACTTGATCGTTTCCAGCACTATCCGAAGCCTTCTGAGGTAGTCTTCAAAGCTTGAGGAGAAGACAACAACGTCAGCTAAGTAGACTAGGCAAATCTGCGACTTCAAGCTTGCGAGCACCGTAGCCATTACTCGCTGGAACGTCGCTGGGGCAGAGCAGAGGCCGAATGGCATCACCTTGAACTCGATGAGTCAGTCTGGTGTGATGAACGCAGTCTTCTCGTGATCTCTTTCGTCGACTTCAATTTGCCAGTAGCCGCTCTTCAGGTCCATCGATGAGAAGTACTTAGCGTTGCATAGCCGATCCAATGTGTCATCGATGCTGGGGAGGGGGTAGACATCCTTATTTGTAATGCTCTTCAAGCGGCGGTAATCGACGCAGAAGCGAAGGGTGCCGTCTTTCTTTTTCACTAGGACAACTGGTGCTGCCCAGGCGCTCCTTGCTGGCTGGATGACGTCGTCACGTAGCATTTCCTCTACTTGCTTGCGGATAGCTTGGCGTTCTATAGGCGATACGCGGTAGGGACTCTACCGCAGTGGTCGGGCGTGTTCGTCTGTGAGAATGCGGTGCTTGGCAAGCCGGGTTTGTCGCACATTCGATGCCGATGAGAAGCAATCGCTGTATCTTTGAAGAAGACTGCGTATCTGGTCTTGTCTGCTCCGGGGTAATGCTGGGTTGATATCAAACTTGGGTTGCTGGCCTTGCTCAGATGGTTCTACGGGTTCGTCGGGGAGGACAAATATGTCTCTGATGTCTGGCAGCTCGCCAAGAAAGGCAATCGTCGTACCTTTGTTTAGATGCAGGTATTCTTCGGTGAAGTTGGATAGCAGCACATGAGCTTGGCCATTTCGGATTTCGGCGACTCTCCTTGCGGCGCCCAATCCTCGTTCCAGGAGTAGCTGGGTGTTCCGCTCGATGACGCCTTCGGCATTTTCAATGTCTCCAGTACCTATGCAGGCGAGAACACTTGATCGGGGCGGCACGCTCAGTGCTTCGTCGAGAACGTTTAAGGCAACGTGAGGAGTCGCGCTCGTCGCAACAGGTATGGCTTTGTCCGTGGAAAGCTTGATCGAGTTAGATCGAAGGTCGATAATCGCTCGATGTTCATTCAGGAAGTCCATTCCCAAAATCACGTCTCGCGAGCATCGCTGTAGGATCGGGAAGTTTGTCGCATAGGTTCTCCCATTTACAGTAACTCTCGCGGTGCAGCGTCCTGACGGCGTAATCAGGTTGCCACCTGCGGTGCGGATCAGCGGGCCATCCCAGGTTCTTGTTACCTTCCTGAGTCGGACATCGAGTGTGCCACTCATGACAGAGTAGTCAGCTCCCGTGTCAACCAAGGTAGTAACCGCGTGACCATCGACCGTAACTTCAAGGTCACTTGTTCGCGTTCTCGTATTGTACGTTGTCTGCGGTGTGCGATCTCGGCTTCATCGAGTAGTGAGGCTGTGATGGGCGTACTCCGACGTTACTTCACTGGGCAGCGGCAAAAGTTTCAAGCCTGGTCGCGTCGTCGTCGTCGTCGTTGTTGTCGTCGGTGTTGTCGTCGTAGTCGTAGTCGTAGTTGAGGCATGGACTTGGGTTTTCGTCGATGGAGGATCTTTGTACTTGCGCTTAGAAGCAACCTCACCCCCAGAGGCTGCTTTATTCAGTTTAAGCTTTGGGGGATGGGGGAACGTCCACGCACTCCGTAGCCTCGGCTAGGAGATACAAAGCGCGGTGACGATAGCGACGGGGAACGTGATAGGCGGCTGGGCGGTGGGCATTCTTCCCGACACAAAAACTCCTCGATTCCGGCTGGTCGCTGGCCGGGTCGGGGTCGTGGGGCGTCGTAAGAAAACCCTTTGATGCCCAGTCTTCTGTATGGGCAGTGCCGGAGGACGTGACCGCCTTCGCCGCAGTGGAAGCATAGTGGGCGGCGCTGGTCGGGAGTTCTCCACTCGTCGCATTTACTCGGCTGTGCACGTCGCTCGTAGGACGGGCGGGTTGGAGCGAGAGGGCGGCGGTCCAACGCAGCTGGCTGAGGGCGATAGTGGCTAGGGTCCTGTCGTCGAGGTGCACGACGGCGCGCAGCTGCGGCGTAAGTCATGGCTGGGGGCTGCAGAGGCTGCGTGGGTGTCGGCGTCACACCCAAGGCCTGTTGAACCTCGTCCCAGACGACGTCATTGAGCGGTGAAAGCTGCGGCTGCATTCGCGTTGGCAGCAATCTTCGGAGCTCTTCCCGCACAACTTCACGAATAACCTCCCGCAGGTTATCGTTGTTAACGGTGTCCAGTCAGTTTGCTGAGAAGACGCGCTGCTGGCGGTCATATTGGCGGGCTCGGGCGTCAAGTGTTTTCTCCATTGCAGATGCCTCTTCTACGAATTCCGCGGCGGTTTTCGGTGGGTTGCGGACGAGGCCGGTAAATAGTTGCTCTTTAACTCCTCGCGTAAGCAACTTCACCTTCTCTTCTTCCTTCATGCTCGCGTCGGCACGCCGGAAGAGACGCTTCATTTCCTCAGTGTACACTGCAAGGGTCTCGTTTGGGCGTTGTATGCGAGACTGTAGCAGCTGCTGGGCTCTCTCCTTTCTCACGACGTTTGTGAAGGTCTTGAGAAGCTGCTCCTTGAAACTTTCCCAATCCGTAAGGCTAGCTTCCTCATTCTTTAACCACATTCTTGCTGGTCCGTCCAGGGCGAAGAAGACGTACCTAAATTTCATGGCATCGTCCCAGTTGTTAAAGACAGCCACACGATCGAACTGCTCCAGCCATTTTTCGGGGTCGGCGCCAGGCGAAGCGTCGAAGGTTGGTGGCACCTGGGGCTGCTGAAGAATGATTGGAGTCAGCGTCTGGGGCAAGCTCATGGTAGACGTTGCTGCTGGCTCTCGCTTTCGGGTAGGGTCCGGCAGAATCCCGATCCAAGATGCGTCACCTTGCAGGCGTCGGCTTGCGCGGTGGACTGGACTCAGGTGGTGCGGTAGATGACTCAGAGGGCTGGCATCACGACTTGTAGGGGGTGTCCGGCACATGGGAGGCTACCCAGCACCTCCACCAGATGTCACGTTGTAGTGACAGCAGTCCAGCGGTCAGCAATGCAGGAACAAGGCTTGCAAACAAAGCTCTCTATTTTGGCTGACTTGCGCCCGCAAAAGAAATGAATCACTCGGCGGCGGCGTAAGCAACAAACGTTCTCGTAGGTCGTCGAACTAGGAATGCCCGCTGCTCGCGGCATCCTTGAATTTAAAGCCGGCAAGGAAACTTCGAAATAACAGGTCGAGATCATCTAGAGTAATCTGGAAACACATAGATGCAGCTCTGCATGGCTCTGATCAATCGAGGTTAGTCCGGTCGCTGCTCGCGTCACGAACAAAAATGATAACACCCCATTCCTGCTGCCTTGCGCGAACGAACGGACACTACAATGATACGTGGCAATAACAACATAATGGTCAACATGAGCTTATAGTGCTGTGTGTATCCTGTTCTCCCTTTTGTGATGTTCTCGCGCTGTGACCAGGCTACCGAAAACAACCGACCCGTGTATACCTCCACTCTCCTAAGACCAGGAGACCGAAACTTTCTCTGAGCACTAATCCGATCTTTTAGCTATTGTCAGACATAATTTCTGCTTCTAGAACTGACACATGATTTTTAACTAAGCGTTAAAATAATCTATAATTTTAAAAAATTCTTAAAAACTTTGACAGACATTTAAAAGCAAACAACGTCTCTGATTTTGTTTAAAATTTTCATAGAGAACCTTTAATACCTGGTAATTATAAACAGAGGAATAGGGGTTTAAAATTGATTTATACTATGAAATTAAAGGACTGACACAGACCATGCTTCGTTCCGTTATCACTAATGAATGTTGTCCGTTAAAAAAGGCAACGTTCATAAATTCGACGTCAAACTCCGTGCGTGTGGTTGCTTTGTAGTTAGCACAATGACAAATACACAAAAATACCTTTAAAGCATGTTTTTTCTTATAATGCGATTGAGAATTTTGTGGTATTTGAAAGCTATTTCACGGCAATTTGCCTAGGAATCAGATTTATAAAACACTTACCTCAAACTTTCATAGCATTTAGATATACGATAGTTCGTTTACATAAACTTAATTAAAGGTGCGCAAAGCGGTATATTTGTACTTCGTGCTTCTGGTACTCGAAAATCAGCCGGGAAAGCCTCTTAATAAAAGAGACAAGAAGATTCTGTATATATGTCGGGAGACTAGTGCCGCCTGTGCCTTCGGTAAGGACAAGCGTTGGTTAAATGAGGTAACTTTAGCCACCCAAAAAAAAAACGAATTTTGTAGCGAGCACTAAACCCAAACGGGAATGAGTCGAATTAGGTGGTTGAATATCAGCTCAGACTTCTTTACTTCCATTAGAATTACTTTTAAGGAAGATCACCGAATTACTCCCCGTAACTGTACAAAATCTACCCCAACAGGATGTACGAATGAGTGAAGAGAGAGCTATAAGTAGAAAATATAGTTTTGCACTCCAGCTTTGTCTAGCACTAAAAAGTTCGGATTGAACTACAGTCAAGGGGTACTGGTGGCAAAACAAATTCGTTACCGTTCATCCCACACGTTTTCACATCAAAAATTTTGTACGTGGATATTCTTCATTATTTCTCACGAACTGTCTGACGAGCCTGCCCATGCATGGCCGACTCCGTCGTAACCAAGACGCAACATGCAACAACACAGCCTATTTCTCTATACCCCAAGACAACTTTCGCCAATGAGAGGACCCCCAGTTGCTGTCAGAGCAAATATTAATTTCATGAACTCACACAAAAGGAATATAAAGTAGGCTTATACCTCAGGAGCGAAGGAACGTGACAGCTGACTCGGATCTTGGCTGGAACACAACTCCTGACCGTGGCTACAGGTGTCACAGCTAGGCGCCGTCTTTATTAATGTGAGGACATTAGATGGCTCAGTTTAAAGTCGTTTGTCTGCAAATTCTATCCGGAAAATGAGTCCACCGCAAATGGTACTGGTTATAAAATAGAAACAAGGGAACAAAATTGGGGTCGAGGTGGGAAAGGAACCAAGGCAACTTGCGTGCAAAGAGGAGATGCTGCAACTCTGCCATGACACTTCGACGTTTAAACTTAATAAAGGCGCGTCTAGTGAATACACAGTTCTTAAAAAAAATGTACCTTCGAGGTATGCACTGACGCCTGCATAAGTAATTATGAGTCTATTAATTACAGATGCCGAAACCAAGCGAGTGCGTAGTTTACTCCTTTCCGGTAAATTTCCTCCATGTTTTGCGCGCAGTCTGAGCGCCAGCATGCGGCACCAACTGGAAATAAAAGCTGAGAAAGACCCAGTGGCTTCTTAGGCGCACTCAGAGGAAAGCTAAAATATATTAGTATTCAGGACCCACCGCATATTCAGCTTTCTGACTTTGGAAAGGGAAGGAAATAGCTCAGGAAGTATAAACACATATATCGAATGTAAAGACGTTGAACCTAATTTCGGCAATGTTTATGTGGCCTACAATACTGTTTCAGAGTCTTGTGCGGTGCCACTCCTTGTGGTGATAGAGATATGAACGGATCCTCTTTATATGGTAGTACAGTACAGTTTACGCAAACGCATTCATGCGCCTGAAAAAGCTTTTTATTTGCAGAAATTTGCGCTTCGTCTAAGACATTGAAATCGAAAGGATTTAGTGCTGTATACGTTCTGTCAACAGACTGGCTTGCAGGACCGCGACAACTCTGAAACGCTATATACACAAGAGACAATAGCTTTACTGAGCCAATGCATGCTGCCATTGTACTGTGTAAAGAAAGTCCATGAAGTAATTTAACTCGTTCAGACTTGTACCCCAGCCAGAATTAACCGGACAGTTAAAAGATCATTTTCTAATGAAGATGCTAATATTTACATTCGGAAAAGCGGTTAGTCTAAAACACGCGAATAATAATTTCTATGTGAAATCGGCAGTTGTATAAATATCAATAAAAAACAATAAATAAATATAATAACATTCCAATATTCACGAGAGCTAGAGAATAAAATAACATTAAAGTTAGGAAGGCCGGAATATTTGTCTTCGCTGGAATTAGCGAGACCTGCTGAGATTACGTGAATAAAACTGGGCTGACAAGCAAAACGATGTTTTCAAGGTACCTTCTCAGACTCTCCAATTTCGTTAACTGAAAAGCAGCCACATTTTCTCAGTTCGATATCGAATTTACAATCGCTGGCCTTTTAATCCCACAAAATTCAGTGATCTTAAATGAAGGAAGTACAGTCTATTAAATTTTACAGTGTAAAATAATAAAATGCAACCCTTATACCTGACTTAGAACTGCCAGACACTGAAGGTGTTACAGGAAAATTGTAAAAGAATTGTAAAAGAAAGAATATGTGTTTTTAAATGTCCGTCACAGTTCACGTTTTCTAATTTTCGAGTTCGAGATGATTTCAGTGCGTAATCAGTAATCATGCGCTTGTTATAGAAGCACATATTTTGTCTGGTGGTAGTAAAGATGACAGATAAAAACAACAAAAAATGTCAGCCTCAGATTCTTTCTCGTTGTCCCAATAATACCCTAAAACTACCCTTATTGAATTGCCTTAGTTTTGCAGCAATGCAAACGATATTTTTGGTGCAAAATTATAAAACCCCAAAAATATTTTGCCCCTCTTCCAACAGAAAAGTTTACATACAGTTAAAGAAAAGTAATCAAGTTCTAAAAAGTTTTATATTGCTTTCTGCAGAGATCCACAGCAGCGTTTTTGCGAAATCGCAATAGGCGTTTTTCACCAAGCGTGATATCCGGTATTTTTTCAGCAAAAAAAAACTATGTGTAGTGTGCCAACTGTGATAGGTTCCGCTACCGCCATGCGCCGGCACTGCGCTGCGCCTGACGACGACGAAGTTATGCGCCGACACTACGCTGCGTCTGACGACGACGAAGTTGCCCCCGCTCTCTTGGTGCTGGCTACGCCCGTCTACGCTGCCAGATCCTGCACGGCGGTTCGGTCTCTTGAGGACGCCTAATAAACGCACCCCTAAAATTGGTGGAGGTGCTGGGAACGTCCCCTACCAACCTGGAACTCCGGAGCCGTACGCTGCCGCCTGTGTCAACCATGCCAGATGAGACTGCCCCAACACCGGCGGCCAGTTCAACCACCGTCATTTGTTCTGGCGTCATCCGGCAACGTGACCCTACCCTCTTCAGTGGCACTGCCGACCAAGATGTTGACGACTGGTTGTCATCGTATGAGCGAGTGAGCAGCTATAACAAGTGGGATGACACTATCAAGCTGAGTAACGTCACCTTTTATCTCACGGACGTGGCGAACCTCTGGTTTCGAAACCATGAGGCAGACCTACCCACTTGGCCCGTATCTAAGAAGAGCTTTGCGGAAGTGTTCGGACTCCCTGCGGTGCGCAAGCTCCGTGCCGAACAGCGCTTACTGGACCGCGCTCAACGCACTGACGAGACCTTCACAAGTTACATTGAGGACATCGTTGACCTCTGCAAACGTGTCAACGCCGCCATGCCAGAAGCGGACAAGATCCACCATATCCTCAAAGGCATCGCTGCCGACGCATTTCATATGCTCCTCGCGAAAAATCCCACCACCGTCAGTGAGGTTATTAAGCTTTGCCAGAGCTACGACGAGCTCCGCAAGCAGCGCGCTTCTACACGGCGTGCCGGTGTCTGCGACGAAGCCCTCTCCACACTGGCCCTGGGCGGTACTATTCCTGAGGACTCCCCTCTTCTCAACCAAATAAAAGCCTTCGTTCGTGAAGAGGTCGCTCGCCAGCTGTCCTGATATCCCATTTTCAAGACCCCGCCCACCAGGTTCCTGACTCGACCCCGTCTTGGCTCCTACCATTCGCCGTGTCGTGCAAGACCAAGTCGCTGATCTGCTACCGTCCAGCCCTGTGCCGGTGCCTGTGACAGCACCCCTGACGTACGCCCAAGCGGTGGCCAGGCCACGACATACGCCGGCATCCGATTCCTACCAGGCCGCCCCTTCTTTCCGTCCTCCGCCGCCGTCTGAGCCCCCGTCTCAAGCTCCGTTCTCAAGGGTTCGCCCACATCCTACGAATCCCTGGCGTACTGCGGACAACCGACCCATCTGTTACGCCTGTGGTCTGCCCGGCCATGTCGCGCGGCTTTGCCGCCAGCGCCTTCCGCCTTCTCGACCTGATCTGCGCTCCTACCCGTACGATGCCGAACTATCCACGCCGAGACGGCCACCTGGTCCCCCCTTTGTTTCCCCTGATCGCCAAATTCACACCACTCGCCGATCGCCTTCCCCTCGACCCCGTTCCCCTTCTCCGATGCTGCGACGTTCTAGCTCCGCGCTTGAGGGAAACTAACAGCCGCAGTTCCGGGGGCAAGAACTGCGCTTGTTTAGAACTCCTCAAGTCCTCCGTGTCGTCCCGCTAATGTAATCGTAGTGTTCGTGGAAGGTGCCAAGGTTCTCGCCCTCGTCGACACGGGCGCTGTAGTATCTGTCATAAGTGAAGCTCTCTGCCGCCGACTCCGCAAAGTGACTACCCCACTTTCTGACTTTTCGCTTCGCACCGCCTCATCACAGCGCATTCATCCCTCAGCCGCATGTACGGCCCGTGTCCTCATTCAGGATGTTTTGTACACAATCGAGTTTACTGTGCTGTCTCACTGCTCACACGACATCATCCTGGGATGTAACTTCCTTTCGACTCATCGTGCCGTTATTGACTGCGCTCGAGCTGAAATCGCCTTTTCTCCGCTGAGTGACGCTCCCTTTTGCGACGTACCTACGCAGTCTGCCAGACTTGTGGTCGCGACTGATACCGACATTCCTCCGTTTTCTGCTGCCCTCGTGCCGCTCTACTGTGTCGGCGTCCCTCATTCAACTGTTTTCTTCACGCCTTCCGAAACAGCTTCCCGCCGTCCCTGCCTCCTGCTTCCCTTTGCTGTTCTGACGATCGACCATGGACAAAGTGCAATTTACGTCTCGAACCCATCTTCGTGCCCGTCAGCAGTGCTCCGAGGTGAATGCCTCGGGCGTATTCAAGAACTTGATTCCTGCCTTCCCTACCCTATTCTTGATACCACCGCTTCCTTCGATGTCGATGTGCTCAGCTCTTGTGATGTTAAGAATGAACCACCGCCCTCCGACGTCTTCCACCGCGCCATTGACGCCGATCTTCCACCCGCGCTACGTGATCAACTCGTCGCCCTCCTGCAGCGCTTCAGTTCTTCTTTCGATCTTCCTCAGACTGCCTTGGGCCGTACGTCTGTCGTTGCGCACACCATCGACACCGGTACACACGCCCCTCTTCGCCATCGCCCCTATCGTGTCTCGGCTTCTGAGCGCCGCGTCATTTCTGATCACGTGGACGACAAGCTCCGTCGGGGTGTCATACAGCCCTCCAACAGTCCCTGTTGTGTTGGTAAAAAAGAAAGATGGTTCCACCAGGTTCTGTGTTGAATATCCGCCGGCTCAACAACATCACACGCAAGGACGTCTATCCCCTGCCACGAATCGATGACGCCCTGGACTGCTTGCAGGGAGCTGAGTATTTCTCCTCGCTGGATTTGAGGTCAGGCTACTGGCAGGTGCCCATGGCTGACGCTGATCGCTCAAAAACTGCCTTCGTAACACCTGACGGCTTATATGAGTTCAACGTCATGCCGTTTGGCCTTTGCATAGCACCGGCAACTTTCGAACGCCTGATGGACACTATCCTTAGTGGACTCAAGTGGGAGAGTTGTCTTTGCTATCTCGATGACATCGTCGTCTTTTCTGCGGACTTTTCTTCTCATCTCATCCGCCTCGAGCGCGTTCTGACTTGTCTTACTGACGCTAGGCTCCAGATGAATTTGAAAAAGTGCCGCTTTGCTGCCCGACAACTCACCATTTTAGGACATGTAGTCTCTAAAGACGGCATTCTTCCGGACCCCGCCAAACTTCGTGCAGTTGCCGAATTTCCGAAGCCCACCTCACTGAAGCAGCTCCGTAGCTTCGTTGGGCTTTGCTCTTACTTCCGTCGCTTCATCTTGAATTTCGCCACGCTCATCGCTCCTCTCACCCAGCTACTCGCAAGCAGCTCCAGCCTCTCTGCTTGGACGCCTGCTTGCGATGATGCCTTCGACACCTTGCGCCGCCTTTTGGTTTCGCCTCCCATCCTGCGCCACTTTGACCCGACTGCGCCTACTGAGATCCACACTGACGCCAGCGGTATTGGACTGGGTGCCGTTCTCACCCAACGCAAACCTGGCTTCCGTGAATATGTGGTCGCCTACGCCAGTCAGACCTTGAGCAAAGCGAAGGCCAACTATTCTGTTACCGAACGAGAATGTTTGGCCAGCATTTGGGCCATTGGAAAATTTCGTCCCTATGTCTACGGTCGCCCGTTCTGTATAGTAACCGACCACCATGCCCTGTGCTGGCTGGCCTAGCTCGCTGGGCTCTGCGATTGCAGGAGTATGACATTCATGTCATTTACCGCTCTGGCCTCAAGCATAATGACGCGGACGCTCTTTCCCGCTCGCCGCTACCTAGTGCTTCATCGCCTGCTCCTGTGTCTGCTTACGACTTGTCCTCGCTTGCCACTGCCGACATGTCCACCGAGCAGCGGAAAGACCCTTGGATCGCCTCTCTTATTAACTTCCTTTCGAGTCCTACGACTGATAATTCGTCCCGTTCCCTCTTACGTCAAGCCCGTCACTTTTCTATTCGGGACGGTCTCCTCTATCGTCGCAATTACCTGTTCAACGGACGCAAATGGCTCCTAGTGATCCCCCGCCATCTACGCACCGACATTTGCGCCGCTTTCCATGCGGACCCTCAGTGTGCCCACGGCGGCGTGTTGAAAACCTATACGCGTCTGCGTCTCCGCTTCTACTGGCGTGGCATGTACCGCTTTGTTCGCCACTTTGTGCGATCCTGCCCATCCTGTCAACGGCGTAAATGTCCGCCTCACACCTCGCCTGCTCCACTGCAGCCGTTACCCTGCCCTGCCCGCCCGTCTGACCGCGTTGGCATAGACCTCTACGGCCCCCTCCCTCCCACTCCCGCTGGTCACCGCTGGATTATCGTGGCCGTGCATCATCTCACACGTTATGCTGAAACGTCTCCATTACCATCTGCCTCCGCCCGCGACGTGGCTTCCTTTCTTCTGAAGAACCTGATTCTTCGCCATGGTGCTCCTCAAGAACTGCTCAGCAACCGTGGACGCGTATTCCTGTCTGACGCTCTTGAGGCCCTCCTCAAGGAATGCCGCATTATCCATCGAACCGCTTCGTCTTACCACCCTCAGACCAATCCTGACCGAGCGTTTCAACCGAACCCTCAGTGACATGCTGTCCATGTACGTCGACGCCAACCACTCCAACTGGGACCAAGTTCTTCCCTTCATCACCTACACATATAACACTGCGACACAAACCACCACTGGATTCTCTCCCTTCTTTCTTCTGTACGGCCGCGAGCCCCCCTGCACGATGGATACTCTTCTTCGCTACCGACCCGACATTTCCGAGTCCACGCCACTGTCCGACGCTGCCAGGTACGCCGAAGAATGCCGCCAACTTGCTCGCTCGTTTACCACGCAGACCCAGTGGCAGCAAAAACATGACCGCGACACTTCCGCGGCCTCTACCTCCTACCCTGCCGACTCCCTTGTGTGGCTCTGGGTGCCTCCCACAACTCCCGGCCTTTCGCGGAAACTGCTGCATCGGTATCATGGTCCCTACCGGGTTCTCAAGCAAACATCTCCGGTCAATTATATTGTTGAGCCTGTTGCACCCGCTGCGGACTTGCGTCGCCGTGGCCGCGAAACCGTCCACGACGACCGACTGAAGCTGTACTACGACCCCTCTGTTCTTCCTTCCCCTTAAGACGCCAGGATGGGTCCTTTTCACCCGGGGGAAACTGTAGTGTGCCCACTGTGACAGGTTCCGCTACCGCCATGCGCCGACACTGCGCTGCGCCTGACGACGACGAAGTTATGCGCCGACACTACGCTGCGTCTGATGACGACGAAGTTGCCCCCGCTCTCTTGGTGCTGGCTACGCCCGTCTACGCTGCCAGATCCTGCACGGCGGTTCGGTCTCTTGAGGACGTGTAATAAACGCACCCCTACATATGACATTTCTTGCAAAACTAAATATCACTGCTAAGTAGGAACACATTTTCTGAACAAATCCAAAAATTTAATTGAGGAAAAATATGGTCAGGGGACCTCGATTACCCTTCTTATCTAACACACCCTATTGAAAAATCCGGTATCGCGGCAAACCGGATTTTACCAGAACATATCGGTTTCATACCGGTCCGGTATCACTCTCATACCGGCGAGACCCGTCCGGTTTGATGGCTACACCGGTTCATAACGGTCCGGTTTCACAGTGCAGAACTTCACGACTGGCTGATAAACATAGCGAGCCTCCGGTGACTGCGCCAGAGGCTCCAAAATGTTTGTTACTGTCGCGTTCATTGCAGCAGCTTTCTTAATGTTCGCTAGCGGCAGCCACTAGCGACGCATCGATGAAGAAAGAAAATTCTTGGTTTTCGTGCAGGAATTCTTTGCACTTCTTCTTCAACTGATCGCCCATTGATAACGCAACTTGTCCAAGCGTCATCGCGAGCGGCCCCACACTTCACTCTATCAGGAACACGTACTAATCACAAATCGCCCAGAACATTTCTATCGACGAAGAAGAAAAGGTTAATTCAACGGAGCCGGCAGCTTGGGGTGTTCCCTTAAGGGCGACGCTTCGTGCTAGCTAAAAGATACAGCGCTCGAGAGAACAAAATAAAAACAAAAACCACCTGTAGAAACCTTACACGAGTAACCCGTCCTTGCGCAATTTTTTTTAAAGATTTTTTCTTTTCTCTCCTCACGGCCTTTGCTTTTCCTGGGTCCGGTCGCAAAAAAAAAAACCTGCGCATTCCTGGCTTTTCTATCGGCCTTTGTTCCTTCCCCTTGGGCTCCTGCGTGTCTGTCCTGTCCCTTCCAGTGCCGTTCCCCGAAGCGGCGCGGAGGCGCTCACTCTACAACCCACGACCGAGCATTTTAAGCCACCCTCCCGACCACGCTCCCCGCGAGGCTTCCATGAAGTGGCGAGGAGGTTCCGATTCTGCTTGTTCACTGTGCCCGGTCGCAGCGCGGTGACTTTATGCAGAAGTCCTCCCCCGCCTTTCCTGCGTTTGTTTGGAACAGGTTTTTCTCTCCTGCGGCTGGGTTGTGTGTCAAGCGATGAAGGTAGCTGCGAAAACACGCTGGTACTCGGTCGTTGGCGTTGAATTTGTGTTATACAATTTTTTGCGCCTTTCTTCGTGTTGCCTTGATCAATCCATGATCAAAGATGACATCGCCTTTCATGCGTACGTCCAGTGCAAATATGGTGGAACCCTATCATCCTTGTCTCAGTGATGAATGACTTCGCTCCGAAAGACGTGAGTGGTGAACATTTGACCGGTGGAGGCCACGGCGGTGAAGGCGGATTTTATGACGGCGACGTCGTGCTGCTAGAACGTAAGTGCGCATTTTAAATCACTCTGTTCTTTAAGTACTGCCTCCGTCTCGGGTATATGCTCGGCGTAAACAGAAACGTTCTAACTGTCCAGTGTCTTTTTAACTAAAACTTTGTAGATTGCACAGCGTATAGGGACGAAATAGCGCAAAATTTTCTTTCACTTACATACCTAAATTGCTTGTCCTTCATGATAACACGACTAAAATTAGTTTTATAGTTTGTATTCTTTCTTTACAGAGGCATGTGGTGTACACGTGCGAGAGCAATCATCGATAAGCGTCCTGAGGGGGAGCGGCTCAAGCCCTGGAACAAACATCAAGCATCGCATCGATGCTGCGGTATGTGCCGTAAATAATGGAGGATGACCACGCAAGCATCGGAATCGTCCGAGCAACCTGTTTACACACCAACAATGTTACGACGCAGATTTTCAATACATTATTGATTCAAATATGGAAGACGTGAGGTGCATTCACGATACTGAGCATTGCCAATGCTCAGGGCCTGGCGTCTTGAGACGCCTTGCTTCTCTGTGGCTTGTCTGGGCCTACGAGGGCCCGCAATTCAGAGCCCTGTTTGTGCTACTGGGGGTATGCATTTGTAATTATTGCATACAGGTCCACCTCGGGAATGAAATTTTTATTCCTTCGGCAACGTGGGCAGCAGTTATGGTGGCACCCAAAGATTCGCGTTTCTGCAAGGAGGCAGCCTTTGGACGACTCCACAACTCCTGGAAAGGAGCGTTACAGGGCAAGCTTGCTATCGGAACCTGAAGTCAGAAGCCTCGACAGTGGGCAGGAAGCCAATGACCCCTGAAAAGCTACAAGCCATTGGCCGTAAGTTGCATGTCACAGTGCTCAATGCATCATGTTGTGTGTCAGTGCCCAATTAAATGATAAGGGGGGGGGGGGGGCATTATGTACTACCAATCATATTTTCTTTTCTGCAGGTGTTTTTCACTGCTTCATTGGCCAGCACCCTATAGAGACCCCAGCGCCGGTAGATCGTCGCAAAGAGTTAAATTATTACCTCAGTGGTTCAAGACATGCGAAAAAAATAAACATCTTTTGGAGTTTTTGATGCATTATAATACTCACCAAGCTACCAATACTTGGTAAAAGCTGGGAGCAAATAACACAACTGCACATCGACTGCAATACGAGTCGCTGATAATCGCAGGTTACCAGTTTCTGGGGCTCTGTATATTGCAGCATTTGGCATGTACACTTATGGTCCCAGTTTTTGGGCAGATTTAGTCCAAGTGGAATATATTTGAAGCGTTTTATTCCTGCCTTTGTCCTTTGATACAGGGCCCTCCTGTATAATACGGGCCTAGCCTGTAGAATACAGGACTGTCCTGTAATCCGGTATGAATTTTAAACCGGAACCGCATACCGGGTTATTGTACAGGATTTACGATACCGGAATACCGGAGTATCCTATACAAAACAGGAGAGTCCTGTATTATACAGGACTGTCCTGTTTATACAGAATATTCCGGTAATCCGGTATCGCAAATCCTGTACAATAACCCGGTATTTGGTTCCGGTTTAAAATTCATACCGGATTTTTCAGTAGGGCACCCATAGACATCTGCTGAGAGATAATGCAGGTGTAAAAACAATTTGCATCATTTGATGTCCAGTTCTTCATTGGATAGCCAGTTATAGTATAAAAATCATTATACAATGTTTAAATGCAAAATGTCGATGAATAAGGCTATAATTCCTCGGGTAAGAAAGAACAACGAAAAAAAGGAGTTTTCAAGAAAACCTAGAAAGCTGGTTAAAAACAACTACAAACGTCAAAAGCCAATCTGAGGGACGTGTAAAATCAACCAAATTTTAGCTCAGCACCTCAGTCATATGGTTTATGTTTGCTCATGTGACACTGCACTAATTTTTCTTGCGTTTTTTGCGGCATCAGTAGACCAAAAGGAAGATTTCCCGACATACTGTTGGTCATCTGCCAGGAAAGATTTCTGTGTATCCGTAGGCGGTTTAACCTCCGTGTGTTTGGTCAAATGTTTAGGGGAATCCCCCAAGGTGGAGTAGATTTCTAATAAGGGAGTAATTACTCATTGGCATCCACCCAAGCGCAGCCATACGGCTACAAAGGAAAGCTATACAGCTTTCTCAGAAACTTCGTAGTTAAAGAAAAATTCGTCCTGGTCCGGGGTTCGAACCCGGAACCACCGCCACACCGGAGCAGTCGCTCTACCAATTGAGCTAACCGGGACGGCAAGCTTATGGTAGGGCGAGAGCGAATTGATCAGTAACTCGAAGTGGGAAGAGTGTTGGTCAAATGTTTAGGGGAATCCCCCAAGGTGGAGTAGATTTCTAATAAGGGAGTAATTACTCATTGGCATCCACCCAAGCGCAGCCATACGGCTACAAAGGAAAGCTATACAGCTTTCTCAGAAACTTCGTAGTTAAAGAAAAATTCGTCCTGGTCCGGGGTTCGAACCCGGAACCACCGCCACACCGGAGCAGTCGCTCTACCAATTGAGCTAACCGGGACGGCAAGCTTATGGTAGGGCGAGAGCGAATTGATCAGTAACTCGAAGTGGGAAGAGTGTTGGTCAAATGTTTAGGGGAATCCCCCAAGGTGGAGTAGATTTCTAATAAGGGAGTAATTACTCATTGGCATCCACCCAAGCGCAGCCATACGGCTACAAAGGAAAGCTATACAGCTTTCTCAGAAACTTCGTAGTTAAAGAAAAATTCGTCCTGGTCCGGGGTTCGAACCCGTGTGTTTGAGAACGTCTCCGTACCTCTAAGATTATTGTTGTAGTGACACGTGCAACGATACAAACCTACAAACCAAAATTTTCTTGCTGGTATTCTGACATATCCAATAGCTTGGTTTATAGAGGCTTAACGTCCCAAAGCAACCCAGGTTATGAGGGACGCCGTAGTGGAGGGCTCCGGAAATTGGCTTCCAAATATATGGCAAGGCTTTTGCGAGCGTTTATGTATCAATAAAAAAAAAAAAAGACATGGATGGTAAGAAACAGTTGTTATCAGTCTAAAATGTAAAATGAACGAAGAAAATACTTAATCATAAAAATTTAATATTTAATTCAGTCGAATTGATTGAAGTTTGGTATCGCGAGATGCGCAGGGTGTACAAATTTGGCTTTATCGTTTTAAAGATGCAAACTAGAGACAACTTTCTTGCAACTCATTCAAAAGTGTATCGCCGTGTTGACGAAACAAAATTTGAATATATTTTATGGAAAATATTGTTTTTAGGCCTGTTTTAAAAAGTGGCCCCATACCTTGAACTCAAAATATTGCTAGTGGTGCTTGCTGACAGATTATTTTTGATTGCCACTCCACAACCCGCGAACATTTCGGTAGACACCGATGACATCGTGCATAGAGCGACCATGTTCAAAAATATGCTGTTTCTTCGCACAATATATAGCGAATAAAGTATAATGTCTAAAGAAGCTACCCTTTCTTTCTCCTAATGCCACTTGCTGTTAATAACGGCACCAAAGAAATAAAATTTTCGAAATTAATGCAAATCTGTGCGGCAGGAAACGCTATAAATTACAGGTTGGGAAAGATTTGACCAGATAATCCGTTCGCGAAGAGATAGAATGGATGTATAGAGAAAAGACTTCAGCTACAGCGTCGGGAACATTTTTTCCTGGATTAATTTTAAAAAAACTAGCTAATACCCCTGTTAGACGGGAGTTTCGAATGCCTTCCGGACGAATATAATTCGACTCGACGGCCGAACATACGCTGCTACACAAAATTTTTCAGCGGCATTCGGTGGAGATGACATTCGAATCGACGGAACTCGGAGGAAACATTCAAGATTTTGGAATGTCCGCCAATAGACGTCGCCGGTGTCATCGCTCCGCCGTCGAATTTCGTTGGAGGCGAAATTCTAGAGGCCCGTCTACTCCGAGATGTCAGTGCACGGTAAAGAACCCCAGGTAGTCGAAATTTCCGTAGACCTTCACTAAGGCGTCCCTCATAGTCTGAGTCACTTTGGGAAATGAGTTCCTTATAAACCAAACCAAACGTGTAAATCCTCTGCAAAATAAGGCCCGTTCACTCGTTTCTCAAATTAACCCGGTTCGTCACCATCCGCGGTCAGACTACGCCAGCCAAGTTTCTATTCTCCGCTCCCACTTCAAAGTGCCAGCCCTTGGCTAAGCTTAACTTATGATAAAATCCGATCTGCTGCCCTGAAGGACTATCGGCCCTCTCTTGACCGCCTTGTATCCCCTGCTTATCTTCTTCACCATATCTTGATTCCAGATTAAATAGCATTAACCTACTCTTTGCTCTTCCTTTCTCTGTGCGCTTCCGCTATCAATTTTTCCTCACAGCTCACCCTGTCTTCCGCAGCATAATTTCAAACCTCTTCGTTAGCTTTTAAGGTTGTGCCACCTAAGTGAGTCTTCACGGAACAAAACTACTACACTTCCCTTTTAAGAGATTCTGGCAAGCTGCCGTTCATCACCTGAGAATGCCTGTGAAATGCACTCCACCCCATTCTATACTAGCTCTTAAAGGTGCAGTGAAGAGGAATCTGAACTCGTCTTTTTGCCGCGGGAACTCGATCTACACGCTCCCAGCATTCTTAGAAACTTCGACTTATTGCCCTGTGTGGCCGATTTCCCTAATTAAATCGAATTAACGTCCGGGTCCCGCTTTTTTTTTAATTCTCCCCGTACGGTGTGCGGAGTCGACCAGCGCATAAAGTGCCTTTCAGCCAGCTCCGTGGAGGCTTTATTTTTGCTTTATGTTGTTTTTTAGGTTTCCATGAATAAATAGTTTCATTCGCCGAAAATAGAGCCGCAAAATAAGGCTGCAGGAATAAAGATAAGCGCGGACTATTTGCTACTACGGATTAGTACGTATTACAGCGCCGATGGCAGAGCGGCAAGCCTCCATGGAGCTGGCTGAAAGGCACTCCACGCGTTGACCAGTTCCGAGTACCGTACCGGGACAATTAAAAAAAAAAAGCGGGAGCCGGATGTTAATTCGATTTAAATAGGGAAATCGGCCACACAGGGCAGTAAATTGAAGTTTCTAAGAATGCTTAGAACATGTATTGATTTCCCGCAGCAAAAGACGAGTTCAGATTCCTCTTCACTGCACCTTTAAGGTCTCGTGGTCTGGATCTGCATTACGTTTCTACCCTAAGACACTCTATTCCCGTAGCATCTACACTTTTTCACTGTCTATCGGAAGCTATTGTTCCTTTCAAAAGGGATTAATCAGATAGCATTAGGGCTCCTGCTCAGGAGAAAAGCCGGCGTACATCCGTCACTGTCAAGAAAAAGCATGTGGCATACCTGCACACAGCTGCCTCTGCCCACCATGGCAGGTGGCAATAAATTTATTCAAATAAATTCAGTGCAGTCGCAACCGGCCCGGCATGGCACTGAGCATGAGCTAATAGATAAAGAACTATCTTCGCAGAAATCACCCTTGTGGTTGCTCCGGCGAAACAACCACAAGCCCCACTGGTTGTTGCATTTGAAACAGCCGCCTACTCGTGTAGTGGGGCTTCGTTGATCCTCTGCACTACGCCAGTGGTGGTGTGCGGGTTTTGTGTGATCTATGAATGAAAGAAACGAGTGCTTGCGCGGGAGGGATTTCTCATGCTATTACACTGCACTCATTGTCAAAGTTTTTGAACATTATATTAGTCTTCTGGTACCAATTTTAGCCCTGCTTTGAGAATTGCTATGCCGTTCGCTGTACAACACCTAGGCACCCCAAAATGGCATTGTTAAAATGAGAACAAAGCATAGGACTGAGAAACTGCGCACATGCAAAACTATGACGTCAAATATCAGTTATGAACGGGAAAGGAAAAAGCTTTAGCTTCTGCTTTTTCCACGCGGCCAGAAAATAGAAAGTCCCGGTGGGAGGCTGAGGCCTTTCTCCGCAGCTCCGAAATATTTTACGAAAGAGTTCCAACAGTTGGCTATTTCTGTCCCAAATTATGTCAAACCGTCTGTTTTAGTGCGGAATTTTGATTCAGGAGATCCTAAACCCCAAATAAAGGCAACCAGAACCTAACGTTAGAAATTGCCTCGTACGCGTCATTTTCTTTCAAGCGGAACCCACTGTACGTGATAAATTGTAAAAAAGAAATTAAGATGAGAATCGGACCTTGTCTTCCGTGAGATCGACTATTACGGTGAAAGAGATGTTGTGTATGCGATAAAAGGGTCCAGTGAGATCGTTTCCGAAATTCTGCTCG
This sequence comes from Amblyomma mixtum, assembly GCF_055824585.1. NCBI lineage: Eukaryota > Metazoa > Arthropoda > Arachnida > Ixodida > Ixodidae > Amblyomma > Amblyomma mixtum. The sequence goes on along the minus strand of NC_143021.1, from coordinate 25,791,050 downwards.
TTCCAAGTGGCTAGGCCTCGACGGGCTCCTCTTCTATTCGTTCCATGGACTGGCAGTAGTATGGCCATCGACGTGTCCTGTGTCCGTAATTCTGGAGCACCTGCAAGAAGCATAATTTAATAGCGCTTATTGATTATCAAAAACGATGCAGGGTACCCGCATGACATATTAACCGCTTAACGGTACAATTCAAAAGTAACAGAAAATATTACGTCCACATATAGCTCCAAATATTCCCACACTAAAATGCTGATATGAAATATTCGTTACTGCCTTTAAAACTTGGGTAGTTTCTTAATGGAGAATTTAAAAATGAGCATGCCCTAGTTATGTGAAACAATACCTTGAGGACCTCCAACCAGTCCCAAATACCAGGAACAGACAACAATTTTTAATCAAAGAAATGTTTTCGAATCTGTCCTGTAAAAATGTCTAGAAATAAGCGCTCATGAGTTGTGGAATGAGGCTAGAAGTTACGCATTCACGCCTGATTCGGATTGGCACAACTACCTCAAAGCGTCGAAACAGTTTTCTCTTGGACAATGTGCTCTACTGAAAACGTACTGACGTCAGGCTTTATATGCAATTTTCTCGAATTAATTTACACACGTCGTGCGAACGATCGGTCAAAATATTACGGCAGGGGTCCGAAAAGGTTTGAAATATTTACCAAAATGTTAAATAATTCAGCGGCTCGTTACGAGAGCGATATGCAGTCCTTGACAGTTCCAAATACAGTTACTGAGAAAAAGGAAATGGGAAATATTTTCATTTTGGTAACATAATTGGTCGCGTTTATCAATGGGCAATTAGTGGTGCAACCACTGTTTATCTGGAAGATGACTGGCGTTAAAGTAAAAAAAGAAACAACCGCATTTGGCATGCCGTTCTATAGGGTGTGATCTGAACCGACGAGTTCCGCATGACTCGTCGCGCACGACATGAGCAGGACGTGGTTAGGACTGCACCAGCTGCTCGGAGTTGCACCAGCTGCTCGGAGTATCGAGTTGCTTTTTGTCCTGCTTTCTAATGAATGAATTTTTTAGGTAACATAGGTTACACAGAAAATTTCTCATTGGTCAACCATACAAATGACGTGAAAGAAAAGAAAAACAAACACCCTCCTCTTCTAAAAAATGACGTCCTACAGGACGCTGCGTCGCGAACAACTAGCGAAACGTCCTGCGGTCAGCACAGAGCAAGCACGAGCGTTGGACCATTCAGCGCTTCTTTCTTCATCGCCAGTCGCTGAAGGTTCCGGAGACGTAGGCTTGTCTCACATCTTCCCCCGGGCGAAAAGGCGCCATCCTGGCGACCTAGGGTGATCGGATGACGACGGGGTCGTAGTATGATTTGAGGCGCTCCGTGTGTAGAAATTCATGGACTCGGCCACGGTGATGAGTGGACAGCGTAAGGGTTTCGATGAGGAAATTGACCGGGGATGTCTGGTTAAGAATGCGGCAGGGAGAATGGCACTTTCACAGATGTTTGGATGAGAGGCCGGAACATGAGAAAGGTGCCCAAAGCCATGCCAAAGAGTCAGTAAGGGAAATTGGGAGAAGTGGCAGAGTGAACGTGGGTACTTTTCTGCCGGTGATGGGCGTGAGAAGTGAAGGACCGGGCAAGCTGGAAGCATTCGTCGCAATAAGGTGCGGCTTGGGAAAGAGTCGTGAATTCAGAATCATCAGGTTGGCATGGCATGCCCATAGTCCATGAAGGCTCACCGCCGTACAGGAGAAAGTATGGAGACAATTCGGTGGTGGCTTGAGTAACAGAGCTATATGCATAGGTGACGAAATCTAGAACGTGGTCTCAGTTGCAGTGATTGGAAGCAGCACACATAGCCAGCATGTCGCTGAGGGTGCAGCAAAAACGGTCAACTATGTCATTTGTCCGCAGAAGGTCGGCGGATGTGGTGCGGATAGTGATGTTGCATTCCTGAAAGACAGCTTCTACAACTTCAGAGAGGAAGGCGGGACCTCTATAACTCTTCATCTCTTTGGGAGCACCATGGCGAAGAATGATACGACGGAGGATGAAGGAAGCAATGTCGTGGGCTGTAGCAGACGGGAAAGGTGACGCCTCGGCGTAACGCGTAAGATGATCGATGGCAGCGATGATACAGCGATTGCGGATTGATGTGCCTGGAAGAGAGCAGTACAGCTGAACGCCAACACGCTCGAAGGACTGGGCAGGGCAGGGGGCGCAGAGGAGCAGCAAGTCGGCGAGGCGGGTTTTATAAGCGCTGATATTCGGGACAGAAACGGACGAAATGACGAGTATAACGGTATATCCCGCGCCAGTAATACCGATGTCGTATGCGGATGAAGGTCTTCAAATGGCCGGTGTGGGCGCAAGGGAACATCTCGGTAGTAGGAGGAAATTACGGAGAGCGCATGGTATAGAGTCTGAAGCAGCCATTTGTGACCATCCAGGAGGTTGTTCTGACTGTAAAGAAGCTCGGCTTCGATACGAAATGGTTAGACTGGGAACGAAGAGCTCATGAAGGAGGTCGTGACGATCGGCCAGATAAGAAATTTTAAAGGGAAGGGAGCCAAGGGTCTGCGTTGCTCGGAAGTCATATTAATGGGCTCAAACGAGGAAGAATGCAGACCGGATATACAAGGCGCTGCCTCACACGGCAGAAGGATATATGAGATGGCATCAGCATCTGCTTGTTAAAGGCCGGACGATAGACAACAATAATGTACTCTTGGAGTCGCAGAGCTCAATGCGCTAGTTGACCGAAAAGTGAGCGTGGTGACCGGTGACAACTTCAAAAGGGAGGCCGTACGGGCGAAATTTCACGTTTGCCCAAATGATGGCTAAACACTCCTTCTCGGTGACGGTATATTTGGCTTCAGCCTTTCTTACTGTCGGCTTACTCGTGAAAGCCAGACTGCGCTGAGAGAGTAGTGCACCGGGGCGACACCGCTGGCATGGGTGTGGATTCACGTGGGATAACGAGAGCCGAAATGACGACAAATTGGCGGGGTCGTGAGAAGGCGGCGAATGGTCGTGAAGGCTTCACCACAGGCAGCCCACAAGGCCGAAAAGTCGTGGCTGGAGACAAGCTTGGTCAATGAGTCGATGACAGTGCCAAAATTGTGAAAAAAGCTGCGGAAGCAAAGGAACTTTCACTACCGATGTAACGGGCCGACGGAAAGAGTCATGGCCGCGAGTGTGACCGCTTGAAGGCTTTCGCCCTAAAAGATGACAACGTCGTCCAGGTAACAAAGGCATGTGTGCCAACTGAGCTCTCTGAGTAGGTTATTCGTCATGCGCTCGAATGTGACGATTGTATTTCAGAGGCCGAAGGGCATAACAGTAAATTTATAGAGTCCGTCGGGTGTGACGAAAGTGATGTGATCGGCCTCTGCCAACGGCGCCTGCCAGTAACCGGAGTCCATGGAAGAAAACAACTCGACTCCCTGCTGGCAGTCGAGGGCGCCGTCGATAGGAGACAGAGGGTAAATTTCCTTGCGCGAAATCTCGTTCAGACGGCAGCAGTCTACGCAGTACCGTATGGAACCGCCTGGTTTCTTGAACAGGACCAGCGGAGATGCCAACGGGCTGTGTGACGGCTGAGTCACGTGGCGCTGATAAATTTCGGTCACCTGTTTCTCAATGATGCGACGCTCAGCGGCTGACACACGGTACGGACGTTGGCGCAAAGGGGCATGGGTGGCAGTGTCAATACAGTGGGTAACGGTGGTTGCGCTGCCCAAACAAGGTTGCTGGTATTTAAACGAAGCTTCAAAACGCTGTAGGATGACGACAAGTTGGGCTCGTTGTGTAGGCGTTAGAGCAGCGTCTACGGATCGGTGAAATATATCGAGAGAAAACGCATTGGCGACGGGAACAGGCGCAAAAGCGCTTACATTAAGGCCGGCGGTGCTTTCGACGGGGGGAGGGGGGGGGGGTATGATGCGGCTGTATCGAGCAAGGCGCCACTGTCTATCGATTGGTAAAGTGGTAGGGCAGAGAACAAGTTGGACACATCATTAACGTTTAAGCTAAGAAAAATTGCCATTATGGAATGGGGCAGCAAAACGGATTTCTGCTGAGTGCATCGTAAAGAGGGCGTGTAAATTACATCGGCGTCGGAAAAAGCAGCAAAATAAACAGGCACCAGCAGTGATGAGAAAGGCAGAACACATATGTGCTTCTGAGACGACCACAGTAGCGGTAGCAGCACCGAGTATGTAAAAGGGAGCGTCACTGAAGGACGATAACTCAAGCTAGCACGGACGCAGTTAACAAAGGCGTGATGAGAGGAGAAGTCCCAGCCAAGGATGACGTCGTGATAAGAGCGGATGAGGACGATGAACTGTATTAAGGGGAAAGCCTTTAATGGCTCATACTCATGGCCCTGGCTCTGTCTGTCTGTCGCATCTGAAGTGAGAGTCATTACTAGTCACAAGTCCTGGCTAACTTGTCATTACCCAGAAAAAAACCTAAAATCTTGTGCACGGCGAGAATCGAACCACCACCCTTCCATCCCATAGCCGAGCGTGCTAACCACTGTGCTACGCCGACTCCCTGCCAACGTATATGCAGTTCTCCTTGTCTGACGTAAGGACGCTGGAGATCGTTGCGCGAAAGGCTTTGGCCTCATGGCACTTTGATCACCAAAGCGCCTGCTCAAAATTTTTGTGTATGCAACGTTCTCGCTAAGAAGGCGGGCGGTGGAGGCTGGAGTGTTCTCACCGCTGACGGTGCGGAGAGAAACGGCAGGAAGAGGCATTGTCGCCTTTTTCAGTCTGCGACAAAGCGTGTGACTGGGAAAGGAAACGGCTGCGCCAGTGTCAACAAGTGCTTTGACTGCGACTCCCTAACTAACGCGGCAATAATATTGTCGAGCAGGCAAGCAGCCGGGTTTTGAGTAAGTTCCTGGCGGCGCAGTTGTTCTCCGGAACTGCGGCCGTTAGTTTTCCGCGAGGACTGCGGGCTGGCGGCAGAGAATTGGAGAACGTGAACGACGGCCTAGAGACATCGAGCAGTGGGAGCGGATTTCACAACGAGGAGAAGAGGAATCCGGAGGCGGCCCATGTGACGAAGGCGAGGCGGAAGGACAGCGAGGCGAGGAGGACGGCGGAAGGTCACACTTCAGCTCACGCCTATTATCATTAAAATGGCAATCTGCATGTGTTACCTGGATGATGTCATCATTTTCGGCAAGACCTTCCAAGAGCCCAATGAAATACTCAATATTGTTCTCGAATGCATCGGATCGGGACGGGACAGTAGCCACCACTGCGACGCAGAGCCAAGTTGCCCGCGACTCAGGTGGCGTTGCAAATGGATCGGCTGTCTCGCGTGCTCAGGGTGATGACAGGCTGCAGCCGTGATCAGGGGCTGGCAAGCGGACAATTATTTCGGGTCGCAGGTCGCTGGCCTTTCAACAGGTGGTGAAGCGGCTTGTAGACATGGGCAGCAGGTGAGGGCCGCGATCGCGCCACATTATCAGCGCACGTTAGACGAGCTGCGATCAGAGGCTGCGATCGCAGAAGACAGCTTGAAGACCGTGAGAAGACAGCCTTCGTAACCCCAGATGGTTTGCACGAATTTATTGTGATGCCATTTTATTATGCAACGCCTCCGCAACGTTCGAGCGATTTATGGACACGATCCTTCGTGGCTTAAAATGGGAAATCTGCATGTGTTACCTGGATGATGTCATCATTTTCGGCAAGACCTTCCAAGAGCACAATGAAAGAGTCCATATTGTTCTCGAATGCTTCTGATGGGCGGGACTCAATTTGAAATCAAAGTGCCATTTTGGGATCGGCAAACTCTAGTTCTTAGCTTCCTCGTCAACCAGGATGGTATCAGGCCGGATCCGCAGAAGATCCCTGCAGTACGAGATTTCGAACCTCCACGCACCCTGAAAAGCCTTCGGTGCTTCCTCGGACTCTCTTCATATTTTTTTCGCTTCATTGCTGGCTTTGCGCAGATTGCCCACCCCCTCAGTTCCATTCTGCTTAAGGATTCGGAGTTTGTGTGGACCCCCGAGTGCGATTCCTTCTTTCATCAGTTGAAATCTTCTCTCACGTCAGCACCCGTCCTGCGGCACTTCGACCCTTCTGCTCGGACGGAGATGCACAGTGACGCCAGTGGCGTCGGTCTTGGGGCGGTGCTTGTCCAGCTGTCCGGTGGGCCTGAGGACGTTATTGTCTATGCCAGCCGCACGTTAACGAAATGTGAGCTCAACTACACTGTCCCCGAATTGGAGTACCTCGCCGTTGAGTTCACTGTGCACAAGTTCAGACCGCATCTATATGGACGCCACTTCACTATTGTCACGGACCATCATTCTCTATGCTGGCTCATCGGACGTCGCGACCCATCTGGTCGTCTGGCGCGCTGGGCATTGCGCCTACAAGAATATAACTTTGCTCTTTCCTACAAAAGTGGGCGCTGTCACAGTGATGCAGACTGCTTGTCACGGCACCCATTGCCAACCTGGGCCAATGATGACGGTTTCTAAGCATGTTTAGCCTCGTGCGAGCCGACTTTCCCCAGTATGGCGACCTTTAGCCGATATCAACGTAGCGACCACTCACTGCAGCCCTTCATAGGAGCGGCAGAAGGACGGCTATATTCGACTCCATTTATTATCAAAGAAGGTATTTTGTTCAAGAACTACTACTCCGTCGACGGTGCTGCCCTGCTTTTGGTCGTCCCGATAAGTCTCCGCGCGCAAGTTTTGCACGCTATGCACGATGACATAACATCTGGCCATCTACGCTTCTCTCGTACCCTCCATCGAATTGGCCAGCGTTTTTTTTGCCGCAAGTTTATAAGACCACCAAGCAGTACGTTGCGACAAGTGAATAATGCCAATGCCTTAATGCACGAACCACCACGACAGCCGGCCCTTTGCATCTCGTCAAAACACCCACTTCCTCTTTCGAAAAGATTGGAATTTACCTGCTTGGTCCTTTACCATAGTGTTTAGAGGGACGCCGTTGGGTGATTGTATGCGTTGACTATCTCACCCGATACGCCGAAACCGCTGCTCTCGCTACCGCTAAGGCTGATGGTGTTTCATCGTTTCTTCTCCACTCTGCTATTCTTCGCCACGGTGCACCCTGGGTTATAATAAGTGATCATGGACGGCAACTTACTGCTGATGTCGTGGAAGAAATGCTCCGGCTTTGTGGATCAGACTACCGGCACTCTACACCGTACCACCCGCAGACCACCGCTCTTACCGAACGCACCAACCGCAATGTTGTCCCTGTACGTCTCGTCTGACCATCGCAACTGGGACGCCGTGTTGCCATATGTGACGTACGCTTATAGCACGGCCAATCATGAGGTCACCGGGTATTCTCCCTTCTATTTGCTGTATGCCGGAACTTCAGGCGTTTTCCTCAATACCATCTTCCCGTTTTCCCTAATCGACAACGCCTCCGTTGCCCAGATACTCTGCCGTGCCGAAGAAGCCCGTCATATAGCCCGTTTACGTACACTGGCCTCTCAACGCCGCTCAAAAGAGTGCTACGACCTACATCATCGTGCAGTCACTTACTCTCCTGGAGACTTTGTCTGGCTTTGGATGCCAACCCGCAGGCGAGGATTATATCAGAAGTTTCTGTGTAAGTACGATGGTCCTTTCGTCGTGTTGGACCGATTGAATGACGGGAATTATGTCATCGCCAAGGTGACGACAGATAAACGCCGTTCCCGCAAAACAGAAGTCGTTCATGTGGCCCGCTTGAAGGGCTGCCAGCGTCCATCTGCCTCACTTTACCGAGGACGAGTGAGCGAGTGAGTGAAAAATGTTATTAAGCTCAAGATTTGCTTTTCTTCTGCGGCTGTCAGATGGCTTCGTCCATCTGCTTGTACAAAAGTCGGCTGCCCTTAGTCCAGGGCTCCGCTGGAAGCTGCTGCCAGTTGTGCTCGCCGAATCAGACCTTCTTGGTCGACTCGGCGATCGCTGGAGACCACTCCCTCCCATGTCTCCGCACTCCGGTGTGTTATAACGGGTGCCACGCTTATCCTCTGGCATGCCCACGTTATGTGGTACAGCGTGGGTGGTTCTTGGCACTAAGGGCATTTGTCAGTGTATTGTGCGGGATATATTTTGTTGAGTACCTGTAGGTTCGGGTACGAGCCCGTTTGTAGCTGCCTCTACGCGACAGTCTTCTCTGCTAAGGGAGTTGTGTGGTGGTTGATACCGCTTTCCGCAGCCCTTGTAATAGTTTAGTATCGCCGAATAATCTTGGGGTACAGGTTCGCTCCCCTCGAGGTCGCCTACTTTGGGTGCTCGGTAATAAGTGTGCCTTCGAGCCATCCTGTCCGCCTCTTGGTTCCCTGTTACTCCCGCGTGTCCCGGCGTCCATACTATCGTATGCCTGATTGGTTCTTCGTTTGGCTGTCGTTGTGCTGTGTGGCCCCCAGAGCGGAGTATGCGGAGCGCTCTGTGTCCTATTCTACCGCGTAGGTAGTTGCGGCATGCTGTTTGTGAGTCTGTAAGAATTTTTAGAGACCGTTTAGATCAATAGCCCTCCGCTGCCGCTATAGCCACGGCCGCTTCTTCAGCCTCGACTATCGTACTGTCTTCTAGTGATGCGCTGGTGATCTCGCGTAGGGTCGAGTCAATCACTGGTGTTACCGTATTGCTGCTGTGCTGCCCCGCTGTTCCGGTGTATGTGGCTGCGTCCACGTGTACCGTCGTTTCTTGGGGTGCTCCCAGAGAGGCAAGGGCTGAATACCCGAGGACAAGAATCGTCTGCCCCGGGGAAATTGTTACGCCGCGTAGCGGCTTAGTGAGGAGTTGGAAGATTCGTAGGGAGGCGCGCGCAGACTGATCTGGGCTCTGAGCCGTTTGCAGCTAGCTGCGTTCCGTCCAGCCTTCACCTGCATAAAACCCATTTCATCCGCTACAATATTGTTGATCTTGTCAGCCTCGCTTATGTAAGGGTTTGTACGCTTGCAGAGACCGCCGACATCCTTGATGTAGCTGGTGCAGCTTTCGCCGGTGCGTTGCGCCCGACTTTGCACATGTTTCTCGGCGCGAAGCTTACGCAGAGCGGGAGGGCCAAAGATCTCGTTCAGGCTGGTTTTGAGAGCCGCCCAGCTTGAGATGTCAGCCTCAAGAGATGATCAGAGACGACAGATCGGCAACTTCGCTCAAATAAAATATAACATTGGTGTGCCTTAGGCTGTGCTCTACCTCATACGAACTTAACCGTTGATATTCATATGAGGCCAACCAGTCCTCCACATGCGTGTTATCTGTGCCGGTGAAGGTGACAGAGTCGCTCTGTCATGCTGCGACCGTGAAATGACAGCGAGGGAAGCGGTAATGCAGGATGGGCTACGGTCTCAGGCATCGCGGAGGCGGTAGGAAATTCTGGGCTCCGGTGCTCGAGGGGAAGAGGATCGATGGCACCTGTACCACTTCTAATAAAGGATGTCCTAGAGGGCGTTGCGTCGCGAACAACTGGCAGAATGTCCTGTGATCATCCCAGAGCACGCACGAGCGACGGAGCGTTCATCGCTTGTCGTCGTCGTCTTCCTTGAGCGCCCGCCACTGAAGGTTCCGGAGCTGAAGGCTTGTGTTGCACTATGCTTTCCTCGGTTTCTGTGACTGTTGAATGTTGTCATATATCAACCGGGCAGTGAATTATGTATTGCTAAGGGAGAGATTGCCTATTGTGCACCGAGGACGCGAAACGCGCAGGAAAGACGACAAAAAGGAGTCCACACCAGTGAGAGTTCTGTATCACTGCCCACAGCCAAACGAGGCTCAGCTATGCATAATGGCGCTGTCTAAAACAAGATTACTTACGGGACTGGTGCGCAACTGGCGGCCTCTGCAGACTTGCTTTCGGTTTTTCAGCGTGCGTTGACAGGATGGTTTCGAGTTTTGACCGGCCTATTTTTTTTTTTAAACGAGTTTTTTTTTTCATACTTTAGTTGATACCAGTTTGAGAGGGCGGAACGTTATGCCCTGCTACGCTAGGTAACATTCCTGGTACGGGACATCATTGGTCGAAACTGCCACTCGCGCTCGATCGCCAAAGGCTTTTTGGTCCTCAGCCCAGAGCAGTTGATCAGGGTCGCCGCCCAGTCCTCTCGGATGAGATTCGGAGCAGGGGGCAGGTTAGGGCTTATTTGACATGCCCACATCATGTGAAAGCTGACAGCAACTTTCACTGAGTGTTTTCATCGCTCGCTCTAGTTATGATCAAAATATTTTTTAATTCGTCGGCCTAACAACATGCTATTCTGCAGACGCCTCTGAGTTTGCTCACCTGCTTTTCCCAGACCCCGTCCTGGAGGGGGGATGCCAGCAATGGCTGTCGCGGTAGTAATCCTGAATTTCTCGGAACCTCAGAAGAGGCTTACTGCGTTCGCCCAAAGGTTCTTTCCTCAAAGGTGAAGGTTCCAGGAAAGTAGGCGCTCGGGGCTGCTGCCACGGCAGCTTCATTACCTCGGAGTCCCTGATGGCCAGGAGTGAAAACTATGCGTTTTGGGGTGGGATATAATTCATGGACACAGTGTCTCAACAGTCGACTGGCAAGGGTAACCCGCTAGGTAACCATCACGGCCCTGTCCAGATTCTGTAAGGATAAATTTTGAGTTCGAGTCAGCTACGGCAAGAACAATGGCTACCTCCTCTGTCTGTGTAACATTAGGGGCCCGAAAGGAAAGTCTGTCAACCTGCTTCTCCTGGTGTATGACTACTGCTGTGCAGAACCCCCTGGGCGAAGGGCCAGCGACAAAAACGTGGCAGGCTTGTCGTTATAAGCCGTGTTGCTTATCGAACACCCGAGCGCGCGCGCCGATCGTCTTCCTTCGTGTATGTCTTTAAACATGCTTCGGTGGAGCGGAGGAACCTAGAGCTTGCTGCGCTAGATTCGGGATCCTCGCTGTTATCGTGGGGGGTCACTCATGCTGTATGCGCAAGTGGTTCAGCAGGCGGTGCCCAGGGGCAGTCTGTGCGAACCGCGTGTATTGATTAATTAAATGGGCCTCTTCGAGCTCCTCAAAGGAATTCACTACCCCCGTGATAGCGAGCCTTTGGTTAGATGCAGTGATCGGGAGGTCCAAAGGCCGCTTTGGAGCTGATTTTTTTTTTTTTCAGTTGAAACGAAACTCAAGGCCGGGATAAACACGCCTTTCAAACGTGTTGTTGCTCTGGAAAGTCCAATATATATTTCTTTTGTCACAAGAAGACCGAATTGAGAATGTCCCTGAAGCATTAGTTTTCTTTAAATTAATAAAAAAAAACTGAGTGCCACCTTTTGCACTTATTATCTTCTGTTTATTCAGTTTGCCGCGTTATTACTGGTAGGTGCCTGGAGTGAAATCTGAACCCCATGGTTAGCAAGTTAAATGCATAGCGGCTTCAGTCTTAGCGAAGGGTTCCCCAATGTTAAATAGGCTCAAAGACAAGTCGAAGAACAATGATATAAACGTAAATATGCGGTAACGGGATGTTGTAGGCTAAATGAGCGTTGGCAGTATCACATTTCGCTTTTGAATCGCTCGCCTTCCCAATGCACCTTTGAATTTGATTTCGTCACCGATTTTTCGTTCAGGTGCTACTTGAGCTTGTGGTGGGGAGCGGCTTCTGTAGGATGGGAGCTGGTGGTTACGCTGGGTGAGGTGTGTAGGAGGCATATAACTTGGGAGTATGTTTTTGCAGGCTAGTTGGTTCCTAAGCATTCTGGGTTTTTTTGCGCAAAAGACACGACACAAAATTCACTCGTGCGATGATGGGATCTGTGCTGATCTGATATATATGTATGCGAAGTCTCTTCTTTCCCTCTTCGTGTTTGATAAGAGCAGCTGCTGTATTTAAGCAAATGTTCCGTCAATAAACACCTGAGTTGTTAGTAAGCGCTTGTCCTGTCTACCTCGTTTCTTTTGTGTCGTGTCTTTTGGGCAAAAAAACCCAGAATGTAGGAGGGAACCGCATTTTTACTGGCGTCTGCCCTTAGCTGCTTCCACCGCAGGGTGTTTCCAATGGAGGCTGACGGCTTCATACACACATAGAGAAAACGGAATTTTGTCCTAAGAGCACTATACTGCGAACGCAGTAAAACGCAGCCTACGAAAGTGAATTAGAAGTTATGATACTGGTATAGCTCTCGTTATTGTCAGCTTGCCGCACAGCACCCTGCTTATAGGATTGAAATGATCAGCAAACCTCAGGAGAGGATACACGGATATGTCTTGTACCACTTGCGTCTTCTGTACATCAAATTGTTAAAATTTTATTAAATGCATAAACCAGTATGAACTACTTGTAAACGAGAAATCTTTTCACCCGTTTCATCACACATGTTTCCAGACGTAATGTTCAAATCAGTTAGAAGCATGAGGGGGAGGAATTGTGGGTGATTCATATCAGCTTCCATAGCGCGCAAATTTGAACTCGAGGTCCAATAGCGTGAATGGACAAATTGTACAGCATGATACGGCAGGCCTATAAGGCTGCGTTAGGACTCCCACTAAATGCCTCAACCGAAAGGCTTATGAGGTTAGCAATACATAACACCTACAATGAACTGAAAGAAGCCCATTTAATGGCTCAAACAGCGAGATTAGCCAATTCCAGATCTGGTAGGAGTATTGTTGCCACGCTCGGAATTAACTTTCAACCCACGAATAAAGATGCTAAAGTAGACTTACCCCGAGACTATAGGATGGCCCTACTAATCAAACCACTCCCCAAAAACATGCACCCCTTACACCATGAGGGTAGAAGACGAGCACGAGCCAAAGCCTTACATAAGAAATACAGACAGTGCGCTGGAACACTTTATGTAGATGCGGCAGAATACAAACATACCAATGACTTTGCAATTGTGGCTGTTAACGAGAATGGTGACCACATCGCCTCGGCAACAATCAAAACGAAATCCTCTGAAACGGCAGAAGAGGCGGCTATAGCCCTCGCCCTAGCGCATACCCAAGCGAGCATCATCCTGAGCGGTTCCAAAATGGGTATCAATAAATTCGCAAAAGGGCGAATTACAAACACCTCCCTTAGAATCCTTAAAGTAACCAAATTCTCACCAAATTATTCCGAATTGATATGGGTCCCAGCCCATTCGGGGAATCCGGGGAACCAGGCAGCCCACAATAAAGCCCGAGGTTTCGTCGACCGGGCAGTGGATGAGTCTGGCTCCCTGAATGTCACGAATGAGTCCATGATCACATATCATGATCTCACCAATCATTTTAAGCTAGAGAGGAGAATTTTCCCCCCTCCGGACAAAAGCCTCACTAAAGAACAAGAGGTAAGGTTGCGCCATCTACAGACGAGATCGATACGCACCCCATCACTCTCGCGCACATTTATCCAGATCTTTACATACCAAATTGTAAACACTGTGCCCAAGGAGCTACCTATGATGACATCCTGTGGGACTGCAAAATAGAGCCACCTCCGGGTGATCTAGTTACTACTCCTTCTCTCGAGCGGTGGGAGACCGGGCTGGCTAGCTCTAACCCCAGAACGCAAGTTTTGGCGGTGGAGTGGGATGACAAAGTCGTCGAGGGCTGCGTACTCTCGACCACTTAACGCGACCTCTTACCAAGCTCTTTCCGGCGAATAATATGTTTTACAATCAATGAACACCTGCTATGTTGCGCGTGGAACGCCATGTTCAATCGACTTTCGCTGAGAGCTTTCCGCGGGAACAAAAATGATAGAACGAAGATTGAAATACCGAGGACAGTTAAGACCGTGCGAATACGAAGAGAACATCAGGCAAAAAACGAATAGAGCACCAGAGGCACAGTATAAAAATCGCTTTCTTCGGGCTAATGCCTTCATCCTCTTCACGCAGTGTTACATTTTCTTCAAATGAACCACCTAACTCGCAAAATTGTTCAACTAGACGTACCGATTGGATCGGCGACAACTTGCTTCAGCTCGGTTGACCGAATGTAGAAGACGCTCTTGTCGGTATTATTGGCAGTAACGACCACATCGTATTGCCCTATTCCTATCAGTTTTGAGAAGGTAACTGAGTAGGAACCGTCATTTGCAGACTGGTCACCACCTGGTTCACAAAAAAAAACAGATTTCACGAGTTAGCGTGGAGGGGAGGACATGAAATTCTTTTCTGACTCTCTCCAATACAAATATTTTAATCGCTGATTCGAGATCGCCTTGTAAAACTGCTGTAATAACTGTACACAAAAGGCGAACAATCCCTGGTCTGCTGAACAACGTTAAACGCGACACCAAAGTTCATCGCGCGGGCACCTGTGGTGAGGGGAAATTTTAAAGGACCTCCCTTCGCACCATCGAATTTTTTTTTCCTAGGTGTTACTGTGGCTACCTGCTAAACGAATCAAAATGTTGCTCATGAACGAATTAAATAAACTCGGCACATATTCCTAGTAACAGAAAAAAGCAGAACATTACGAAACCCTCAATCCCCAACTCTTAAAGCATCTGGATTGAAACTTCGCATGCAGTGAAAACAAAAGAACATTTCCTCGTTTCTGTACTAGGCTCCTTTGTTTTCATGTGCAGCCCAATGCATTCAAGCTTCATTGCATATTTGCAGCATTAAAGGGAGACTTAAATACTCTATTTACGAATGCACACTTCTAAAGGAATCATTAGTTCGGATATCAGTAAGTATGTTTTTTTTTATTTCCGCTAGTGTGGCGTAGTTTGAACCAATCGCTAGGATGTGTATTGTGTTCGCATTTCACTTTTTTATATACATTCCTCCAAGTTCAACAGTTATATATGTAAGCAGAGTTAAGTGGACTTGGGTAGGTCGTAAAGTCTCACCGACACCATTGTCGTAGAGCTGGACGTCGACCGTCGTCCCAGTCCCAGGCTGTTTCACTGTGGCTTTTACAGACGCGCCCACAACTATGCACGGAGCCTTCTGCACAAGGCCCACTATCTGCACTCCACCAATCGCGCTGACGTGCGACGGAGCGCTGGCCACAACCTCTAACGTTCCGTGACACGGGAACGTCCCTTGCTGGAGATTGGCAACGTCGACTACGTTGCGGTCGGCCGCGCGACTTTGCTGCAGAACGCCTTCGTCGGCCCCGGACGCGTTCGAGCCACTGGCAGCCGCTGAGTCCTGCATGATTAGATATCCAGACTTTCTTCCAGAGATCTGTATATATATCGCCTATCATGCGCATCAGGCAGGCCGATTAGGCCCAGACGCCTACCATGTCATGGCGGAGCGGAACAAAACCTCGAAAGATTTCACGATCAAACTGGTCATATTCCAGAAAAATTCAGGGGGGCACTTTGTTTAGCTAAAGTGCGGTGAGGCTAAAGCATTAAGCGCGTGGTTGGTGCTTGTGTCACTGAAGCGTTGTAAAGATGTTAGGCTTCGCCTCTAGGAGTGAAACGCGACAGCATCTTGAAACGCTGCCAGGGAGTCCATAGAACGCCATCGCCCATTCGGTTCTACGCCTTGCTTGTCGGTAAATTCGTTTTTGAGTGAAGGAAATGTATCTGTCTCGCATATCTGGATGGACACCTAAACCTCGCCGAAACGGGAAGGGAGGAAGATGGGAGTGAACTAAGACCGCGTATTCACAAGACGCACCTTTGTTCATTCCAAACCATCGAGCTGGCATGGTGGAGTGGTTAGCATGCTCGTCTCGCACTCCGGATACCGAGGTTCGATTCCCGTACTCGACCAATTTTGTACTCAGTTTTATTTATTTATCTGGCCTGACTAGAAGGGTTACTCAGGCTGATTGGGTAATTCAGCTATTAACTAAACTTAGTCCCACTTACTTGGAGCATCACTATACCATCCCTTTAAATGGTTGCATAGTTGCTAGCCAAAGTAACATTGGCCCCGTTTGAAATTCGCGCACTGTGGCGTCACGACTGTTTCGACCAATTGAAAAGCGTTGCAGTTCTGTCAACTCCTGCTTACAACGATGATGCATTGAAGGTTTCCGCCTTAAAACATTGTTATGTTATCGGTTTCATCGGTTGGTATATTCCCAGTTATCGTAACAACCAATCGCAGATCAGGACCTATGTGCCCGCTCCGTAGCCGGCCCTATAAATTCGGTAGAGAGCTCTGGCACTGAATGTGCGCTTGGAACCCTGGTGCGTAGGAAGCCGTGCGCGCTACACACTGCTGATAAAATAAGTGCTGGGCGATCTAAAAAAGGTGGTGCTGCGGTTAGCAGCGATGCGAGGTGTAGGCAAGAACTCGTAATGCCTACAATGCTTTCCCACCTATTAGCCAGACGGAATTACCAGGCGTAGCGCTGCGTAGGATCCCGGTTGTCAACTGGTCACAGCACGCGGCTACGGCAGGCGCTTACGTTTATTGATGAATAAAGCCGAACATGCGCAATGTACATAAATAAAGTAATCGTGCATAGCTCTCAACCTCCGAGCCAGTACAGCATGCGGGATTGCTAGTGGATGCAAACAAGACAATGTCATGGACGACGTGAAGCAGTTTCTGGACATGACGAACTTTTGGATGTGCTTCCTGTTTTATCCGAGCCATTTGACAAAGCGACAACCCCGCAGATTACGCAGCTGAAAAAAGACTTACTAGGAAAGGTAAATTTGGCTAGAGAGGAGTTCTACAGCTTGAATCTTGAAGAATTTATTTCTAGCGATCCTAAAACGTTTTGGCTGCACCTATGCCAGAGAAAACAACAGATACAAAGCATTAACGTCAACGGAATTGAAATAAAGGATGCGCACTGCATTGCTGAATACTTCAATGTATATTTTCAAAGTGTGTTTACAGAACGTGATCAGTGTGAACTTTCCAGTACAAGTAGCCCATCGGTAGATCATATTTTAATCAGTCGCGAAGGTGTCCTGGCATTGCTTCTAAATATAAATATTAAGTAGTTAGCTAGGCCCGATAACATTCCTAATGCTTTCTTGAGGCGATATTCGGAACAATTATCTGAATTCATTTCTAATCTTTTTCAGTTATCCTTAAAATTAGGCGCAATACCATCAGTCTGGAGTAAAGCACGTGTTGTGCCGGTACACAACAACGGAGACCGCCAAACTGTTTCAAATTACAGTCCTATATCTATTGCTAGCACGTGTTGTAAGCTATTGGAACATATTGTCGTTGGTTTCATACAAGAGTTTTTGAAAGATCATAGCATACTATCACCTTTTCAGCATGGTTTCAGGAAAGGACTCTCCACTGTAACTCAACTTGTAACAATCGTACATGAGCTATCCCGCATACTTGATTTATCTGGACAAATAGATGTGCTCTTTCTGGACTTCAGCAAAGCTTTTGATAAAGTTCCGCATGCAAAGCTATTACATAAATTAGATAAAATTGTACTCCAATTTGGTATCATACAGTGGATATGTGCTTATCTCAAAAACACAGAACAGTTTGTTGATATTAGAAATTGTACTTCCAGTGCTCGTCAGGTCACCTCAGGAGTCCGTCAGGGCAGTGTGCTAGGACCATTGTTATTTTTAATTTATGTTAACTACTTGATTGATGTTATTGCTGATAATGTGTCCATTCGGTTATACGCGGATGATTGTGTTATCTTCAAGGAAATTGTGTCCCATGATGATCATTATGTGTTGCAAAGATGCCTTGAAGAAATTACTAACTGGTGTTCCAATGGGGGATGGAGCTCAATGCGGAAAAAACTACTTTTACGCGTAACAAGAAAAAAATATGCTAGCATTTTTCCGTACGAACTTGGAAATGAAACTGTCCTCGAAGTCGACAAATACAAATACCTTGGCGTTACCCTTAACAATAAGCTTACATGGTGTACTCATATCTCGGATGTTTGCTCAGCTGCGCTAAAAAAATTGTGGTTCATAAAGAGAAAGTTTAAAAACGCGCCTGTAAGGACTAAAATGTTAGCCTACAATGCAATAGTGAGACCGAAGTTAGAATATGCTTCCGAACTCTGGGACCCGCATACCATGAAACACACAAAAGAACTTGAGGGAGTACAGAGAAAAGCAGTGAGATTTATATACGGGAAATATGCCAGGAAGATTCGCCGTCCTCAATAATGTTACAGTATAGAATACAGACATTCGAAATACGCAGTAAAATTAATCGTCTTGTACTACTACATAACACTCTTTCCGGAAAAAATAATATGACGCTACCAGCTTCCGTATGTCGGCCTTCTACGAGGAGAACACGACACAGTCATAAGTATTTCCTTGCACCGATCTTCGCGAAAACAAACGCTTATAAGTAGTTTTTTCCCTCGAACGGTGAACTATTGGAATTTTTGAGTCTAACGATTTCATGGCTGCATTGCAAAATCATTTTTGTGTAAGTTAGCGATGTTGACGTTCTCATTTGTGCCTCTTTTTGTGCATTATGTTCATTTCATGTTGCATTGTATACGATTTTCTGTGCTTTCTTGTTTGTGATATGCCCCTCCTGCTTGGGTCAAAGTATTGGCCTGCAGTATTACTAAATAAATAATTTAACTCCGGAGAGCGTATAAAATTTCTGGACACTAGCTACAAACAGTTACTTTGAAGAAGGCAAATCCGACCCGTCGGTGTTTGCAAACTTTATCGAGGTCGCTGCCAACTTTGTTTACTTCGTTTGATGCAACACATATTTCGGAAAGGAGTCCAGGTCTCGCTTTCTGCTCCCTCGGTTTTTGGTTAGCTGCTGAAGCACACACCTATATCTTTTTCTCGATCTTCAGGGAATAAATGACGTTCGCACTGAAGTACTCCTCCTTTCTTCAAAATGTGTGTTCAAGTGCGCGTCGTATTCAGCTTGACCAGAGTGGCCTTTGGTGTGGTATTTTATTCGCTCAGAAGCCTCTGAACGACCTCCAATGAGAAAGTTCACATAATCTGGTAGATAACACTGCACGAAATTGCAGAGATCCTAAGGACGTTTAATAGCTCTCTAGGACCCGTGATGGAAGAGGCACTTGATGCAGCTCGCGAAGGGGAAAAAGAAAAAAAAAAGGTGGAGGGGACACTTAGGCTCCGGTTTAAGGCAATGACGGAATAGCGTAATGGATTAATTTCCCTATATGCAGAACGTCGTTCTCTACTTTAGGTTCATAGATCCATGGCAGTTCTCATAAGACCTTCTATGACCAAAGTTGCTTTTCCCGAGCGACCACTCATTAATTTAACTGCCACCTGCCACGGTGGGCCGTTTGCTCACTATCCGGTGGAGAGGTCGTGATGATGCCATAAGATCACGTCACCTACGTGGTTCGTTCGCCTCCTGGGTTGCTCTCCGGGGACCACCTGCCTTTTGTGCCGCTCACTTTTGCGCGATGAGATGCTCGGCTTGTAGGGAGGGTGAATGGGATATGAAAAAGGCCTCAGTGCGTTCAAGATAACACACAAATGGAATATCGCGTCTGAACTTCTCATATTCAGAACGCGGCAACACGTGAACGAGCTGCTGGCCTTCATTCTAGAACTATTCATTACGCTGCTGAAGAGCAACGAGTGTATAAAAACTTGGAAATGAAGTGATCAGGCTTTCATGCAGAAATTGAATGCGAGCCGCGATGCGCAAAAATGACGCCGCTTTCTTTCAAGCGGCTTGACGAGCAACCTACCGCATCACAACTTGTCGGCATGTCGCACATTATATTCAGAATCACGCATGCCCGGCAACCCTATGCGAGCGCTCCTCACTTTTGCGTGCACAACGAAAGTAACTGCTGAAGCAGGCGCCGCTATGTCTGGGTGACAATGTTTCTTTATGACGCCTGCGTTTCTGCTGCGGAACAGGAACAATATGAGGGTTGGGAAGAACAGCGCTGATATCGGCGCAGTAGGCCGGACTATTCCATGGAGCGAACATAGCCCGGCGACTGCTCTCTATCTGCCACTGGAACATCCAACACGTGATACCGACAGGCGTTTCCAGTAGCCTTGCTCCGAAAAAAATCTTAAAAATTCGGGGCCGCACTTTGCTGACCTAAAGTGCGGTGAGGTGAAAGCCTTTAGCGCAGTGTTGCTGCTTGTGTCACTGATGTGTTGTTAAAATGTTAAGCTTCACCTCTAAGAGTGAAACGCGACAGCGTCTTGCAACGTTGCCAGGGAGTCCACAGAACGCCATCGCCCGTTCGGTTCTACGCCTTGCTCGTCGGTAAATTGTTTTTTGAGGAAAGGAAATGTATCCGTCTCGCATATCTCGGTGGACACCTCAACCTCGCCGTAAGGAAGGGAGGAAGCTAGGAGTGAACGAGAACACCGTATTCACTAGACGCGCCTTTGTTCATTCCAAACTATTGTGCTGGCATGGCGGAGTGGTTAGCATGCTCGACTCGCACTCCGGAGGTCGGGGTGCGATTCCCGAACTCGACCAATATCCTACTCGTTTTTATTTATTTATCTGGTCTGATTAGAAAGGTTAATTTGGCTAATCGGGTGATTAAGCAATTAACTAAACTCCCCACTTACATGAAGCATCACTTTACGTTCCTTTTAACAGGTTGCATGGTTACAGCCAAAGTACAATTGGCCGCGTTTGAAATTCGCGCACTGCCACGTCACGACCGTTTCGACCAACTGAAAAGCGTGACATTTCTGTCGACAACTTCTGCGTACAACGATGAGCCATTAAAGGCTTCCGCCTTAATATTAGACTCCGAAATGCTTCCAGTCTACGCGTCTTTGGTTATCCGAGAAATTACGGTCCCCTGGAGACTGGTAGTAGCAGGGGCAGTAGCATCAGTAATGTATAATTTAGTGTGAATCGTTATGATCATTGTTTCTGCGACACGTGATCAAATTAAGACAAGTGAATGATTTGAAATATTTCTGTTTGCTACACACCGGAGTGTCTCTTTTGGACAGGAATACTTTACAATAGCTGGTGCAGCTATTGTAAACTATGGGCTTTCAGCCAAGGAAAGCAAGACTGTTTGCTTTTATACGGTTAAATTTCTTCAACTTCTAATTGACATCATAAACAACACTTTTGTGTTGCACAGAGAGGTGGCCTGGTGTGATTAGCTGCAGTGCATTTGATCCTCATCCTCTTTCAGGGTTTATTGATAAGGCTTTAGCTCTAATAGATTTCTTCTGAGTATGCGCAAGAATTGCATCTGCAAGAGCATCGGCGGTTTAGACACAGCGAATATGATCATTGCTTGCATCACTTCTTATGCTCTATTTCAGCTCTCTGTTAAGAAACTTGAATCTTGCGTCCTAGCCAAGACAGGAACAGAAGAGTTGACTGTTCGTCCAGTTGGTACATCATTGTAGGAACGGAAAGCGGACGACGAAGGTCGACAGGATTTTACCTGACAAACACTATCAAACGTGTAGCAATGAAACCTGGTGCCAAATATCAAGTTCAAAAATATTAACAGCTCGCATCCAGTGGCCTGTTCAGTGCGAAAGAACTCCAACGTATAGGAAGCCATTTCTAATCATCATCATCATCAGCCTGACTACGCCCACTGCAGGGCAAAGGCCTCTCCCATGTCTCTCCAGTTAACCCTACCATTTTCCAGTTGCGGTCAGCCTGTCCTCCATAAAATTCTTAATCTCATCCGCCCACCTAACTTTCTGCCACCACCTGCTACGCTTGCCTTCTCTTGGGATACACTCCTTTACCCTTAAGGACCAGCGGTTATCTTGAATTCGCATTACATGCCCTCCTCAAGCCCATTCCTTCCTCTTGTCAATTAGGATGCCATTAACCCGGATTTGTTCCCTCACCCACGCCGCCCGCTTCTGATCTCTTAACGTTACACCATTAATTTTTCTTTCCCTATATCACTCCACCACATTCTGATTCTTCTAATTATTTCCCTCTCATGACTGGGATCAGCGGTCACTATCTACCCGAAGTAGACACTTTCTTACTACTTCCAGCACCTCGCTACCAATTGCGAACTGCTGTTCCCTTGCTAGACCGTTGAACATATTTTGGTTTTCTGCATGTTAATCTTTAGCCCTACCGTTCTGCTGTGCCTGTCTTACTCATTGATCATGTTTTGCAATTCATGTCCTGAGTGACTTAGCAAGTTAATGCAATCAGCGAATCAGGGATCACTTAGGTATTCTCCCTTAACTGTTATCCGTAACTCTTCCCGTTTCAGGCCCCGGAATACCTCCTGTAAGCAGGCGGTGAACAGCGTTGGCGAGATTGTGTCTCCCTGCGTGACTCCATTCCGTATTGGAATATTATTGCTGTCTTTATGGAGAACTATAGTAGCTGTGCAAACGTTATAAATATCTTCCAATAGTTTCACATAACACTAGCTTAGGTTCCCACTCAGTCAAATGCTTTCTCGTAATCAATGAAGGATATATGTAGTGCTTGATTAAATTCTTCGCATTTCTTTATCACCTGATTGATAGCGTGAATATTTTTATTTATTTATTTATTTATTTAAGGCATACTGCAGGCCGTGAGGCCCAAGCAGGAGTGGATACAGAACAGAGCACAAATTAAGCAATAATACCAAAGTGCAAACAGAAAACGAGCAGCGCTAAATGACATTGAAAAGAAAAAGAAACTAACAAAACAAACTAACAATGGTCACTTATCAGGTCAAGAGACCGTACACACGAAGCTGTTAAGCTGTTCCAGTCACTGATGGTTTGTGGAAAGAAAGAGTGCTGAGATAAGTTAGTCTTTGCAAAGTACGGGGTCAGAGAAAGGGGGTGGGAGTGTCGGGTTTGTCTGGTGTTCTGTAGATTAATATACGGCGAAGAATTAATTCCAAGTTTATGGTTAAATAACAAAAATAAGAATTTCAACCGAAGAAACTTGCGCCGGGACTGAAGGGTTGATATGGAATTCGGCTGCATTAATTGAATTGAGCAGCGATGGCGTAGAGGTAGAGCATCCGCCTCACGTGCAAGAGGACCGGGGTTCGAATCCCGGTGCCACGCAATTCTCCACCGGATATAAAAAAAAAACTCCGCGTGTCGATGGAATTGCATAACCAGGCTTGGAGTGCGGCCTGATTTCGGTGACCAGAGCCGACAACACACTTCCTCATCAGAACAGGATTTGGCCACCCTGGTGTAGTACTTGGCCACAACCTTCTATGAACAAACCAATTAACCCTCGGCCCTCAGTCCCCAGCGGCTGCGGAGCAACTGACCAAGGCGGCGGTCAGATCTGTGACGCAGCGGAGGGTGCTAAGAATCTCTGGCTCCGGACAGGCCGCCATTGGAAACTGAACCTGGCAACATTTAACGCAAGAACCTTATCAAGTGAGGCTAGCTTAGCAGTGCTGCTGGAGGAATTAGCCAGTATTAACTGGGATGTCATAGGGCTTAGTGAGGTTAGGAGGACAGATGAGGCGTATACAGTACTAAAGGGCGGGCATGTACTGTGCTATCGTGGATTAGCAGATAGGCGAGAACTAGGTGTGGGATTTCTCATAAATCAGGATATAGCTGGCAACATCGAGGAGCTTTACAGTATTAACGAGAGAGTGGCAGCTATCGTAATTAGGCTTAATAAGAGGTACAAGCTGAAGGTGGTGCAGGCCTACGCGCCTACATCAAGCCATGATGACCAGATAGTTGAAAGCTTCTATGAGGATGTGGAATCGGCAATGTCCAAAGTAAAATCACAGTACACTGTACTGATGGGCGACTTTAATGCAAAGGTAGGTGAAAAGCAGGCTGGAGACAAGGCGGTAGGTGACTATGGCATAGGTTCTAGGAACAGTAGGGGAGAGTTATTAGTAGAGTTCGCAGATAGAAATAATCTACGGATTATGAATACCTTCTTCCGCAAACGAGCAAACAGGAAGTGGACGTGGAAGAGCCCCAATGGTGAGACTAAAAATGAAATAGACTTCATACTGTGTGCACACACTGGCATCGTAGAGGATGTGGATGTCCTCGGTAAGGTCCGTTGCAGCGACCACAGAATGGTAAGGTCTCGTATTAGCTTAGATTTGAAGAGGGAACGGAGGAAACTGGTGAATCGAAAGGCTATTAATGAGTTAGCATTAAGAGGGAAGGTAGAGGAATTCTGAATGTCGCTGCAAAACAGATTTTCCGCTTTAACTGAAGAAGACGACCGTAGTATTGAAACAATGAATGATAATCTTACAGCTATCATTACAGAGTGCGCCGCAGAAGTAGGTGGTAGGATGGTTCGACAAGATACCAACAACCTATCTCAGGAGACTAAAGATCTGATTAAGAAACGTCAAAGCATGAGGACGTCTAACTCCACAGACAGGATAGAACTAGCAGAGCTATCTAAGTTAATAAATAAGCGCAAGGTAGCCGACATAAGAAAGTTTAACATCGAGAAAATCGAGCATGCTCTAAGGAATGGAGGTAGCCTAAAATCAGTGAGGAGAAAACTGGGCATAGGTAAAAACCAGATGTATGCGCTTAAAGACAAACAGGGCAATGTCATCAGCAATATGGATAAGATAGTTGAATTAGCCGAAGAGTTCTACACAAATCTATACAGCAGCGAATGTAATCATCAAGTTACTGAGGAAGGCAGTCGAGCACAGCAATGGGACATCCCGCCAGTAACGAAAGAGGAAGTAAAGAAAGCCTTAGGAGCAATGCAAAGAGGGAAAGCAGCTGGTGGGGATCAGGTAACAGCAGATTTGCTGAAGGACGGAGGAGAGATTGTGCTACAAAAACTAGCCACCCTGTATACGCAATGCCTTGTGACCTCGAGAGTACCAGAAGCTTGGAAGAACGCTTACATTATCTTAATTCATAAGAAAGGAGACGTCAAGGACTTGAAGAATTACAGACCGATCAGCTTATTGTCCGTTGCCTACAAGGTATTTACTAAGGTAATCGCTAATAGAATCAGGACAACCTTGGACTTTAGTCAACCAAATGATCAGGCAGGCTTTCGTAAAGGATACTCGACAATAGACCACATTCACACTATCAATCAGGTGATAGAGAAATGCGCAGAATATAGCAAACCCCTATATATAGCCTTCGTTGATTACGAGAAAGCATTCGACTCAGTGGAAACCTCAGCATTCATGCAGGCATTGCGGAATCAGGGTGTGGAAGAGTGCTATGTGAAAATATTGGAAGATATTTATAACGATTGCACAGCTACTATAGTTCTCCATAAAGTCAGCAATAAAATTCCAATACGGAAAGGTATCAGGCAGGGAGACACGATCTCGCCATTGCTCTTCACTGCCTGCTTACAGGAGGTATTCCGGGGACTGGAATGGGAAGAGTTGGGGATAACAGTTAATGGAGAATACCTGAGTAATTTGCAATTCGCTGATGACATTGCCTTGCTAAGCCACTCAGGACAAGAACTCCAAAGCATGATCAATCAGCTAGACAGGCAGAGTAGAACGGTGGGGCTAAGAATTAACATGCAGAAAACCAAAGTAATGTTCAATAGCCTTGCAAGGGAGCAGCAGTTCGCAATTGGTAGCGAGGTGCTAGAAGTAGTAAGAGAATATGTCTACTTAGGGCAGGTAGTGACCGCAGATCCGGATCATGAGAGGGAAATAACTAGAAGAATAAGAATGGGGTGGAGCGCGTATGGCAGGTTCTCTCAGATCATGAATGGTAGCTTACCAATATCCATGAAGAGAAAAGTATATAACAGTTGTATCCTACCGGTACTCACCTATGGGGCAGAAACGTGGAGGCTAACAAAGAGGGTTCAGCTTAAGTTAAGAACAACGCAGCGAGCTATGGAAAGGAAAATGATAGGTGTAACGTTAATAGATCGGAAGAGGGCGGAGTGGGTGAGGGAACAAACGCGGGTTAATGACATCCTAGTTGAAATCAAGAGGAAGAAGTGGGCTTGGGCAGGGCATGTAATGCGAAGGCAAGATAACCGCTGGTCCTTAAGGGTAACGGAGTGGATTCCAAGAGAAAGCAAACGTAGCAGGGGACGGCAGAAAGTTAGGTGGGCGGATGAGATTAACAAGTTTGCGGGGATACAGTGGCGGCAACTAGCAAAGACAGGGCTAATTGGAGAGACATGGGAGAGGCCTTTGCCCTGCAGTGGGTGTAGTCAGGCTGATGATCAATGCAGAGACGGAAGCAGTTCTATTGTAATTGCGAAAACATGAATCGCACAGCTTTCCTTTGGATCCGCTCAAGTGCTTTTATGTTAGTGAGAGTATACGGGTTCCATACAATCCACGCATATTCCAATTTAGTCCTTATAAAGGTTTCATATGCTAGTCTCTTAACCTGAAGTGGTAAATCTTTTAGTTTATGGCGCAACAAGCAAAGTTTTCGTAATGCAGACGAGCAAGTGTTAGAAATGTGAGTGTGCGAGCTTAAGTTGTTTGTTAATGTAACACCAAGATATTTATATTCAGTTACTTCGGTAATTTCTCCTGAACCCAGAAAAAAGGAGCGTTTAAATGGATTAAGTTTTCCTGTAACACGTAGTAGGACAGTCTTTTCAAAGTTAAGTTTCATACCCCATCGATTACACCATGCGTGGATACTATTAAGGGACGTGTATAGTATTGCCTGATCGTCAGCTGATCGGATCTCATTGAAAATAATACAGTCATCAGCGTACATGCGAATCTGTACAGGTTCATCAACCACATCTACAATATCGTTACAATATATCAAAAACAACAGCGGCCCAAGCACACTGCCCTGAGGGACACCAGATGTGACCGGAAGAGCGCAAGAATCATCTCCATTAATAGTTACGTACTGTTTGCGTTGTATTAAGTGCCTCGATACCCAAGCAATAATAAAATCTGGCGGTCCTATCAGTTGAAGTTTCTTAATTAATTTATTATGGGGTACTAGGTCGAAAGCCTTGCTGAAATCCAAGAAAATTAAGTCTACCTGGCCAGCCCTATCCACGACGGAAGCAAGGAAGTGAAATATGGGGACTAACTGAGTAGTTGTAGAAAACCCTTTCCTGAAGCCGTGTTGATGTTGCGACAGTTATTTTCTTGAAGAAATTTTGCAATGAGGTTAGACACAATGTGCTCCATGAACTTACAAGAAGAACATAATATAGATATGGGGCGGTAGTTAGATAAAGAAAGTGGGTTACCCTTCTTTAGGATGGGCACCACACGTGCAGTCTTCCAATCGTCAGGTATGGACGCAGTACTAATGGATGCTTGAAATATAACTACGAGGAACTTGCTCAGTGTTTCAGCGTAACGGCGAAGGAACGCGCCAGGTATACCATCAGGTCCCGGTGAAGATTTAACTTTCAGTCGGAGCAGCATGTTCAGTACTCCGTCATGCGAAATTAAATCTGAGACTGGAATGTTGAAAATGAAGGTTCAGCGGGCATGGAGAAAACGCTGCGAAAATATTGGTTAAAATGTTGTGCAATAATCTTGGGGATAGTGACTACTGCATCGTTATGAGACATTTGTTGCACATGCCTTTTGCTTTCCTTCATAAAGTTCCAGAAGCCTTAAGGATCCTCAGAAATGAAGTTCGGGAGAGTAGTGTTAAAATAAAAAGACTTTGCACGCATAATGGCGTCGGAAAGAGCTGCGCGAGCTTCGCTGAAAGCATGAGATGCAGTTCTTTTCTTACGTAAGCGTTTGGCCTTCCGTTTTAAATGTATTATATGCCTGTTCATCCAAGGCGTATGTTTCGCCGTTTTCTTTATTTTGTCAGGAACAAAATTACTCAAACAAAAGTGGCATAAATTCTTAAATTTGTTCCAAAGAACAGCAGCAGCATCATCAGAGAAGTCAGGAAACTGAGAATCTAAGTAATCTAAAATGGCATCATCGTCAGCTAGTTCAATATCTTTCAGTGTTTTAACAACTGCATCATTTTTTACAGATTTGGGAGCAAGTGCTAGGCAAACAGATACCATTTTGTGATCAGATAAGCCGGAATCCACAGACACTTCATAATCATCAAAAGCGCGATGAAGAAAAACTAAATCAAGAATGGAACTAGACGAATTGCCTACACGTGTAGGCTTACTGACAATTTGAACAAGATTATTCTCAAACATTATGTCAAACATTGTATTGGAATCAATTGCAGAGTCGGCACTGGAAAGCAAACGGTCCCAGTCAATGCATGGAAAGTTGAAGTCCCCAACAACTATCATCTTATATTTGCTGTAATGTGCCATATGAACCCTTAGTTTTATTAGAAGATCAGGTATTGACTCTGGTGGTCTATATATTGCATACAATAAGAGGATATGCCCAAATAGCTTAATCTTTAAGCATAAAAATTCCACGTCATCTAGGTCAGGAAGACGAACGGTTTCTATATCCGATTTTACTACTACAGCAACTCCACCACCTCTGGTAGGCCTGTCTTTACGATAAATTTTGAATGCTGGAGGAACAAGATCGTCGTTGTTGATTGCACTGTGCAACCAAGTTTCAGTAATGGTCTATGGTATACTCACGCTATATATTCATATAATAGATAACCTCAAATAATTAAAGCAGCAAAGAAGAAACGAGAGTAACACGGATGTAAAGAAAGGATTGAACAGACCAAGAGAGAGAGACATAGATAAGGAAAGGTAGAAGTAAAGAACAAAAACAAAAATAAAGATGGATAGAGCAAAGGTAATACAGGATCAAGGGATAGAGTAAAGAAAAAAAGACAATAGTTAGAAGAGAAGGAAAGAAAAAATTAGGAAAGAAAGTATGAAATAAATGACGAAACAAATCGATAAGAATGGTAGACCGAGCGAAGGAAACAAAGAAAGAATAAGGAAACAACGAACAAGCAAGCGAATACTGTGAAACAGACTCAAACGTAAAAAGAAGGAAAAGAAGAAACAAAATAGGAAGACACAAGGAAAGTAAGAGAGAAAAGAAGTAAGACCTTGAGAAAGAAGGAAAAATAAAAATCCACTAACAAACAAAGATACAAAGAGAAGAGAAACTCAACGATGGCAAACCGACAGAATGCAACGGAACAAAAACACAGAGAAGGCAGAAAGATAGAAAAAGAACGAAGAAAGAAAGAAAGAGAGAAAGAAAGAAAGGAAGGAAGAAAGGAGGAGAGAGGGATAAAAAGAAAGGAAGGAATAAAAGAAAAATGAAGGCAAGAAAGAAAGAAAGAGAGAAAGAAAGAAAGAAAGGAAGAAAGGAAAAAGAAAGGAAGAAAGAAAGAAAGAAAGAAAGAAAGAAGGAAAGAAAGGAAGGAAGAAAGAAAGAAACGAAGAAAGGAAAAAGAAAGAAGGAAAGAAAGAAAGAAAGAAAGAAAGGAAGAAAGAAAGGAAGGAAGGAAGGAAGGAAGGAAGGAAGGAAGGAAGGAAGGAAGGAAGGAAGGAAGGAAGGAAGGAAGGAAGGAAGGAAGGAAGGGAGGGTGGACAAAACAACGGGAGGTAAAAGAAATGGCCGTTAAATCCCATAAACGAAACCAAACTAGAATGTAAGAAAGGTACAAGGAAAACAAAGGTAAAATGAAAGGAAAAAGGATGACCCTAACTACGGGTTCCAAGCACATCACTACATTTTTGTTTTGCCGGGTTAGGATTTATATTCGTTTTTGAAAGTGCGACAGATAAACAATTTTCATTTAGATTGACCTAAGATGTGGACTCGTTCCTGGCGGCGATCACACCAGCGCCTGTTCTGCCCGAAAATATCAATAAGCGCCGTGACCAATACCGAAAGATACCTCACCTTACCGACGGAAAATGAGTCGCCCTTGCCCGGGTGGGCGACAGCATCGAAAAGGACCTGGGTGATCTTTGAGCTGCCCTCGCCGGTGCTCCCCAGAGGCTGCAGTTCCGTGTGGAAGGCTCGGCCACCCGTACCTGCGGCGAGCTGCTCCAGGTATGGCGACGCCTTGCGCCCTAACGTGACGGTGTTCACGGTGACGAGCTCACTGCGAAGAAGCGGGAGGAGGTCCGGAGCCTGCCACGAGCGGCGGCCATCGCTGTCGTCGCTGATGAGGATGATCACCTTGCGCCTGGCTGGGTCCGGCTGGTACGCCAGAACCTGCGAGCAGTCGGGTTATATGATCGCCACACAACTTGTAGTCCGGTGATCGGTGCACAAAGCGGGAAAATAAGATACACGCGGATTGTGTTTTCTGCCCGCACTTTCTGCTTCCCGAGCACGCAAGTACAAATATCGAAGCGACAGCGTTAAGCACCCCTTTGCATGGCAACCCACGCTTCGACGGCGTGGGCGTGTCGACAAAACCAGGTGGCCCACCTGACACCTTGGTCACTTACCTTATGACGTCACCACAACCTGCTCACTGGTGTTATAGAAAACTGCCCCACCATGCCAGGTGGAAGCGAAATTAATGATTGACCGTTAGAGGTTGCTCGGGAAGAGCAGACTCGGTCTCACAAGCCTCACTGGTGGTTGTGTTTGAAACATCCACCTGTCGGGGCCGTGGCGGGTCGGTTAAGCGATGCGCCACTGCATCAGAAGTGGCATGTGGACTGCCCACGATGTATGAAGGCAAAGTAGAAAATTACCAATTCAGGATATGTGCACGTGAAAGCAAAACACCGACAAGAGAGAAAGAGTTCTTACGTCGGAGCAATCTCTGACGCCATCGTAGTGTATTTTTAAAGTTAGTTTGAGCGTTATGTGATGCTGAACGAAAATCAGTGTCCGTGTAAGTGAACTGATACGCAAAGAGGACTATAGCCTGCGGAAATCGCCTATTAACGCTTAACTAGGCCGGGCTTAACTATCTGCTCAAGCTTCCTTTTTTTTTCGCTCCGCATATTTTCCAAGAAAGCAGGGTTGTCCTGTGCGCGCTTAAGGTGCTTGCGTTTGCTCTTGGCTAGTTTTATGCAAGAGAAACAGCGTAGCGAACAGGTCGCCATGATTCATTATTTTCATTTTCGGTTCCAAATGGAAACGTCATTTTTGTTTGGAGGACATTAAAATTAAATTGAAATTGATTTATTGATTCCTCGGGCAAGCGAGAGGAGGCAGAGACTGTATGCTATATGAAAGCCTGAAAAAGACCCCTGCTCGCCTGCACGGATTCAGCATCGTATAATCTCAAAATATAAACATGTATCAGTTAGTGCTGGCAATTGCAAACACTATCACGATAAAAGAACACATAAAATACAGACAGTGATGTACGGTTGCAGTCACTTATACTATATACTAACGGCACAAGAAAATGTCAACTGAAATGCTCAGATATTTGGACACCAAACATTCCCATCATCTCGTAACCATTTGAAGAAAATTGATAAAATGCACATAAGGTTTGGTTTGGTTTTATGGGGTTTAACGTCCCAAAGCGACTGAGGCTATGAGAGACGCCGTAGTGAAGGGCTCCGGAAATTTCGACCTAAGTAATCGCTGTGAATTATTAAAAGTACGTACACAAAAAGGTGCACACAACACAGAAAACAAATAATGAAAACAGCAGGACATGCTGATAATCTAATGATAGCACTGAAAGATAGGTTCCGGATTGCCTGATAGTGTACATAGGATGCATGACGCAAGAAATAAAACACTGAGTAGTTATTCGGTTTGAAAATTCAAGTTTTGCCGATTTAACATCTGCTTTCTGAATATATGCCTAGAGCAGCTAAACTCTACTAATTCCTTAGCATTATCAAGCATTTCAATTAGTTGTAAATGAATGTTTTCCGTGATTTGTTCGCATCTTGGCCGTACGTATTGCTTTTGGCCTGGGGCACTGGTTTGGGTGCGGTGTTTTTTTTTTAGCCGCCATCCCGTTTCCTTGTAAGAAACGCAGCATTTTTTAATAATACACGTGGTCTACTCTTAGCAAACATCTACATGACCACTACAGCCTAGCCCCGTCAAACTAACGGGCTGACCAAGCACTTTAATCGCACTCTAGTACTTTAATCGAACTCAGGATATACAGCCCCCGTCAAAGTATATACCCCAAGGTGTTTGCTTCTAAGCTTTTTAGCGGGGCCCCCTAATGCATCTAGCAATCGAAATCTTGGAAAGATGGAGCACTGGTAGCTCTTCCTCTTTCGAAAGATTACGGTTGGTTAAGGTTGGTTAGAGTGGAAGGAGGAAGGTATGGAAAGAGCATGATATGGCGAAGGCGGTGCGTAGTTGTTGTGGGAAGCAACCGGAAGGTAGTTACAAGGAGAAAGGAGGGGGGAGGACGAGAGTGGAGGAGTATAGTATGGTTCATCTGTGGCAGCTGCTGTGAAACGCGCCGCCCGAGGAGAGGATCATTGCAGGCGCTGTGCGCCTACAGCGGCGGACTGGAAAGAGAACTACACAAAAAATGACTGTGTGAGGAAAATTAAAAAAGTGCCCTAGGATTGCACAGGTGTAAGGTCACTTGCATATTCTCTACCACAACACAGTAAAGTATAAATCAATTTACAGCCCTCCCTTAATATTGCATTAACCAGATGCAACCGTCCTGTAAGTATCTCTGTTACTGCCTATTTTACTCCAGCGTATCATATGGAAGCAGAGCTCCTGACTAGAAAGCAGTACGACATATTTTAAGAAAGTGTACACAAGGATTTGCCTCTCAATGTAGCCAAACAAGTGAAATAAATAAGGTCGCTACAGGTATTGTGGATAACATATAATGAGTTTGGAAAAATGCAGCTCAGGCAGGATCTTTATGACTCCAGGGGGGTACAGATGCTCTTCTAACTTTTTTGTTGAGCACGACATGCGTTTTCGAAATGGAAAGTGGCAGCATGAGCGACACCTTAAAAAATTAAATGTTTCAGGGGCGTCTTTCACGAAGACGTGCTGTGAGAGTGCAGCGCTTTTCTAGCATCTTTTCTAATCAATCCAGTGTTTCTTTCCTTTCCCAAAGCTAGCAGCTCTAGATGGAGCCTCGCCAATGTGAATCACTTTGTGTGAGAGCACACCCAGAGGCGTTCGCAGTCAGTGAAGCCAAAGTTCACGTATAATATAAATATGCAGGACAGCGCAGTCTTTTGCAAAAGTAAACGCAGCTGTAGCACTCACCTCGAGAGCGGCTATGAGGGAGCATCCCGTGCACGTGCTCGAGAACAGCGCCGTCTTGCTCAGCTGCTTGGAAAGGCTGAACCGCGTGGCGTTGTCCAGCGTGGCGAGTGGAGAGCGAATGGACCGGTCGCCCGTGAACATGATCAGAGCCACCTTTGCGTCACTCGGTATTCCACGCCAGAGCAGCGTTTCGAAGGCCCTACTCAGGGACTGCAACCGGCGGTCTCGCTGCATAAGTTGGTGATTGCTACCTCTATAGGAGCGGGTACACGTATAAGCACTTCTAAGCCGGCAAGTGAAAGTCTTGTAGGTCGAGCGCTGAATAGGCGGAGCCCTCTAAAGGCTCTGACGCGCAGTCACTTGTGCTTTACATCAAAGAGTACAGGAACTCCTCTCTCTCATCGAATTCCTCGCTCTCATCATCTAATTCCTCTCTATCATCTAATCTAATGGTCTCTCTCATCTAATTCCAAGCTTTTTGGAGAAGCTTTATAAATAAAGAAATGTAAGTATGTCTGGTGGCAGCACTATACCGCTAACTTTCTCTTTGCAGTTCGTATAAAGTACACAAGGTGAGAGTGCCTTACAAATGCGCTTAAACCCATTTTTATTCTGGTGAAAATTTCTTTATCAAGTCATTTATCAGCAGCCACTTCCTTCCATTGACAGACGTAATTCCTTTACATGTTACAATGATATACTACCTTTCGTAAGCTGCACCTTCCTTCCGAGTACTTGAATATTACATTGCAATTCGTTTGATTCATTCTCACGAATGTCTTTCTTTGCACTGTTGAGTATATTTTTTGTCTCTAAGCCTGTATTAAAGGGATATTGCTGAGGGCTACTCAGTCGCGCATTCACGTCCGCCTTAATTATATTGTTACGCGGCAGCCAGCCGAAGAATGAGACGTGGTGAACCATGGCTATGAGATGATTTAATGGCCGCTGGCCTAGCGCGGGCGCTCCGTCCCGCGCCACTGCCAGCTTCGTCTTCGTCACACTACCCGGGGCCTCCGAGCGATCGTCCCGATCGGTGACGAACAGACGGCGAAGTGGCGATGGTCTTGAGTGAAGGATCGAACAATATGTTAAAGATGGTGCAGTGTTGGCCGCCACGATGAGAAAGATGAGATAATGAGTCCTGGTCCACGAAGCATCCGGGCCGCGTATTCGCCAACTGCAGCCTGTACAGCCACAAGGCTTGAAACCACGGTGAATTTATCACGGTGACTGAAGATTGTCACTACGCCTTACCTAAAAGGGATAATAAATCCTCTTAAACGGCGTTATATGCCACTAAGCATCACGATTTGCGACCTAAAAGGGAAATAATTGAAAAAAATGAAATTAAAAAAAACAATAAAACTACAGTACAAAGAGCGGAGTCGAACGGCCGACCTTCCATACGCAAAACGAGCCTCTAATCCACTGCGCCATAGCAGCGACGTCAAGCTGTCGTTCTGAATGAATATTTATAACCAGCCTTAATGTGGCTGCTACCTGCCGGTGGGCGGCGCTGTCAACGCTGGCTGTACCGGCTGCATTTGGCGAACACGCATCCGGGCCGTAGGGTGCCAGGAGCTGACGGCCGAGGTCTCTGGACGCACCGAACGGCAGAGGCAGGGGGACGGTGTCTTCACGTTTGGGTCAGTGGGGTCTTGGGTCGGTGGGGTCTTGGGTCCGTCGGGTCTTGGGTCTGTCGGGTCTTGGGTCGTCGTGTAGTGTGGTCCGGGCGGGGGACGGGGCTGGGGTGAGCGTCGAGGTCGGTTCAGGTCGGGCGGGCTGGGGCACGGCCGTGCGGCGCTGGCCAGGTACTCACGGCCGACGTCCACGGCAGGCCCAGGACGCCGAAGCTCCGTGACCAGGATGGCGATGAAGGGACCCCAGCACCTCACACCAAATGTTACGCGGCGGCCAGCCGAAGAATGAGACGTGGTGAACCATGGCTATGAGATGATTTAATGGCCGCTGGCCTAGCGCGGGCGCTCCGTCCCGCGCCACTGCCAGCTTCGTCTTCGTCACAATATAAAAAGGTTACCTTGACCCACAAATCCGATGTTATAAGCATACCAGTCATTACCTTAAGAAAGGTTATTGATCTAATTGCCTCACTAATGACTGCAAACGAGCCGCAGTGGTGGCTCAGTGGTTATGGCGCTCGGCTGCTGACCCGAAGGAAGCAGGTTCGATCACGGCCGCGATGGTCGCATCTCTATGGAGGTGCAATACTAGAGGCTCGTGTACTATGCGATGTCAGTGCGCGTTAAAAGTCCAAGGTAGAAAAATTATCCAGAGTCTTCCACTACGGCATCCACCATCAAGTGAGTCGCTTTGGGGCGTAAACCCCGAAAAACAAAATCAAACTATTTACTGTAACTTGTGTAGTTGGTGGTCCAAAGTGAAACCATGCTAATATTTTTAATTATGCATTCATTAATAGCAAAAAAAACGTGTCTGCAAGGCGGCACTCTTGAAGTTCTCGCTCTCCTGCTGTGAAGGGCTAAGGTTTATGTGCAGTTAATATAACAAGTCGCACCCGTCCCTCCCCCCGCCCACTTCTTAAAACATTATGACCTCACTTTAATGGATAATAAATTGCTAGCTAATTTCCGCAATGCCGGATTCGACCATGCTAGAGAAAGAAGTACTTTGCCTCAATTAGGTAAACAACACCCGATGAAGAAATGCTTGACATCGCTGAAGGCCCTGCATATAAATGCCGATATAAACGCGCAGCACGCGTCCACTAGAGATACATCAGTTTTCCAGTTTATTACTCTGAAAGGCAGCTGGTAAAAAAATTAGAAATTACTGCGTATGAACGTTATAAACCTTTGTCATGTCGCCAATATCGAAGATGAAAACCATGCTAGTGGCTGTGGGGCGCTGCGTCAGTATGAAGGTGGTAGTCAGTGACTTCGTTAAGAGCGAGGACGTCAGCCTGAAAGAGAAAAATATCGCCGTATAAGAATAATCAATACTTCACTAAAGGGAAAAATATCGCTGTACACAAAGACTGAATACCGAAACAGTGAAAGTTCTTAAGTTCGTTGCTGAGTGTATTTTGGTTTCATTTCGACAACAACAATTATAATTGGGGATGGAAAAAATTTTATTAGCGTCATTGTGAGCAAGACTACTCCTGAAGTGGATTGGGCGGAGCCACAATGAGGAGAAGTATCGAATAAGTAACACTTTTCTTTCGCCCCTTCTCGCCCTGAAACTTT